>NW_027325375.1:165000-813926 GCF_036924035.1 Leuresthes tenuis | reverse complement strand
GAAAGGGAGGGAGTGAGGGAGGAAAGAAAGGGAGGGAGTGAGGGAGGAAAGAAAAGGGAGGGAGTGAGGGAGGAAAGAAAGGGAGGAGTGAGGGAGGAAAGAAAGGGAGGGAGTGAGGGAGGAAAGAAAGGGAGGGAGTGAGGGAGGAAAGAAAGGGAGGGAGTGAGGGAGGAAAGAAAGGGAGGGAGGGAGGGAGGAAAGAAAGGGAGGGAGGGAGGGAGGAAAGGGAAGGAAGGAAGGAAGGGAGGAAAGAAAGGGAAGGAAGGAAGGAAGCAAGGAAGGAAGCGAGTGAGGAAGGGAGTAAGGAGGAAAGGAAGGAAGGAAGGAGTAAGGAAGGAAGGAAGGGAGGGAGGGAGGAAAGAAAGGGAGGGAGGAAAGAAGAAAGAAAGGAAGGAGTAAGGGAGGAAAGAAAGGGAGGAGTGAGGGAGGAAAGAAAGGGAGGGAGTGAGGGAGGAAAGAAAGGGAGGGAGTGAGGGAGGAAAGAAAGGGAGGGAGTGAGTGAGGGAGGAAAGAAAGGGAGGGAGTGAGGGAGGAAAGAAAGGGAGGGAGTGAGGGAGGAAAGAAAGGGAGGGAGTGAGGGAGGAAAGAAAGGGAGGGAGTGAGGGAGGAAAGAAAGGGAGGGAGTGAGGGAGGAAAGAAAGGGAGGGAGTGAGGGAGGAAAGAAAGGGAGGGAGTGAGGGAGGGAAAGAAAGGGAGGGAGTGAGGGAGGAAAGAAAGGGAGGGAGGGAGGGAGGAAAGAAAGGGAGGGAGGGAGGGAGGAAAGGGAAGGAAGGAAGGAAGGGAGGAAAGAAAGGGAAGGAAGGAAGGAAGCAAGGAAGGAAGCGAGTGAGGAAGGAAGCGAGTGAGGAAGGAAGCGAGTGAGGAAGGGAGTAAGGAGGAAAGGAAGGAAGGAAGGAGTAAGGAAGGAAGGAAGGGAGGGAGGGAGGAAAGAAAGGGAGGGAGGAAAGAAAGAAAGAAAGGAAGAGTAAGGGAGGAAAGAAAGGAAGGAGTAAGGGAGGAAAGAAAGGAAGGAGTAAGGGAGGAAAGAGAAAGAAAGGAAGGAGTAAGGGAGGAAAGAGAAAGAAAGGAAGGAGTAAGGGAGGAAAGAAAGAAAGAAAGAAAGGAAGGAATAAGGGAGGAAAGAAAGAAAGGAGCGACTAAGGGAGGAAAGAAAGGAAGGAGCGACTAAGGGAGGAAAGAAAGGAAGGAGCGACTAAGGGAGGAAAGAAAGGAAGGAGCGACTAAGGGAGGAAAGAAGGAAGGAGCGACTAAGGGAGGAAAGAAAGAAAGAAAGAAAGAAAGGAGTAAGGGAGGAAAGAAAGAAAGAAAGAAAGAAAGGAGTAAGGGAAGAAAGAAAGAAAGGAAGGAGTAAGGGAAGAAAGAAAGAAAGGAAGGAGTAAGGGAAGAAAGAAAGGAGTAAGGGAAGAAAGAAAGAAAGGAAGGAGTAAGGAAGAAAGAAAGAAAGGAAGAGTAAGGGAAGAAAGAAAGGAAGGAGTAAGGGAAGAAAGAAAGAAAGGAAGGAGTAAGGGAAGAAAGAAAGAAAGGAAGGAGTAAGGGAAGAAAGAAAGAAAGGAGGAGTAAGGGAGGAAAGAAAGAAAGAAAGGGAGGAGTAAGGGAGGAAAGAAAGGAAGGAGCGACTAAGGGAGGAAAGAAAGGAAGGAGCGACTAAGGGAGGAAAGAAAGGAAGGAGCGACTAAGGGAGGAAAGAAAGGAAGGAGCGACTAAGGGAGGAAAGTAAGGGAGGAAAGAAAGGAAGGATTGAGTAAGGGAGGAAAGAAGAAAGAAAGGAGTAAGGGAAGAAAGAAAGGAGTAAGGGAAGAAAGAAAGAAAGGAAGGAGTAAGGGAAGAAAGAAAGAAAGGAAGGAGTAAGGGAAGAAAGAAAGGAAGGAGTAAGGGAAGAAAGAAAGAAAGGAAGGAGTAAGGGAAGAAAGAAAGAAAGGAAGGAGTAAGGGAAGAAAGAAAGAAAGGGAGGAGTAAGGGAGGAAAGAAAGAAAGAAAGGGAGGAGTAAGGGAGGAAAGAAAGGAAGGAGCGACTAAGGAGGAAAGAAAGGAAGGAGCGACTAAGGGAGGAAAGAAAGGAAGGAGCGACTAAGGGAGGAAAGTAAGGGAGGAAAGAAAGGAAGGATTGAGTAAGGGAGGAAAGAAAGAAAGAAAGAAAGGAGTAAGGGAGGAAAGAAAGAAAGAAAGGAAGGAGTAAGGGAGGAAAGAAAGAAAGAAAGGAAGGAGTAAGGGAGGGAAGAAAGAAAGAAAGGAAGGAGTAAGGGAGGGAAGAAAGAAAGAAAGGAAGGAGTAAGGGAGGGAAGAAAGAAAGAAAGGAAGGAGTAAGGGAAGAAAGAAAGAAAGGAAGGAGTAAGGGAAGAAAGAAAGAAAGGAAGGAGTTAGGGAAGAAAGAAAGAAAGGGAGGAGTAAGGGAGGAAAGAAAGAAAGAAGGGAGGAGTAAGGGAGGAAAGAAAGGAAGGAGCGACTAAGGGAGGAAAGAAAGGAAGGAGCGACTAAGGGAGGAAAGAAAGGAAGGAGCGACTAAGGGAGGAAAGAAAGGAAGGAGCGACTAAGGGAGGAAAGAAAGGAAGGAGCGACTAAGGGAGGAAAGAAAGGAAGGAGCGACTAAGGGAGGAAAGAAAGGAAGGAGCGACTAAGGGAGGAAAGTAAGGGAGGAAAGAAAGGAAGGATTGAGTAAGGGAGGAAAGAAAGAAAGAAAGAAAGGAGTAAGGGAGGAAAGAAAGAAAGAAAGGAAGGAGTAAGGGAGGAAAGAAAGAAAGAAAGGAAGGAGTAAGGGAGGGAAGAAAGAAAGAAAGGAAGGAGTAAGGGAGGGAAGAAAGAAAGAAAGGAAGGAGTAAGGGAGGGAAGAAAGAAAGAAAGGAAGGAGTAAGGGAAGAAAGAAAGAAAGGAAGGAGTAAGGGAAGAAAGAAAGAAAGGAAGGAGTAAGGGAAGAAAGAAAGGAAGGAGTAAGGGAAGAAAGAAAGGAAGGAGTAAGGGAAGAAAGAAAGAAAGGAAGGAGTAAGGGAAGAAAGAAAGGAAGGAGTAAGGGAGGAAAGAAAGAAAGAAAGGAAGGAGTAAGGGAAGAAAGAAAGAAAGGAAGGAGTAAGGGAAGAAAGAAAGAAAGGAAGGAGTAAGGGAAGAAAGAAAGAAAGGAAGGAGTAAGGGAAGAAAGAAAGAAAGGAGTAAGGGAGGAAAGAAAGGAAGGAGTAAGGGAGGAAAGAAAGGAAGCGAGTGAGGAAGAAAGGAAGGAGGAAGGGAGGAAAGAAAGTAATGAGTAAGGAAGGGAGGAAAGAAAGGAGGAAAGGAAAGAAGGAGTAAGGAGAAAGGAAAGGAAGGAAGGAGTAAGGGAGGGAAGGAAGGAAGGAGTAAGGGAGGGAAGAAAGCAAGTAAGAAAGGAAGGAGTAAGGGAGGGAAGAAAGCAAGTAAGAAAGGAAGGAGTAAGGGAGGAAAGAAAGGAGGAAAGAAAGAAAGGGAGGAGTAAGGGAGGAAAGAAAGAAAGAAAGGGAGGAGTAAGGGAGGAAAGAAAGGAAGGAGCGACTAAGGGAGGAAAGAAAGGAAGGAGCGACTAAGGGAGGAAAGAAAGGAAGGAGCGACTAAGGGAGGAAAGAAAGGAAGGAGCGACTAAGGGAGGAAAGAAAGGGAGGAAAGAAAGGAAGGATTGAGTAAGGGAGGAAAGAAAGAAAGGATTGAGTAAGGGAGGAAAGAAAGAAAGGATTGAGTAAGGGAGGAAAGAAAGAAAGAAAGGAGTAAGGGAGGAAAGAAAGAAAGAAAGGAGTAAGGGAGGAAAGAAAGGAAGGAGTAAGGGAAGAAAGAAAGAAAGGAAGGAGTAAGGGAAGAAAGAAAGAAAGGAAGGAGTAAGGGAAGAAAGAAAAAGAAAGAAAGAAAGGAGTAAGGGAGGAAAGAAAGGAAGGAGTAAGGGAAGAAAGAAAGAAAGGAAGGAGTAAGGGAAGAAAGAAAGAAAGGAAGGAGTAAGGGAAGAAAGAAAGAAAGGAAGGAGTAAGGGAAGAAAGAAAGAAAGGAAGGAGTAAGGGAAGAAAGAAAGGAAGGAGTAAGGGAGGGAGGGAAGAAAGGAAGGAGGAAAGAAAGAAAGAAAGAAAGAAAGAAAGGGAGGAAAGAAAGAAAGAAAGGAAGGAGCGACTAAGGGAGGAAAGAAAGGAAGGAGCGACTAAGGGAGGAAAGAAAGGAAGGAGCGACTAAGGAAGGAGCGACTAAGGGAGGAAAGAAAGGAAGGAGCGACTAAGGGAGGAAAGAAAGGAAGGAGCGACTAAGGGAGGAAAGAAAGGAAGGAGCGACTAAGGGAGGAAAGAAAGGAAGGAGCGACTAAGGGAGGAAAGAAAGAAAGAAAGAAAGGATCGAGTAAGGGAGGAAAGAAAGAAAGAAAGAAAGAAAGGAGTAAGGGAGGAAAGAAAGAAAGAAAGGAGTAAGGGAAGAAAGAAAGAAAGGAAGGAGTAAGGGAAGAAAGAAAGAAAGGAAGGAGTAAGGGAAGAAAGAAAGAAAAAAAGGAGTAAGGGAAGAAAGAAAGAAAGAAAGGAGTAAGGGAAGAAAGAAAGAAAGGAAGGAGTAAGGGAAGAAAGAAAGAAAGGAAGGAGTAAGGGAAGAAAGAAAGAAAGGAAGGAGTAAGGGAAGAAAGAAAGAAAGGAAGGAGTAAGGGAAGAAAGAAAGAAAGAAAGAAAGGGAGGAAAGAAAGAAAGAAAGGGAGGAGTAAGGGAGGAAAGAAAGAAAGAAAGGGAGGAGTAAGGGAGGAAAGAAAGGAAGGAGCGACTAAGGGAGGAAAGAAAGGAAGGAGCGACTAAGGGAGGAAAGAAAGGAAGGAGCGACTAAGGGAGGAAAGAAAGGAAGGAGCGACTAAGGGAGGAAAGAAAGGAAGGAGCGACTAAGGGAGGAAAGTAAGGGAGGAAAGAAAGGAAGGATTGAGTAAGGGAGGAAAGAAAGAAAGAAAGAAAGGAGTAAGGGAGGAAAGAAAGAAAGAAAGGAAGGAGTAAGGGAGGAAAGAAAGAAAGAAAGGAAGGAGTAAGGGAGGGAAGAAAGAAAGAAAGGAAGGAGTAAGGGAGGGAAGAAAGAAAGAAAGGAAGGAGTAAGGGAAGAAAGAAAGAAAGGAAGGAGTAAGGGAGGAAAGAAAGAAAGAAAGGGAGGAGTAAGGGAGGAAAGAAAGGAAGGAGCGACTAAGGGAGGAAAGAAAGGAAGGAGCGACTAAGGGAGGAAAGAAAGGAAGGAGCGACTAAGGGAGGAAAGTAAGGGAGGAAAGAAAGGAAGGATTGAGTAAGGGAGGAAAGAAAGAAAGAAAGAAAGGAGTAAGGGAGGAAAGAAAGAAAGAAAGGAAGGAGTAAGGGAGGAAAGAAAGAAAGAAAGGAAGGAGTAAGGGAGGGAAGAAAGAAAGAAAGGAAGGAGTAAGGGAGGGAAGAAAGAAAGAAAGGAAGGAGTAAGGGAGGGAAGAAAGAAAGAAAGGAAGGAGTAAGGGAAGAAAGAAAGAAAGGAAGGAGTAAGGGAAGAAAGAAAGAAAGGAGTAAGGGAAGAAAGAAAGAAAGGGAGGAGTAAGGGAGGAAAGAAAGAAAGAAAGGGAGGAGTAAGGGAGGAAAGAAAGGAAGGAAGGAGTAAGGGAAGAAAGAAAGGAAGGAGTAAGGGAGGAAAGAAAGAAAGAAAGAAAGAAAGGAGTAAGGGAGGAAAGAAAGAAAGAAAGGAAGGAGTAAGGGAAGAAAGAAAGAAAGGAAGGAGTAAGGGAAGAAAGAAAGAAAGGAAGGAGTAAGGGAAGAAAGAAAGAAAGGAAGGAGTAAGGGAAGAAAGAAAGAAAGGAGTAAGGGAGGAAAGAAAGGAAGGAGTAAGGGAGGAAAGAAAGGAAGCGAGTGAGGAAGAAAGGAAGGAGGAAGGGAGGAAAGAAAGTAATGAGTAAGGAAGGGAGGAAAGAAAGGAGGAAAGGAAAGAAGGAGTAAGGGAGAAAGGAAAGGAAGGAAGGAGTAAGGGAGGGAAGGAAGGAAGGAGTAAGGGAGGGAAGAAAGCAAGTAAGAAAGGAAGGAGTAAGGGAGGGAAGAAAGCAAGTAAGAAAGGAAGGAGTAAGGGAGGAAAGAAAGGAAGAAAGCAAGTAAGAAAGGAAGGAGTAAGGGAGGAAAGAAAGGAGGAAAGAAAGAAAGGGAGGAGTAAGGGAGGAAAGAAAGAAAGAAAGGAAGGAGTAAGGGAGGGAAGAAAGCAAGTAAGAAAGGAAGGAGTAAGGGAGGGAAGAAAGCAAGTAAGAAAGGAAGGAGTAAGGGAGGAAAGAAAGGAGGAAAGAAAGAAAGGGAGGAGTAAGGGAGGAAAGAAAGAAAGAAAGGGAGGAGTAAGGGAGGAAAGAAAGGAAGGAGCGACTAAGGGAGGAAAGAAAGGAAGGAGCGACTAAGGGAGGAAAGAAAGGAAGGAGCGACTAAGGGAGGAAAGAAAGGAAGGAGCGACTAAGGGAGGAAAGAAAGGGAGGAAAGAAAGGAAGGATTGAGTAAGGGAGGAAAGAAAGAAAGGATTGAGTAAGGGAGGAAAGAAAGAAAGGATTGAGTAAGGGAGGAAAGAAAGAAAGAAAGGAGTAAGGGAGGAAAGAAAGAAAGAAAGGAGTAAGGGAGGAAAGAAAGGAAGGAGTAAGGGAAGAAAGAAAGAAAGGAAGGAGTAAGGGAAGAAAGAAAGAAAGGAAGGAGTAAGGGAAGAAAGAAAAAGAAAGAAAGAAAGGAGTAAGGGAGGAAAGAAAGGAAGGAGTAAGGGAAGAAAGAAAGAAAGGAAGGAGTAAGGGAAGAAAGAAAGAAAGGAAGGAGTAAGGGAAGAAAGAAAGAAAGGAAGGAGTAAGGGAAGAAAGAAAGAAAGGAAGGAGTAAGGGAAGAAAGAAAGGAAGGAGTAAGGGAGGGAGGGAAGAAAGGAAGGAGGAAAGAAAGAAAGAAAGAAAGAAAGAAAGGGAGGAAAGAAAGAAAGAAAGGAAGGAGCGACTAAGGGAGGAAAGAAAGGAAGGAGCGACTAAGGGAGGAAAGAAAGGAAGGAGCGACTAAGGGAGGAAAGAAAGGAAGGAGCGACTAAGGGAGGAAAGAAAGGAAGGAGCGACTAAGGGAGGAAAGAAAGGAAGGAGCGACTAAGGGAGGAAAGAAAGAAAGGATCGAGTAAGGGAGGAAAGAAAGAAAGAAAGAAAGAAAGGAGTAAGGGAGGAAAGAAAGAAAGAAAGGAGTAAGGGAAGAAAGAAAGAAAGGAAGGAGTAAGGGAAGAAAGAAAGAAAGGAAGGAGTAAGGGAAGAAAGAAAGAAAGGAAGGAGTAAGGGAAGAAAGAAAGGAGTAAGGGAAGAAAGAAAGGAGTAAGGGAAGAAAGAAAGAAAGGAAGGAGTAAGGGAAGAAAGAAAGAAAGGAAGGAGTAAGGGAAGAAAGAAAGAAAGGAAGGAGTAAGGGAAGAAAGAAAGAAAGGAAGGAGTAAGGGAAGAAAGAAAGAAAGGAAGGAGTAAGGGAAGAAAGAAAGAAAGAAAGAAAGGGAGGAAAGAAAGAAAGAAAGGGAGGAGTAAGGGAGGAAAGAAAGAAAGAAAGGGAGGAGTAAGGGAGGAAAGAAAGGAAGGAGCGACTAAGGGAGGAAAGAAAGGAAGGAGCGACTAAGGGAGGAAAGAAAGGAAGGAGCGACTAAGGGAGGAAAGAAAGGAAGGAGCGACTAAGGGAGGAAAGAAAGGAAGGAGCGACTAAGGGAGGAAAGAAAGGAAGGAGCGACTAAGGGAGGAAAGAAAGGAAGGAGCGACTAAGGGAGGAAAGTAAGGGAGGAAAGAAAGGAAGGATTGAGTAAGGGAGGAAAGAAAGAAAGAAAGAAAGGAGTAAGGGAGGAAAGAAAGAAAGAAAGGAAGGAGTAAGGGAGGAAAGAAAGAAAGAAAGGAAGGAGTAAGGGAGGGAAGAAAGAAAGAAAGGAAGGAGTAAGGGAGGGAAGAAAGAAAGAAAGGAAGGAGTAAGGGAAGAAAGAAAGAAAGGAAGGAGTAAGGGAAGAAAGAAAGGAAGGAGTAAGGGAAGAAAGAAAGAAAGGAAGGAGTAAGGGAAGAAAGAAAGGAAGGAGTAAGGGAAGAAAGAAAGGAAGGAGTAAGGGAGGAAAGAAAGAAAGAAAGAAAGAAAGGAGTAAGGGAGGAAAGAAAGAAAGGAAGGAGTAAGGGAAGAAAGAAAGAAAGGAAGGAGTAAGGGAAGAAAGAAAGAAAGGAAGGAGTAAGGGAGGAAAGAAAGGAAGGAGTAAGGGAGGAAAGAAAGGAAGGAGTAAGGGAGGAAAGAAAGGAAGCGAGTGAGGAAGAAAGGAAGGAGGAAGGGAGGAAAGAAAGTAATGAGTAAGGAAGGGAGGAAAGAAAGGAGGAAAGGAAAGAAGGAGTAAGGGAGAAAGGAAAGGAAGGAAGGAGTAAGGGAGGGAAGGAAGGAAGGAGTAAGGGAGGGAAGAAAGCAAGTAAGAAAGGAAGGAGTAAGGGAGGGAAGAAAGCAAGTAAGAAAGGAAGGAGTAAGGGAGGAAAGAAAGGAGGAAAGAAAGAAAGAAAGGAAGCGAGTGAGGAAGGAAGGAAGGAAGGAAAGGAATAAAGGAGGAAAAAGAAAGGGAGTAAGGGAGGGAAGAAAGGAAGCAAGCAAGCGAGTGAGCAAGGAAGAAAGGAAGCAAGTGAGCAAGGAAGGAAAGAGGAAAGGAAGAATGAAAGGAAGGGAGGGAAGAAAAGAAGGAGTAAGGGAGAAAGGAAAGGAAGGGAGGAGTAAGGGAGGGAAGAAAGGAAGGAGGAAAGAAAGAAAGAAAGAAAGAAAGGGAGGAAAGAAAGAAAGAAAGGGAGGAGTAAGGGAGGAAAGAAAGGAAGGAGCGACTAAGGGAGGAAAGAAAGGAAGGAGCGACTAAGGGAGGAAAGAAAGGAAGGAGCGACTAAGGGAGGAAAGAAAGGAAGGAGCGACTAAGGGAGGAAAGAAAGGAAGGAGCGACTAAGGGAGGAAAGTAAGGGAGGAAAGAAAGGAAGGATTGAGTAAGGGAGGAAAGAAAGAAAGAAAGAAAGAAAGGAGTAAGGGAGGAAAGAAAGAAAGAAAGGAAGGAGTAAGGGAAGAAAGAAAGGAAGGAGTAAGGGAAGAAAGAAAGAAAGGAAG
The DNA here is from genome assembly GCF_036924035.1 of Leuresthes tenuis. Classification (NCBI taxonomy): domain Eukaryota; kingdom Metazoa; phylum Chordata; class Actinopteri; order Atheriniformes; family Atherinopsidae; genus Leuresthes; species Leuresthes tenuis. The sequence continues at coordinate 804,906 of NW_027325375.1, read as the reverse complement.
GAGTAAGGGAAGAAAGAAAGAAAGGAGTAAGGGAAGAAAGAAAGGAAGGAGTAAGGGAGGAAAGAAAGGAAGGAGTAAGGGAGGAAAGAAAGGAAGGAGTAAGGGAGGAAAGAAAGGAAGCGAGTGAGGAAGAAAGGAAGGAGGAAGGGAGGAAAGAAAGTAAGGAGTAAGGAAGGGAGGAAAGAAAGGAGGAAAGGAAAGAAGGAGTAAGGGAGGGAAGGAAGCAAGTAAGAAAGGAAGGAGTAAGGGAGGAAAGAAAGGAGGAAAGAAAGAAAGAAAGGAAGCGAGTGAGGAAGGAAGGAAGGAAAGGAATAAAGGAGGAAAAAGAAAGGGAGTAAGGGAGGGAAGAAAGGAAGCAAGCAAGCGAGTGAGCAAGGAAGAAAGGAAGCAAGGAAGGAAGGAGTAAGGGAAGAAAGGAAGGAGTAAGGAAGGAGTAAGGAGTAAGGGAGGAAAGAAAAAGGAAGGAGTAAGGGAGGAAAGAAAGAAAGGAGTAAGGAAGGGAGGAAAGAAAGGAAGGAGTAAGGAAGGGAGGAAAGAAAGGAAGGAGTAAGGAAGGGAGGAAAGAAAGGAAGGAGTAAGGAAGGGAGGAAAGAAAGGAAGCGAGTGAGGAAGGAAGGAAGCAAGGAGGGAAGGAAGGAGGGAAGAAAGAAAGGAAGGAAGGAAGCGAGTGAGGAAGGAAGGAAGGAAAGAGGAAAGAAAGGAAGGAGTAAGGAAGGAAGGAAGGAAAGAGGAAAGTAAGGAAGGGAGGAAAGAAAGGAAGGGAGGAAAGAAAGGAAGCGAGTGAGCAGGGAAGGAAGTAAGAAAGTAAGCGAGTGAGGAAGGAAGGAAGCAAGGAGGGAAGGAGGGAAGAAAGGAAGCGAGTGAGCAAGGAAGAAAGGAAGAAAGGAAGCAAGCAAGCAAGTGAGCAAGGAAGGAAGGAGTAAGGGAAGAAAGGAAGCGAGTGAGGAAGGAAGGAAGGAGAAAAGAAAGAAAGGAAGGAGTAAGGGAGGAAGGAAGGAGGAAGGAATAAGGGAGGAAAGAAAGGAAGGAGTAAGGGAGGAAAGAAAGAAAGGAAGGAAGCGAGTGAGCAAGGAAAGAAAGGAGGGAAGGAGTAAGGGAGGGAAGAAAGGAAGGAGGAAGGGAGGAAAGAAAGTAAGGAGTAAGGGAGAAAGGAAAGGAAGGAAGGAGTAAGGGAGGGAAGGAAGGAAGGAGTAAGGGAGGGAAGAAAGCAAGTAAGAAAGGAAGGAGTAAAGGAGGAAAGAAAGAAAGAAAGGAAGCGAGTGAGGAAGGAAGGAAGGAAAGGAATAAAGGAGGAAAAAGAAAGGGAGTAAGGGAGGGAAGAAAGGAAGCAAGCAAGCGAGTGAGCAAGGAAGAAAGGAAGCAAGTGAGCAAGGAAGGAAGGAAGGAGTAAGGGAAGAAAGGAAGCGAGTGAGGAAGGAAGGAAGGAGAAAAGAAAGAAAGGAAGGAGTAAGGGAGGAAGGAAGGAGGAAGGAATAAGGGAGGAAAGAAAAAGGAAGGAATAAGGGAGGAAAGAAAAAGGAAGGAGTAAGGGAGGGAGGAAAGAAAGGAAGGAGTAAGGAAGGGAGGAAAGAAAGGAAGGAGTAAGGAAGGGAGGAAAGAAAGGAAGGAGTAAGGAAGGGAGGAAAGAAAGGAAGCGAGTGAGCAGGGAAGGAAGTAAGAAAGTAAGCGAGTGAGGAAGGAAGGAAGCAAGGAGGGAAAGAAGGAGGGAAGAAAGAAAGGAAGGAAGGAAGCGAGTGAGGAAGGAAGGAAGGAAGGAAAGAGGAAAGAAAGGAAGGAAGAAAGAAAGGAAGGAGTAAGGGAGGGAAGAAAGGAAAGAGGAAAGTAAGAAAGGAAAGAGTAAGGGAGGAAAGAAAGAAAGGAAGGAAGGAAGGAAGCGAGTGAGGAAGGAAGGAAGGAAAGGAATAAAGGAGGAAAGAAAGAAAGGGTGGAAGCAAGCAAGCAAGGAAGAAAGGAAGGAAGGAAGGAGGAAAGAAAGGAGGAAAGGAAGGAAGGAGTCAGGGAGAAAGGAAAGGAAAGGAGGAAAGAAAGAAAGAAAGAAAGGAAGCAAGGAAGGAAGGAAAGAAAGAAAAAGAAGGACGGACAGATAGATAGACAGATACACACCTCTTCGTCTTTCTCCAAGATCCTCCTCTCCTTCTCAGCGTCTGCCAGTGGGAGAGGAAACTCTGCCAGGCTCCCCTCGCCGTACCGTTCATGCAAACTGAAACGAGAACATCTGTGAACATCTGGATGTTTCCACAGCAGAACCAATCGATGGTGGCCTGCTGGCCCCGCCCACCTGCGGCTCTTCTCCTGCACCATGCTCTGGATGCACTCGGCCCTGTAGTTCTCGTAGTGCGTCTCCCGCGTCACGTCCTTCAGGTCCTGCATGTGCGTCCTGACCAGCATGTTCCTCAGCAGCAGGAAGTCCGAGTGCAGCGGGTTCTCCACTTCAGACCGGCCAACAAAAGAGGTGAAACCGTTAGGAAAGGCTGAGAAACCGGCCAACAAAAGCAGTGAAACCGTTAGGAAAGAATGAGAAACCGGCCAACAGAAGCAGTGAAACCGTTACAAAAGCAGTTAAACCGTTAGGAAAGGCTGAGAAACCGGCCAACAAAAGCTGAGAAACCGTTACAAAAGCAGTGAAACCGTTAGGAAAGGCTGAGAAACCGTTACAAAAGCAGTGAAACCGTTAGGAAAGGCTGAGAAACCGGCCAACAAAAGAGGTGAAACCGTTAGGAAAGGCTGAGAAACCGGCCAACAAAAGAGGTGAAACCGTTAGGAAAGGCTGAGAAACCGGCCAACAAAAGCAGTGAAACCGTTAGGAAAGGCTGAGAAACCGGCCAACAAAAGCAGAGAAACCGTTAGGAAAGGCTGAGAAACCGGCCAACAAAAGCAGTGAAACCGTTAGGAAAGAATGAGAAAAGACGGCTTTCAGAGTGAAACAGCAACTGAAGCAGTGATGTGTGTTTGGAGCAGTACCGTCTACGACCCCCCAGGGATAGGAGCGACCCCTGAACTTGCGGCCTTTGCTCTCCACCTGAAGGTTACTCCCAATCACAGCGAACGGGATGCTGTCCTGTGGGGGGGCAGAAGACACGGAGCGGTCAGCACCGACAACACATTTAAACCATGAGCAGCCATGAGGAGCAGCAGACCTTCAGGAACTGGTCCTGGGTCTTGGACTCTTCGTCCTCGTCCGAGTCGCACTCTGGAAACTGGTAGATGCTAATCCCGAACTGCTTGATCTCCTCCCTGATCTGGAACAGGGAAATGGCGCCGTTTGAGCTGCTTTAAATGGGATAAGTTAAGGTTTTAAGAGTAAACTTTTAACAGGACCGCCCACCTTCGTCTTCTTCCTGCAGACCTCTGCTGGAGTCAGGCTGTCGGCTTTGGCCAGAAGAGGAATGATGTTGACCTTTTCATGCAAGGCCTTCATACACGTCACATCCAGAGGCCGGAGACTGGCGAGAGAGAGCAGACATGTGAGCCCAAAGCGTTGGTCCCAGCTGGGCTGCTGCAGCGCTGCAGGTCTGCTCACCCGTGGCCGAACGGCGAGATGAAGTAGAGGAGGCAGTGGACCCGGTTGTCCTGGATGTTCTTCCTGTTTAAGCCGCTCTCGTCTCTGAAATACTGCTCAAACTGCTGGTCGATGTAGTCCTCTACGTGCTTCCAGCTGATGCAAACACACACAGTTACACTGTTCATTCACATCTGGAACAGGTCGGGCTCGTCTGAGCGAGCGGCGAGCGAGCGGATGACCTCACCTCTCGGCGTTGTTGACAGCGTCGCCGAACCCCGGCGTGTCTATGATGGAGAGCCTCAGTCTGATCCCCTTCTCCTCGATGCCGACGGTGTGTTTGATGATGTCGACCGTCTGACAGATCCGCTCTGCAGGCGACAGCGAGGTCAAACATCTGCAGGGAAACGGCAGCTGGTGGAGGACATTTTTAAGCTCACCTTCAGCATTAAGAACCTTCCGGTCTTTGTAGAGGTCCGTGAGGAACAGGCTGTTGATTAGGGTGGATTTCCCAAGGCCAGTCTCTCCTTCAGAACAAAATGAGTGAGTTATTCTGTGCTTCATACTTCAGAACAACACCTGGTTCAGATCAATTCCTCATTAGCTGGTTTGTGCAGAACGTAACAATCTTTTGAAGGGATTCATTTACTCTGAATCAGGTGCGTTGAAGCAGGGAAACATCTAAAACCTGCAGGACAGCGGAGGAGGACCGGAGTTTGACATCCCTGCTCTAAAAGACCAGAAGCTGCACTGGAACGGTGTAATAACGTCACTCACCTGCCACCATGAGAGTGAAGGTGAAACCCTTCTTCACCGTCTTTCTGTGAACTTGGTTGGGCAACGTGGCAAAACCCACGTACTCCTTATCCTGGTCCTGCAGGTGGAGAAACCAAAGGGAACAAACAGCGTGAGCAGGGCTACGGCACTCAGAGCCAGCCAAACCCAGCAGGTTCATTCAGTCCAGAGTCCAGAGAGAAGCAACGAGCCCTTTGAGCTGGTCTGGGTCTATAACCCCACGGTCTGGGTCTATAACGCCACGGTCTGGGTCTATAACGCCACGGTCTGGGTCCATAACCCCACGGTCTGGGTCCATAACGCCACGGTCTGGGTCCATAACGCCACGGTCTGGGTCCATAACACCACGATCTGGGTCCATAACCCCACGGTCTGGGTCTTTAACGCCACGGTCTGGGTCTATGACCCCACGGTCTGGGTCCTTAACCCCACGGTCTGGGTCCTTAACCCCACGGTCTGGGTCTATGACCCCACGGTCTGGGTCCTTAACCCCACGGTCTGGGTCTTTAACGCCACGGTCTGGGTCCTTAACCCCACGGTCTGGGTCTATGACCCCACGGTCTGGGTCCATAACCCCACGGTCTGGGTCCATAACCCCACGGTCTGGGTCCTGAACGCCACGGTCTGGGTCTATGACCCCACGGTCTGGGTCCTTAACCCCACGGTCTGGGTCTATAACGCCACGGTCTGGGTCTATAACGCCACGGTCTGGGTCTATAACGCCACGGTCTGGGTCTATAACGCCACGATCTGGGTCCTTAACCCCACGGTCTGGGTCTATGACCCCACGGTCTGGGTCCTTAACCCCACGGTCTGGGTCTATGACCCCACGGTCTGGGTCCTTAACCCCACGGTCTGGGTCCATAACGCCACGGTCTGGGTCCTTAACCCCACGGTCTGGGTCTATGACCCCACGGTCTGGGTCCATAACCCCACGGTCTGGGTCCTGAACGCCACGGTCTGGGTCCTGAACGCCACGGTCTGGGTCCTGAACGCCACGGTCTGGGTCCTGAACGCCACGGTCTGGGTCTATAACGCCACGGTCTGGGTCTATAACGCCACGGTCTGGGTCTTTAACGCCACGGTCTGGGTCTATGACCCCATGGTCTGGGTCTATGACCCCACGGTCTGGGTCCTTAACCCCACGGTCTGGGTCTTTAACGCCACGGTCTGGGTCCTTAACGCCACGGTCTGGGTCTATAACGCCACGATCTGGGTCTTTAACGCCACGGTCTGGGTCTATGACCCCACGGTCTGGGTCCTTAACCCCACGGTCTGGGTCTTTAACGCCACGGTCTGGGTCCTTAACGCCACGGTCTGGGTCCATAACGCCACGGTCTGGGTCCTTAACCCCACGGTCTGGGTCCATAACGCCACGGTCTGGGTCCTTAACCCCACGGTCTGGGTCTATGACCCCACGGTCTGGGTCCTGAACGCCACGGTCTGGGTCCTGAACGCCACGGTCTGGGTCCTGAACGCCACGGTCTGGGTCCTGAACGCCACGGTCTGGGTCCTGAACGCCACGGTCTGGGTCCTGAACGCCACGGTCTGGGTCTATAACGCCACGGTCTGGGTCTATAACGCCACGGTCTGGGTCTTTAACGCCACGGTCTGGGTCTATGACCCCATGGTCTGGGTCTATGACCCCACGGTCTGGGTCCTTAACCCCACGGTCTGGGTCTTTAACGCCACGGTCTGGGTCCTTAACGCCACGGTCTGGGTCTATAACGCCACGATCTGGGTCTTTAACGCCACGGTCTGGGTCTATGACCCCACGGTCTGGGTCCTTAACCCCACGGTCTGGGTCTTTAACGCCACGGTCTGGGTCCTTAACGCCACGGTCTGGGTCCTTAACCCCACGGTCTGGGTCTATGACCCCACGGTCTGGGTCTTTAACGCCACGGTCTGGGTCCTTAACGCCACGGTCTGGGTCCTTAACGCCACGGTCTGGGTCCTTAACGCCACGGTCTGGGTCCTTAACGCCACGGTCTGGGTCCTTAACGCCACGGTCTGGGTCCTTAACGCCACGGTCTGGGTCCTGAACGCCACGGTCTGGGTCCATAACCCCACGGTCTGGGTCCATAACCCCACAGTCTGGGTCCATAACCCCACAGTCTGGGTCTATGACCCCACGGTCTGGGTCCATAACCCCACGGTCTGGGTCTATGACCCCACGGTCTGGGTCCATAACCCCACGGTCTGGGTCTTTAACGCCACGGTCTGGGTCTTTAACGCCACGGTCTGGGTCCATAACGCCACGGTCTGGGTCCTTAACCCCACGGTCTGGGTCTATGACCCCACGGTCTGGGTCCATAACCCCACGGTCTGGGTCCTGAACGCCACGGTCTGGGTCCATAACGCCACGGTCTGGGTCTATGACCCCACGGTCTGGGTCTATGACCCCACGGTCTGGGTCTATGACCCCACGGTCTGGGTCCATAACCCCACGGTCTGGGTCCTTAACCCCACGGTCTGGGTCCTTAACCCCACGGTCTGGGTCCTTAACCCCACGGTCTGGGTCCATAACCCCACGGTCTGGGTCCTTAACCCCACGGTCTGGGTCCATAACCCCACGGTCTGGGTCCATGACCCCACGGTCTGGGTCCATGACCCCACGGTCTGGGTCCATAACCCCACGGTCTGGGTCCATAACGCCACGGTCTGGGTCCTTAACCCCACGGTCTGGGTCTATGACCCCACGGTCTGGGTCCATAACCCCACGGTCTGGGTCCTGAACGCCACGGTCTGGGTCCTGAACGCCACGGTCTGGGTCCTTAACGCCACGGTCTGGGTCTATAACGCCACGGTCTGGGTCTATAACGCCACGGTCTGGGTCTATAACGCCACGATCTGGGTCTTTAACGCCACGGTCTGGGTCTATGACCCCACGGTCTGGGTCCTTAACCCCACGGTCTGGGTCTTTAACGCCACGGTCTGGGTCCTTAACGCCACGGTCTGGGTCCTTAACGCCACGGTCTGGGTCCTTAACGCCACGGTCTGGGTCCTTAACCCCACGGTCTGGGTCTATGACCCCACGGTCTGGGTCCTTAACCCCACGGTCTGGGTCTATGACCCCACGGTCTGGGTCTATAACGCCACGGTCTGGGTCCTTAACGCCACGGTCTGGGTCCTGAACGCCACGGTCTGGGTCTATGACCCCACGGTCTGGGTCCATAACCCCACGGTCTGGGTCTATGACCCCACGGTCTGGGTCCTTAACCCCACGGTCTGGGTCTATAACGCCACGATCTGGGTCTATAACGCCACGATCTGGGTCTTTAACGCCACGGTCTGGGTCTTTAACGCCACGGTCTGGGTCCTTAACGCCACGGTCTGGGTCCTTAACGCCACGGTCTGGGTCCTTAACGCCACGGTCTGGGTCCTTAACCCCACGGTCTGGGTCTATGACCCCACGGTCTGGGTCTATAACGCCACGGTCTGGGTCCTTAACGCCACGGTCTGGGTCCTGAACGCCACGGTCTGGGTCTATGACCCCACGGTCTGGGTTCATAACCCCACGGTCTGGGTTCATAACCCCACGGTCTGGGTCTATGACCCCACGGTCTGGGTCCATAACCCCACGGTCTGGGTCCATAACCCCACGGTCTGGGTCTTTAACGCCACGGTCTGGGTCTTTAACGCCACGGTCTGGGTCTTTAACGCCACGGTCTGGGTCTTTAACGCCACGGTCTGGGTCTTTAACGCCACGGTCTGGGTCTTTAACGCCATGGTCTGGGCTCCATGTCGCAGAGCAGCCTGCGGCAGGACCACACGCTTCCTCTGACCCACAGGCGCCGGACCAAAGACCGGGCGCCGGACCAAAGACCGGGCGCCGGACCAAAGACCGGGCGCCGGACCAAAGACCGGGCGCCGGACCAAAGACCGGGTGAGAGGGCAGGAAGGAAGCTGCACGCTGTTTCTGGCAAAGCAACGTGGTCACCACCCGTTTACTGATCAGCATGAAGGTTTCAGTTTAGACTCATGGAAAAACCCTTTAAAGCAGACATCATACAAGTTTAACCAAAGAAACGCACCTCTGGAGAGTCATAGGGGTCGAAGCGGCCCCAGGGGCTGCGTGGTCGTGAAGCTGGACTCAGCGGCGAGTCCAGAGACACCTGAGAAACCATCTGACTCCTCAGCGGCAGGGCCTGGAACTGTGGCTCCAGTCCTGCCAGACTCGGCCTGGGAGGGACCGCCGGAGAGCCACCGGGGGGGCGTGGGGTGGGACGGGGCAGCGGGGGGGTCCCGGGGCAGCTGAGCAGCCTCCCGTTGGTGGCTACTGGACTTCTCTGTGCCTCATGGTGCTCTGAGGTGGAGACGGGGGGCAGATCCCTCATGGCGTAAGGAAACTGCGAGTTCTCCTGCTCCTCGATGGACAGACTGGAAAACTAGGGCAGAATGCAGCAAAGTTACACTTATTTTAACTTATCTTTCCTAGGAATAAGTCTCCGAACTACTGACAGCTACAGAGGGAGCTGACCTGCATGGAAAACTAAAAGCCTGCTTCGATCAGACCTACGTCTGCTGCTTCAGAGCAACGAAGACGAACCGTTTTTATCCCAGACAGAGGAGGGGAAGCTATCCTGTCCCTGTGGAAACAAACCGGGCCTTTCCTAAGCTGCAGGGTTCCACTGCAGCCGTTTCTTAGCTGATTAAATCTGATCTGTGATCCCATTAGAATATCACAAAGCCCCTCTTCCATCTGTCCAGGCCTCTGAAGTTGGATCCAACTATAAACTCCAGCCCGGAGAGGCGCTTTCCTCTCTTTAAACCTTTAAATGTGGAATCAGTTCTCTTATTTAATTCAAACCTTCTAACTCTAACTGAACTCCTGAGGCCATCTGCAGCCAGGAGAACCACTGCTGCTGGTCTGATCAGGCTTCATCTGCCATCCTGTCAGCTCTCATTACCCAGAAAACCTTGCAGCAGGCTTAACCCAGCTTCTAATGCTCTAACAAGGTGGGGGGTGCAGATTTAACTCCTAAACACAGACACACAAGCTGTGACAAACGCCACACTTCAGGGTTATTTCACAAACTTGTCCTACCTGCTTTTCTGAGAAAGCTGAAGCTTTTGGGGGGGAGAGGAGAGAAATATGAGGAAAAAAACAGACATTTGTGGAACAGAAACCTGATGCTGGTGCAAAATAAAGGAGTTAGAATCTGAGTGAGCACGTGACAAGCAGATAAAAACAGGCTAAACCAGGGAAGGAGAAGGAATAAAAGCACTGTGCGCAAGAACAATGAAAAATAAGCTCGACTCGAGCCCTTTAACACAAGAACCTTTCGGGATACCTGCAGGAACTCTGCAGGAAGGAGCTTCGTGTTTTTATCGCGCGTGAGAAACTCCAGAGAATCAGCTGTGCGTGCAGGGCTCGCGCGGGACACCTACCTTTCTTGTTGCTGCGGTACCTGACCGGAGAAGACATGTGCTCCATACTGCTGCCGGTTTACAAGCTGTCCCCGGCTCAGAGCTGGTGCGTGTGACGCACACCGTGTACGCGCACGCGTGGGAATCCACGACGCGTGCCCCTCTCCGATCAGATGCAAAAGAAACGTTCATGATTTCAAAGTAAAGTGTAATTCAGGGAGAAGTAGGCAAACTAAAAGCTACATGCTGAATATCTGCCCATATCTTTATTTTTTAACCTTCTTATTCCGGTTTTCATTGAAAAACTCCGTTCAGTAAACCAAGAAGTCAGCTGTTGCTGTGTGTAAAGCTTTTAATAACCTAAAAGCAACGCAAACTGAACGCAAGTAGTATAAAAACCACATTTATTCAAGTTTATTCACACTAGAACCTTTTGGGTCAAACACAAACTCAGTTGCCGCAGCAACAGCTGAGCAGCGGCTCCGTCTCTATGACGTCACAAGGCCCGCCCACTCTGTCTTCTGATTGGTCATTGAGGAAGAACTTGTGTTGACTGGCACGGCAGTGTTCCAACCACGTGCAAGAGCGCGAGGACGCTAGAAAGAAGGCTTCCTCCAAACAATTTTCTGTTTTATTGGCGCTTAAATCGATCCTTTTGACCAGGAGCTGGTCAGGGGCTGTACATTTAGCTTTATTTTACACTTTTCAAAGCGTTTCACAGTTAGCTGGCAGCAAAGACAGGATAAGAGATGATGTTTGTTTCCTCCACTTCATCCACACGCCCCCCTGCAGCACAGTTTATTCACTCCGTGCTCTGTGACAGTCGGCTAACTTCACACAGAGTTTGCTGCTGATAGTTTTGTGCAACATGGCAGGATATTTATCAGATTTTGACAATGTGAACGACGACTTTGAGTCAGATGGACTTTCTTACCGGAGGGAATAAGCTGTGCTGCAGGGGGGCGTGTGGATGAAGTGGTCCCAGTAGAGTGCCTGTGTAGAAATCCCTCCGTTAGCTCTCCTATAGCTGCAAGTAGCCACATAACAGCAGCTATGAGCTAACAGCAGCTATGAGCTAACAGCAGCTATGAGCTAACAGAGCTATGAGCTAACAGAGCTATGAGCTAACAGCAGCTATGAGCTAACAGCAGCTATGAGCTAACAGAGCTATGAGCTAACAGAGCTATGAGCTAACAGCAGCTATGAGCTAACAGTAGCTATGAGCTAACAGAGCTATGAGCTAACAGCAGCTATGAGCTAACAGCAATGAGCTAACAGAGCTATGAGCTAACAGCAGCTATGAGCTAACAGCAGCTATGAGCTAACAGAGCTATGAGCTAACAGCAGCTATGAGCTAACAGCAGCTATGAGCTAACAGCAATGAGCTAACAGAGCTATGAGCTAACAGAGCTATGAGCTAACAGCAGCTATGAGCTAACAGAGCTATGAGCTAACAGAGCTATGAGCTAACAGAGCTATGAGCTAACAGAGCTCTAGCACACGTTCATTCATTCATTCTTCTTAAAGTATTGGTGAAATAAAGACAGATAATGCCTTATTTAGAGGCTGCATCCTCTAAGCCCCGTTCTCTCCGTTATATGGATCTCCAGTTATCTAAATATCTTCAGAAGGACGCTGACTTTCACCAAACTGTTCTCGGTGAGCAGATGAACGTATTTCATGCCAGAAATAAGGTTTAAAAACACCAGAGTTCTCCTTTAATTGGAGGTTTCAGGTTTCCAGTTGTCATCTTTCTGTAATTAATTTTCTTTTGCTGATTTAAACTCAGTCGTATGAATGTATACATGTTTTTTATTGTATTATCTGCAGTTTGGCAGCTTCACAGCACGGCGTGTTGAATTGTCTGACAGAGAAAATAAGATTATGATGAGGCTTTCTGATAAATACAGCATCACAGCTCAGTATAAAGTGACGTGTGTTTCACAGCTTCTGAACAAAGCTGAAACTGGACTTTTAGCTTATGACACACATGAAAACAACATTCTGTTGGCCAACAAGTAAAGAGAAGTTGTGGTTCAGGGAAGTCAAAGAAGTCTTTGAGATTCATTTAGAAACTGTCACTTTATGTTATCGGTGTTTTCCACCAGAGAAAATGAACATAATTCGGGGGATTTGGATTATTTCCTTTGTTTTGAAATGTGTTTCAGGAGCTGCTTACGTTAAAAACAAGAACACTGGACTGAAATCTCCAGAGTTTCAGCTTAATCCGTAATCAGTTGAGCTCCAGCTGCAGCCACCAAAGAACTGGTGCATGGAGCAGCATGAGGTCAAGTGCAGGGCGACGCCAAACGACCTTTAAACGACCTTTAAACGACCTTTAAACGACCTTTAAGCACCTTTTAGGTGACTTTACGGCTTCATAAGCAGACTGTCCCTTCTGGCCCGTCACAGGAAGGAGTCGTCCTCTGAACATCTGTCCCACAGCACTCTGCACGTCCTCCTCGGCCTGTTTGACCGACCGAGTGGCGAGTTGTTGACCTGCAGCGGCTGTGAGGGCTGCTGCTGGGCTGTTGGCTGACCTGTGGCCTCTCTGTCCTCGTTAGGTTCACAGTTGCCTGTAGACCTGCAACCCTGGCTTGTATCTTTCGATCCATTCCTCCCATCGTGGCCGTCCTCGCCATTTGCGTTCAAATGACCGCCAGGCGTGCTACTTTGGCCCTGAGGGACGCCGTCAGGCTCTGTGTGGTTACTCTGAGTGTCTGAACACGGTGTCGGGCTGGAGCTCCGTCCTTCCTGCTGTGAGCAGTTCTGTTGGTGAGAAACGAGGGCGTTGTTCTTCCAAAAGTCTCTGCAGACCTGCTCTAGCTCGGAGAGCAAAGGCAGGCTGATGTCCAGGTGCATCAGCAGGTTGTCCAGCCACTCCTGCAGCTTTGAAAACGAGGGACTGAAAGAGAAAGAACGGCAACAGTAGGAGTTTGCAGGTTAGTAGCTGTCTGTTTGCACTGCAGCCGTGTGGTTAAGGTGCGATGTTGTCCGGCACAAAAAAGTAACCTCAGTGACCCTAAAGCTAAAAGAATAGCATCACCACAGCTCTATGGCACAGATGAGTCACACCTCCTTACCCCAAATTATAGAAACGCTTCTTTAATGAATGCCTTTTTATAAATGCCCAGTACCAGGGGCTTGGCTACAGGCTGCTCTGTTAACTGGGATTAAAATTGAGCTACTCAAAGCTTATATTTTGTTGGATTTTTCCTCCATCGTACCGTTTATCTGCATCCATGTCGCAGCAGAGGACGGTCAGCGGCAGGAAGGCCGGCGGGCACTGTGCAGGGTGGTACTGCTGCAGGAAGCCGCTCACATTTAGCCCAAAGTCATTCGTTCGAGGAAGGAAGTCGGGGTCAGCACTCACTCTACCGATAATCTGAAGGGAGACGAGGATAGATGCAAACGGTACTTAGCTTTAAAACTGAAGAAATACCCGTTTTCACTCAATCTTTATAGATTTTATTACAGGTCGAGTTGTTGGAAATGTTCCTAAATGTTTCTGTCGTACCTCACAGATCATTATCCCGAAGGAGAATATGTCAACGCGCTCATCGTAGGTTTTACCTGCGAGCAAAAGAGGAAATATTAGAAAAAGTGAACCGTATATTTATATCAGGGATGTCAAACTGTATGAGGGCCGCTGTCCTGCAGGTTTTAGATGCTTCAAATCACCTGATTCAGAGTAAATGAATCTCTTCAAAAGATTGTTACATTCTACACAAACCAGCTAATGAGGCATTGATCTGAATCAGGTGTGTTGGAGCAGGGAAACATCTAAAACCTGCAGGGAAACATCTAAAACCTGCAGGGAAACATCTAAAACCTGCAGGAAACATCTAAAACCTGCAGGGAAACATCTAAAACCTGCAGGGAAACATCTAAAACCTGCAGGGAAACGTCTAAAACCTGCAGGGAAACATCTAAAACCTGCAGGGAAACATCTAAAACCTGCAGGGAAACATCTAAAACCTGCAGGGAAACATCTAAAACCTGCAGGGAAACATCTAAAACCTGCAGGGAAACGTCTAAAACCGGCAGGGAAACGTCTAAAACCTGCAGGGAAACATCTAAAACCTGCAGGAAAACATCTAAAACCTGCAGGGAAACATCTAAAACCTGCAGGAAAACATCTAAAACCGGCAGGGAAACATCTAAAACCTGCAGGAAAACATCTAAAACCTGCAGGGAAACATCTAAAACCTGCAGGGAAACATCTAAAACCTGCAGGGAAACATCTAAAACCTGCAGGAAACATCTAAAACCTGCAGGGAAACATCTAAAACCTGCAGGAAAACATCTAAAACCTGCAGGGAAACATCTAAAACCTGCAGGGAAACATCTAAAACCTGCAGGAAAACATCTAAAACCTACAGGGAAACATCTAAAACCTGCAGGGAAACATCTAAAACCTGCAGGAAACATCTAAAACCTGCAGGGAAACATCTAAAACCTGCAGGAAAACATCTAAAACCTGCAGGAAAACATCTAAAACCTGCAGGAAAACGTCTAAAACCGGCAGGGAAACGTCTAAAACCTGCAGGGAAACATCTAAAACCTGCAGGAAAACATCTGAAACCTGCAGGGAAACATCTAAAACCTGCAGGAAAACATCTAAAACCGGCAGGGAAACATCTAAAACCTGCAGGAAAACATCTAAAACCTGCAGGAAAACATCTAAAACCTGCAGGGAAACATCTAAAACCTGCAGGGAAACATCTAAAACCTGCAGGAAAACATCTAAAACCTGCAGGAAAACATCTAAAACCTGCAGGAAAACATCTAAAACCTGCAGGGAAACATCTAAAACCTGCAGGGAAACATCTAAAACCTGCAGGAAAACATCTAAAACCTGCAGGAAACATCTAAAACCTGCAGGAAAACATCTAAAACCTGCAGGGAAACATCTAAAACCTGCAGGACAGCGGCCCTCCAGGACCGGAGTTTGACATCCCTGATTTATATCATCAGGGGCTCCTTAAGGTCATAAAGCCCCGCCTTCTGTAACCCCATAGACTCACCGTGGATCATCTCCGGCGCCATCCAGTAGGGGTTTCCCACCACGGTGTACCGCTTCCTGCGGTCGGGTCTGCGCAGCTCCGACAGCGTCCCCTTTGGCGGCCGTTCCAGAGTGGAGGTTCTGCTCTGGTTCCTCTCCTCCATCACCAGCCGGGCCAGCCCAAAATCTGCCACCACCACAGACTGGTCCTGAAGCAGAGACAGGCTCTCAGGACGCTTAATGAGAGCTCGATTTAACGTGTGTTTCAGGCCTCTAACTGAACCACGTGCTCACCTCTCTGACCAGGCAGTTGTATGAGTTTAGATCTCGGTGGATGACATTCATGGAGTGTAGATATGCCTTTGAAGGACAGATGTTGTGCACGTGAGACACGGTTTTTCAAAGAAAGCACAATCATTCTTATCCCTTTAGACCAGGGATGTCAAACTCCGGTCCTGGAGGGCCGCTGTCCGGCAGGTTTTAGACGTTTCCCTGCAGGTTTTAGATGATTCCCTGCAGGTTTTAGATGTTTTCCTGCAGGTTTTAGATGTTTTCCTGCAGGTTTTAGATGTTTCCCTGCAGGTTTTAGATGTTTTCCTGCAGGTTTCAGATGTTTCCCTGCAGGTTTTAGATGTTTTCCTGCAGGTTTTAGATGTTTTCCTGCAGGTTTTAGATGTTTTCCTGCAGGTTTTAGATGTTTCCCTGCAGGTTTTAGATGTTTTCCTGCAGGTTTCAGATGTTTCCCTGCAGGTTTTAGATGTTTTCCTGCAGGTTTTAGATGTTTTCCTGCAGGTTTTAGATGTTTCCCTGCAGGTTTTAGATGTTTTCCTGCAGGTTTTAGATGTTTCCCTGCAGGTTTTAGATGTTTTCCTGTAGGTTTTAGACGTTTCCCTGCAGGTTTTAGATGTTTCCCCGCAGGTTTTAGATGTTTCCTGCAGGTTTTAGATGTTTCCTGCAGGTTTTAGATGTTTCCTGCAGGTTTTAGATGTTTCCCTGCAGGTTTTAGATGTTTTCCTGCAGGTTTTAGATGTTTCCTGCAGGTTTTAAATGTTTCCCTGCAGGTTTTAGATGTTTCCCTGCAGGTTTTAGATGTTTTCCTGCAGGTTTTAGATGTTTTCCTGCAGGTTTTAGATGTTTCCTGCAGGTTTTAGATGTTTTCCTGCAGGTTTTAGATGTTTTCCTGCAGGTTTTAGATGTTTTCCTGCAGGTTTTAGATGTTTTCCTGCAGGTTTTAGATGTTTCCCTGCAGGTTTTAGATGTTTCCCTGCAGGTTTTAGATGTTTCCCTTCTTCAATGCAGCTGAATCAGATCAATGCATCATTAGCTGGTTTGTGCAGAACTTAACAATCTTTCGAAGAGATCCATTTAATCTGAATCAGGTGCTTTGAAGCAGGGAAACATCTAAAACCTGCAGGACAGCGGCCCTCCAGGACTTTGACATCCCTGCTTTAGACTGTTGACCACGACTCACCATTCCAGCTGCAATGTCTTTGGCGTAACTCACTCTTGTGCTCCAAGGAAAATCCTTGTCCTAAAACGACCAAATCGTGACCAAAAGGACCCAGGTGAACATAAAAGGAACATATAACTGATCCCAACTCACCATTTTTATGATAGTCTCACGTAGAGTCCCACCCTGGATGTATTCGGAGACGAAATGTATTCGTTTGTCCTTGTAAAACAGTCCAATGAACCTGAGAACGTTGGGG
The DNA here is from genome assembly GCF_036924035.1 of Leuresthes tenuis. Classification (NCBI taxonomy): domain Eukaryota; kingdom Metazoa; phylum Chordata; class Actinopteri; order Atheriniformes; family Atherinopsidae; genus Leuresthes; species Leuresthes tenuis. The sequence goes on along the minus strand of NW_027325375.1, from coordinate 788,528 downwards.
TGGTCGAGGCATCGCATCACCTTCACCTGTGGAGGGAAGTTTATTCACATCCACATACGAAGTGTCATTTCTCCTGCTCCTAACGCCACTCACCTCCTTTAAGAAAGTCCTCTGCGTCTCCTCATCGAATCGTATCAGCTCCTTCATCACCATCACCTCGCCCGTCTCCTGGTGCGTCACCTTGATGACGAGACGTTCATCACAGAGCATATTAAAGTCGCTCTTGAACAGAAACGGCTCGTTTGTTTGAGCGGAAACGGTACCTTGACAGCTTGTCCAAAGCAGCCCTTGCCGAGCACTTCTCCATGGATGAGGTCTGAGGGTCTGAAGATGCGGTGCGTTCGTTCTCCAGGGTCCACTCGAAGAGACTCGGAGCGAATCATGTCTCTTCTTTGAGATAGAAGTGAAAGGGCTCCAGGGGACAGGGAGCACTTGTCTATACTGAAGCTGCGCCTGAGAAAGAGGACAAAGCTTAGTCAGATAAATACCAATAAGCTGACCAAATGAGCTGATAGAAGGTCTTACAGAATGTGTCTGGATCGCATCCCTGAGGGTCCTTGGTGCTGAGGGGGCGAGAGGCTCATCCTTTGTTCATCTGTCTCCTCCCGGGGACTCGGTTCTTCCTCCAGACTGGGGAGCTGCGGGGGTGAAGCCAGCTTGTCTCGGACTCGGGAGTCAGGACAGCTGATGTTCTCCGGCGGACCGTCTGACTGAAGCAGGTCGTGTGGAGCCGGCGGACCGTGTTCAATGGTCAGCTGCAGCGGCCTGCGGGTGTCCTGGATCACACGGTTTATCTGCAGGACAGAGTTATGAGTCGCCTGTGTTGCTTTTTCAGTCTTACTTCATTTGCTGTGCTCGTGATACCTCGTCTGGAGGGATGTTGCGGACGGGGACGCCGTTGACCTCCAGCACTCGATCACCAGCTTGGACAGAAGACAGCAGGTCAGGGCCGAGGACGGCCGAGTCCAACCTGAAGCAGATTTACAGGGTTGAATGGGTGGAGGAAAGGAGGGAAGTATCCTAAACGAACACAAAGGGACTCAGCTATTATGCTTAAGACGAGCTCACAGCTGAGTTCTAAGCTTCTGCTACAGCAGAAATAAACGTGTGGCTGCTAAATGTTCAGGTTAGCTCCAGTTAACTCACTCGGTCACAGTGACGAGGGGGCTAGAGTCCTGGCTGAAGTCGACGGTGACGGTCAGGCCCCGTCGGCCCACGTTACGGGGCGGGAGGGACACCAGCGCCACCATGTGGGGACACCTTGTGAGCGGAGATGTTGACCTCACAGCTGGTTCGGCGCCCTGGCAGAAACAGTGGGCACTGAAAGCAGAAGGAAAGGCATCGCTACAGCTGTTGCATGTGCAGCTGACAGGATTCTGTCCCACAGGTTGTATTTACCAGTACAGTTTTGAGCGTTCGATAAGGGTGTAGGTGTCCCCGTCTCCTATGACCGCCTCACAGCTTATACACGTGAAGCACTCCGGGTGGTACTTTTGCTCTCCTGCAACCTGGTTATGCAGAAAAAAGACGTTTTGTTGTCAGTCACAAGGCTGAGGCCGGCGCAGGAGCTTTGTTTCAGCACCAGAGGACGTTGGTTGGGTCAAATGCAAAAGCTCCTTTTGTTTCATTCCTGCCCGAAGGATGTTTTCAGAGGATATCCTCCAGTCTGAGAAAGAAAAAGCATTTTCTTTTCTATCAGGAAGAAACTGCGAGACAGGAAGGCTCTGAACTGTTGCTGTAGCCTGCTGAGACTTATTGTGCAGCGTAAGGTTGAGATTTCTGAGTCAGGACAAAAGAAAGGAGGCTGCCATTTTGAAATGTTTAATTTCTTCAGCATTAAATCTAATGTCTGGAGGGTAAAAGTGGTCAAAGGGGGGCTTTGCTCTTCTGTAGTTCAGTTGTTAAAGGACAGTAAAGCTGTGACACTTATTTAGTCAAAAGAACCTAAACTAACCTAAAGAAAGAAAACCATCAGCTTAAACGGACGGTTTCCCTTTATCACGTTACCATGACGAGGCCTGTTGCGATGGTCTCCTCGCAGCCGTGGCAGTGTTCTCCAAAGCGGGCCCAGTAGTGCTTCTTACAGTAGAGCTGTCCCTCTCTTTCGTAGTACCAGTGGGACAGGATACACTCGCATTCACAGCACCTACAGAGGAGAGGATAGAGCGGGGTGACCATGAGATGAAGGCGGATCGAGATTAGGCTGTCGGACAGTAACAGGAGCTTTATCGCTGATGGAAAGTCTTATAAGGAAACCGTTAGATTTCGTTAGGGATCGCAGTTCCAGGTCAGAGGGACTCTGAGTTAGATCATGCTTGGTTAAGCTGTTCTTCATGAACACACAGATTCACAGATACGCCCCGTCATTCGCTTTTTGACAGGCCGTATAAATGTTTCAGTGGACTCAAAGTCTGCTAATGCTACCCATCCTTAGGAGAACACTGAGAGTAAGGTCTCTGCTAAGGCTACGCATCCTCACAGGAACACTGAGGGTAAGGTCTCTGCTAAGGCTACGCATCCTCACAGGAACACTGAGAGTAAGGTCTCTGCTAAAGCTACGCATCCTCACAGGAACACTGAGAGTAAGGTCTCTGCTAAAGCTACGCATCCTCACAGGAACACTGAGGGTAAGGTCTCTGCTAAAGCTACGCATCCTCACAGGAACACTGAGAGTAAGGTCTCTGCTAAAGCTACGCATCCTCACAGGAACACTGAGAGTAAGGTCTCTGCTAAGGCTACCCATCCTTAGGAGAACACTGAGAGTAAGGTCTCTGCTAAAGCTACGCATCCTCACAGGAACACTGACAGTAAGGTCTCTGCTAAAGCTACGCATCCTCACAGGAACACTGACAGTAAGGTCTCTGCTAAAGCTACGCAGCCTCACAGGAACACTGAGAGTAAGGTCTCTGCTAAAGCTACGCATCCTCACAGGAACACTGAGAGTAAGGTCTCTGCTAAGGCTACGCATCCTCACAGGAACACTGAGAGTAAGGTCTCTGCTAAAGCTACGCAGCCTCACAGGAACACTGAGGGTAAGGTCTCTGCTAAAGCTACGCATCCTCACAGGAACACTGAGAGTAAGGTCTCTGCTAAGGCTACGCATCCTCACAGGAACACTGAGAGTAAGGTCTCTGCTAAGGCTATGCAGCCTCACAGGAACACTGAGGGTAAGGTCTCTGCTAAGGCTACGCATCCTCACAGGAACACTGAGAGTAAGGTCTCTGCTAAGGCTACGCATCCTCACAGGAACACTGAGAGTAAGGTCTCTGCTGAGGCTACGCAGCCTCACAGGAACACTGAGGGTAAGGTCTCTGCTGAGGCTACGCAGCCTCACAGGAACACTGAGAGTAAGGTCTCTGCTGAGGCTACGCAGCCTCACAGGAACACTGAGAGTAAGGTCTCTGCTAAGGCTACGCAGCCTCACAGGAACACTGAGAGTAAGGTCTCTGCTAAGGCTATGCAGCCTCACAGGAACACTGAGAGTAAGGTCTCTGCTAAGGCTACGCAGCCTCACAGGAACACTGAGAGTAAGGTCTCTGCTAAGGCTACGCAGCCTCACAGGAACACTGAGAGTAAGGTCTCTGCTAAGGCTACGCATCCTCACAGGAACACTGAGAGTAAGGTCTCTGCTAAGGCTATGCATCCTTAGGAGAACACTGAGAGTAAGGTCTCTGCTAAGGCTACGCATCCTCACAGGAACACTGAGAGTAAGGTCTCTGCTAAGGCTACGCAGCCTCACAGGAACACTGAGAGTAAGGTCTCTGCTAAGGCTACGCAGCCTCACAGGAACACTGAGGGTAAGGTCTCTGCTAAAGCTACGCAGCCTCACAGGAACACTGAGGGTAAGGTCTCTGCTAAAGCTACGCATTCTCACAGGAACACTGAGAGTAAGGTCTCTGCTAAGGCTATGCATCCTTAGGAGAACACTGAGGGTAAGGTCTCTGCTAAAGCTACGCAGCCTCACAGGAACACTGAGGGTAAGGTCTCTGCTAAAGCTACGCATCCTCACAGGAACACTGAGAGTAAGGTCTCTGCTAAGGCTACGCATCCTTAGGAGAACACTGAGAGTAAGGTCTCTGCTAAGGCTACGCATCCTTAGGAGAACACTGAGAGTAAGGTCTCTGCTAAAGCTACACATCCTCACAGGAACCCTGAGAGTAAGGTCTCTGCTAAGGCTACGCATCCTCACAGGAACACTGAGAGTAAGGTCTCTGCTAAGGCTACACATCCTCACAGGAACACTGAGAGTAAGGTCTCTGCTAAGGCTACACATCCTCACAGGAACACTGAGAGTAAGGTCTCTGCTAAAGCTACGCATCCTCACAGGAACACTGAGAGTAAGGTCTCTGCTAAAGCTACACATCCTCACAGGAACACTGAGGGTAAGGTCTCTGCTGAGGCTACGCATCCTCACAGGAACACTGAGGGTAAGGTCGCTGCTAAGGCTACGCAGCCTCACAGGAACACTGAGAGTAAGGTCTCTGCTAAAGCTATGCAGCCTCACAGGAACACTGAGAGTAAGGTCTCTGCTAAAGCTACGCATCCTCACAGGAACACTGAGGGTAAGGTCTCTGCTAAGGCTACGCATCCTCACAGGAACACTGAGAGTAAGGTCTCTGCTAAAGCTACGCATCCTCACAGGAACACTGAGAGTAAGGTCGCTGCTAAGGCTACGCATCCTCACAGGAACACTGAGGGTAAGGTCGCTGCTAAGGCTACGCAGCCTCACAGGAACACTGAGAGTAAGGTCTCTGCTAAAGCTACGCATCCTCACAGGAACACTGAGGGTAAGGTCTCTGCTAAGGCTATGCAGCCTCACAGGAACACTGAGAGTAAGGTCTCTGCTAAAGCTACGCATCCTCACAGGAACACTGAGGGTAAGGTCTCTGCTAAGGCTACGCATCCTCACAGGAACACTGAGAGTAAGGTCTCTGCTAAAGCTACGCAGCCTCACAGGAACACTGAGAGTAAGGTCTCTGCTAAGGCTACGCATCCTCACAGGAACACTGAGAGTAAGGTCTCTGCTAAGGCTATGCATCCTCACAGGAACACTGAGAGTAAGGTCTCTGCTAAGGCTATGCAGCCTCACAGGAACACTGAGAGTAAGGTCTCTGCTAAAGCTACGCAGCCTCACAGGAACACTGAGAGTAAGGTCTCTGCTAAGGCTACGCAGCCTCACAGGAACACTGAGAGTAAGGTCTCTGCTAAGGCTATGCATCCTCACAGGAACACTGAGAGTAAGGTCTCTGCTAAGGCTATGCAGCCTCACAGGAACACTGAGAGTAAGGTCTCTGCTAAAGCTACGCATCCTCACAGGAACACTGAGGGTAAGGTCTCTGCTAAGGCTACGCATCCTCACAGGAACACTGAGAGTAAGGTCTCTGCTAAAGCTACGCAGCCTCACAGGAACACTGAGAGTAAGGTCTCTGCTAAGGCTACGCATCCTCACAGGAACACTGAGAGTAAGGTCTCTGCTAAGGCTACGCAGCCTCAGGAGAACACTGAGAGTATGGTCTCTGCTGAGGCTATGCAGCCTCACAGGAACACTGAGAGTAAGGTCTCTGCTAAGGCTACGCATCCTCACAGGAACACTGAGAGTAAGGTCTCTGCTAAGGCTACGCAGCCTCACAGGAACACTGAGAGTAAGGTCTCTGCTAAGGCTACGCATCCTCACAGGAACACTGAGAGTAAGGTCTCTGCTAAGGCTATGCATCCTTAGGAGAACACTGAGAGTAAGGTCTCTGCTAAGGCTACGCATCCTCACAGGAACACTGAGAGTAAGGTCTCTGCTAAGGCTACGCAGCCTCACAGGAACACTGAGAGTAAGGTCTCTGCTAAGGCTACGCAGCCTCACAGGAACACTGAGGGTAAGGTCTCTGCTAAAGCTACGCAGCCTCACAGGAACACTGAGGGTAAGGTCTCTGCTAAAGCTACGCATCCTCACAGGAACACTGAGAGTAAGGTCTCTGCTAAGGCTATGCATCCTTAGGAGAACACTGAGGGTAAGGTCTCTGCTAAAGCTACGCAGCCTCACAGGAACACTGAGGGTAAGGTCTCTGCTAAAGCTACGCATCCTCACAGGAACACTGAGAGTAAGGTCTCTGCTAAGGCTACGCATCCTTAGGAGAACACTGAGAGTAAGGTCTCTGCTAAGGCTACGCATCCTTAGGAGAACACTGAGAGTAAGGTCTCTGCTAAGGCTACGCATCCTCACAGGAACACTGAGAGTAAGGTCTCTGCTAAGGCTACGCATCCTCACAGGAACACTGAGAGTAAGGTCTCTGCTAAGGCTACACATCCTCACAGGAACACTGAGAGTAAGGTCTCTGCTAAAGCTACGCATCCTCACAGGAACACTGAGAGTAAGGTCTCTGCTAAAGCTACGCATCCTCACAGGAACACTGAGAGTAAGGTCGCTGCTAAGGCTACGCATCCTCACAGGAACACTGAGGGTAAGGTCGCTGCTAAGGCTACGCAGCCTCACAGGAACACTGAGAGTAAGGTCTCTGCTAAAGCTATGCAGCCTCACAGGAACACTGAGAGTAAGGTCTCTGCTAAAGCTACGCATCCTCACAGGAACACTGAGGGTAAGGTCTCTGCTAAGGCTACGCATCCTCACAGGAACACTGAGAGTAAGGTCTCTGCTAAAGCTACGCAGCCTCACAGGAACACTGAGAGTAAGGTCTCTGCTAAGGCTACGCATCCTCACAGGAACACTGAGAGTAAGGTCTCTGCTAAGGCTACGCAGCCTCAGGAGAACACTGAGAGTAAGGTCTCTGCTGAGGCTATGCAGCCTCACAGGAACACTGAGAGTAAGGTCTCTGCTAAAGCTACGCATCCTCACAGGAACACTGAGAGTAAGGTCTCTGCTAAGGCTACGCATCCTCACAGGAACACTGAGAGTAAGGTCTCTGCTAAGGCTACCCAGCCTCACATGAACACTGAGGGTAAGGTCTCTGCTAAGGCTACGCATCCTCACAGGAACACTGAGGGTAAGGTCTCTGCTAAGGCTACGCATCCTTAGGAGAACACTGAGAGTAAGGTCTCTGCTAAGGCTACGCATCCTCACAGGAACACTGAGAGTAAGGTCTCTGCTAAGGCTACGCAGCCTCAGGAGAACACTGAGGGTAAGGTCTCTGCTAAGGCTACGCATCCTCACAGGAACACTGAGGGTAAGGTCGCTGCTAAGGCTACGCATCCTCAGGAGAACACTGAGAGTAAGGTCTCTGCTAAGGCTACCCATCCTCACAGGAACACTGAGAGTAAGGTCTCTGCTAAAGCTACGCAGCCTCACAGGAACACTGAGAGTAAGGTCTCTGCTAAAGCTACACAGCCTCACAGGAACACTGAGAGTAAGGTCTCTGCTAAAGCTACACAGCCTCACAGGAACACTGAGAGTAAGGTCTCTGCTAAGGCTACGCATCCTCACAGGAACACTGAGAGTAAGGTCTCTGCTAAAGCTATGCATCCTCAGGAGAACACTGAGAGTAAGGTCTCTGCTAAAGCTACACAGCCTCACAGGAACACTGAGAGTAAGGTCTCTGCTAAAGCTACACAGCCTCACAGGAACACTGAGAGTAAGGTCTCTGCTAAAGCTACGCATCCTCAGGAGAACACTGAGAGTAAGGTCTCTGCTAAGGCTACGCATCCTCAGGAGAACACTGAGAGTAAGGTCTCTGCTAAGGCTATGCAGCCTCACAGGAACACTGAGAGTAAGGTCTCTGCTGAGGCTATGCAGCCTCACAGGAACACTGAGAGTAAGGTCTCTGCTAAAGCTACGCAGCCTCACAGGAACACTGAGAGTAAGGTCTCTGCTAAGGCTACGCATCCTCACAGGAACACTGAGAGTAAGGTCTCTGCTAAAGCTATGCATCCTCAGGAGAACACTGAGAGTAAGGTCTCTGCTAAAGCTACACAGCCTCACAGGAACACTGAGAGTAAGGTCTCTGCTAAAGCTACACAGCCTCACAGGAACACTGAGAGTAAGGTCTCTGCTAAAGCTACGCATCCTCAGGAGAACACTGAGAGTAAGGTCTCTGCTAAGGCTACGCATCCTCAGGAGAACACTGAGAGTAAGGTCTCTGCTAAGGCTATGCAGCCTCACAGGAACACTGAGAGTAAGGTCTCTGCTGAGGCTATGCAGCCTCACAGGAACACTGAGAGTAAGGTCTCTGCTAAAGCTACGCAGCCTCACAGGAACACTGAGAGTAAGGTCTCTGCTAAGGCTACGCAGCCTCACAGGAACACTCAGTAAATACGGTTCCAGTGGACACGCCCACTCAAGACTGCACAAGAGAACGCAGCAAAGTGGAAACATTCTGGCTTCAGTCAGAGAAACTTTCAGGCTCCAACAGAATGATATAAAGAGAACAGCCTCCTCCCTTATCTCGCCAACGCTGCGTCCGGAGTGGGAGGTGACTTCCTGGCCCGAGTACTGATCCACGCTTACTCCCTCCCAACCTCAACTGTAAATGCCACATTGTTCTTACAATGGGGAATGGAAAGGTTGTCTTATAATAAGAAGAAAGCGGGACAGACTCAGGCTTCAGCTCGCTTAATCGTAGCATCATTTGATTTTATTTCAAACTCTTCTTTATTATAAAGGAAGCCGGCGGTTGTGTCATCAGAGCGATGATGCAGCTTTTCAGACAACACAAGGTGACAGAAATGCTGAGGCATCGTCTGCTGTGACGTCTACATGTTCCCTTTTTGTGTTTATTCCAGAGAACTGCAGAATAAAACACGTTAACTTCTACCGTCTGCCTCCTTTTACAGCTCCTTTTCTTACAGAGGAAATATTTAAGCAATAAAGCCCTCAGACAGCTGCCGGTTTATTTTTATCCTCTTGTCTTTGTTACTGTACTTCTGGCCACGGATGTGGAACCTTCCAGCCTCACATCTGCAGTTCCGCTTGAACATCTGGCTGTGAGAGGACTCTGGATCCAGAGAATTCCTCCTCTGCTTTCTGTCACTCCCCTCCTCTTATTCCCTTCAGCCGAGCCACTCGTAAACCCTCTTTCCACCTGCTGTACAGCGATGTTAGGACCTCAGCTTACGCCGGATGGTGAGAATCTGATGACCTGCTTTGCTTCCTGTTGACCTGACGGACTTCCTTCAAAAACAAGGACACATTCGGTGTCAGTCTGACTATGATTCATGCAGATCTTCTCAGTGAGACTGTTTGCTGATTAGATGGGAACACTGGAAGGCTGCATATGTCTTACTGTGGCCCAGAGGAAGAAGATTAAACCGACTGGACTGTTTTAGTTTCACATCAGCGGTGCAGTCGCATTCAAAGCTGAAGCTCTGTTTATCTGTCGTGGCAGACTTCAGTTTGAGGAAGTACACATGGAGAAGTTGAGCTTCACCTCATTTCTATTCTTTTCCTCGCTCTTTCGCTGCTTCTTTCTCACTCTCACACACCCCCATCTCACGAGTTAAGGCTCTTACCGTCCCTTCATTCCTCTCCGAAACCTCTGGTCCCGTCGTGACATGTTGCCCGGCCTGTTGCCTGGTTCTCAGCAGACAGGATGCAGTCCACCCAGTGAGTCGCTCCTGAGCGGCTCATTCACTGCTGCAACCGGTAGCAGGCGTTGTCTTTTACTTTGTGCTCTCTCTCCATGCGTGTAAATGCTTCCTGTGCACGAGTTCCCTCTCTTTGCAGAGTGGCTGCATGAGAAAAAAGGTCTGATCCACTGACACCAGCCGCTGGCTCCTGGAAAGGAAACCTGCCCCAGGATAGACGCCCTGCCCTCCCCCTGCCTCCAGTATGCAGACTTCTACAGTTTCACTCCTCAGCAAAGGTCTCCGAATGTGTCGGAGCTGAACTCTAAAGCTCCAGATGGTTTAAAAAAAGAGTGTTTTTCTCAGAAGGGGCGTGTTGGAGCTTGTGTGTGTTTTGAAATCAGCCCATTAGCGCAGGCATAATCTCTTTATGAATGCTCCAGTTACTGCTCTGTCCAGATCCCACAGCAAAGCTCTCCATTCATCACACAACAAACAAAGAGGGAGAATTCAGGCAAAGCACGGGGAAACTGCTCAGACTTAGAAGAACAAATCCATTGATGCTGTTCGGTGTGCAGTTCCTGAGAGCGATTCTGACCAAAGCAGTGAGCAGCAGCACCTGTTGCTTCTTCCTTTCTCTTTTCTTTCATTATACTTATTGGTCCAGTTGGTGGCTGAAGGCGCTGAAGTTGTGGCTTCAGACTATAAATCAGAACATGCAGCACAGGCGTGTTTCTGCTTCGCCGCAGACTGACGGACAGGAACAGGTGTTAGTGCATGTGTGCGTGCACGGGCCCTTCGAAAGGCAGCGTGATGAAACTTACAGACTGATGACAAATTAAAGGACGAATCAACATCAAGCGTCTGAAGTGTTGGGCCTCGACATGACAACCTTTCTTCCAAAGATATTCACTATTAACGACCTTGAGAAAGCCTCCCTGCCCTAATAAGTTCAAGGTTAAACCACAGCAATGGACTTTATGTCTCCCAGACTTCTCTCAGTCACCTTCAACTGGTGCAAAATGCTGCTGCTTCCTGTCTTTAACCAACACTAACAGACCTGTGCACATCACTCCTGTTCTTAACTCCCTTCACTGGCTTCCTGTCCTTCATAGAACTGATTTTAAACTTTTAAAGTTTGTTTTTAAAGCTCTTAACGGCCTCACCCCATCATATTTATCTGAGCTTTTAACTGTAACCCTGACAGAGCTCTGAGGTCAACAAATCAACTTTTGCTGGAAGTGTTCAGGTCAAAATAAAAGCCCTGGGGTGACCGAGCCTTTTCTGCTGCTGCCCCCAGGCTCTGGAATAAGCCCCCCCCCCAGATGCATCTTATTTCTGACCTCTGACCTCTTTAAATCGGGGCTAAAAACATACTTATTTCAGATGGCTTTTAATACCCAGTAGTATGGAGACACTTTTATATTATCTTATTCAATTTTACTGTTATTTTATTGATTTTTACTGTTATTTTATTGATTTTTACTGTTATTTTATTGATTTTTACTGTTATTTTATTGTTTTTTTTACTGTTATTTTATTGATTTTTACTGTTATTTTATTGTTTTTTACTGCTATTTTATTGTTTTTTACTGTTATTTTATTGTTTTGTTCTTATTCTTTTCTTTATTTATTATCTGCTGTAAACCGAAATGGATTGTTGTAAAGGGCTGTAGAAATAAATTACATTTACATTATAACTTGTTTGAGATCCAGCTACTTGAAGGCCACAGCAAACAAACACATTTACTGACTCCTCACGCCCTATCAGTGTCACTCTGGGAGAGCCTGTTCTCTTCAGGATTAGGGCTGAGCGATTTTATCGATTCCACAATATATCGATATTGTGTTTCCCGATAAAGTATCGATATATTTCAGCCACGAGTATCGATTATTATTTTTCAAATCTTTTTTAAGCAAACTTTATAGAAAAGTCAGACGTTACAATTAGTGAAAACACAGAACATTAACATAATACACATTATACACATATATATATAGGGGTCACATTATACAAAACAGTGATAAATTAGTTAAAGAAATGTTATATAAAGTGCATAGATCAGTGGTTTTGATGGCTTTTCTGTTTATAGAATGTAGGATTGTTGTAATTTATTGTTTGAGCTCCTCAAAAATGAAAAAATATGTTTTGTGATGAGAGAATTTGGATTTGTGTTTATGGTATTTAGCAGGTAAACCAAGCAGGTTGATGATGTAATATTCACAACATAAACATGAGTCTGCTGTTTGTTTCCGTTTGTCCTTCCGGTTCAAAGGTCGGATCACCGATCCAATCAGCAACGATTCATGTCAAATTACACTGTCCCTTTAAAATCTTTCAGAAAATTATGTGTTTTAAATTGTATTGAATCGTATAAAATCGTATCGAATCGTTGGCTGAATATCGTATCGTGAGATTAGTGTATCGTATCGTATCGCGAGATTAGTGTATCGTATCGTGAGATTAGTGTATCGTATCGCGAGATTAGTGTATCGTATCGTACCGTGAGTTTAGCGTATCGTATCGTATCGTATCGCGAGATTAGCGTATCGTATCGGGAGATTCGTGTATCGTATCGTGAGATCAGTGTATCGTACCGTATCGTGAGATTAGAGTATCGCTACAGCCCTAATCAGGATAGAACTGTCAGAATAACTTTTGCTGCAACTCATAGTTTATCCTTCAGTCCCAGCTGGTGATTGAGTGCCAGAGGTCAGCGGCATCCCTGTCTCTCAGTTTCCTTTACGGGCCTCACATGGTTTCAGTTTCCATCGTTGGATCATTTGGAAATGTCATGTTTGTGGTTGCTCCAACACTGTGAACTGTCACATGTGGAGAATTGCTTTGAAAAAAACTCCTTCTGAGTTCCCATCATCGTTTTTTGCACTTTCTGAACGAGTGTTGGCACATAGAAAACTAATGCAACTCAGGTTTGATGGACCACACATTTCCCTCAGATGAAGGCTCGGCTGAGGTCAAAACATGGCTAAAACTTTATGACTGGAAAGAAGAAGCACGGCGTATCCAGCCAGTAACGGCAGGTTCAACGGCAGGTTAGAGGCTAAAAATGTATGACCTAATGGTGCACTTTCAGGAAGCTTATGATGGAACAGGAGCTATGATACACTTGCCAGTTTGTATAGTGGGAAGCTGAGAAGAAGACACACAGCTGTTGGTGTTGCAGGAAACTCCTGCAACATACTGGATGGATTTAACTTGATTGGAGCTGTTGCAACGGACAGTGAGAGCTCAGAACATTTTGAACGCATTCGAACAATTGCATTTTCATTTAAAATCCGGTCAAACTTGATTTTTTTTCTGGAAAAGTTGCAGCCTGCATGTGGCAAACTTCAGGCAAACAATGAGCACCTTCATTGCACTCAGGGCCTTGGAAAGAAGGACGGAAAGGTTTCTGCAGCAGTGAGAAAGATGCTGTTTTAGGAAGGTTCTGATATACCGGCTCACCTCTGAACTTGGTCCATTTGACACTATTCGTTCACTTATAGTTAGGGATGGCTCAGGTGAGCCTGAAACATCCCATAGTTCTGCTGCTATAGGCCCAGCCTGCTGGGGGACCTCATCTGTCTCACCTTTCCTCACTTTGCTCTCTTTTTCCTCCTGTTTAATTTCTCAAATGATTTTCTCTCCATGTGACATTATTGTGGTTATTAACTTGTGTTTCCCTGTTCCAGCAGGTATCCTTTGAATGGTGTTATGGTGTTTTTCCCCCCTCTTTTCCCTCTTTTCTGTCTTCTCAAACCCCAGCTGGTCGAGGCGGATGGCCACCCTTCCTGAGTCTGGTTCTGCCAGAGGTTTCTTCCTGGTTCTGGTTCTGCCAGAGGTTTCTTCCTGGTTCTGTCAGAGGTTTCTTCCTGGTTCTGGTTCTGCCAGAGGTTTCTTCCTGGTTCTGCCAGAGGTTTCTTCCTGAGTCTGGTTCTGCCAGAGGTTTCTTCCTGGTTCTGGTTCTGCCAGAGGTTTCTTCCTGATTCTGGTTCTGCCAGTGGTTTCTTCCTGGTTCTGGTTCTGCCAGAGGTTTCTTCCTGGTTCTGGTTCTGCCAGAGGTTTCTTCCTGGTTCTGCCAGAGGTTTCTTCCTGGTTCTGGTTCTGCCAGAGGTTTCTTCCTGGTTCTGCCAGAGGTTTCTTCCTGGTTCTGGTTCTGCCAGAGGTTTCTTCCTGGTTCTGGTTCTGCCAGAGGTTTCTTCCTGGTTCTGCCAGAGGTTTCTTCCTGGTTCTGGTTCTACCAGAGGTTTCTTCCTGGTTCTGCCAGATGTTTCTTCCTGGTTCTGCCAGAGGTTTCTTCCTGGTTCTGGTTCTGCCAGAGGTTTCTTCCTGGTTCTGCCAGAGGTTTCTTCCTGGTTCTGGTTCTGCCAGAGGTTTCTTCCTGGTTCTGGTTCTGCCAGAGGTTTCTTCCTGGTTCTGGTTCTGCCAGAGGTTTCTTCCTGTTAAAGGGAGTCGTTCCTTTCCACAGTCCCTCAGGCTCAGGACGGGAGATTGGACTGAAGACAAGTTTCGGTCCAATCTGTTGGTTTCCTTAGCTCGGATATTATTTTTGAATTGGCTCCATATGAATTAATTGGATTATGATTACAATGAATTGAATTCCAATTGGCTTGAATTGGACTTTATTATTTAAGTGCCTTGAGATGACTGTAATTGTTGTAATCTGGCGCTTTATAAATAAAACTGAATTGAATTGAATTGAATTGATCTGAACAGAGGCTTTGTACTAACATGCGTGAGTTCGGATTCTTTCTCACTAACCAGTGTCATCCAATCTTTGAGGCCAAACATTAACCTACATACCTCTGCGACAGGTTTTATTTAGCAGCAGGTTCAAATGCTTTGCTTGAAATGAGTCACCATGAAAACAGACGGACTTTGAATGTCCAGAGCGCAGCTTTGTGTTTCCTGTGGTTGTTAAAGGCCCCCACAAAATTCTGCATACTTCCCCTTCCTGTCTTTAGCCAAAAAACCTTCAGCTTCAGTTATTATCAGAAACAATAAGCTGGAATACTGTTGGTCACCTCTTTATTTCAGAGAGAAAGTACAAAAGTGCATAATTTTCTTCATAGGCCACATGGTAAAAACACAGATGGTAAAACACACGTCGAGCTGCACAACACATACAGAACTGTAAGCTCCAATAGACATGAGATTCAACTACAGGCTTTTCTTAAATCCTGTGACATCACAGACTACATCGTGACTCAACACACATTCAAGGACAATGTAGAAAAAAAAGCACTTTTATATACATCACAAACAGTAAAATAAGACTAAATACACTTCTCAGCATAATTTAAAACAGTGTTTACACACCAAAAGAAGGAAAACACAGTAATCAGTACTCTTCAGATGTCATTTGACTGCACCATCATGTATACCTGTCATATTATCCCACATTTAGTGGAAATGCTTTTATCAACAGCAAATGTGAAAGCTAAAGCGAAGCCACGTCATTCTCTCAGAACAAATGCATCCGAATAACAGCACGGGGAACCAAAATGTTACACTTATTTAGCTATAAACCAGTGCCTTAAATGTGAGTGGGTGTGTCCCACGAGGGGCTGCAGAGAGGTGTGAACGCCACACCCAGAAAACTCTGTTTGTTCATTAGAACTGTGACGTAAAAGCCAGTAAATTCAAGGGTAAATTCAGTGTAACGGGCCACGGCGTTTCGTTTAAACGCCACGTCAGCACGGTCCGAAGGAGCTGCCCTGAGGGGAGTCCTTGGCATCGGTCGCACAACTCATATTTCATGCAGCAACAACAAGCAAAAACTGATAAAAGAAAGAAAAAGCTGACTCCTTTCTGTCCTCAGGCTCCACAGAGAGTTACAAAGTGATTCAACAGGGGAAAGAAATGTTCATAACAAGTGGTAAAGGTAGCCTAAAAATGTCATTTCCCTCAGTGTCGACCCAATTCAAACAGCTGAATTATACACATATATATATTAACAAATGCCTCAGTCAAAAGAGCCGAGGTTCCCAACAGGCTGAGAACCAGTTCTCGTGTTAAAAGACGGCAGGCGAGACATTTATGGTCCGTGAGCATGCTGTAGCACCACTGCTGCTCCAGTGAGGTCACTTCCCTTTCTGCTCACTTCCTCCTTCGGCCACAGAATTTACCCTGGCAGCCACCACCTAAACAGCAGAACAGAGAAAAGGGTTCTGCGGCTGTTAAAGATGCATCTGGTCCGTCCCATTCTGCAGAAGAGAACCCACCCACCTACTCTTTAGTTAGAATATCTTCCCAGCCACAGAGTTCCTGTATTTGTGGCTTCCATGTGGTGAGGTTTAACAGGTCAGTTCCTCAGAAAATATGTCAAACTGCTCTGTTATTGCACTTTTTAAGTGCTAAGATGGATCTTATCAGTTCTCAGATGGTCTAAATGATAGCATGGCTTGCTGTTAAGTAATACTTTGTGTGATTTTTACCTCTGTAGCCTCCAGCTCCCAGTGAAGCCTGCATGGCTGCATATTTGGCTGCCTTCTGTGCCTTGGCTGCAGGAAGTGAAAATAAACAGTCAAAACCAGCATGATAAAAACTTTCAACACCAGAAAGGTGCTTTCCTCCGGCTCCTCTACAGCATGACAGCTCCGTTTTTGCTTATTCTCAAAGCACAAAGTGAGTGATCTTACATTTCTGTCCAGTCCCTGCGTATCCTAGAGGACAAAAACAGGAAAGACGAGTCTTACAACACTTTCAACATGAATGAAAACATGAAAACATGAAAAAATGCTCGTGATATGGACAAAATCAGTCCTACCTGCAAAGCCTCCTCCAGCCACTCCACCATAGCCAGGGCCAGCACCCCCTGCTGGAACAATAGATGCATTACAGCCTGTAACACACTTTTATTGATTTATTGATTTCTGTGTGGATGAGCAGGCAGGGTGTGACAAATCCCAGAATATAGAAATGCAGGTTA
Organism: Leuresthes tenuis; assembly: GCF_036924035.1. Lineage (NCBI taxonomy): Eukaryota > Metazoa > Chordata > Actinopteri > Atheriniformes > Atherinopsidae > Leuresthes > Leuresthes tenuis. The sequence goes on along the minus strand of NW_027325375.1, from coordinate 772,092 downwards.
TCATCATATTAATGACTATTTTGCGCCCTATTTGAGCTTACCTGGCAGGCCACCTGCTCCCCCTCCTATACCTTGGCCTGTTCCTCCAGGACCTCCTGCTGTACCACCTTAACAAACAAGTGAGAGCTGATAAGAAGCTGTTCAAATGCTCAGAAGAGATTAATTAAGCTTGTATCGTATGTCCTTTTCTTGAAATAAAGGAAGTAATCTGAATAATTGGGTGCTTTAATGTGAAGTCTCCCCATGTTTTATTTAAATATTGGGATCTGTAGTATGAACTGACCTGGCCTTGCTCCAGTGACACCTCCTGTTCCTGTAGCAGGAAGAGCTCCTCCCCCACCTCCTGGTGAGCACAGACACGGTTAATATATACCGGATTGATCAATGACGGGCCACGGTTTATATAGATGTTCGCCTTTCAGTTATCAGAGCAAAACAATGCAGTGACTAATAGATTAAGACTGAGTGCAGCTTTCTCGTTGCAGCTCAACTTTGTGATAATTTCCACAGAAATAATCTGTTTGAAGAGTTTCAGTCAGGATTCAGAGTGCATCATAGCACAGAAACAGCACTGGTGAAAGCTACCAATGATCTCCTCTTAGCCTCTAATAGCGGACTTGTTTCTTGTCCTGTTGGATCTCAGAGCTGCATTTGATACGATCGATCACAGCATTCTGTTACAGAGACTTGAACATGTTATTGGGATTAAAGGAACTGCATTAGGCTGGTTTAAGTCATATTTATCTGATAGATTCCAGTTTGTTCTTGTAAATGAAGAATCTTCCTCACACATCGGAGTAAGTCATGGAGTTCCTCAGGGTTCTGTGCTTGGACCAATTCTTTTTACTTTGTACATGCTTCCATTAGGTAACATTATTAGACAGCATGGCATAAATTTCCATTGTTATGCTGTTGATACTCCATAACGAACACCATGTTCAGGCATAAGGTTGTTGGGCGAACTCTTGGCCGCAGTTCGATGAGCGACTTTGTGGTTGTATCATCGGACTTGCGGCCGTATGTCCTGGACTCTCGGGTGAAGAGAGAGGCGGAGCTGTCAACTGATCACCACCTGGTGGTGAGTTGGCTCCGCTGGTGGGGGAGGATGCCGACCAGACCTGGCAGGCCCAAACGTATTGTGAGGGTCTGCTGGGAGCGTTTGTCAGAGTCCCCCATCAGAAGGAGCTTTAACTCTCACCTCCGGCAGAGCTTCAACCATATCCCGGGGGAGGTGGGGGACATTGAGTCCGAATGGGCCATGTTCCGGGACTCTATTGCCGAGGCGGCTGATCGGAGCTGTGGCCGTAAGTTGGTCGGTGCCTGTCATGGCGGCAACCCCCGAACCCGCTGGTGGACACCAGTGGTGAGGGAAGCCGTCAAGCTGAAGAAGGAGTCCTATCGGGCCTTTTTGGCCAGTGGGACCCTGGAAGCAGCTGATAGGTACCGGCATGCCAGACGGGCTGCGGCTTCGGCGGTTGCTGAGGCAAAAACTCGGGCCTGGGAGGAGTTCGGTGAGACCATGGAGAACGATTTCCGGACGGCCTCGAAGAGATTCTGGTCCACCATCCGGCGTCTCAGGGGGGGGAAGCGGCTCATAGTCAACACATTGTGTATGGTGGAGACGGGGCTTTGCTGACCTCAACTAGGGATGTTGTGAGTCGGTGGGGGGAGTACTTCGAGGAACTCCTCAATCCTACCAACACGTGCTCGGAAGAGGCAGAGTCGGAGAGCTCAGAGACTGGGCCTCCCATTTCTGGGGCTGAGGTTGCAGAGGTTGTCAAAAAAGCTCCTCGGTGGCAAGGCCTCGGGGGTGGATGAGGTCCGTCCTGAGTTTCTCAAGGCTCTGGATGTTGTAGGGCTGTCTTGGCTGACACGCCTCTGCAGCATCGCGTGGACATCGGGGACAGTGCCTCTGGACTGGCAGATCGGGGTGGTGGTCCCCCTCTTTAAAAAGGGGGACCGGAGGGTGTGTTCCAACTATAGGGGTATCACACTCCTCAGCCTCCCTGGTAAGGTCTATTCGGGGGTACTGGAGAGGAGGATCCGTCGGATAATCGAGCCTCGGATTCAGGAGATGCAGTGTGGTTTTCGTCCTGGCCGTGGAACAGTGGACCAGCTCTATACCCTCGGCAGGATCCTGGAGGGTGCATGGGAGTTCGCCCAACCAGTCTACATGTGTTTTGTGGACTTGGAGAAAGCGTTCGACCGTGTCCCTCGGGGAGTCCTGAGAGGGGTGCTCCAGGAATATGGCGTGCCGGACCCCTTGATAGGGTCCGTTCGGTCTCTGTATGACCGGTGCCAGAGTTTGGTCCGCATTGCCGGCAGTAAGTCGGATACGTTTCCGGTGAGAGTTGGACTCCGTCAGGGCTGCCCTTTGTCACCGATTCTGTTCCTAACTTTTATGGACAGAATTTGTAGGTGCAGTCAGGGCGTCGAGGGGGTCCGATTTGGCGACCTCAGAATCGGGTCTCTGCTTTTTGCGGATGATGTGGTTCTGTTAGCGTCATCAGGCCGTGACCTTCAGCTCTCACTGGAGCGATTCGCAGCCGAGTGTGAAGCGGCTGGGATGAGAATCAGCACCTCCAAATCCGAGACCATGGTTCTCAGCCGGAAGAGGGTGGAATGCTCTCTCCGGGTCGGGAATGAGATCCTTCCCCAAGTTCAGGAGTTCAAGTATCTCGGGGTCTTGTTCACAGTGAGGGACGAATGGAGCGGGAGATTGACGGGCGGATCGGTGCGGCGTCTGCAGTGCTGCTCTGCACCGACCCGTCGCTGTAAAGAAGGAGCTGAGCCAGAAGGCGAAGCTCTCTATTTACCGGTCAGTCTACGTTCCCATCTTCACCTATGGTCATGAGTTGTGGGAAGAGACCGAAAGAACGAGATCGCGAATACAAGCGGCCGAAATGGGTTTCCCCCTCAGGGTGTCTGGGCCTCCCTTAGAGATAGGGTGAGAAGCTCAGTCATCCGGGAGGGGCTCGGAGTAGAACCGCTGCTCCTCCGCATTGAGAGGAGTCAGATGAGGTGGCATCCGGTTAGGATGCCTCCTGGACGCCTCCCTGGGGAGGTGATCCGGGCCCATCCCACTGGGAGGAGACCCGGGGAAGACCCAGGACACGTTGGAGAGACTATGGCCTGGGAACGCCTCGGGGTCCCCCGGAGGAGCTGGAGGAAGTGGCCGGGGACAGGGAGGCCTGGGTTTCTCTGTTAAAGCTGCTGCCCCCGCGACCCCCGGATAAGTGGCAGATGGATGGATGGATGGATGCATATTAATGCCGTTTTTGTTTTGAACACTTCATGACGATAATGATCAAGTCTGACATGAGGAATTGCTTTTGAGAGGGTCTGATTTTAGCACTGAGCTGTGGTCAGAGTACATCCTACCAAACAGATTCAGCTGTTTTCACACATGCACTGCAGCCATGAAACAATCTGTTGCAGTTAACCTGTACGCAGGAACACAAAATATCTGAGTGAACCAGGCGTAACATTTGTGCAGAGTTGAGCTTACGCAGCCAGCTCCCTGCTGCAGAGTATGAGGGATAATCCGATAGTGCTCATGTGTGATTGGAGCAGGAAGTTGTCTGAAGCACTCTTTCATTACATTGTTTATGCATTTAGCAGACGCTTTTATCCAAAGCGACTTACAGGTAGGCATGTAGGGTAAGGGGGTTTTGCCTAAGTACCCCTACTGGAGGTAGTCCCTTTCATGCAGGGGATTTGAACCAAGGTCTCCCACATGGAAGGTGGCAATCTTACAGATCACTATCATTAATATTGTTGGTGATACGGCGGAATCCAAAAATCTAATTTGTACAGCATTTTAACATCTTAATGTCATGTCCTGCCGCATATGCGCTGGTCCAAGCCACCCTGGGTATTTTCACTTGTGGGAACAGGTCTTACAATGGCTTAGAGCTCCTGTTGCATGGTGCATGTGTGAAAAGGACGCTGTCAGGAGGGATTCATGTGCGGCGAAGCCTGAGTTACGTTTGTTTGTCAGGATCTTCCTGCAGTAACCCACAGTATTCTGATGCTCTGTAAAGAAAGGACTTCTACCTTTAAGGTGGCAGGATTAAAAGCCAACAACAAATTATCAAAACCTTTGTGATACTACAAGAGAATTTCACCTGGTCCGAATCCACCAGTTCCTATGCCAGCACCACCTGGTCCATAGCCGCCAGTTCCTGTACCAGCACCACCTGGTCCAAAGCCACCAGTTCCTGTGCCAGCACCACCAGGTCCGAATCCACCAGTTCCTGTGCCAGCACCACCTGGTCCATAGCCACCAGGACCAGCTCCTCCTCCCAAGGCTCCTGCTGGCCAAAAGATTTAAAGATATAAAACCGCTTTATTCCAGATTCAAACTCTAACAACAAACCTCACCTGCTCCATAACCAGCTCCCCCATAACCTGAAAAAAAGAAGGAAAATTTGTTTGGTCATCGTTCTGCAAATAATAATTATTTCAAACTAGAATTCAGACGGGCACCTGATTTACAGTTCTGCTCTTAAGATCCCCAACGTACCAGATTTAGAGGGTTTCCTTTTTCCTAATCCTTGGCCACCCGGTCCAAATCCAGTTCCTGTGCCAGCACCACCTGGTCCATAGCCACCAGTTCCTGTACCAGCACCACCTGGTCCAAAGCCACCAGTTCCTGTGCCAGCACCACCTGGTCCATAGCCGCCAGTTCCTGTACCAGCACCACCTGGTCCAAAGCCACCAGTTCCTGTGCCAGCACCACCTGGTCCATAGCCGCCAGGCCTAACTCCAGCACCACCTGGTCCATAGCTACTAGTTCCTGTGCCAGCACCACCTGGTCCGAATCCACCAGTTCCTGTGCCAGCACCACCAGGTCCGAATCCACCAGTTCCTGTACCAGCACCACCTGGTCCAAAGCCACCAGTTCCTGTGCCAGCACCACCAGGTCCGAATCCACCAGTTCCTGTGCCAGCACCACCTGGTCCATAGCCACCAGGACCAGCTCCTCCTCCCAAGGCTCCTGCTGGCCAAAATATTTAAAGATATAAAACCGCTTTATTCCAGATTCAAACTCTAACAAACAAACTCACCTGCTCCATAACCAGCTCCCCCATAACCTGGAAAAAGAAGGAAAATGTGTTTGGTCATCGTTCTGCAAATAATAATTATTTCAAACTAGAATTCAGACGGGCACCTGATTGACAGTTCTGCTCTTAAGATCCCCAACGTACCAGATTTAGAGGGTTTCCTTTTTCCTAATCCTTGGCCACCCGGTCCAAAGCCAGTTCCTGTGCCAGCAGAACCTGGTCCAAAGCCACCAGTTCCTGTACCAGCACCACCTGGTCCAAAGCCACCAGTTCCTGTGCCAGTACCACCTGGTCCGAATCCACCAGTTCCTGTGCCAGTACCACCTGGTCCAAAGCCAGTTCCTGTACCAGCACCACCTGGTCCATAGCCGCCAGGCCTAGCTCCAGCACCACCTGGTCCATAGCCACCTGTTCCTGTCCCAGCACCACCTGGTCCGAATCCACCAGTTCCTGTCCCAGCACCACCTGGTCCGAATCCACCAGTTCCTGTGCCAGCACCACCTGGTCCATAGCCGCCAGGCCTAGCTCCAGCTCCACCAGGACCAGCTCCTCCTCCCAAGGCTCCTGCTGGCCAAAATATTTAAAGATATAAAACCGCTTTATTCCAGATTCAAACTCTAACAAACAAACTCACCTGCTCCATAACCAGCTCCCCCATAACCTGGAAAAAGAAGGCAAATGTGTTTGGTCATCGTTCTGCAAATAATAATTATTTCAAACTAGAATTCACACGGGCACCTGATTTACAGTTCTGCTCTTAAGATCCCCAACGTACCAGATTTAGAGGGTTTCCTTTTTCCTAATCCTTGGCCACCCGGTCCAAATCCAGTTCCTGTGCCAGCACCACCTGGTCCAAATCCAGTTCCTGTACCAGCACCACCTGGTCCGAATCCACCAGTTCCTGTACCAGCACCACCTGGTCCAAAGCCACCAGTTCCTGTGCCAGCACCACCTGGTCCATAGCCACCAGTTCCTGTGCCAGCACCACCTGGTCCAAAGCCACCAGTTCCTGTGCCAGCACCACCTGGTCCATAGCCACCAGTTCCTGTACCAGCACCACCTGGTCCATAGCCGCCAGGCCTAGCTCCAGCACCACCTGGTCCATAGCCACCAGTTCCTGTACCAGCACCACCTGGTCCATAGCCACCAGTTCCTGTGCCAGCACCACCTGGTCCATAGCCACCAGTTCCTGTACCAGCACCACCTGGTCCATAGCCGCCAGGCCTAGCTCCAGCTCCACCAGGACCAGCTCCTCCTCCCAAGGCTCCTGCTGGCCAAAAGATTTAAAGATATAAAACCGCTTTATTCCAGATTCAAACTATAACAAAAAACCTCACCTGCTCCATAACCAGCTCCCCCATAACCTGAAAAAAGAAGGAAAATGTGTTTGGTCATCGTTCTGCAAATAATAATTCTTTCAAACTAGAATTCAGACGGGCACCTGATTTACAGTTCTGCTCTCAAGATACCCAACGTACCAGATTTAGAGGGTTTCCTTTTTCCTAATCCTTGGCCACCCGGTCCAAATCCAGTTCCTGTGCCAGTACCACCTGGTCCATAGCCACCAGTTCCTGTACCAGCACCACCTGGTCCGAATCCACCAGTTCCTGTGCCAGCACCACCTGGTCCATAGCCACCAGTTCCTGTACCAGCACCACCTGGTCCATAGCCACCAGTTCCTGTACCAGCACCACCTGGTCCATAGCCGCCAGGCCTAGCTCCAGCTCCACCAGGACCAGCTCCTCCTCCCAAGGCTCCTGCTGGACAAAAGATTTAAAGATATAAAACCGCTTTATTCCAGATTCAAACTCTAACAAACAAACCTCACCTGCTCCATAACCAGCTCCCCCATAACCTGAAAAAAAGAAGGAAATTTGTTTGGTCATCGTTCTGCAAATAATAATTATTTAAAACTAGAATTCAGACGGGCACCTGATTTACAGTTCTGCTCTCAAGATCCCCAACGTACCAGATTTAGAGGGTTTCCTTTTTCCTAATCCTTGGCCACCCGGTCCAAATCCAGTTCCTGTGCCAGCACCACCTGGTCCATAGCCACCAGTTCCTGTACCAGCACCACCTGGTCCATAGCCACCAGTTCCTGTACCAGCACCACCTGGTCCATAGCCGCCAGGCCTAGCTCCAGCACCACCTGGTCCATAGCCACCAGTTCCTGTGCCAGCACCACCTGGTCCGAATCCACCAGTTCCTGTGCCAGCACCACCTGGTCCAAAGCCACCAGTTCCTGTGCCAGCACCACCTGGTCCAAAGCCACCAGTTCCTGTGCCAGTCCCACCTGGTCCATAGCCGCTAGGCCTAGCTCCAGTACCACCTGGTCCATAGCCACCAGTTCCTGTACCAGCACCACCTGGTCCAGCTCCTGCACCTGAAAAACCGCCACATAGATCTTTAACAGTGCTCTGTCCAGATGTTTTCTGCAGCCTACACAACTTCAGAGTTGTTTGCTTGAGGTGTTCCTTTCAAAACTTTCACACCTATCTCAGCTTTTTAGCAACAAGCTAGTAGCTTTATGTTAAGCTGCAATATCCCTGCCTTTAAAGATGAATATCTTTCTTCACATTTTGTTTAAAGGGGCGTCCTACCTTGTCCATAGCCAACTCCTCCCAGTGATGATCCATAGCCTGTCAGAAGAAGTTCACAGCATGAATATGTCACACAATCTGTTAAATGTTATTATGTTTATGTTTATGTATTTAGCAGACACTTTTATCCAAAGCGACTTACAAATCAAGATATAACAAGCTATATAAAAAGCTAACAATAAGCTAACAATAAGCTACATAGAAGGAACCCAGGAGTCCGACTCTGTCAGAGGGGACAGAGTAGAGATAGGGTGCAGGCATAGAAGGAAGTGCAGAAAGATAAAGTGCAGAGATAGAGGGGGGAGGGAAGTACAAGGTAAGTGCTGGGATAGGAGATGCTCTCTGAAGAGCTGGGTTTTCAGGAGCTTCTTGAAGATAGACAGGGACGCCCCTGTTCTGGTAGCGCTCGGTAGGTCATTCCACCATCGTGGGACGACACATGAACAGAGTTTGGATTGTCTTAGGCGTGGTGTAGGAGCTGCTAGACGACAATCCTGGGACCAACGGAGGGACCCAGTTGGGACAGAAGCCTTTGCAAGAGCATTCAAGTAGATGGAGCCGTTCCATTAAGCTCTTTGTAGCTAACATCAGGGACTTGAACCTGATGCAGGCGGCTAAGGGCAGCCAGAGGAGTTCAATGAACAGAGGGGGGACGAGTTCTTTTAGGCTGATCCAAGACCAGACGCACCACCGCCTTCTGGACCATCTTCAGAGGTTTCACAGGCTGGAGAGCAGTTAGGAAACCAGTTAGGAAACCAGTTAGGAGACCAGTTAGGAAACCAGTTAGGAAACCAGTTAGGAAACCAGTTAGGAGACCAGTTAGGAGACCAGTTAGGAGAGCAGTTAGGAGACCAGTTAGGAAACCAGTTAGGAAACCAGTTAGGAGAGCGTTGCTGTAGTCAAGGTGGGAGATGACCATGGCCTGCACCAGGAGCTGGGGGGCATGTTGGGTCAGGTATGGTCTGATCTTTCTTATGTTTAGTAATGCAAAGCGGCACGAACGAGCAACCGAGGTAACGGGATCTTTGAAGGTTAGTTGGTCATCAATCATGACACCCAAGTTTCCAGCAACCTTTGATGGAGCCAGAGATTCAGTTTGGATGCAGATGCTGTGGTGTATGGTTGGTTTGGCTGGGAAGACCAGCAGTTCAGTTTTTGGGAGGTTAAGTTGGAGGTGATGGGCTTTATTGTTAGTGATAAGAGGCATTATTATTATACCTGATTTTGGTGGTTTTCCTGTCCCCAGTCCTTGACCTCCAGCAGTATAAACACCCCCTGCTCCACCAGGTCCAGCTCCCCCTGGTCCAGTTCCATAACCTCCAGGACCAGCGCCATAGCCACCAGGACCAGTCCTTCCCTGGCCTCCTGTGCCAAGAGTCCCATATACTGATGAATGGATTAGAAACAGAGCGTATTACGAAACTGCTTTTATTGCTGAAGCCTAAATAGACTGTTACGAGTTTATGAAATTAAATGAAAAAATACTTATCTCAAAACAAAATTATATTTATATAAACGATTTGATCAGTTATTATATCAAACCTTTTCCTGTTTTTGCTACTCCTTGTCTTCCAGTGGGATAGCGTGCGCCTGAGTTGGAAACAAGAAATATCCTGTAAGAAGGTTTGAGCCATCTGTCTGCTGTAGAGTCTTACTTTGCATACCTCCAACTGGCAAAACTCCAGCTCCGCCTGCTCCATAACCTGTGACACATAATGTGTGAGGTGTATAAATTAGTAAACCTCGCAGAATCTTGCATGTAGAATCATTTCAAATTCATTTTGATGATCAAAGCATGATGGCGGCTCACTTTTTCCAGGTTTCGGGACTCCTGTTCCAACTCCACCGGGGCCACCAGCACCAGGTATCAAGCCTGCTCCTCCAGGACCTCCTCCAGCTGATCCAGGTCCACTTCCTCCAGCTGACCCAGGTCCACTTCCAGCTCCTCCTCCAGCTGACCCAGGTCCACTTCCAGCTCCTCCTGCCACCCCACCAGCTCCACGGCCTGCACCTTCTGAAGCAGTCTCTTCAGATCCGTTGGCTACATGAAAAGAATTTTTCCAAAAAATGTAGATTTTCAATCCTTCATCCCTTTATTTTGTTTGAGTTCTCTGAACTTGCGTGGTAGATGTTTGTGTTTTTATGCATTTAGCAGATGCTTTTATCAGGGAGGCATGTAGGGGAAGGGGGTCTTGCCTAAGGACCCCTACTGGAGGTAGCACCTTCCATGTGGGAGACCTGAGTTCAAATCTCCTACATGGAAGGTACTACCTCCAGTAGGGGTCCTTAGGCAAGACCCCCTTACCCTACATAGTGTAATCATACCACTACACTATCCAGTCCCAATGGTCTGAATGGAGTCCAGATGTTATGCTGCTAAATATGGATGTTCATTCACACGGCACCTTTGTGTGGTTGGAGTGTTCCTCCTACTCCAGCAGCTGCACCCCCTGGGCCAACTCCAGTTCCAGTGGCAGGACTGTCTCCTCTACCCACTCCACCTACACTACCTTCAACACTTCCTGCTGCCCCTGCGGTGCTCGAACTCCCTCCGACTCCTGGTCTTCCAGCTGTGCCACCTCCTTCTCCTTCACCTGGTGTATCACCTCTAGGGACAACTTTCAGACAGAAGACCAAATGCTCACCTAACCTGTTGTCAGTGTGGTGTTCTTTTTCCTAAAAGTTGAACACTCAATGTGAAAGGATCAGTTTCACTTTGGTTCATTTACCAGGAGGTTTGAGAGGTTTGGCTCCAGGCAGCACAACACCAGAGGCATCACCACCAGAACCTGCAGAAATGATCAAAGTGAAATCAGGAAAGGTAGTTTTTGGGTTTGTCCTTTTTCCCCCTTGTTTGCTGGATCTTGAAACAAAGCAGTGTGGAGTATAAGGCAGTGAATTAGTGAGCACTGGGAGTGTTTGTTTGGTACCTCCAGAGTCTGACTTTCAGACAGAAAGAAAACCAATATTAGTCATTTCAATAGAAACAAAAATATTGCTAAGAGAAATCTTGGCAACAGTCTCTACTTTACTTTAATGATCTGTGGAGGTTCACGTACCGCTTGGTTGTGCAGCCTCACCACCAACTGTAAAGACAGAAATGTAATTTATATGTATACTTCAGTCAGTAACTAGCATCACTCGGCTATGTCTTAACCTCTGATGAAAGATCTGTGAAGGGAAGAGCAAGAGGAACTGTGACAGCTTGTCTCTTCAAATGATGCCCATGATATTTCAACATCTCTTGTCCTTTATTGTTTGAAATAAGCTCTTTTCAGTCCTTACAGGTTGTATTTTACGTGTTCATTAAGCATGATGCTAACTTACCTGGGGTAGGTCCTGTGGAACCTGTGGATACAAGAACAAAAGGGTCGGTCTCGGTTTTTCCCTTGTTGACATTTCAATAAATGTTTAGTAAGAACTTAGTTCAGATTAATGCCATCAAAACTGTAGTGGGGATATTACGACTTTGTAAATATACCGTACTCATTGGAAAAATGTAGGTTTGTTATGTTTTCCATTGTTATTTAGGCCCTGAAACTGCACCAGTGACGTCTGAGCTAAATGTGTTTAAACGGTGATGGTCTGTAACACAAGTGTTGTACCAAGGTGTTTCATGGGGACTTTTATAGTTTCAGGATTTCCAAAATTCCTTTTTTATGGTCTAAATGTTGCTAGATGTGCTAAATGTGTGGTATTCACTAAATGAATGAACACACATTTATGTCACTGAATTTAGTAAAAGACTGCAGGAAAATCTTTGTAGGGGAGAAAAAAAGTTTTTTGTAATTATCCAAAATGGCAGAAAATATATATATAGATATCCATATATCTATATATCTATAGATATAGATTCCAGCAATCTCTTCTACACCTAAATAGTAGGGAGGGGTAAATGAAAAAGTGTAGAGCTTCATAGATCCCACAGGGTGGCACTGTCTGAGACGTCTGACAAACACCACCCTGGTGAAATGCAACAAATACAAGTGAAATCTACATTATCTCCAGCTGACAGGAAGGAAAGAGAGTTTTTTAACCTGTTAGCGCCCTTCCACACAAACAATGAGTCTCTCACCTGGAAACGTGGTCCCATTGAGTTCTGTTTTGTAAAGATAATCAAAAAGAGAAAGAGGGAAGCTGACATAGCTGCTTTTTTCAACACGTCTTGGAGTTTGTCTGCATTTAGATGAATTAACACACGCTGCAGGTGCAGTTTGTTACTGTGAGGCAATGTGAATGATCAAAGTACCTGGCTGAGCTCCCAAGATGGGGATTCCTGTTCCATTCAGACCATCTCCTTCACCCCCCACTGGTCTGCCAGCTGCACCAGTGCCTCCTGTTTAAACAACATCCATTTTATATTGTTTTCTTTTATTCTACAGGTCAAGGGTTGTTACGTCCCTCAGCCTGAAGGTTTATAACAGTTCCTCAGTCACTCAGTTAAGTCTGTGGACATTTTGAAGCAGAGAAAAAGTTTTGGAGGATCCAGAAAAGTTTGCACACCTTCTCCTCCGGGAATTCCAGACCCTTCGATCACACTTCCAGCACCACGATCACCTGGGACCAGGAGCAAATATTTAGCATTCAGCAGCATTCAGCCGTAGCAGGTTATGAATAAACAGCAGGTGGTACAGCTATTGTGCTTCAAACCCATGGGATATGGGCCCTGTTTTGGTTTGTTTGTGTGTTGTATTTACTGTACAGATGCTTTACCTGTTGATGCTGGTGTTGGTGGGAGATCTGTGCCTCCAAGTCCTCCTCCTGATCCAGCAGAGGTAGGTTATCACACATGGATCATATGATTGTAAATTTATCCTCCATCAACCAAACCTAGGCTTACCACTGGGTCCAGGTAGTGTTCCTGCTGTGCCATTCACTGCAACACCAGAGCCGGTCCCTGCTCCTGCCCCGGGTACAGCTGCACCAGGTTGCCCTACGTTTAATAGAACACGTTTTTTATTACGTTAAAAAGCTCTATTCTCGTGTTCAAACCACCATTTAATGCAAATATTATTACGTGACACTTCCCATTACCGTATTTAGCAGCTTTAGATCCAACTGTACCAGAACCTGAGGATCACAATAAGACAAAAACAAAGATTAAGAGTGTCAAATTTCCATTTCAAGCAAGAAATCTTTGCTGGAGTTGAATAAAGGATCAATTTATATTTAGACAAGATTTAGATTTTTAATGTCACAGAATTGAATTGATAGAAATCACAACCTGGACCTCTAGTGCCAGTCCCAGTGCCTCCTGGTCCATAGCCACCTGTAACATTAGATGAGAAAAAACTTTGAACTACTCTTATGAATGAAGCCTAGAAAAATGTATCTTGACAAATAAATATCCCCTGAACCTGTTCCATAACCTCCTCCTGGTACGTAACCAGTTCCAGTCACGGATCCAGTTCCTGGTCCGTATCCTCCAGGTCCGTATCCTCTGCCAGTCCCTAATACGACTCCACTCCCTGGTCCATAGCCACCTGCTGCTGGGCCTCTTCCATCCGAACCAGATCCAGGGGCTCCACCACCACCAGGAAGTCCTATGGAGGAGAAGTTTATCTCTGTTAAAGGTTTTAAATATATTCAGTTTCACTCTGTCTGAGAATTGTTTTACATGTGAACATCATCATTGATTTTAGAGGCAGTGCCCTCTCTAACATACGTTTTATATGTACATTAATCGCGTTTTATACTAAAATAATGTGGAATTCTCACCGTATTTGAGAGACTTGGATCCCCCAGGATATCCTGTGAAAGAAACACCAGAGAATTACAAGATATACGCATTACAGAGTTTTTCGTAATGAGGTATGTGTAAGTTCTTAAAACTCAACTAAGTCAACTTTTAACATAAACAATGAAGACGTGTATCAAACACATCTATTAAGAGGAAAAGCAGTAGGTAGAAGTGGAATCTAGCAAATGAGTTCCTCAGTCTTTGCTGTTAGTGAGAAGTTTGTGTAGACGCGCATAATAAGTTAAGCAATCCCTTTTCAGTCTTCGATCTCTTCATCTCTTTCCTTTTATGTACAGTTTCTGAGGAAAAAAGACTTTCTGTACCTCCAGCACTGCCTGGTCCGAAGCCAGCTGGTCCACCTCCTGTTCCAACACCAGAACCAGGCGTCCCTCCCGTTCCAACTCCTGCTCCAGGTCCACCACTAGTTGTCACTCCAACACCCCGTCCAGGTATCCCCCCACCTGCTCCGAGTCCAGAACCAGGCCCAGCTCCACCCCCAAGTCCTCCAGCACCGAGGGTACCTCCTGCCCCTCCAGGAACACCTAAATACAGCAAGAATTGGTGAAACAAAAGTAACTAACCATGCAGGACTGTACCAGTGAACAAATTGAATGAAATAATTAATTAGAGCTGGACAGGGATGTGATTGGCTGTAAACTCAGATTCATTCATTTTATATACCCTTATGGAGCCTATAGAGGCAGGGTACACCACGGAAAGGTCGTAAGCTCAAATTGATATTACATTTTTGTCTGTTGATATAGAGTTAATGAAATTTCAGATTTAGTGAAAGTATCATGAAGCGTTATTGTTTAAAAGTTCAATCTTACCATATTTACGTGATTTGGCATCCGCATAACCTGCAAATACATCACAATTTAGTTCATTCGAGTAACTAAGGATCTATTGGAAGTTAGATTGTTCTTTTTTTAAATATATTTTTGTTTTACCTCCAGGTCCATAGCCAGTACCAGCACCACCTGGTCCATAGCCAGTACCAGCACCACCTGGTCCATAACCAGTGCCTGCACCACCTGGTCCATAGCCAGTACCGGCACCACCTGGTCCATAACCTGGTCCAACTCCACCCGGTCCATAGCCAGTGCCTGCACCACCTGGTCCATAACCTGGTCCAAATCCACCCGGTCCATAGCCAGTACTGGCGCCACCTGGTCCAACTCCACCCGGTCCATAGCCAGTACCGGCACCACCTGGTCCATAACCAGTGCCTGCACCACCTGGTCCAACTCCACCCGGTCCATAGCCAGTACCGGCACCACCTGGTCCATAACCAGTACCTGCACCACCTGGTCCAGCTCCACCTGGTCCATAGCCAGTACCGGCACCACCTGGTCCATAGCCAGTACCGGCACCACCTGGTCCAACTCCACCTGGTCCAACTCCACCCGGTCCATAGCCAGTACCGGCACCACCTGGTCCATAACCAGTGCCTGTACCACCTGGTCCAACTCCACCTGGTCCATAACCAGTGCCTGCACCACCTGGTCCAACTCCACCTGGTCCATAGCCAGTACCTGCACCTCCTGGCCTTACTGCTCCAGTTCCCAACCCTGGCCCTCCAAGTGCCCCACTTAACATACCTGTTAAGAGCAGAATCGTCACGTTTATTTGCTCTAATATTCTTTTACAGTAATACAGTGACTTGCAGGTGTTGAATGATCTGATTAGTCTTACCATATTTACGAGCTTTGGCACTGGGGTCATACCCTGAAATAAACATATAGAAATAAGGCACATTCCTTTGGTAATGCAATAAAAAGTGAATTGATGCACTTTCTCAAGCTATTACTGTCTTATTCACAAAACTAATTACCTCCAGTTCCTGCTCCTCCAGCTCCAGTTCCTGCTCCTCCTGGCCCTGTGCCAGCACCACCTGAACCAAAACCAATTCCTGAGCCAGGACCTGCACCTGTTCCAAGGCCAACTCCACCTCCCAGTCTTCCATCTGTGGGACGCCCAGCTGCACCAGTACCTGCACCACCTGGTCCATAGCCAGTACCGGCACCACCTGGTCCATAACCAGTACCTGCACCACCTGGTCCATAGCCAGTACCTGCGCCACCTGGTCCATAACCAGTGCCTGCACCACCTGGTCCAACTCCACCTGGTCCATAGCCAGTACTTGCACCACCTGGTCCATAACCAGTGCCTGCACCACCTGGTCCATAGCCAGTACCAGCACCACCTGGTCCATAACCAGTACCTGCACCACCTGGTCCAACTCCACCTGGTCCATAGCCAGTACCAGCACCACCTGGTCCATAACCAGTGCCTGCACCACCTGGTCCAACTCCACCTGGTCCATAGCCAGTACCTGCACCTCCTGGCCTTACTGCTCCAGTTCCCAACCCTGGCCCTCCAAGTGCCCCACTTAACATACCTGTTAAGAGCAGAACCATCACGTTAATTTGCTCTGATATTCTTTTACAGTAATACAGTGACTTGCATCAGATTAGTCTTACCATATTTTCGAGCTTTGGCACTGGGGTCATACCCTGAAATAAACATATAGAAATAAGGCACATTCCTTTGGTAATGCAATAAAAAGTGAATTGATCCACATTCTCAAGCTATTACTGTCTTATTTTCAAAACTAATTACCTCCAGCTCCAGTTCCTGCTCCTCCTGGCCCTGTGCCAGCACCACCTGGACCAAAACCAACTCCTGAGCCAGGACCTGCACCTGTTCCAAGGCCAACTCCACCTCCCAGTCTTCCATCTGTGGGACGTCCAGCTGCA
Organism: Leuresthes tenuis; assembly: GCF_036924035.1. Lineage (NCBI taxonomy): Eukaryota > Metazoa > Chordata > Actinopteri > Atheriniformes > Atherinopsidae > Leuresthes > Leuresthes tenuis. Next base: position 755,927 of record NW_027325375.1, on the reverse strand, counting down.
CCAGTACCTGCACCACCTGGACCATAACCAGTGCCTGCACTACCTTGTCCAGCTCCACCTGGTCCATAGCCAGTACCGGCACCACCTGGTCCAACTCCACCTGGTCCAACTCCACCTGGTCCATAGCCAGTTCCGGCACCACCTGGTCCATAACCAGTGCCTGCACCACCTGGTCCAACTCCACCTGGTCCATAGCCAGTTCCGGCACCACCTGGTCCATAACCAGTGCCTGTACCACCTGGTCCAACTCCACCTGGTCCATAGCCAGTTCCGGCACCACCTGGTCCATAACCAGTGCCTGCACCACCTGGTCCAACTCCACCTGGTCCATAACCAGTGCCTGTACCACCTGGTCCAACTCCACCTGGTCCATAGCCAGTACCTGCACCTCCTGGCCTTACTGCTCCAGTTCTCAACCCTGGCCCTCCAAGTGCCCCACTTAACATACCTGTTAAGAGCAGAACCATCACGTTAATTTGCTCTGATATTCTTTTACAGTAATACAGTGGCTTTCAGGTGTTGAATGATCTGATTAGTCTTACCATATTTACGAGCTTTGGCACTGGGGTCATACCCTGAAATAAACATAGAAATAAGGCACATCCCTTTGGTAATGCAATAAAAAGTGAATTGATGCATATTCTCAAGCTATTACTGTCGTATTCTGAAAATGAATTAGGGTACAGATGCTAAAATATTAGATTGAAAGTGTAAGGTATATTTATAAAAAATATTCCAGAAATTGTAAAATACATTATTAAAGGGTAATGTTCTTTAGTTAATGTTTAATGTTCTTTGGCTGCATTGTTCATCTTTGTCTTTGTCTGAAATTGTTGGTGTACTTCTCAAGATTTACCTAAACCAGGTATGCTACTGCCTACTCCAGGTCCAGCTCCTGTTCCAACACCTCCTCCAACGCCGGGTCCAGCTCCTGTTCCAACACCTCCTCCAAAGCCGGGTCCAGCTCCTGTTCCAACACCTCCTCCAAAGCCGGGTCCAGCTCCTGTTCCAACACCTCCTCCGAAGCCGGGTCCAGCTCCTGTTCCAACTCCTCCTCCAAAGCCGGGTCCAGCTCCTGTTCCAACACCTCCTCCGAAGCCGGGTCCAGCTCCTGTTCCACCTCCCCCTCCAGGAAGTCTTCCAGCTCCACCCCCTAAAGCGCCTCCTTGACCGAGTGCACCTCCTCCAGCTCTGCCCCCCCCTGGAGGAAACAAAACAAAACATAAGTGGTCAGTGTACAAAAATTTCAACATTCAGTATTTACCTTTTGAATGACGGTAATCCAAATTCTGAAAAAGAGGTTGACACCTTTGCTGATATGTCTTACCATATTTAGCTGCAGCTTTGCCTGGTTTCTTTGATTTTCCTGTCCCTAGATTGGAAACATTGAATATATTTGTATTTCGCAAGACTTCTCTCCTCACATGTGTCATTATCATCATGTAGCTGCAGAGTTTACGCCATTATTGGTTCTGGTGTACCTGATTTTGGTGATATGAGAGGGTAACCTCGGAAAACCCCTGGTAACTGTTGTCCACGACCATCTAAGATGAGCAAAAGTTAAAGGTAATGAGCAAGAGATCTGCTTGTGAACTTCATTTTGGACTTAGTTACACATACTGCCTGCTCCTCCTGCTTCTCCTGGTCCTGCCCCGCCTTGACCGGGAACTCCTGGCCCTATGACAGATAAGACAGCACTTTTTGTTGCCTTCCCAACATGTTTTGTATCAGGATTTATTGATATAGGGCTTGCTTACATACCAGTCTGAGTTCCAAGTCCAGAACCTGTAGCGACTCCAGGCAGAACCCCACGACCTCCAAAACCTGACCAGAAGATGTGGAAAAACACAACTTTCTCTGTATGTACGCACCATCTTTCACAGTGATGTACAATTGTATTGCTAAATTCATCTTTTTATTGGTTAGTTTGCCATATGATTCTTCTGTTACCACACACCTTGACCCGGGACAAATCCACCTTGATAGAGTCCAGGCACCCCAATGCCTGCGAGACACCATACTAACAGTTAGAACATCCCAAAAACATCCCTCTACCCACTTTGGACTATTGGTTAATGTCCCAGAGTAATGATGACGATAAGATGTCTGTTTTTTCTTTCTTAACTACTACATTGTGACATTGTTGCTGAAACATGAAGCTTTTGTAGTTTCTGTTGAGCAGAGCGTTTATTTAATGATATGAAAACGTTTAATTATAGTTGATTTAATCAGTGTTAAAACACCTGACAGAGTCGGACTCCTGGGTTCCTTCTATGTAGCTTATTGTTAGCTTTTTATGTATATGTTGTTTCTGTTTCTGTATTTATCAGACGCTTTTATCCAAAGCGACTTACAAATGAAGATTTAACAAGCTATATAAAGCTAACAATAAGCTACATAGAAGGAACCCAGGAGTCCGACTCTGTCAGAGGGGACAGAGTAGAGATAGGGTGCAGGCATAGAAGGAAGTGCAGAAAGATAAAGTGCAGAGATAGAGGGGGTAGGGAAGTACAAGGTAAGTGCTGGGATAGGAGATGCTCTCTGAAGAGCTGGGTTTTCAGGAGCTTCTTGAAGATAGACAGGGACGCCCCTGTTCTGGTAGCGCTCGGTAGGTCATTCCACCATCGTGGGACGACACATGAACAGAGTTTGGATTGTCTTAGGCGTGGTGTAGGAGCTGCTAGACGACAATCCTGGGACCAACGGAGGGACCCAGTTGGGACAGAAGCCTTTGCAAGAGCCTTCAAGTAGATGGAGCCGTTCCATTAAGCTCTTTGTAGCTAACATCAGGGACTTGAACCTGATGCTAAGGGCAGCCAGAGGAGTTCAATGAACAGAGGGGGGGCGTGTTCTTTTAGGCTGATCCAAGACCAGACGCACCGCCGCGTTCTGGACCATCTGCAGAGGTTTCACAGGCTAGAGACCAGTTAGGAAACCAGTTAGGAGACCAGTTAGGAGACCAGTTAGGAAACCAGTTAGGAGACCAGTTAGGAGACCAGTTAGGAGACCAGTTAGGAAACCAGTTAGGAAACCAGTTAGGAGAGCAGTTGGGAGACCAGTTAGGAGACCAGTTAGGAGACCAGTTAGGAAACCAGTTAGGAGACCAGTTAGGAAACCAGTTAGGAAACCAGTTAGGAGAGCAGTTAGGAGAGCAGTTAGGAGAGCAGTTAGGAAACCAGTTAGGAAACCAGTTAGGAGACCAGTTAGGAAACCAGTTAGGAGAGCAGTTAGGAGAGCAGTTAGGAGACCAGTTAGGAAACCAGTTAGGAGACCTGTTAGGAGACCAGTTAGGAGAGCAGTTAGGAGACCAGTTAGGAGACCAGTTAGGAGACCTGTTAGGAGACCAGTTAGGAGAGCAGTTAGGAGACCTGTTAGGAGACCAGTTAGGAGACCAGTTAGGAGACCAGTTAGGAGAGCAGTTAGGAGAGCAGTTAGGAGAGCGTTGCAGTAGTGAAGGTGGGAGATGACCATGACCTGCACCAGGAGCTGGGGGGCATGTTGGGTTAGGTATGGTCTGATCTTTCTTATGTTTAGTAATGCAAAGCGGCACGAACGAGTAACCGAGGTAACGGGATCTTTGAAGGTTAGTTGGTCATCAATCATGACCAAGTTTCTAGCAACCTTTGATGGAGCAAGAGATTCAGTTTGGATGCAGATGCTGTGGTGTACGGTTGGTAAAATTAGTATCGAGTATATATTTTAGTTTTGTGACAGCCTAGTCTGGGTTAGGGTCAAGACTATAAGCTTAACTTATTTGCAGTGATTAATGTATTGTGATCTTAAGAAGTGTTTTACCTGGAACTTGTTGAGAAGATTTACCACCGCTCTGGACTCCAGGTCCTCCACCAGTAGTACCAGTCTGTGGCAGCACTGGAAATGAAACGGGGAAAAATTATATAGGTTGACAAAACAGTTTGAATACAGTCTCAAAAGCAAAACTGCATATATGAGTTAAGTTTAAGTTGACACAACAACAACAACACTTGACATGAAACTTCAAAATGTGCAATTTAACAAACACAAAATACATATTTTCATCAAATGTCAAAGTAATCAGATGCTAAATGAAGGTCTGAGTAAGGCTAAAGATCATATATGTGCTAATGGTCAATAATAATAACTGATTTTTACCGTATCGTTGGGCTGTTAAACAAATTTTCATTTATTTGCAGGCAGTGGGATTGAGTATGTAAGGGCAGCAGGGCTATTGGAGCAGTAGAAACATGCCCACTACAGTGTGTTAGCCTTGGACTCGCAAGTTTCTAGGGAATGGTTCTGCCTTAATTGCAGAAATGCATCTTTCCTGGGTGCCAGAATTTGCAGGACATGAGCTCTGTCTTCTTAAATGTCTTAGAAATAATAAGTACCAAGAAGGGTGGAGAACAGAAGTACCAAGACAGCAATCTCATATTGCTGTTGTTACAAAACTGTATGTGCATGTGCAAGTTACCACACTCTGTGGATTCATTTTGTGAAGAGCCAGCAATGCATTCTGGGACTTTGAGGGCTGCCCTAAGGTTTCATTCAAGCTGCTCTGAGATCTTTAAATGTAAGACATGTCCCCAGTGTCTCAGAACAGAGAGCGCTGCCCAGTTTCAGATGATTCTGAGACCTCATTTGGTTTAATTGGTGACTGATTAGTATCATTCATTTTTGGATGAGTGGTTAAAAGCACAATTTTCTTTAATGTTTATGTCTACTTTACTCAGACTTTGTTTGTTTTTCTGCTTTTAGAAAGATACATAATGTATATATTTATGTTTTATATACACTGCCTGGGACAATACCTCCACCAGGACCGACTCCGGCTCCTCCTGGACCAACTCCTGCACCCCCAGGTCCATATCCTGTACCCCCAGGTCCAACCCCTGCTCCACCAGGTCTTAACCCAGTTCCACCAAGCCCAACCCCTGCACCCCCAGGCCCAACCCCTGCACCCCCAGGCCCAACCCCTGTACCCCCAGGTCCATATCCTGTACCCCCAGGCCCAACCCCTGCACCCCCAGGCCCAACCCCTGTACCCCCAGGTCCATATCCTGCACCCCCAGGTCTTAACCCAGTTCCACCAAGCCCAACCCCTGCACCCCCAGGCCCAACCCCTGCACCCCCAGGCCCAACCCCTGTACCCCCAGGTCCATATCCTGTACCCCCAGGTCCAACCCCTGCTCCACCAGGTCTTAACCCAGTTCCACCAAGCCCAACCCCTGCACCCCCAGGCCCAACCCCTGCACCCCCAGGTCCATATCCTGTACCACCAAGCCCAACCCCTGCACCCCCAGGTCCAACCCCTGCACCCCCAGGCCCAACCCCTGTACCCCCAGGTCCATATCCTGTACCCCCAGGCCCAACCCCTGCACCCCCAGGCCCAACCCCTGCACCCCCAGGTCCAACCCCTGCACCCCCAGGCCCAACCCCTGTACCCCCAGGTCCATATCCTGCACCCCCAGGGCCAGTCCCTGTACCCCCAGGTCCAACCCCTGCACCCCCAGGCCCAACCCCTGTACCCCCAGGTCCATATCCTGCACCCCCAGGTCTTAACCCAGTTCCACCAGGCCCAACCCCTGCACCCCCAGGCCCAACCCCTGTACCCCCAGGTCCATATCCTGCACCCCCAGGTCTTAACCCAGTTCCACCAGGCCCAACCCCTGCACCCCCAGGCCCAACCCCTGTACCCCCAGGTCCATATCCTGCACCCCCAGGCCCAACCCCTGCACCCCCAGGTCCAACCCCTGCTCCACCAGGTCTTAACCCAGTTCCTCCAGGCCCATAACCTGTTCCTCCAAGTGATGTTCCCACACCACCTGAGGTAAAACAAAAAATATAGAAAGTCAACCACATTTCACAGATTAAAGCTGTATAATACCAATATATAAATACTAAGTACCTGTTTTAGGAGGTTTTTGTCCATAACCCCCTCCATATCCTCCATAGCCACCTAAATCAGGTAAGGTTATTGATCACTTAAAAAGAATCATATCGCAGGCCTATTCTTAGGTGTTTACTGGGAATATTTCTGCTTCAAAATTAGCTTTTTTGTGCTATATTTGTTCCTAATAGGGATCACAGAGACCCAGCAGCATCCCAGGAAGTACCCAGGAATGTATATAGAATTTGCACAAGAGGCTCAACATATGTTGACAAATGAAAGCACTGACCTCCAGGTGTGTAGCCTGTTCCAGCTCCCTGACCTCCACCAGTCCCAAGGCCTCCATATCCTTGTGAAGAGGAGCAGTTTAGTGCTTGTTTTAGTTATTAGTGTGGATGCAGTGCAGTAAATCAACCATTATCCAGTGTATCCTTTTGCCTTTCTACTATGTGGCACGTTCATTTGAATAAAAGGTGTTTGGTTGAGGTGGGCAGACTTTTTGTAAGCTGGAAAATGTGACATACGAAGCTTACATCGACCCATTTTCTATCCACTCACACAATGGGTGGATTTCAAAAGTTTTCCCAAAGCCAAGACTTAACCTCGCTGGGATATTTTCACAGGCATTCGTCATCCTGCACGGGCAACTCGTATGTTTTGGATGAAAAACAGAGAGGCCTTAAATTCCAAAGCAAATTAGTCTTTCTGTCTGACGTGATGACTTCCGTCCTTTATCAAGGTCCCATGCCTCATGCATTAGCCTTTATCGCCATATGTGTGCATTTGTAGGGATGGGTGGCCCCATAACAATGGCCTATGAGCTTGAGGGAATGAGGAAATGAAATAATGGGACATGTATGCAGCTCTTATCTGGCTGCCCTGAGCTGACAGAGGAACAATATTTACAGTGCAGGAACCATGAGAACAGATCCCGAGCAGAGCATTTCCACTTATACTGAGAGTAAGATCATGTAAGTTGATATAGGGGTTAAGTTTAATAATGGAATGGTGCCTTTAAATGCTGCTTATGTTCACCACCATGAAGTCGATGACTTAAAGAGTCCATTTGGTCTGAATATACGCTGTAGTCTGTAGTAGGAGCTGGAATTAGTTCAACTTAATTCCCTTTATTCCACAGTACAGTGTGGAATCAGTTCAGACTGGTTCTGGTTCTGGTTCTGTACCAGCTCCAGAGTGCATGAGACACCAGTCCCAGTCACTTACTCTTATCCAGGAACAGGAGATTTAAATTCAATGAATAACAGAAAAATACCTGTGCCTTGGCCACCTGAACCAGTGCCAGTTTGTCCAAAACCACCTGGACCAGCTCCACCAGGCCCGGCTCCAACTCTTCCTGGTCCGACCCCCCCGGGTCCTTGTCCTCCGTAGCCTCCTGAGAATGAAAGGAGCAAATCACACAATGTATTACAGGTGAAGACGAACCAGACACCGCTACAGAAAACTAAAACAGCTGCATTACATTGGTTTTTGTGGTTGGAAATGATGAATTAATCATCTTTGAGACACCCTGTCTGATGAATTATCATCTTTGAGACACCCTGTCTGATTAATTAATCATCTTTGAGACACCCTATCTGATGAATTAATCATCTTTGAGACACCCTGTCTGATGAATTATCATCTTTGAGACACCCTGTCTGATTAATTAATCATCTTTGAGACACCCTGGCTGATGAATTATCATCTTTGAGACACCCTGTCTGATGAATTAATCATCTTTGAGACACCCTGTCTGATGAATTAATCATCTTTGAGACACCCTGTCTGATGAATTAATCATCTTTGAGACACCCTGTCTGATGAATTAATCATCTTTGAGACACCCTGTCTGATGAATTAATCATCTTTGAGACACCCTGTCTGTTGAATTATCATCTTTGAGACACCCTGTCTGATGAATTAATCATCTTTGAGACACCCTGTCTGATGAATTAATCATCTTTGAGACACCCTGTCTGTTGAATTATCATCTTTGAGACACCCTGTCTGATTAATTATCATCTTTGAGACACCCTGTCTGATTAATTATCATCTTTGAGACACCCTGTCTGATGAATTATCATCTTTGAGACACCCTGTCTGATTAATTTATCATCTTTGAGACACCCTGTCTGATGAATTATCATCTTTGAGACACCCTGTCTGATGAATTATCATCTTTGAGACACCCTGTCTGATGATTTATCATCTTTGAGACACCCTGTCTGATGGATTAATCATCTTTGAGACACCCTGTCTGATGAATTAATCATCTTTGAGACACCCTGTCTGTTGAATTAATCATCTTTGAGACACCCTGTCTGTTGAATTATCATCTTTGAGACACCCTGTCTGATGATTTATCATCTTTGAGACACCCTGTCTGATGAATTATCATCTTTGAGACACCCTGTCTGATGAATTATCATCTTTGAGACACCCTGTCTGATGGATTATCATCTTTGAGACACCCTGTCTGATGATTAATCATCTTTGAGACACCCTGGCTGATGGATTAATCATCTTTGAGACACCCTATCTGATTAATTATCATCTTTGAGACACCCTGTCTGATGGATTAATCATCTTTGAGACACCCTGTCTGATGGATTATCATCTTTGAGACACCCTATCTGATTAATTATCATCTTTGAGACACCCTGTCTGATGATTAATCATCTTTGAGACACCCTGGCTGATGGATTAATCATCTTTGAGACACCCTATCTGATTAATTATCATCTTTGAGACACCCTGTCTGATGGATTAATCATCTTTGAGACACCCTGTCTGATGGATTAATCATCTTTGAGACACCCTGTCTGATGGATTATCATCTTTGAGACACCCTATCTGATTAATTATCATCTTTGAGACACCCTGTCTGATGATTAATCATCTTTGAGACACCCTGTCTGATTAATTATCATCTTTGAGACACCCTGTCTGTTTTGCCTGCCTTGTAACCTGGAACTCCTCCAATAAATGACACTTCAGAGTCATTTTTCCTGATCTGAAAGGAGTGCTGCATTTAGTCGCCGTGCTGTAAGTCGAGCTCCTTCTGAGCCGCCCTCACACTCGCTGTGTGACTCTAAACTCCAGTTATGATCAGTACAACCAATCAGAAAACACAGTCGGTATCTACCCCCTCCGGCGCCTGGTCCAAAGCCTCCTAGACCAGCACCAGTCCCTCCTGGTCCGCCTCCACCACCCGGCTGAAAGCCTGTCCCAGCTCCTCCAGGACCAGGTCCAGTCCCCCCGGGTCCATATCCAGGGCCGGCTCCTGTGGCAGCTCCAGCAGCTGGTATATATACGCCTGATGCACACAGAGCCCACTTTAGAGTTCCACAAAGGGATTCAAGGCGCTGCTTGAACAATGCAGCGATTCTTCAGCAAAGTGTATTCAAATAATTCGTTTTTACACAGAAAGTAGATGAAAACATCAGTAGTTATGAACATTTGTATCAGCTCTAAACACACAGTAGTTTCTCTGTCATTTCTTCTTCTTGAGCTCCTAACAGATGACAGAATTCATCACTCAGAGGTAATGACGTATGATCCTCGGCGCTCTGCCTGCACCTAACCCGTCTAATTTGTCTAAATAAGAAGGATTAAACTAAACAAATGAGCTCAGATGCCACACAGGCACAGGGAACAGGAGGCCGTCTGTTATCAGCTCTGCGTTCGGGGCCCAGTTTCTCAGCAGCTTCATCTGAAAGGCATGTTTTGCCTGCCTCTGGTCATAATTCTCACACTTTTCTGCACCCATGTTGCGCTCCACAAGTCATGCTAGCTAAAAATAGAAGAGCGCCGAGTCTATAAAAGGAAAAGTTTGTTAAGAACCCCCAGTCCAGATGCAGGAAGGAGTCTGTGGGGATTGTTGCAGAATGTGAGTGACTGATCTCACTGTAATGCCATGTTAGCAGCACCGTAAATAACTGCTTTCAGTCACTGGACAGCAGCAGATGCACTGAAACTCACTGCTGGGGGTTTTCCTCCATCATCATTATTATCTCATCGATATTGTTGAAATGACTAAATCTATTCCTGCTTATTTGTGTCTTTGAGGATCCCAAAGTGGTTCTTTCCTCCACTGCAGTCAGCTGGCTACGATTTAAGCTTCACTTCACTTCAATTACTTGATAGATTTCAATGAATTTAGCTGCCTTTGGCACCTTTTGTGCCACCATCATGTAAGATTTTGTATGATTTACAGCATCCTTGCTTTCATTACAAGCATCAGGAAGCTGATCAGGGCCACTCAGACAGGGAAGATCCTGATGGATTACAGACATAAATCCTGCAGAGTCAGATATTTTTGCTCATTCCTGCTCTCTCTTCTGATTAAAAGCGACACCTGTTGCTCTTTGGCTCGATGCCGTTATTGGGTGATCAAATGAAGCAGGAATGTGTTGATCACCTTTTGTATAAGCCAAAGTAAATCGAGTGGTGCCAGCTGGCCTGCAGGGAGAAACCTCCCAAAGTGTCTGTAATTCTTGCTGTTGTCAGGAATTTACAGTTTAGTTGTGATTTAAGCTGAAATAAACGTACTCCACAGCAAATACTGAGTAAGTGAAGCCAGATGAAAGAAATTAAACAACTTGTCTTGTTGCTCCACTGGCTGCATGATACTGTGAAGCCATCTTTTCTAAAAAAGTGTTTAGAAAAAAGGCTTAAAGCCCCAAAAGTCTATAGAATAAAGATCTGAAGCTCAAGCTTCTCGTTACAGTTTGACAGAACCGGATCAAAAGTTCTCTCCAGAACTGAGTTGATGTGAAAATCCCACCTGAGCTGTGAGTCAAAGAGAGCTTGAGTGGTTCATCCTGACAAACCAAGTTAAAGCAGCACGACTTTAAAGTCATTTTACAAAGATTTATTTATTCAGAGAACATTTAGAGTCTTTTGCTGAAAAGCTTTCGGTCCATCATCCTCCACAGACTCCTGCCCAGAGAAGAATCTCACCTAAAACATCCTGAACTTTGGACAGAAAGCACTGCTACCTGAAGCATCCACCTGAGCCACAGGTGCTGCAGAGCTGTGCACACATGCAGGGTGAGGACCTACCTCCCTGAAGCGAGGGTTTCCACAGAGCCAGGAGAAGCACGCCGTGCAGGTATGTGACCGCTGTCCTTCTCGCCATCTCGCTCCAAAGTGTCCCTCTTCTCCCACAGCCCCCAGGTTTTATCCCCAGCAAGCCTATCAGGGCTCAACGAGGCCTTTAGGAAGAAGGAGGGAAATGTGTGAGAGGGGGGGGTAAGGATGCAAAACAGGATACTCTGTAACTGGTTAGGAGGTGCAGAGGGAAAGATGGACAAGGAAAGGGGGGAGAGAAAACACACAGTTTTAAACTAAAGTGGTTTGTTTTAACCCTCCGGTGACTGTGGAGCTGCATTTTTCTGAGTTTCTACAGCCAAGAAGAGAGAGACTTAGAGAGAGAGCGTCTATAAATGAGATATTTAAATAAAAAATGACTGCTTTTCTCCTTCTTTACCCGTCACTAACATAAAAATGTGTTAGTGAAGTGTGTTTCAGATGCCTAAATACTGTCATGTTTAATTCAAAAGAAAACTCTGGAAGCAGAGAAGAAATCAGGTGGATGGAGGAGGTCAACGAAAAGGTGAAATAATGTGGAAATGAGGGTAAAGTACCGGAGGAATGGTTGTTTTTTTGGTCGTCCAGCTGCTTTACAGACACACAGTTCAGGATACCTGGAAGCAATCAGTGTTTTATTTCGACTGGTGGTGTTGTTAAGGCTTTCTCTCCATGTTTGGACTGCTGGGTCCTGTCCTGGTTCCTGAGGGCAGATGTCTGAGTCTGGCAGGAGAAGCATTTCTCTGGAGGTAATGGGCCTGGAAACAGATGGGGGGGTAAATGAGATACCCCCACACTTATGGGGGAAACACTCGAGTCCTCCTGTGCTCTGGAAGAAAAATGGAGCTTCACAGTGTTTAAGTGGACAGTTTTCTGACCTTGTGGGGGAGCATAAGAGTGTCGGGTCTTTAAATAAATCCGTTTTCGTCCTAAAACTGATATCTCATGAAGGTAATCCAAGATGAGTTTATGAACCAGAAGGAGAATCAAACCCAGTGCAGAGCTGCTGCCTGATCCTTCAGCTTCAGGTTCAGAGTGAGAGTTTATCACCTGAAAGGTCAGTTTCTGTGGTCCCACAGAAACATTTGGCTGCTCAGAGCTACCTGAGCACCCATAATTGGTCTTAAAGGGTCGTTTTATTGCTCCATTTTCTGCCCTGGTGTGCATTGTGTTTGGCTTTGATGGAGCTGCATAGGTATGCAGTGAACTAATGCTGAAGTAATAATAACTGAAGAATGACGGGAGAATCAAAAGTACATGCTAAAAGCCATATGCATGCTTTAATCTTGTGGTTATTAATACAAGTGTGACGTAAGGCATAGAATAAGCACAGAACACACATTTAAAATTATGATCCCCTCCGAATTGCTAATCCAAGCCATATGTTACTTTTCTATTTATATTCATAAATGTAACTTAGATAGTTCAAATTCCTTGCATTTGGCTTCTATAAACTCCAGTTTCCCCCCTGCAGCACACTCATTAAAAGATTAATTGTCCTCTTTGCATTGGGAGTCAAATCTCAAGCCATTCCCTGGGTCTTAAACCTGAGACTGGCTGTGAAATGAGGAGTAACACATGTTCCTCTGAGCCTCCAACAGTGGAGGGCGTCAAAGCAACCGGTTTCAGTTGCTTTCTACATGCATCCTGAGTCAGTTCTTCACGGTGATGTAATTCCACTCAGTAACATTAATGCAACAGGATCAGTCTGGAGAGTTTAAACTGTAGATTTGAGTTTACCAGGCCTGTGATGGATGGAGCTTTATCCCAAATCCCTCTGAGTGAATATTAGAACATGCATGTGCTGAGTTGTCAGCATCACACTTTATAGACTGTTGTTCTTATTCTCAGAGTTAAAGAAGTCCTGCATCGATTCAGAACAATTAAAAACGGTGACAAACCGGAAAACCCATCATTCAAAGCTCTGTTTGTTAGAGGTTTTTACCTGATTCAGCAACGTTTGTCGAGGAGGTTCTCAAAAGCCACTTCAAACTTTACCGTGCAGAAAAAAGACATGATAAACTCATCAGCCTCTCCGGGCCAGAAACTGGCAGGACACAGGACACAGGACACAGGACACAGGGTGCAGGACACAGATGCAGGACACAGGTGCAGGACACAGGACACAGGTGCAGGACACAGGGTGCAGGACACAGGACACAGGAGCAGGACACAGGTGCAGGACACAGGTGCAGGACACAGGGTGCAGGACACAGGACACAGGAGCAGGACACAGGTGCAGGACACAGGTGCAGGACACAGGACACAGGAGCAGGACACAGGTGCAGGACACAGATGCAGGACACAGGTGCAGGACACAGGTGCAGGACACAGGACACAGGTGCAGGACACAGGTGCAGGACACAGGGTGCAGGACACAGGTGCAGGACACAGGGTGCAGGACACAGGTGCAGGACACAGGTGCAGGACACAGGTGCAGGACACAGGGTGCAGGAGCAGGACACAGGAGCAGGACACAGGTGCAGGACACAGATGCAGGACACAGGTGCAGGACACAGGTGCAGGACACAGGTGCAGGACACAGGTGCGGGAGCAGGACACAGGTGCGGGAGCAGGACACAGGAGCAGGACACAGGGTGCAGGACACAGGTGCAGGACCAGGACACAGGTGCAGGACACAGGACACAGGTGCAGGACACAGGACACAGATGCAGGAGCAGGACACAGGTGCAGGACACAGGACACAGGTGCAGGACACAGGTGCAGGAGCAGGACACAGGAGCAGGACACAGGTGCAGGACACAGGGTGCAGGACACAGGTGCAGGACCAGGACACAGGTGCAGGACACAGATGCAGGACACAGGTGCAGGACACAGGTGCAGGACACAGGACACAGATGCAGGAGCAGGACACAGGTGCAGGAGCAGGACACAGGTGCAGGACACAGGACACAGATGCAGGACACAGGACACAGATGCAGGACACAGGACACAGGTGCAGGACACAGGACACAGGTGCAGGACACAGGTGCAGGAGCAGGACACAGGAGCAGGACACAGGTGCAGGACACAGGTGCAGGACCAGGACACAGGTGCAGGACACAGATGCAGGACACAGGTGCAGGACACAGGTGCAGGACACAGGTGCGGGAGCAGGACACAGGTGCGGGAGCAGGACACAGGTGCGGGAGCAGGACACAGGAGCAGGACACAGGTGCAGGACACAGGTGCAGGACACAGGGTGCAGGACACAGGTGCAGGACCAGGACACAGGTGCAGGACACAGGTGCAGGACCAGGACACAGATGCAGGACACAGGACACAGATGCAGGACACAGGACACAGGACACAGATGCAGGACACAGGACACAGGAGCAGGACACAGGGTGCAGGACACAGGACACAGGTGCAGGACACAGGGTGCAGGACACAGGGTGCAGGACACAGGACACAGGAGCAGGACACAGGTGCAGGACACAGGTGCAGGACACAGGACACAGGAGCAGGACACAGGTGCAGGACACAGATGCAGGACACAGGTGCAGGACACAGGAGCAGGACACAGGTGCAGGACACAGGTGCAGGACACAGGACACAGGAGCAGGACACAGGTGCAGGACACAGGTGCAGGACACAGGGTGCAGGACACAGGACACAGGTGCAGGACACAGGTGCAGGACACAGGACACAGGACACAGATGCAGGACACAGGACACAGGACACAGATGCAGGACACAGGACACAGGAGCAGGACACAGGGTGCAGGACACAGGACACAGGTGCAGGACACAGGGTGCAGGACACAGGTGCAGGACACAGGACACAGGACACAGGAGCAGGACACAGATGCAGGACACAGATGCAGGACACAGGTGCAGGACACAGGTGCAGGACACAGGTGCAGGACACAGGACACAGGACACAGATGCAGGACACAGGACACAGGACACAGATGCAGGACACAGGACACAGGAGCAGGACACAGGGTGCAGGACACAGGACACAGGTGCAGGACACAGGGTGCAGGACACAGGTGCAGGACACAGGACACAGGAGCAGGACACAGATGCAGGACACAGGTGCAGGACACAGGAGCAGGACACAGGTGCAGGACACAGGTGCAGGACACAGGACACAGGAGCAGGACACAGGTGCAGGACACAGGTGCAGGACACAGGGTGCAGGACACAGGTGCAGGACACAGGTGCAGGACACAGGTGCAGGAGCAGGACACAGATGCAGGACACAGGTGCAGGACACAGGTGCAGGACACAGGTGCAGGACACAGGACACAGGTGCAGGACACAGGTGCAGGACACAGGTGCAGGAGCAGGACACAGGAGCAGGACACAGGTGCAGGACACAGGGTGCAGGACACAGGTGCAGGACCAGGGCACAGGTGCAGGACACAGATGCAGGACACAGGTGCAGGACACAGGTGCAGGACACAGGTGCAGGACACAGGTGCGGGAGCAGGACACAGGAGCAGGACACAGGTGCAGGACACAGGGTGCAGGACACAGGACACAGGTGCAGGACACAGGACACAGATGCAGGAGCAGGACACAGGTGCAGGACACAGGACACAGGTGCAGGACACAGGACACAGATGCAGGAGCAGGACACAGGTGCAGGACACAGGACACAGATGCAGGAGCAGGACACAGGTGCAGGAGCAGGACACAGGTGCAGGACACAGGACACAGATGCAGGACACAGGACACAGATGCAGGACACAGGACACAGGTGCAGGACACAGGACACAGGTGCAGGACACAGGTGCAGGAGCAGGACACAGGAGCAGGACACAGGTGCAGGACACAGGGTGCAGGACACAGGTGCAGGACCAGGACACAGGTGCAGGACACAGATGCAGGACACAGGTGCAGGACACAGGTGCGGGAGCAGGACACAGGTGCGGGAGCAGGACACAGGACACAGATGCAGGACACAGGACACAGATGCAGGACACAGGACACAGGACACAGGTGCAGGACACAGGACACAGGTGCAGGACACAGGAGCAGGACACAGGTGCAGGACACAGGGTGCAGGACACAGGACACAGATGCAGGACACAGGTGCAGGACACAGGACACAGATGCAGGACACAGGACACAGGTGCAGGACACAGGTGCAGGACACAGGGTGCAGGACACAGGTGCAGGACACAGATGCAGGACACAGGACACAGATGCAGGACACAGGACACAGGTGCAGGACACAGGACACAGGTGCAGGACACAGATGCAGGACACAGGACACAGGTGCAGGACACAGATGCAGGACACAGGACACAGGTGCAGGACACAGGACACAGGTGCAGGACACAGGACACAGGTGCAGGACACAGATGCAGGACACAGGACACAGATGCAGGACACAGGACACAGGTGCAGGACACAGGACACAGGACACAGATGCAGGACACAGGACACAGGTGCAGGACACAGGACACAGGTGCAGGACACAGGACACAGGTGCAGGACACAGATGCAGGACACAGGACACAGGTGCAGGACACAGGACACAGGTGCAGGACACAGATGCAGGACACAGGACACAGGTGCAGGACACAGGACACAGATGCAGGACACAGGACACAGGACAAAGGACACAGGACACAGGTGCAGGACACAGATGCAGGACACAGGTGCAGGACACAGGTGCAGGACACAGGACACAGGTGCAGGACACAGATGCAGGACACAGGACACAGGTGCAGGACACAGGTGCAGGACACAGGACACAGGTGCAGGACACAGGACACAGGTGCAGGACACAGGTGCAGGACACAGGACACAGATGCAGGACACAGGACACAGATGCAGGACACAGGACACAGGTGCAGGACACAGGTGCAGGACGCAGGTGCAGGACACAGGTGCAGGACACAGGACACAGGTGCAGGACACAGGTGCAGGACGCAGGTGCAGGACACAGGTGCAGGACACAGATGCAGGACACAGGTGCAGGACACAGGTGCAGGACACAGGTGCAGGACACAGGACACAGGTGCAGGACACAGGTGCAGGACACAGGTGCAGGACACAGGTGCAGGACACAGGACACAGGTGCAGGACACAGATGCAGGACACAGGACACAGGTGCAGGACACAGGTGCAGGACACAGATGCAGGACACAGGACACAGGTGCAGGACACAGGTGCAGGACACAGGACACAGGTGCAGGACACAGGACACAGGTGCAGGACACAGGACACAGGTGCAGGACACAGGACACAGGTGCAGGAGCAGGACACAGGTGCAGGACACAGGTGCAGGACACAGATGCAGGACACAGGACACAGGTGCAGGACACAGGACACAGGACACAGGTGCAGGACACAGGACACAGGTGCAGGACACAGGACACAGATGCAGGACACAGGACACAGATGCAGGACACAGGTGCAGGAGCAGGACACAGGTGCAGGACACAGGACACAGGTGCAGGACACAGGTGCAGGAGCAGGACACAGGTGCAGGACACAGGACACAGGTGCAGGACACAGGTGCAGGAGCAGGACACAGGTGCAGGACACAGGACACAGGAGCAGGACACAGGACACAGATGCAGGACACAGGACACAGATGCAGGACACAGGACACAGATGCAGGACACAGGTGCAGGAGCAGGACACAGGTGCAGGACACAGGACACAGGTGCAGGACACAGGTGCAGGAGCAGGACACAGGTGCAGGACACAGGACACAGGAGCAGGACACAGGTGCAGGACACAGGACACAGGAGCAGGACACAGGACACAGATGCAGGACACAGGACACAGATGCAGGACACAGGACACAGATGCAGGACACAGGTGCAGGAGCAGGACACAGGTGCAGGACACAGGACACAGGTGCAGGACACAGGTGCAGGAGCAGGACACAGGTGCAGGACACAGGACACAGGAGCAGGACACAGGACACAGGTGCAGGACACAGGACACAGATGCAGGACACAGGACACAGATGCAGGACACAGGTGCAGGAGCAGGACACAGGTGCAGGACACAGGACACAGGTGCAGGACACAGGTGCAGGAGCAGGACACAGGTGCAGGACACAGGACACAGGAGCAGGACACAGGTGCAGGACACAGGGTGCAGGACACAGGACACAGGTGCAGGACACAGGACACAGGTGCAGGACACAGGACACAGGTGCAGGACACAGGACACAGGTGCAGGAGCAGGACACAGGTGCAGGACACAGGTGCAGGACACAGATGCAGGACACAGGACACAGGACACAGGGTGCAGGACACAGGACACAGGTGCAGGACCAGGACACAGGTGCAGGACACAGGTGCAGGACTAAGGTGCAGGACACAGGATGCAGGACACAGGACACAGGTGCAGGACACAGGTGTAGGATAAATGTCAAAATAAGAAGTTTTAGTTCTTTAACTTCTTAATTAATTCTTCCAACAGAGAAATAAGAAACTTCTGTGGCACAGATCTCCATAACTAAAGCAGAGATATAACTTTATCAAAATAAACTCCAGGAGGAAAACAAAAGACTATAAAAGATTATAACTTAAATTTCGTTGCTCTCTTTAAACGAGGCGTAACAAAGAAAAACGCTCCGTCTGATGGAGGATCTACAGAATTAAACAAAGGAACGACGTCACACAACTACTCATTTAACTGAGCTGCTATCAAAGTTAGAAACAAAAGGTCCAAAAATGGAGGAAACCAATTCAATTCAATTCAATTCAGTTTTTATTTATAAAGCGCCAGATTACAACAATTAAAGTCATCTCAAGGCACTTAAGTAATAAAGTCCAATTCAAGCCAATTGGAATTCAATTCATTGTAATCATAATCCAATTAATTCATATGGAGCCAATTCAAAAATAATATCCGAGCTAAGGAAACCAACAGATTGGACCCAAACTTGTCTTCAGTCCAATCTCCCGTCCTGAGCCTGAGGGACTGTGGAAAGGAACGACTCCCTTTAACAGGAAGAAACCTCTGGCAGAACCAGAACCAGGAAGAAACCTCTGGCAGAACCAGACTCAGGAAGAAACCTCTGGCAGAACCAGGAAGAAACCTCTGGCAGAACCAGAACCAGGAAGAAACCTCTGGCAGAACCAGAACCAGGAGGAAACCTCTGGCAGAACCAGAACCAGGAAGAAACCTCTGGCAGAACCAGAACCAGGAAGGAACCTCTGGCAGAACCAGAACCAGGAAGAAACCTCTGGCAGAACCAGAACCAGGAAGGAACCTCTGGCAGAACCAGAACCAGGAAGAAACCTCTGGCAGAACCAGAACCAGGAAGAAACCTCTGGCAGAACCAGAACCAGGAAGAAACCTCTGGCAGAACCAGAACCAGGAAGAAACCTCTGGCAGAACCAGGAAGAAACCTCTGGCAGAACCAGAACCAGGAAGAAACCTCTGGCAGAACCAGGAAGAAACCTCTGGCAGAACCAGAACCAGGAAGAAACCTCTGGAAGAACCAGAACCAGGAAGGGCCAAGTCGGCTACTAAATGTTACAGAAGGCTAAACTGGAAGACAAATCAAAACTTTATACAAAAACAGAAACTCTGAAGGAGGTTACGCTCGACTTCAGGGACAAGACAGGTTTAAAAAGCTTGAGGTTCAGAGGCTGAAGACTGAAAATAGGAGAAACTGGCAACGAGACGAGGGGGACGAAGACTATATGACACATGAGGATCCAAAGGGAACAGGTGGAAACACTCAGGTAATCAGGGGAGACAGGGGAGGAAGGGCGAGTTATCTGGAACCAGAGGAGGAGTTAACATTCAAAATAAAACAGGAAGTGAGATGAAACAAAACCTGAATCCTGACACTCCGGGCCATAAACATATTTTATGTAAAAAGATGCCAACAGAGAGACTTCAGTGTTCATGATGAAGCTCGATCACACCTCTGTGGCGGCAGCATTAATGCAGAAAAGTACTCAGATTTCAGAGCAACACAGGCTCATCCATGCACTTTTGAGCATGTGAAACCACTTTCTGCAGTCCGTCTAGCAGCTCCTACACCACGCCTAAGACAATCCAAACTCTGTTCATGTGTCGTCCCACGATGGTGGAATGACCTACCGAGCGCTACCAGAACAGGGGCGTCCCTGTCTATCTTCAAGAAGCTCCTGAAAACCCAGCTCTTCAGAGAACATCTCCTATCCCAGCACTTACCTTGTACTTCCCTCCCCCCTCTATCTCTTTATCTTTCTGCACTTCCTTCTATGCCTGCACCCTATCTCTACTCTGTCCCCTCTGACAGAGTCGGACTCCTGGGTTCCTTCTATGTAGCTTATTGTTAGCTTATTGTTAGCTTTTTGTTAGCTTATTGTTAGCTTATTGTTAGCTTATTGTTAGCTTATTGTTAGCTTTTTGTTAGCTTATTGTTAGCTTATTGTTAGCTTTTTGTTAGCTTTTTGTTAGCTTATTGTTAGCTTATTGTTAGCTTATTGTTAGCTTATTGTTAGCTTATTGTTAGCTTTTTGTTAGCTTATTGTTAGCTTTTTGTTAGCTTTTTGTTAGCTTTTTGTTAGCTTATTGTTAGCTTATTGTTAGCTTTTTGTTAGCTTTTTGTTAGCTTTTTGTTAGCTTATTGTTAGCTTATTGTTAGCTTATTGTTAGCTTATTGTTAGCTTTTTGTTAGCTTATTGTTAGCTTATTGTTAGCTTATTGTTAGCTTATTGTTAGCTTTTTGTTAGCTTATTGTTAGCTTATTGTTAGCTTATTGTTAGCTTTTTGTTAGCTTATTGTTAGCTTATTGTTAGCTTTTTGTTAGCTTTTTGTTAGCTTTTTGTTAGCTTATTGTTAGCTTATTGTTAGCTTTTTATAGAGCTGTTATATCTTCATTTGTAAGTCGCTTTGGATAAAAGCTTCTGCTGAATACAGAAACAGAAACAATACAGAAGGCATGGCTGAGGAAGAGGAGGCTACCTGCAGTCCTCACCTGTTCCCAGAGTACATAGAGAGCTTTTAAACCAATCCAAACCCGACTGTTGCAGACATTAAGAAGGAAGGAAGGATAAAATGACAACTTCAGCACTTCTCCTGGTTTCCTTGACGCCACCATCCCTTTCACAAAGGCAACATAAAGTAGTAAATGCATCACTCTTTTTTTTAAAGGGGATATATATTAACAAATTATAACGTTTATTTCTTTATTTTGGATCCTTTGCTTCCTCCCAGCTGTCCTCTGACTGGTGGCTGTACGTTTCTGTTGCAAAGCCCCCTTATTTGGGTTAATAATGACACAAAAGCAGCTCACAGTAAAAGACAAGCATGTTTTGCAGCTTTGCAAGTTCACAACTTGTCTATTCCAGCTGTCACTGGGCTCCAGCCTCGCCCACAGGCCTGCAAAAGCAGGTATGGAGAATGAATGGCCTTAAATAACTCATGTTAAGTGTCACATGTTGGATAAAGCAGCAGAAAACTGATGATTCAGAGGAGTCAATAGCTGCTTCAGTCCTACACCGAAGGTCCACCGGCCTCTTCTGGGACTGTGAAGTTTGAAAAGCAGGATTATCGGTGTTGTTAGTGTTGACTTTCAGCTCTATTGTACTGGAGCTGGAGTGGAAACCTGCAGACGTGACATCATGTTGTCTGAATTTGGCCGGTTGTCCCGCAGGAATAAACCGAAACAGACTGGGCACCGAAGTACAGACTCTGCTGCCAGCTCTGCTTTCAACAAAGTGTTATTCTCCACATCGGTGTGGTAATGTGTGTAAACAGAGTGATTCACATGAAGTCTGACAGGCCCAGAGTCACTCATCCACCTGCTGTCCGCCTCCATCCATCCACACAACCGGCTCACTCCTGCCAGCCCACAGAAGCGTATCAGTGTGCTGCACATGAAGCCGCTGACTGTTTTCAGTTTACCTAACGTCTACCTAGCGTTTACCTAACGTCTGCTGGCTATATATGGCCGTCTTTGAGCTGCTCACCCCCTCCAGACTGCGAATGAACCCCTCGGGGTGATGGAGAGGAGAATGGAGGCCAAGGCGGAGACAGGCTGGACACACTAAAGCGTGTAGATGTGTTTGAGGCTGATTGGTCTGCATCAACAGCCAGGCTGCAGCTCATGAGGCCACCCACTTCCTTAAACATGTCATCCTGGAACTATTTTATCTCTGTGGGACGCTGCCAGGTGCATCGTGCATCTGGGAACTATTTACCTCCTCCTAGAGCCTGACGCCAGAGTTTCAGGCAGCGTCACCAAGCAGCTTTCCAACAGTTTCATTCGTTCATAAGTCGTTTTGACAGATAATGTCTACAGAATACTGTTTGTTTTATTGTTTGTTTTATTGTCTTTTATCGCAGGATTTCACTCAGCTTCGACCTGAATCAAACATCCATCCTTTTAGCACGTTGACAGATGATATAAGTGGAAAAAGGCGTTTAACCGGCTCTGAGGACAGCACAGGGACCCTGGGTAGCTCATCTCCAGCTCAGAAACGCTCCCATTAGCAGTGATTCCACATGTCGAAGGCAGTTAAAACCGGAGAATTAAGCATTTACTGGCTTAATTAAGTAAGTAATTAAGGAATTAAGGTCTTTTTTGTGCAAACTGTACACAATAGACAGAGGATAATACTCATTTTACATCAAAAGTGTCACATCAGATGCAGAATACTGTTTGTTTTATTGTTTTTTAGTGAAAGTGAAAGTCTTTTATCGCAGGATTTCACTCAGCTTCGACCTGAATAAAACATCCATCCTTTTAGCACATTGACAGATAAAATAAGTGGAAAAAGGCCTTTAACCGGCTCTGAGGACAAACAGCACAGGGACCCTGAGCTCAGAAACGCTCCCATTAGCAGTGATTCCACATGTCAAAGGCAGTTAAAACCGGAGAATTAAGCATTTACTGGCTTAATTAAGTAAGTAATTAAGGAATTAAGGTCTTTTTTGTGCAAACTGTACACAATAGACAGAGGATAATACTCGTTTTACATCAAAAGTGTCACATGAGATGCAGAATACTGTTTGTTTTATTGTTTTTTTATTGTCTTTTATCGCAGGATTTCACTCAGCTTCGACCTGAATAAATCATCCATCCTTTTAGCACGTTGACAGATGATATAAGTGGAAAAAGGCCTTTAACCGGCTCTGAGAACAGCACAGGGACCCTGGGTAGCCCATCTCCAGCTCAGAAAGGCTCCCATTAGCAGTGATTCCACATGTCGAAGGCAGTTAAAACCAGAGAATTAAGCATTTACTGGCTTAATTAAGTAAGTAATTAAGGAATTAAGGTCTTTTTTGTGCAAACTGTACACAATAGACAGAGGATAATACTCATTTTACATCAAAAGTGTCACATCAGATGCAGAATACTGTTTGTTTTATTGTCTTTTATCGCAGGATTTCACTCAGCTTCGACCTGAATAAAACATCCATCCTTTTAGCACATTGACAGATGATATAAGTGGAAAAAGGCCTTTAACCGGCTCTGAGGACAAACAGCACAGGGACCCTGGGTAGCTATTCTCCAGCTCAGAAACGCTCCCATTAGCAGTGATTCCACATGTCGAAGGCAGTTAAAACCGGATAATTAAGCATTTACTGGCTTAATTAAGTAAGTAATTAAGTATCTGGGCAGAATGACATCATGGAAACCTTTTTATTTGTGCAAACTGTACACAATAGACAGAGGATAATACTCATTTTACATCAAAAGTAAATCCTCCTGATGACTCATGGCGGCCCGCAGCACGGCGAGGAAAGGCTTCGCCTCCCTGGAAGGTTGAAACAACACAAAATCAAGAGCAGCGCCTTGCATAAACACTGCAGGGCTGTGATATATGGATATATGGGCCCATCCATCAGAGAGGAGAAAGGAGACGTGAGGGTTACAGGAAAAGCCTGGTGAGGAGGTCCCATAAAGTGAGAGCCCGGCGGGGTCAGAGCAGCGTGTAATGGGTCAGCGGCGCTGTTGCTTTTGTGTCGCTCTGATACTGTGACTGAAGTCCAGAATCTTAAGATTGTGCAGGAATGTCAGAATCCCACCGGCTCACTGTGGGGCTGTGACCTCTGCGTAAATGAGAAGGTCGTTCCTCTGTGATGTCACAGATAGGATTTCAGATACCAGCACATGAAAACGAGACCCTTTCTTCCTGCCAAGTTCCCTCACTTCAGCGATAAGTGTGCATGCGTCACTCTCAGCATCACGTGTTTTGCACTGAGCCTTTGTCAGGCAGCCTGATGTCAGAGGAGGGCTGAGGTCAGCGTTTCACTTCGTGCCAGGCCTGCTTTGATATGGCACACAGCAGAAAAGCAGAGAATAATCCTGGCTTTTTGCAGGTTCTTGTTGGCCTTAAAAAGGAGCTGCCTCCAGCTGAGTTTGAGCATCACAGAGAGGAGAATGACAGCAGATGGCAAGCTGTCAATTACCTGTTTATTTGTGTCACTCTCACACTTTCTGAAACCCTGAAACCCTTAAAAAACAGGGCAGGGCTCATTTGGGAGAGGTGCTGCTCCTCTGCAGCAAACACAGCCGTTTAGTTTGAGCATCTGGAAGCTCCTGGACACCTTCCAGGTGCTTTGGGTGTGTCCAATGAGACGTTAATGCCCCTGCAGAGGAGCTTCAGAGTCCTGCACCCATAACATGGACCCAAATACTTAATAACATAATGTGTAGCGTGAAAGAGAAAAGAAAAGAAAAGTTGCTTATATTTGCCTGACAACTCACAACCAAAATGAGATTAAACTCGACCATTTATGAGCTTCCCAAACTTCTATTTGTGACCTGTGGGGGCAGTAATGGGCCTTTGCTACGTCTAACCTGCCAGAACCTAAAGAAGGAGAAGGAAAAAAGTCCAGTCATACATTTTGTCATCGTACTTTTC
The DNA here is from genome assembly GCF_036924035.1 of Leuresthes tenuis. Classification (NCBI taxonomy): domain Eukaryota; kingdom Metazoa; phylum Chordata; class Actinopteri; order Atheriniformes; family Atherinopsidae; genus Leuresthes; species Leuresthes tenuis. The sequence continues at coordinate 731,178 of NW_027325375.1, read as the reverse complement.
TTAAAATCTCGTCTCGTTTTCGTGAACTTAAACTTAAACTTGACAGAATCAGCTTGTTACACATGGACCAACTTTCCTTCTTCCTCGTTGGTTTTCCCTCTTCACCCCGGCCCTTTCCCCAGGTTCAGTGGCAGGCCCGGGTCCAAAGGACCTGCCAGTGTCTGCTCACACTGGATCTCAGAGATAAGACCCCCCCACAGTGAAATCTGAGCTAATTCACCTCCTTGTTAAAGTGAACCGAGATGACAAATCCAGATGAGTTTATCTTTGTCATCAACAACAACTTCAGGTCCAGATGGAGGCAATTAAGACCAGGAGGTCATCTCATTCTGCTGCTGACATCATCATAGGGCTGCTTTTAGGGCTCATCTATCATCTATCAGACAGTTTCAAAACTTTCTGAATGTTTCTGAGGACCTGAAGCAGCTTCTGCTGATGCTTTATTTGCTCTGGTATTAAAAATGACAAATCAAATTTTATCTACAGCACCTGGAAACGTGGCTCTTGGTCCATTTCCAAGTGAACTGAGGAGCGAGAGCATAATTGTACCAGATTTATCTTATTTTTAAATTAACCTTTATTTATACAGGTAAAATCTCATTGAGATCCAGGGTCTCATTGACCTGTTTTAGGCAGCAGCAAAACACAAAGTTACAGATTAACTGAACGTACAAGAGACAAAACAGGAACATATGATCATTAGTAATAATAAAATTAAAGAAAAAGGAGCCAGATACAGGAAACTGCCCTCAAACGCACCATTTTAGAGGCAGACGCTGACATGTGATAGCTATAATAAAGCTCTGAGCACAGATGAATAAATAAACTGTCATGAAGAGATGTCCAACATGCTGTAAGGTGTCAGACTAATTATATAAATCAGCCGATGAACATGAAAAAACGGCTTTGTGGGAACCCGTTAGGTTAGAAAAAAGATTTAAACTATAAATCAAAGCATGAACAAACGAAGGAAGCAAGCTGCGGGTCTAATGTCTCTTTGGCGGAGGGACACAGGCGGACGTTGCCCAGTTGTGATGAAGAGCGCACGTTCAGCCCTCTGCTCTCTCGGAGTGAATAATGAAGCGTTGCGCGAGCTGCGCTGACAGCACCTAAACGCAACGCGGACGCAGTGAGATAATTAATAAGCCTCAGCGCGCGCACATGAGTGATATTCTTCCGCTGATCTCGTGCCTAATTGTTCAGCTCAGCGCGGAGGTGAAGCCCATCGCTCATGTAATGTGAGACCTCCAGATGTTTGTGTTAACGAGCTTATTTCGGTGTTTTATGGCTGCTCGGTGAAGACATATTTCACTGCACTGAGGCTGGAAGAATAACAATCATCACGTCATAAACTGAGCCTCTAACACGCCATCAATCAGTCGGTTGTGATGCTTAATATAGTTCCTAATGGGCTGTTTAAGGCATCTGTTCCATAGTGACTCACTGATTTATTATGTACAGTAAATACCTGGAAGGCTGAGTTAGTTTAGACCTTAGGCACGATAACGGGACTTTATTTCTTACCAAACTGACTGTAAATGTGTTTAATCTGCACCCACAGTGCATGGCTCTCTATCCTTAATGGATGGCTCTGCTGTTTTTTCGTCATACTGCTGCAGTTTCATCATGCAGATAAAATAAAAACTAAATGTAACGTTTGGCCATAATTAAACTCTTTTCATTTGGACTCTGGTTCCAGCATAAAGTGTTCTCCTCATCTCCTTTTTAACCTTTTTTTAAGCGGTAACAGTTCAGGACCTTATTTGTCATATTTCATAACGCACCAGATATTTTCAGTCAGGTCAGTTCTGCAGGTGGGCCTGGATAGGACCTGCCCTGTCTCCGCAGAGCCACGCCCTGTCCCTGCAGAACCACGCCCTGTTCCTGCAGAGCCACGTCCTGTTCCTGCAGAGCCACGCCCTGTCCCCGCAGAGCCACGCCCTGTCCCCGTAGAGCCACGCCCCGTTCCTGCAGAACCACGCCCTGTTAAGGCAGAGCCACGCCCTGTCCCCGCAGAGCCACGCCCTGTCCCCGTAGAGCCACGCCCCGTTCCTGCAGAACCACGCCCCGTTAAGGCAGAGCCACGCCCTGTTCCTGCAGAGCCACGCCCTGTCCCCGCTCAACCACGCCCCGTTCCTGCAGAGCCACGCCCCGTTATTGCAGAACCACGCCCCGTTCCTGCAGAGCCACGCCCTGTTCCTGTAGAGCCACGCCCCGTTATTGCAGAACCACGCCCTGTTCCTGCAGAGCCACGCCCTGTTCCTGCAGAGCCACGCCCTGTTCCTGCAGAGCCACGCCCTGTTCCTGTAGAGCCACGCCCCGTTATTGCAGAACCACGCCCTGTTCCTGCAGAACCACGCCCTGTTCCTGCAGAGCCACACAGTTGCAATGTATGTAGATGTGTTTTTGCACGATATCGCTAAAGCAAGACAAACATTTGGGCAACATTTGACCTTAATATAAACACATTGATCAGAGCCCCAGTGGTCAAAAACCGGTTAATAGGAAACAATCTGAATAAGCCCAGAACCTCAATCTCCTCAGTGTCGGGTCCTGAAGACCGAAGTAGCAGAAAGGAAGCTTCCAACCTCAAAGACCTCTGGAGATGTTTAAGAGGGTCGAAAATCCTCAGAAAAGATGCACAGAGTGGGATTTAAAACCATTTAAAGTAATTTCATATCACTCAACACTAAGACTAGACCTCAGCTGTGACCTTTGCCATCCGACTGAATGTGTTAACTCGCACATGCCAGCTTCTTATCGCTCTGATTAAGGCTAAATGGCACTGATGCAGGTGGCAGAGCCTGTTGGTCTGTCACATGATGTTATGCAGTCTCAGTGTATCACATCCAGAGAGCCAAGACGTAGAAGGGTTACTCCACACACAGCACCCTAACCCCTAACCCCTAACCCAACCCAACTGTAATGTACAGCAGCCCACACAGGCTGAGACCCGGTTATCCTGTCATGAATAAGCAGGTTTACCTCCACTAGTGTGGATTAAACAAAGTTTGGGCGTCTCATAACGCTTATAAAGCAGTGTGGGCGTTCATCGGGTCAGCATTCAGGCAGAGAGTGTTATTAGACCCACTTTTCTTCATCCATCCTGAAGAGGACCGAACAAGCAAATGTAGTTTTCATAGGAGCCATCAGACCAAATTAAAGCAATTTAAATGAGAAGGTTTTTAACAAGGACTCCAGGCCTTTACAGGCGTCATAACATCCAGATGTTTATGCCGGGCTGCATCTGAATCCTATACAGAAAGGATGAAGCACATCACTGAGCTGTGTGATGACCACACCTCTGCAAGCAGAGTAATTACAGCCATTACTGCGGGTCAGGTTTTCTAAAGCATCTGCCAGCAAAGTGAGAGGAAACCCTGAAGGAAGGCGCTGTTTGCTCCAACAGCTTTGCAAATATTTCATTAGGTGTTGGACAAAAACAACGAGAGCTATTGCTATATTTGACTACCAGGTCTGTAAAAGCCTGCCTTAGAGAGACAAAACGGGATTGTGCTGTTGAAGCATCTCATTGATGACTGTCAGAGTGCATGAGACTCGTTTAAATGTGGAAAGATCGATCGGTTAGAGTTACAGTCAAAGATTTATCTGGTATAAACAGACAAACAAGAGAAAATCTGGTCTGTTCGCTGTTAAAAACGGGGTTAGAGCTGAGATTCCTAACTTTTTTAAGGGCTTAAATGCTGCAGTTACACTTATCTCTGTCCACTTTGATGGTCTGAACCCAAGAAAGCAGAAACTCAGCCCTCCCTTACCCCAGGTTACCCTAACCATGCACGTTAAACCTGTTCCAGTGCATGCCGAAGCCCTGACTGCGAGGAGCCCGATCCTTAAAAAGCTTAATCACTCCTCAGAGGGAAAACAAGAGAAAGACATGAGACAAGTGGAGCGAGCTGCCACTCAAACACTGGCAGCCGGGTGCATGAGCGCTGCTTGTGGTGCAAACCTGCAGTAAGTCCCGTCCTTCTGACCATACATAGCATCAGACACAACCGGGCAGCCGTGATATAAACACTGAGCTGAGACATTTTGGCTGCTGAGAGGCTGACCTAAATACTGAAGCTATGAGCAGCGCTGATGGCTGTTTCTTAGAAGCAATAAAGAAAATACAACTAATGAAGTTACTGTAATCTTTTTATAGACTATCTGAGCTGTCTGCTCGGCTGGGCCATTAATCATAAATGGTTATAGAATGCCTCCAGTGGCTGGAAACTCACGTATATGTAAGGTTATTGCTTTGCAGAGCTTGGTTTCCGTGACTGGTTTCTAAATCACATTCATAAAGAGTCACACATATGGGCCCAGAGAGTATCCAGGGTAACTAAACCTAACAATCCGGATCACGCAGAGTGGTGTCTGCTTGGTAAGTGGGAGATGGGCAGGTTCACGTGAAAGGGGAAGATCTGGCACCAGAGGACCAGTCTGGAGGGTTAGGGTTAGGGTTAAATTAGGTTAATCCTAATCCTAACCCCCATCCATATTAGGTTAATCCTAATCCTAACCCCGTCCAGGTTAGGTTAATCCTAATCCTAACCCCGTCCATGTTAGGTTAATCCTAATCCTAACCCCTTCCAGGTTAGGTTAATCCTAATCCTAACCCCCGTCCATGTTAGGTTAATCCTAATCCTAACCCCTTCCAGGTTAGGTTAATCCTAATCCTAACCCCGTCCAGGTTAGGGTTAAATTAGGTTAATCCTAATCCTAACCCCTTCCAGGTTAGGTTAATCCTAATCCTAACCCCGTCCATGTTAGGGTTAAATTAGGTTAATCCTAATCCTAACCCCGTCCATGTTAGGGTTAAATTAGGTTAATCCTAATCCTAACCCCTTCCAGGTTAGGTTAATCCTAATCCTAACCCCGTCCATGTTAGGGTTAAGTTAGGTTAATCCTAATCCTAACCCCTTCCAGGTTAGGTTAATCCTAATCCTAACCCCGTCCAGGTTAGGGTTAAATTAGGTTAATCCTAATCCTAACCCCTTCCAGGTTAGGTTAATCCTAATCCTAACCCCGTCCATGTTAGGGTTAAATTAGGTTAATCCTAATCCTAACCCCTTCCAGGTTAGGTTAATCCTAATCCTAACCCCCGTCCATGTTAAATGAATCCTAATCCTAACCCCCGTCCATGTTAGGTTAATCCTAATCCTAACCCCCGTTCATGTTAGGGTTAAGTTAGGTTAATCCTAATCCTAACCCCTGTCCAGGTTAGGTAAATCCTAATCCTAACCCCTTCCAGGTTAGGTTAATCCTAATCCTAACCCCCGTCCATGTTAAATTAATCCTAATCCTAACCCCCGTCCATGTTAGGTTAATCCTAATCCTAACCCCTGTCCAGGTTAGGTTAATCCTAATCCTAACCCCCGTCCAGGTTAGGTTAATCCTAATCCTAACCCCCGTCCATGTTAGGTTAATCCTAATCCTAACCCCTGTCCAGGTTAGGTTAATCCTAATCCTAACCCCCGTCCATGTTAGGTTAATCCTAATCCTAACCCCCGTCCATGTTAGGTTAATCCTAATCCTAACCCCGTTCAGGTTAGGTTAATCCTAACCGGGGGCTCACACCAAAAGCATTGTGAGCGGCCAGCTGCCGTTCATTTTCAATGTAAGCTGGCGTCGATGAGCGGCCGGCGTTGTGAGCTTCAAGAGTTGAGAAAGGCTCAACTTTATGTAAATGAGCAGTGACACGACGCAACGACAGCCAATTAGAGCCGATCTGGATTCCGAAGGCGGAAAAAAGGCGAAAAAAAAGGTGGAAAAAAGCGGAAAAGGGCAGAGCAAACACAAAGAAACACAAAGAAGGCCCAGAGAATGATCCATGGTGAAAGAGGGAACCGATGTATGGAAGGATTATTATATATATCTGCTAGTTGCTATACATATAAGCCCCGCCCCTTTGGCCGCTTCCGGCGGCAGAAGAAGTACAAGCGGCGGGTTGTGAGCTTTTGGTGTGAGCCCCGGGTAACCCTAAACCCCGTCCAGGTTAGGTTAATCCTAAACTGAATGAAAACTGGAGCAGGTGCATGAGAGGAAATCCTAATGATGAGATGAGATGGCACCCAAAGCTTTAGTGTTATACGCCGCCTCCCTTTTAAGATGTTTCTCCATCAGCCATAATATTGTGTCGGACCTCCTCATGCAGCCAGATCAGCTCTGAACAGTCAGAGCCACCAGGATGTTAAATCGTTGGGATGACTGTGGCTACATTCAGGTCACATTAGAGCACCTCAGCCTCCTTATTGGGATCCTTCAGCCCTACCTAAGCAGTTTTTTACTATTATTCCCACTGAATCTGGTGACCAGGCGGGTAAACAGCTCACAGGTGAGCATGACATCACTGACCCCACACAGTGGGAAGATGCTTCAGAGACACTCCTGACCTTAAAGAAGTGGTTTAAAGGTGAGGAAGCCTTTCGGATGAGAGATGGAACACCTTCAAGAACAAGAAGTCCTGCTGGCCTTATTCTAGCTCTTACCATGACGTGGAGGCCTGAGAATCCACCCCAGCTGCTGAGCCTTTATCAAAACATTCAAACCTTTCTGCAGCAGTCATTGCTCATGTGGGTCCCATGAAACATGCCCCATATTAGTCATTTTTGACTGGTATTTGCAGAGCAGACATATCAGTGGAGTCTTTTCTTTATGTCTTCACAGATAACGCTCCATTATCTCTGGAGGTCTCTGCAGACCTGAAGCCAAAACCATGACCTCACTGCTCAGTGGGAAATGTCCATGTGTACTAACTCCATCAGTGTTTAACTTAATCATGTTTCTGTTGGTGTAATAACTGAGATTCGTGTGGGGGGTTCCCAGTAAGTGTTAAAGCAACAGTGCTCTGAGAAACTGGGCTGGAATAATTGATAGTGGCCTCTGTGATGAGATTAGATGGATTAAGAAGCACTTTTTTATTTGGTTTCACTTCATCCTTTTGCTGTTCAGCTGTGACAACCTTCCTTTGTTCTGCCGTCATCCAATCATCATTCAGGACAGAAGTTCTCCGGCTCCCTCAAGCTGGGTGAAGACTTTGACTTTTGCCATTTTAAGACATCTCAATAAGTCCTCTTAACTTTAGCCTTAACCCTTAACTTTTAGGGTCATTGTCATGATGTAAGAGGAACCTCGTCGTCACTCTAATTTCTCTGGGAGAGGGATAGGGTTAGGGTCTAATTTCTCTGGGAGAGGGTTAGGGTTAGGGTCTAATTTCTCTGGGAGAGGGTTAGGGGTCAAATTCTCTGGGAGAGGGTTAGGGTCTAATTTCTCTGGGAGAGGGTTAGGGGTCTAATTTCTCTGGGAGAGGGTTAGGGTCTAATTTCTCTGGGAGAGGGTTAGGGTTAGGGTCTAATTTCTCTGGGAGAGGGTTAGGGGTCAAATTCTCTGGGAGAGGGTTAGGGTCTAATTTCTCTGGGAGAGGGTTAGGGTCTAATTTCTCTGGGAGAGGGATAGGGTCTAATTTCTCTATGAGAGGGTTAGGGGTCTAATTTCTCTGGGAGAGGGTTAGGGTCTAATTTCTCTGGGAGAGGGATAGGGTCTAATTTCTCTATGAGAGGGTTAGGGTCTAATTTCTCTGGGAGAGGGTTAGGGGTCTAATTTCTCTGGGAGAGGGTTAGGGTCTAATTTCTCTGGGAGAGGGTTAGGGTTAGGGTCTAATTTCTCTGGGAGAGGGTTAGGGGTCAAATTCTCTGGGAGAGGGTTAGGGTCTAATTTCTCTGGGAGAGGGTTAGGGTCTAATTTCTCTGGGAGAGGGTTAGGGTCTAATTTCTCTGGGAGAGGGTTAGGGTTAGGGTCTAATTTCTCTGGGAGAGGGATGGGGTTAGGGTCTAATTTCTCTGGGAGAGGGATAGGGTCTAATTTCTCTGGGAGAGGGTTAGGGTTAGGGTCTAATTTCTCTGGGAGAGGGTTAGGGTTAGGGTCTAATTTCTCTGGGAGAGGGATGGGGTTAGGGTCTAATTTCTCTGGGAGAGGGTTAGGGTCTAATTTCTCTGGGAGAGGGTTAGGGGTCTAATTTCTCTGGGAGAGGGTTAGGGTCTAATTTCTCTGGGAGAGGGATAGGGTCTAATTTCTCTGGGAGAGGGTTAGGGTTCTAATTTCTCTGGGAGAGGGATAGGGTTAGGGTCTAATTTCTCTGGGAGAGGGTTAGGGTCTAATTTCTCTGGGAGAGGGTTAGGGTCTAATTTCTCTGGGAGAGGGATAGGGTCTAATTTCTCTGGGAGAGGGTTAGGGTTCTAATTTCTCTGGGAGAGGGTTAGAGTTAGGGTCTAATTTCTCTGGGAGAGGGTTAGGGTCTAATTTCTCTGGGAGAGGGTTAGGGTCTAATTTCTCTGGGAGAGGGTTAGGGTCTAATTTCTCTGGGAGAGGGTTAGGGTCTAATTTCTCTGGGAGAGGGTTAGGGTCTAATTTCTCTGGGAGAGGGTTAGGGGTCTAATTTCTCTGGGAGAGGGATAGGGTTAGGGTCTAATTTCTCTGGGAGAGGGTTAGGGTCTAATTTCTCTGGGAGAGGGTTAGGGTCTAATTTCTCTGGGAGAGGGATAGGGTCTAATTTCTCTGGGAGAGGGTTAGGGTTAGGGTCTAATTTCTCTGGGAGAGGGTTAGGGTTAGGGTCTAATTTCTCTGGGAGAGGGATGGGGTTAGGGTCTAATTTCTCTGGGAGAGGGATAGGGTTAGGGTCTAATTTGTCTGGGAGAGGGATGGGGTTAGGGTCTAATTTCTCTGGGAGAGGGTTAGGGTCTAATTTCTCTGGGAGAGGGTTAGGGTTAGGGTCTAATTTCTCTGGGAGAGGGATGGGGTCTAATTTCTCTGGGATAGGGTTAGGGTCTAATTTCTCTGGGAGATGGTTAGGGTCTAATTTCTCTGGGAGACTGAAAGCAGCTGTTTCTCATGGTGTTGCCTGTATTTAACACCTTTCCACCCTTCCTTAGTTTCGGATCCCACAGCGTGATGCTGCTGCCGAGCTTCGCTGTGGAGAGGGTGTCCTTTGGTTTGTGCCACCACATTCTTTCCCTTACTTCTCAGGAGCCTCTTCTCTGAGCTTTCTTGGAGGCTTCAGTTGTTAGCAGTGTTGGTCACTCAGTGGTGCCCCAGAGCTCTTATATGTGTTAAATGAGACCATGTGATGCTTTAGTTGCACACGGGTGGACTTGACTGAAGGTAAATGGTAATAATTGATATCTTCAGATAAAAGGATGGAAATGGATCTGTGGGCAGCCTCTAACTCAGTTTCTGAAGCTGTCCCAAACACACCAGCTTTAGATTTAAACAGGACATTGTGGCACACTGAGCAGATTTTTCCACTCTGTCTTTGACAGCACAATGGAGGAAGGAAATCTAGTGCAAGAGGAGGCAAAAAAAGACGAATGGTGAAGAAAATGACTGCATTTAGTTATGAATATGAACCATATTGTCCTAGAAATAACTTCACACGCTCTGCTGTGTTCCTCACAGGTACTGAGGAGGATAGCACCTGCACCAGACCACTTACAGTCCAATTACAAAGCCCGACGAGGGCCAACTGTTGTCAGGAATATTCACTTCCAGCAGGTCAGGGGGCGGCAGCAAACACAGGATGAGATTATGTCACTGGCCAGGGAATTTCTCCGAATCCCTCCCGAATATGGAAGTTTAATTTGCAGCACATTAGCCAAAGTGATACCACATTGTTACCTTTGACCTACTGTGATGCTTAATGTGTTTTTGTGGCAGAAAACACGGCACTCAGCATGAACCTCACGCCTTTCGTAACCCGGCTGCCTCTGTGTCACACCTTCCACTCGGGTTTTATTAGCGTTCGCCCTCAACTTTAAGGAAGAAGCTGGCTGTGGGGTTAAGTGTGACCCGAAAGATGAGGAGAGAGCGCTGCTGACAACACTTTGCTTCATAATGAACGCTGGAGACAGAAAACGATGGGAAAAGAGAAAAAAAAGAGTATTTATTTTAAATTAACGGGGGAATATTTGTCCTCATCCTGCCTTGATGTGTGATATATTACTTTCTTTAATGTCTTCTATCCTGAAAAGGATTCTTTTTCATTAAATAAAACAGATATCCATGAAGTCGCTGCCATATAAACAGATATAAACAGAGGATTTAGGTTCTCAGTGATGTTCAAAATGTGTCTGCTGTGCTGTTTTAACATCTTGGGCCAGTTCAGCACATTAACAGGACTCTGTCCATACTGGCTGCCCATGGGCCAACAGACAAGGGAAATTAAAGCATTTGAGAAGAGAATCAGGTTAATAAGCTCTCCTTAATTGCTTAAGAGGCAGAGCTTGAGGAGGAGAAAGATGCAGCGGAGTTGAGTCGGTTGCTCCATCTGCGGGATTATGACTGAAGGCCGAATCCTGTCACAGTTTATGTTTTAATAGTCTTGTTTTAACAGTTTCTCATGTTTTCAGCTTATGTTCTTGCCATGTTTCTCCCCTGTTAGTCTCACTCATGTCACCTGCTTCATTGTCATCAGCTGCACTTCCTTCATTAATCACTCCCTCCACAGCATTTAGTCTCCTGGTTTCCTTTCATTCATCACAGAATCCTCACTTTACCATTCATGCCACGTTTTGTCTGTTTTGTCAGGTCAGGTTTTTTACCCCATAGCCACAGTCTTGTTATTCAAAGTCTTGTTATTTTTTTGCCACACTTTAAGTTCTTCATAGTTGGATATCCGGCTCCGCCGCATTTTCTGTTTTTGCCTTTTGGAATAAACCTTTTTTATTAAGTTATTGAACTGCATCTGGGTCCTACCTCTCCACTGTTTGTGATAAATCCCGCCGAGACGTTACGGCTGGAGTGGGACTTCCAGATGTTTTCAGGTTTCATTTTAAAGAAGACATAGAAGAAGAAGAAGAAGAAGAGCCTTTCTCACAAGCTGACACAACATCCTGAGGTCTTCTGTGAAGTGCTTCAGTTATGTTAAGAGGGACATCAGAGCAACTTCTTTTTCATGTCACAGAAGACCTCAGGATATGGTCTCAGCTTGTGAGAAAGGCTCTTCTTCTTCTTCTTCTTCTGAAGTCCCACTCCAGCCGTTGTTAGCCCTGTAAAATCTGTTAGTTTTGCCACAAAATAAACTCTCATAGCTTCATAATGTCTTTCGTGCATCACTCTGCCTCTTCCTCATTTACTCAAAGCTTTACATAAATGTTCCTTTGGCTCCGCCCACATCTCAGCACTTCCTCAAGTCTTCTTCAACTCGTCAAAACTCCCTTTGTGAAGAACTACCAACAGTTAGCTGCCTGCTCTCATCACTGCTGAAGATTTAAACTCATTTACGAGTGTGAGAAGAAGTTTTGTTTTGATGCCACAGAATTTAACAGCAGCTCCAGTTAAACATGAGGACATAAACTAGCTTAAACTTATTTAGCTGTGAAACAGCGAGATTCAGTCTCAGTATTTAATTAGTCCATCACAGAATTAAAAGTATGATTAAAAATAGGCTGACCAGCTGAAAAAACCTGGGAAATAAGGCAGCTTTTAGTCTGTCTTCTGTGTGTTTGACTCAGTTTAGTTGAATAACTCCGTCTCAGCTGCGTGTCCAAAGCCTGATTAAAGCAGAACCGACACTTTACCTGGTAAAAATAATGCATAAAAGAGATAAAGTTAGCAGCCTGGAGAAATAACATCTGCCTGTTCATCACCAGCTCTTGTAAAATGTTGGCTGCTGCCCAACAGGGGAACACTTTCATTAACCCCACAGTCACTCTACCCTGAAAACAAACACCTTATCCTGCCAGAGTCTGACTCACTGCAGCAGCCGCTCAGCTGTTTCCTGTCCGCCAGGCCTCGCCCTTCCTCCTGCGCTGTGCTATCTGGCTCTCAACCTTTAAGCTGCTCAGAGCTGAGCGAGGCAGAGACCGGCGGATCTTAGGCTTTCCACAGCCTGTACAAGAGGAGGGAATAAAAAGTGAAGGATTATAAAAGTAAAGCATAAAAATGCTTTGATTCTGATTCTGTAAAACTCTCCAGAGTCGAGTTCTTTGACACTGATGTGTCCATAAATATGTTCTGTGTGTGAAAAGGTGAATCAGACCAAATATGTCTTACTTTCTGCTCCTATATTAAAGTATTTACCTCTCGAGTAGATCTGTAAAATGTTGGCCGCTGGCTCTGCACCAGCAGAAGGTGTCCAACACTTAGCTCTGCTTTACACAGGAACTGCTGTTATGGAGAGGCGAGGAAGTACTTAAGGGTCAAACATCCTCCTTTGGGATCGTTTATACCTTCTCTACAACTTCTCCTACTTCGTCTATTTCCGTCACTTTGTGCAGAAGTGCTCTAATATCCCTAATCCTACCAGTGAAGCTGAGACTATAAAACATGCAAAACTCCATGAGAGATGAGGAGGATCCAGTTAGAAAGTTTAGTTATATCCAGTGAGTTTATTGGAAGAAGAACTTTGCTGTTTCAGAGGGATCATTTGACCTCTTATCCCACCAGTAAAACTCTGACAGTTGCCATGTTTCCATCCAAACTAAACGTTTTACCGGCTTCCAGACACTTGAACCTTTATTAAGAATCAGGTAAGCGGTGTTGGAGCCCAGTCCTGGCGATTAGAGGGGCTCTCATGAGGAGAAAAGGTGTTATTTAAGGCCATTAATTGCCCCAAGCAGAGATCGGGGTGACAGACGTTTTCATCCCTTTCGAATCAACTAAACCCGGCGCTAGTGAGAGTATTTTAATTTGTGCAAATCGGGGGATTTTAATTCGAATTATGGTGTTTCTATCATCATTTTTACTTGGAAACGCACCGAGTAACACGGAGTATGAAGCTCCTTTTGACTCATATTTAACACAAGTTTGTTGGATATTCTGGCCTTTGCTTAAGCTCTTGTTCTCATAATCACATCTGTCCAGTATTCAGTGCAATAACTCAACTGTCTCCGGTTTGAAAGTGGCCTCACGGATGGGTCCAGCGGGCTAACTCAGAGATAACCTCGATTGAAGTCATACACAAACACTGTAATCTGTTTTAAAGTGTCATATCTGGAGACTAATAACTTACACAAAAGAATGTGGGCCAGCATCATTCCAGCGTGTTAATCTGAAAATATTAAGCCGCTGATTAGGAGGTCAGTGTGTTATCAAAGAAAACATATATGTGTGCAAACGCGGGCTACGTGCTATCAGGCCTGTGTTATATCCCCACAGCAGAGCTTTCACATGATCCAGAGCTGATACCGACCGTGGCAGTTCACTCATGTGCAAACACCGGCTGTGTATGTGATTATCTTTGGGTAAATATTGTAATGTGGGCTTGGTACCAGGGGATGTACCAAGCCTATAGGCTCTCCCTCAGATTTGATAAGAGTTAGATGTTATAATGAGGCTGTTGCTGTGCTTTTCCACATTATAAGGCCAGACTGTGCCCCATAACTTCTGTAACCCCATCACTCCATGAGATCTGGTGACAGTGTGTTGCATCGTTACTTTGAGCCTTCATCTATCAGAGAACACAGACAGTATTGTGTGAATTGTCTCAGTGTTCTTGTATGAAGGAGACTAAAGTTGGCGAATGCGGTAATTCTGGCAGAGGTGAACCAAAGCTGCACTTCCTTAAATGGGAAACAGAGACCCAGACCCGTGCTTTACTACAACATGGCTCTGATTAAGACCAGACTGGTCTGCCTGTGGTTGGCTCTGAGCTGCAGCCAGATCCTGCTGAGGGACACGACTGTTAGCATCGTAGCATGAGTGCATCTGATCTCTGCCCTCTTCCAGACATTCATATCAGCTCAGATCCAGCAGAGCTCTCAGTGCAGCACGACTCGTGGCTGATCGATAATTCGGGTGGCAACACCCATTCCGAAATACCGCCATTCCGACAAGGCTTTCAGTTTAAGGAAATGTGCGTTACTCAACAGGCGAGTCCCTTCTTTCTGTTCATGCAATTTATATGTTTAACACATGTTTACAGGTAAGCGTTATTAAAAACACAAAGTCTCGGCAACTGGAGGAGGAGAAGCAGACCGCGGTGGTTTTTAGTCACACACTCCAATGCCACTTGTTTCAACTTCCGAAAATTTAAACCAGGAAAAAAAGGCTTACAAACATGGACCGAAACGGCTCCATAACACGCACAAGAATCCAAAAGAAACGAAAGTTAACTAAAAGAAAGCAAATAAACAGCATGAAGTGGTCAAAATTGGTTTTACGCATGCCTCTGTGCGTCTGGCACATGCGTCTTCGGGCTCTCCCACGTTGGAATGTGGATGAAAGCTATATGTTCAGCTGTAATGTCATGTAAAAACTCTCTACATGACATTTACTCCCAGGTGTGACCAGTTAGGTCCTTAAGATATCAACAGGCTGTATAAAGCTGTGTGTTTGTGCCAAATGCGCAAAGCCCATCCGCGCTTCCCATAATTGGAGCGAGTACTCATAAATCACGTGAATTACATGAATAAACGTTTTTACTGCATTTTGTTGTGTTTTATACGTTCTATGCTGTCATTTCTCTCCACTCCTATTGGCAAGGCAAGGCAGAGTGCTCGCAACGGTGTCCTGTGCAGTAGCCGTGATATCTGTAATTGCAATTATTACTTTTGCATATGATGACAGCTGCAAAAGACGCATGGGCTGATAGGCTGATATACCGGCGCAAATACGCGCGCCGGTATATCAGCCTTCATTTGTGTAAAATGTTTTGGGTAAAACTATTAAAAGGAACTGTCGGAATGGCGGTATGTTAAAAAAAAAAAAAAAAACATACCGCCATTCCGACCATAGGAGGAAAAAAGTGTCGGAATGGCGGGACGTTTGATAAAAAATTAAGTGTCGCCATTCCGACAATTGGAGGCCAATGTCGGAATGGCAGCATGTAACCCGATAATTCACAGTATCGATGGCAAACACCTTGTTTCCTTCTGATAAACTCCAGATAAAACAAAAGATCATCTTCACAAGATAACAGAGTGATTTTCTTGTTAAAATGATCCTCATAATTGAATTAAAATCAGCCTTCGTCATTGAAGGAGGAGACTCCCACGGGGGAATACTGCAGCGATCTTAATGATAGATATATGATATATCTACAACTATGGGTCGGCATTAACGGCCTCCTCTTATTTAATTATGTGAGCTCTGGACTTTTCACTCATCAGCATCAGCTCAAATTTCCAGTTTCTGACCGAATCCCCTGCATATGTCTGCCTCAGCTGGGTTGTGAGTTTGGTTGATAGTTAGCAGAAGTTAGTACAGAGACTCCTGAAATGAAACCCCTGAACATCAGCTGAATCCTGACTCATTCACCTCAAAGCATCTGCCAGCTCTGAGTCGTAGTATTGACTGTAACTTCAGATTGCTCTTACCAGGACGATATATGTGGATGTTTCATAAATTAGGTGCAAAGATTGCTGTTTACAGCTAGTTTAATGACAGGAATCATCATAAAGTTGCATTCAAGACAAATTCTGCCTGGGTGAGGTTGTATCTTGAGGGGAAAAGGTACCAGGGCTCCTCTCTCAGCTTTTTTATGATCACAGTTTTATTAGATATTAGATATTATTTCTCACAAAGGATGTCGTACTGCTATTATAGATGTTGCAAATGAACATCTCTGGCAATGCTTGGCGTTACGTTTTGCCTCTAACTTTCCTAAACAGGTGCAGTGCCTTTTAGAAATGATTTGCACCACTCCGAGCACGTGCCGAACCCTCTTCTTTTTGTGCATTCCTGAATTATAGAGAAATGTTTCTCTGCTGCCGCCTTGTGGCTAAAATGAACACTTGCATTTCTTAGTTAAGGGGCACATTAAAGCAGTCTGTCAAAACTCGTGCTTTAAGGAGTCAAAAATATCAGAGTTGAACTGAATTAATTGATTTACTTGATTTTAACCTTAACGAAAGCGAAAATAAAAGCAAACCGGTGCCATTACATACAGGGTTGTCTGTTTACACAACATTTAATCAAAACATGTGAAATGTAACGGGAACAAAAACGAAAAACAATGAAAACACGCCGCGAAGCGCTTGTCCCTCATAACTCGCCGTAGTTACGTCATCAACACGAGCCGGTCTGATCAGCATGGAGGATCCCTGCTGCTGAAGGATTTTTGACCTTCTAAACTTCTTACTTTCGGTGAGTTACGGTGTCTAACCTCCTGTTCTGGCTGTTCTTTTCTGCCACAGGCAAACAGAGTCTGAATGGAGCGGGAATCATTGTTTTAATGGCTGCTGTTTCCGCTCTTTGTCTTACGTCATCGTCGTTTGATAAAGTGCATCTTCACAGATTCGGTTCTTGTTTCTGGTAAAACAAACTGAACGGTTTTATATCGAGGTAAACACCAGGTTTGACATGTTGTTGGTGGGTGAATAACAAACTGTGACGGAGCTCACACGTCATTATATCGCTCTCTGTAGCAGGGTTTGGTGAAGCAGAGCAGAATGTCCGTCAAACATGCGTCAGTCCATGCCAAATGGATCATTGGCAAAGTGATCGGGACCAAGATGCACAAAACCGCCAAAGTGAGAGTCACGAGGCTGGTGCTGGACCCCTACCTGCTTAAGGTGAATGTTTCACAGTTTTACTTTTTATTATAAAGCAAAGGGACACTAAGACACCTGAACACATCACAGCAGCTTTAAAGTCTTTACTCTGGCTTCCAGTCAGTCACAGAATAGATGTTAAAAGCCTGCTGATGGTTTATAAATCCCAGAATCTGTGATATGTTCAGAGAATATAAACCCAGCAGAGCTCTTAGATCCAAGGACTCGGGTCAGCTGGTCCAGTCCAGAGTCCAGACTAAACATGGAGAAGCAGCATTTAGCTGCTATGCTGCAAACAAGTGGAACAAACTGCCAGAGATAGGGTTAAACTTAGGTTAGGTTAGATTAACCCAGAGATTAAAGATTAAACTGTCACCAAATGGAGAGATTTTTAAATCCAGGTTAAAAACATTTATTTTCTCATGTGTCTATGCATGAAATCTGCACGATATCTGTTAACTTATCCAGACTGTTGCTTGTTTTTAATCATTTCAACTCATTTTAATTATATTATTTCTTTCTTTTTATATTCTTTTATGTATTTTTAATGTTTCTTCCACTTCCTGCTGCAATGCTTTTATTTTATGGAAAGACTTTGAATTGTTTTGTACATGAAATGTGCCACAAATAAAATATAAAATATAATTTGGTGCACATTTCAAAGATGTCCTTTTTTTTGCTCCTTAGCTTGACTAATAATATATATATATATATATATATATATATATATTTAATTCAGCAAACATGCCATTCATCTTTTTTTTTGCACCGGTGTGAAATAGTAAGAAATTGGGGAATTCTGTGGATCAGTATATGTTTATTTATGTATTTAGCAGACGCTTTTATCCAAACACAGTTAGGGTAAAGGGGCAATCTTACCACCACACTATCCAGTCACTATCAGTATATGTGCAGGATATCGCACTTAAAACATTTAGCAGAGTCTCAGCTTCACATTTGAGAGAACTTTGCTGTCGTTTCTAATTTTAAAGACGCTGGCTGGCAGTCTGACAGTTCGCTCTCGAGCTGGGAAGGCTTCTAAATGCCAAGATTGGTGTCACATGTCACACAGGAAAGAGAACAGTGTGTTTCTTGCTTTGCTAAATGGTTTTAAAATCAAGCTAAAGCCTGCCGCTCCTTCCCTAAAATGATCTCAGCGTTTTCCCCCTTTTCATCCACAGTACCACAACAAAAGGAAGACCTACTTTGCCCACGATGCTTTGCAGCAGTGCACCATGGGAGATGTAGTCCTGCTCAAGGCTCTGCCTGAGGCCAGAGCCAAACACGTGAAGCACCAAGTGGCCGAGATCGTGTACAAAGTGGGACGTGTGGTGGATCCCCTGACAGGGAAGAGAGTTGCTGGGACTGAGTTTGTGGAGCCGCTGGCTGACTCCCTGCTTGAAGAGCAAACCACGTTATCAGAGAAACTGCAGGAGCTCAACATATCTGCGTCCCCCGAGTCCCCGTCAGCACCAACGTCCACCTCATGATGGAAACCTGCTTTTCTTTTGTTTCAGTTCAACTCCAGTGTGTTTGTTTCATGTGTTAATGTAGATAAAAGTTTAAATGCCAGTTTTGTGTGTGTGTGTGAAACTAAATTCTGAATAAATCTCAATGAGAATGAATTGTTTTGATCACAAACGTGTTTCTCTTTATCATCTAAGAAAAAAGAAAGAAAGAAAACAGACTACAGTGAAAAATACAGAAGAATACAGTGAAAAATTCCACTTTTTTATCACCTCTGAGGCAGGTTTATGTGTTAAATAATGTCTGATGTAGCTTATCCGTTCACTGAAATGTGCACGTGCAGGACAGTGCACAAACCAACAGCTTAACTTGGTAATTATTATTAATATTTTGCCCCCTCTGAGCAATGCCACGTTTTATTTGGGTGTGAGAATGTGGATTAAACTGTACAAACAGCGCAGTTTGACACTTTAAAGCCTTGAATAACCCAAAGTCAACGGCAGAGAACTGGACCTAAATCAGCAGAAACTCCTTATTATGGGATGTCCGTGATTTTAATGAAGCGCACCGCGTTAACGGACAACATAACGTTCACCTGGGCTTACGTTACTGTGTCAGCTGGTCCGGGAACAGCCCGGACTGCGGCTGAAGCCGTGTCAAACCACCACCAAACCTCTCAGATGCTTTCAGGGAAAGATGGCGACCCAAGTCCTTCAAAGAGTAGGCAAAGGCCTTCATAAGACGAAACACGGGCTTCAGGGAAACGGACCGGTCGCCGTTGCCTTCAGGTTAGACTTGCACAGATCTCTTTTGCCGATACACACAGTTTGCAGCTGAAAAAAGCGTGTTTAACTCCAGCATAGCTTACAGGAACGACGGTCTGTGGTAGGCTAGCTGGCTAAGCTAACGCTGGAGCGAAGACTAACGTAGGCTAGCTGGCTAAGCTAACGCTGGAGCGAAGCCTAACGTAGGCTAGCTTGCTAAGCTAACACTGGAGCGAAGGCTAACGTAGGCTAGCTGGCTAAGCTAACGCTGGAGCGAAGACTACCATAGGCTAGCTGGCTAAGCTAACGCTGGAGCGAAGGCTACCGTAGGCTAGCTGGCTAAGCTAACGCTGGAGCGAAGACTAACGTAGGGACGTTGGCACGTTTTGAAGGCACTGCAACGTAGCTAGCGTTAGCCTCGTTAGCTCTAAACTTGCTAACTTTATACCAGTTATTACCCTGGAATGATCGTACCTAAAAGTCAGCGGTGTTTGTGTTTTTTTTCCTTGTGTGAGCCACAGTGCAACTTTACGCTGCCTGTCCGTCGAAGGACGGCGTGGGCTGAAAAATCACAGCTGAGTGTCAGTCCCAAACTGGTTTAACTTCAAGGTCACAACGCAGGGAAACGCTGCAAAGCAACACTTGTTCTGATCAATGATTTAGAGACTTCAGGCAGACGCGTCTCTTTTAACGGATACGATGGAAACGGAGTATTTGGCCAGTGAATCCCTTAGATATATATATATATATATATTTATTTATGGAATAAAGTAATAAAGTCGAGGCGACAGCTGAGTGTGTTGTTGATGGTGTTTATATAAGAAAACACGTGTTTGTTCTACAAACAATGGTGTGAAAGAGTCCCAGTAAACAGAGACTTCCTGTTAGATTCAGGTAATTACATGGAAAGGCTGCTCAGAAGGCTAATCTCCTGCTTATGAGCAGCTGATGACTGGCTGCTCTGCTTCCAGCCAAATCCTGAGACCAACATACCAACTTAATATCAAACAGGGCTCTGTTACCAGCATGCCAGTCTAAAGATCTCTGAAAAGCCAGTTCTTTGATTTAAAAGGTGCACCGTTTCTGAACCTGTGGCGACAACAGACTTGTGTAATTCCCTTTAAACTCATTTTAAACTCATTGTAGTGTATCTGGCGTAAGATTGCATGGCCTCACGTTGAAGGTCATGAATGAAATGCATTGTTGAGAGCTTTTCTGTACTGTGTAGCAGAGCTGTTCTTCTTCCTCCCCAACTTGTGTTCTCTTATTCCACCACAGGAGCCTCTCAGGGTTCAAATCTCTTTTTGTTAGAAAAGTTGACCCAAGAAAAGACGCTCACTCTCATCTGATCGCCAAGAAAGAAGACAACAATCTGTACAAAATCCAGTGTATGTTTCGTTTGTGACTGTTCACGTGGCACACCTTAAAAGAGTCATACGCGGCCCGTTAAATGCTCTGTTACCGACTCGGTTCTGTTTCCCACAGTTCACAATGTCAAACCAGAGTGCCTTGATGCCTACAACGATCTGTGGTAAGAAAGTGCCTCTTCCTTAAAGAATCTCTTCTTCTCAAAGCCTGGTTTGGTGCAGATATTTAGCTTCCTTATACGTCTGTGTTCCCAGTGAGGCCGTGCTGCCCTCCATTCACGCCGACCCTGAATACCCGTGTGAGCTGGTGGGCACCTGGAACACATGGTATGGAGAGCAGGATCAGGCAGGTAAGAGCCTCATTATTGCTGCTGATTAACCTGCAGGTGAAGGGCGAGAGATGGCAGCTTAAACCGGGAAACAAAGAGAGAGTAAAACGGATTCTTTTGCTCTCTGAGCTGAAAGCAGTCGACCCGAAGCCTGCAGGTTTTAAAGGAAACGGCACGCTGACATCTTAAGTTCTTAGCCCTGAAAAATGATAGCGGAGAAACGGGGAGAAGAAGAAGAAGTAAAGAAGAAGCAACCAGTCTGGAATATTGGTCCGTTTGTTTGTTTCCAGACTTTTATTTGCAGTTTGAGGGACTCTCTGGGGTTTCTGTCAGCAGATTCCAGCTGCTCTGCGGGTTTATTTCTGTCTCCTTCCGCAGCGTTTTCTGCTGGAACAGGTGTAAAGAGACCTGTCCCCAGATGTGTAGAGTTTCTGTCCCCAGATGTGTAGAGTTTCTGTCCCCAGATGTGTAGAGTTTCTGTCCCCAGATGTGTAGAGTTTCTGTCCCCAGATGTGTAGAGTTTCTGTCCCCAGATGTGAAAGAGTTTCTGTCCCCAGATGTGTGTGAAAGAGTTTCTGTCCCCAGATGTGAGAGAGTTTCTGTCCCCAGATGTGTGAAAGAGTTTCTGTCCCCAGATGTGAAAGAGTTTCTGTCCCCAGATGTGAAAGAGTTTCTGTCCCCAGATGTGTGAAAGAGTTTCTGTCCCCAGATGTGTGAGAGTTTCTGTCCCCAGATGTGTGAAAGAGTTTCTGTCCCCAGATGTGTGAAAGAGTTTCTGTCCCCAGATGTGTGAAAGAGTTTCTGTCCCCAGATGTGTGAAAGAGTTTCTGTCCCCAGATGTGTGAAAGAGTTTCTGTCCCCAGATGTGTGAAAGAGTTTCTGTCCCCAGATGTGAAAGAGTTTCTGTCCCCAGATGTGTGAAAGAGTTTCTGTCCCCAGATGTGAGAGAGTTTCTGTCCCCAGATGTGAGAGAGTTTCTGTCCCCAGATGTGAGAGAGTTTCTGTCCCCAGATGTGTGAAAGAGTTTCTGTCCCCAGATGTGTGAAAGAGTTTCTGTCCCCAGATGTGTGAAAGAGTTTCTGTCCCCAGATGTGTGAAAGAGTTTCTGTCCCCAGATGTGTGAAAGAGTTTCTGTCCCCAGATGTGAAAGAGTTTCTGTCCCCAGATGTGAGAGAGTTTCTGTCCCCAGATGTGTGAGAGTTTCTGTCCCCAGATGTGTGAGAGTTTCTGTCCCCAGATGTGTGAGAGTTTCTGTCCCCAGATGTGTGAAAGAGTTTCTGTCCCCAGATGTGTGAAAGAGTTTCTGTCCCCAGATGTGTGAAAGAGTTTCTGTCCCCAGATGTGTGAAAGAGTTTCTGTCCCCAGATGTGTGAAAGAGTTTCTGTCCCCAGATGTGTGAAAGAGTTTCTGTCCCCAGATGTGTGAAAGAGTTTCTGTCCCCAGATGTGTGAAAGAGTTTCTGTCCCCAGATGTGTGAAAGAGTTTCTGTCCCCAGATGTGTGAAAGAGTTTCTGTCCCCAGATGTGTGAAAGAGTTTCTGTCCCCAGATGTGTGAAAGAGTTTCTGTCCCCAGATGTGTGAAAGAGTTTCTGTCCCCAGATGTGTGAAAGAGTTTCTGTCCCCAGATGTGTGAAAGAGTTTCTGTCCCCAGATGTGTGTGAAAGAGTTTCTGTCCCCAGATGTGTGTGAAAGAGTTTCTGTCCCCAGATGTGTGTGAAAGAGTTTCTGTCCCCAGATGTGTGTGAAAGAGTTTCTGTCCCCAGATGTGTGTGAAAGAGTTTCTGTCCCCAGATGTGTGTGAAAGAGTTTCTGTCCCCAGATGTGTGTGAAAGAGTTTCTGTCCCCAGATGTGTGTGAAAGAGTTTCTGTCCCCAGATGTGTGTGAAAGAGTTTCTGTCCCCAGATGTGTGTGAAAGAGTTTCTGTCCCCAGATGTGAAAGAGTTTCTGTCCCCAGATGTGAAAGAGTTTCTGTCCCCAGATGTGTAAGAGTTTCTGTCCCCAGATGTGTAAGAGTTTCTGTCCCCAGATGTGTAGAGTTTCTGTCCCCAGATGTGTAGAGTTTCTGTCCCCAGATGTGTAGAGTTTCTGTCCCCAGATGTGTAGAGTTTCTGTCCCCAGATGTGTAGAGTTTCTGTCCCCAGATGTGTAGAGTTTCTGTCCCCGGACAGATGTGTGAAAGAGTTTCTGTCCCCGGACAGATGTGTGAAAGAGTTTCTGTCCCCGGACAGATGTGTGAAAGAGTTTCTGTCCCCGGACAGATGTGTGAAAGAGTTTCTGTCCCCGGACAGATGTGTGAAAGAGTTTCTGTCCCCGGACAGATGTGTGAAAGAGTTTCTGTCCCCGGACAGATGTGTGAAAGAGTTTCTGTCCCCGGACAGATGTGTGAAAGAGTTTCTGTCCCCGGACAGATGTGTGAAAGAGTTTCTGTCCCCGGACAGATGTGTGAAAGAGTTTCTGTCCCCGGACAGATGTGTGAAAGAGTTTCTGTCCCCGGACAGATGTGTGAAAGAGTTTCTGTCCCCGGACAGATGTGTGAAAGAGTTTCTGTCCCCGGACAGATGTGTGAAAGAGTTTCTGTCCCCGGACAGATGTGTGAAAGAGTTTCTGTCCCCGGACAGATGTGTGAAAGAGTTTCTGTCCCCGGACAGATGTGTGAAAGAGTTTCTGTCCCCGGACAGATGTGTGAAAGAGTTTCTGTCCCCGGACAGATGTGTGAAAGAGTTTCTGTCCCCGGACAGATGTGTGAAAGAGTTTCTGTCCCCGGACAGATGTGTGAAAGAGTTTCTGTCCCCGGACAGATGTGTGAAAGAGTTTCTGTCCCCGGACAGATGTGTGAAAGAGTTTCTGTCCCCGGACAGATGTGTGAAAGAGTTTCTGTCCCCGGACAGATGTGTGAAAGAGTTTCTGTCCCCGGACAGATGTGTGAAAGAGTTTCTGTCCCCGGACAGATGTGTGAAAGAGTTTCTGTCCCCGGACAGATGTGTGAAAGAGTTTCTGTCCCCGGACAGATGTGTGAAAGAGTTTCTGTCCCCGGACAGATGTGTGAAAGAGTTTCTGTCCCCGGACAGATGTGTGAAAGAGTTTCTGTCCCCGGACAGATGTGTGAAAGAGTTTCTGTCCCCGGACAGATGTGTGAAAGAGTTTCTGTCCCCGGACAGATGTGTGAAAGAGTTTCTGTCCCCGGACAGATGTGTGAAAGAGTTTCTGTCCCCAGATGTGTGAAAGACTTTCTGTCCCCGGACAGATGTGTGAAAGAGTTTCTGTCCCCAGATGTGTAGAGTTTCTGTCCCCAGATGTGTGAAAGAGTTTCTGTCCCCAGATGTGTAAGAGTTTCTGTCCCCGGAGGACACAGAGCTGCTTCATTTCTGGCTCTTCTGCTCCTTCTGTTCCAGTTCACCTGTGGAGATATCGGGGAGGATACCCGGCTCTCACCGAGGTCATGAGCAAACTCCGGCAGAACAAGGTAACGGGGGGCTCTGATTGGTTCTGCCCTGGAGGCCAGAGTTCCCAGCATGCACCCTGAAAACGCCAGTTTCTGTCCATGTGTTTCTGCACCTTTAGCACTGGTTTTCCAGCTGTTTTTAGCTCCTTTACAAAAATGTTGATGCATTAAGTTTCTTTTCTACATTTTTTTAATGTTTAATCTTCAGAAGATTGATGGATATTTTATTGAATTTCTAAGGAAATTCAAGCATCCAGCAGCAAAAAGTAACATACATTAGGATCTATACAAAAACTATGAAGTAACTGTAGAAATAAAATGTTTTGCACAACTATAAACTATTTAAAAATATATAAAGTGACCGTAGAAATAGCAGAAGCACCATCACTGAGAGCTGCTGTACAGCCTGATGGAGTTCTTCAGGCTGTTGGTGGAGCAGGACTGAGACAGCAGGCTGCCACTGAACTGCTGTCCGGTCCAACCTGTCATCCAGCTGCAGCCCCAGATGTTCATACGTCCTGCCCACCTGTTGGAGCTGTGGTTTCCTCCCTCTGAAGTCCACCACAGTCTCCTTAGTCTTGCAGGTGTCCAGCTGTAGGCGGTTGGACCTCCACCAGGCTCCTGTACTGCCCGTCCCGTCCATCTTTAACATGTGGCAGGGCCCAGATGTGCGCTGGAAGCCAGATGTGCGCTCGCTGCTCCCCTCGTCCAGATGAGAGTAGGCCCTCTGCAGCAGGCAGAGGATGCTGCCACTGCTCCAGATCAATCACTTGCTCTGATGCCAACAAGGCTGCACACAGATATAAGGAATATTCTCACAGTTTAGAGCAGGGGTCGGGAACCTTTTTGACTAAGAGAGCCATGAAAGCAAAAAATTTGGAAATTTATTTCAATGAGAGCCATATAATATATTTTAAAAGTGAATTCAACTAAATGTCAGTATAATAAGCCTCTGAATTTATTAGCATATTATATTAGCATATTATTTACTAGCACATATTAGCATATTTTATTAGCATATATTAGCATATTATTTATTAGCATATTATATTAGCATATTATTTATTAGCATACTCGCCATCTGTGAATGGTTTTCCGTTCCTCACTATTGCTAAAGATCCAGCAAAGCTAGCGGAATTATAGTCACCTTGCCGGGTTGCTGCTGGCTAGCTTGTACCCTGCTCAGTAGCTCTAGCTTGTACCCTGCTCAGTAGCTCTAGCTTGTACCCTGCTCAGTAGCTCTAGCTTGTACCCTGCTCAGTAGCTCTAGCTTGTACCCTGCTCAGTAGCTCTAGCTTGTACCCTGCTCAGTAGCTCTAGCTTGTACCCTGCTCAGTAGCTCTGGCTTGTACCCTGCTCAGTAGCTCTTGCTTGTACCCTGCTCAGTAGCTCTAGCTTGTACCCTGCTCAATAGCTCTAGCTTGTACCCTGCTCAGTAGCTCTAGCTTGTACCCTGCTCAGTAGCTCTAGCTTGTACCCTGCTCAGTAGCTCTAGCTTGTACCATGCTCAGTAGCTCTAGCTTGTACCCTGCTCAGTAGCTCTAGCTTGTACCCTGCTCAGTAGCTCTAGCTTGTACCCTGCTCAGTAGCTCTGGCTTGTACCCTGCTCAGTAGCTCTGGCTTGTACCCTGCTCAGTAGCTCTGGCTTGTACCCTGCTCAGTAGCTCTAGCTTGTACCCTGCTCAGTAGCTCTAGCTTGTACCCTGCTCAGTAGCTCTAGCTTGTACCCTGCTCGGTAGCTCTAGCTTGTACCCTGCTCAGTAGCTCTAGCTTGTACCCTGCTCAGTAGCTCTGGCTTGTACCCTGCTCAGTAGCTCTAGCTTGTACCCTGCTCAGTAGCTCTAGCTTGTACCCTGCTCAGTAGCTCTAGCTTGTACCCTGCTCAGTAGCTCTAGCTTGTACCCTGCTCAGTAGCTCTGGCTTGTACCCTGCTCAGTAGCTCTGGCTTGTACCCTGCTCAGTAGCTCTAGCTTGTACCCTGCTCAGTAGCGCTAGCTTGTACCCTGCTCAGTAGCTCTAGCTTGTACCCTGCTCAGTAGCTCTAGCTTGTACTCTGCTCAGTAGCTCTGGCTTGTACCCTGCTCAGTAGCTCTAGCTTGTACCATGCTCAGTAGCTCTAGCTTGTACCCTGCTCAGTAGCTCTAGCTTGTACCCTGCTCAGTAGCTCTAGCTTGTACCCTGCTCAGTAGCTCTAGCTTGTACCCTGCTCAGTAGCTCTAGCTTGTACCCTGCTCAGTAGCTCTGGCTTGTACCCTGCTCAGTAGCTCTAGCTTGTACCCTGCTCAGTAGCTCTAGCTTGTACCCTGCTCAGTAGCTCTAGCTTGTACCCTGCTCAGTAGCTCTAGCTTGTACCCTGCTCAGTAGCTCTAGCTTGTACCCTGCTCAGTAGCTCTAGCTTGTACCCTGCTCAGTAGCTCTAGCTTGTACCCTGCTCAGTAGCTCTAGCTTGTACCCTGCTCAGTAGCTCTTGGCACGCTTTCTTTCTGCTGTCTCCTGCCGGGTATTTTGATGCAAAGGTAGCATGGCGCGTTTTTTTCGGCCGTTTCATCGATGTAATTTTGTCTTTGCAAATTAGACACACCGCAGAATTTGCTCTCTCCACAAAGGCGAATTCTTCAGTCCATTCGGCCTGAAATGTACGATACTCGTCATCTTTTTTTCTTTTCGCCATCTTCTTCGTCGAAGGGTTAGCTTTGAGCTAATGACCGAGCAGACTGATTCAAAAGGGGGCGTTTACCTGTTTTACAACGGCCAACGTAGTCCAGTATCATCCAATTAAAATAATGGACAACTGCTCCTGCAGCCCTGAACAGGACATGAAAAATCGATGGATGGATTAAAACAAGTGAGAATATTTAGTTTTATCTGCGAGCCAGATGCAGTCATCAAAAGAGCCACAGGTTCCCGACCCCTGGGTTAGAGCGTTATTAAGCTTTATTTCTGCAGGTAAAATCTCATTGAGACTCAGGGTCTTATTGTCTCACCTGACCTCCTGCTGGAGCCCGTTCCAGGGTCCGAGGACGCCTTATTGCCCAGTTCAGTGCAGACGGATCAGCACACAGTCAGAGGAAGGACAGATGCATGTCCTCAGGCCTTCCCATAGAAACAGAACTTTTTAAGTGTCTGAAACCAGTTGGAACGACCCGACCGGACACGAGAGTTTCAGGTCCAGTCTTACTTGGCTTGTCTTGGCTTGTCTTGGCTGTAGGGGTTCATGGAGTACCGGGCAGAGAGGGGGAAGATGCTGCTGTCTCGCAGGAACCAGCTGCTGCTGGAGTTCAGCTTCTGGAACGAACCGGTCCCCCGCCCAGGACCCAACATCTACGAGCTGCGCTCGTACCAGCTCAGGGTGACTGCCTTTCTTCCATCACATTCACTGCTTTTCCTGCCATGCCTGACCTGTTAAATGACTTATTGTCCTGCTTTTCCTTCTGTGATTTCAGCCAGGGACGATGATCGAGTGGGGAAACTACTGGTAAGACGGAGCTTTGTTCTCAAGCTGAGCCTCTCAGTTCATAGCATTTCTAAAGTTATTGGACTTTTTCTCCGTAAACTCCTGATGCTGTTGTGATTCCAGAGCAGGTTAGTCAGTGAATGGGAGACTTGTCTGAGCAGTAAAACCTGGTAACGGGCCGTTTTTACATGCTGGCAGGGCCCGGGCCATTGAGATCCGGCAGCAGAACCAGGAGGCAGTGGGAGGCTTCTTCTCTCAGATCGGAAGTCTGTACACGGTTCACCACTTATGGGGTGAGCAGAGTTCAACA
This sequence comes from Leuresthes tenuis, assembly GCF_036924035.1. Lineage (NCBI taxonomy): Eukaryota > Metazoa > Chordata > Actinopteri > Atheriniformes > Atherinopsidae > Leuresthes > Leuresthes tenuis. The sequence continues at coordinate 703,557 of NW_027325375.1, read as the reverse complement.
TGTCCGCTAACACTAAAGCAGGATGTGTGTGTTGGAGTCAAACTCACGTGTGAACGTCTGCGTCCTCCAGCCTACAAGGACCTCCAGTCCAGGGAAGACATCAGAAACGCAGCCTGGCAGCGGGAAGGTTGGGACGAGGTGGTTTATTACACAGGTGAGTCTGAGCTGGGCTCTGAGTTTCTGTCCCTTTGCTCTCTGCTCGGAGCATCAGGGACGAGCAGCTGAACAAAGGGGGGGGGGTCACAGAACGGCACATTTGAACAAAGGGGGGGGGGTCACAGAACGGCACATTTGAACAAAGGGGTGGGGGTCACAGAACGGCACATTTTCATTAAAGTCTTACCGGGGGCTCACAACCCGCCGCTTCTACTTCTTCTGCCGCCGGAAGCGGCCAAAGGGGCGGGGCTTATATGTATAGCAACTAGCAGATATATATAATAATCCTTCCATACATCGGTTCCCTCTTTCACCATGGATCCTACTCTGGGCCTTCTTTGTGTTTCTTTGTGTTTGCGCTCTGCCGTTTTTTTCCCGCCTTTTTCCACATTTTTCCAAATTTTTTTTCTGCATTTTTTCCACATTTTTCCACATTTTTTTCTGCCTTTTTCCACATTTTTTTTCTGCCTTTTTCCACATTTTTTTCTGCCTTTTTCCACATTTTTTTCTGCCTTTTTCCACATTTTTTTCTGCCTTTTTCCACATTTTTTTCTGCCTTTTTCCACATTTTTTTCTGCCTTTTTCCACATTTTTTTCTGCCTTTTTCCACATTTTTTTCTGCCTTTTTCCACATTTTTTTCTGCCTTTTTCCACATTTTTTCCTGCCCTTTTCCACATTTTTTTCCTGCCCTTTCCACATTTTTTCCTGCCCTTTTCCACATTTTTTTCTGCCTTTTTCCACATTTTTTTCTGCCTTTTTCCACATTTTTTTCTGCCTTTTTCCACATTTTTTCCTGCCTTTTTCCACATTTTTTTCTGCCTTTTTCCACATTTTTTTCTGCCTTTTTCCACATTTTTTTCTGCCTTTTTCCACATTTTTTTCTGCCTTTTTCCACATTTTTTCCTGCCCTTTTCCACATTTTTTTCCTGCCCTTTCCACATTTTTTTCTGCCTTTTTCCACATTTTTTTCTGCCTTTTTCCACATTTTTTTCTGCCTTTTTCCACATTTTTTTCTGCCTTTTTCCACATTTTTTCTGCCTTTTTCCACATTTTTTCTGCCTTTTTCCACATTTTTTTCTGCCTTTTTCCACATTTTTTTCTGCCTTTTTCCACATTTTTTCCTGCCTTTTTCCACATTTTTTTCTGCCTTTTTCCACATTTTTTTCTGCCTTTTTCCACATTTTTTTCTGCCTTTTTCCACATTTTTTCCTGCCCTTTTCCACATTTTTTTCCTGCCCTTTCCACATTTTTTCCTGCCCTTTTCCAAATTTTTTTCTGCCTTTTTCCACATTTTTTTCTGCCTTTTTCCAAATTTTTTTCTGCCTTTTTCCACATTTTTTTCTGCCTTTTTCCACATTTTTTTCTGCCTTTTTCCACATTTTTTTCTGCCTTTTTCCACATTTTTTTCTGCCTTTTTCCACATTTTTTCTGCCTTTTTCCACATTTTTTCTGCCTTTTTCCACATTTTTTCTGCCTTTTTTTCACCTTTTTTCGCCTTCGGATTCCAGATCGGCCCTAATTGGCTGTCGTCGCATCGCATCACTGCTCATTTGCATAAAGTTGAGCCTTTCTCAACTCTTGAAGCCCACAACGCCGGCTGCTCATCGAAAATACTACATTATATTAATGTAAAGAGAGTAATGTTACATTGAAAATGAATGGCAGCTGGCTGCTCACGCTGCTTTTGGTGTGAACCCCGGTTAAACAACTCAAACCTTCACTGGACAAAGTGAAACTGACACGAATCACTGTTGCATCAGACGTTTGTTTCCGTTGTTTCTCTCTCAGAAACAAACATCTGCAGCTGAGGCTGTCGGTCAGCACCAGCTGCAGGACTAAAGAGGACTAAAAGCCACTAAATGCAGCGTTCCTGGACCAGCTTTCACATTTTATTTGGGTTGTTTCAGGAGGGTAAAATAAATGCTTAGCTGGTTAAAATGTGTTTAAAGAATGAATTCTGTTCTGAAAAGCTGAAAGTTGCTCCTTTCCCCCCCCACAGTCCCTCTGATTCAGCACATGGAATCCAGAATAATGATTCCCCTGAAGACTTCGCCCTTGAAGTAACCAGGAACAGCAGAAGCAGCCGCTGCGACAGCTTCTCTGATCTGTAGAGCGTAACCAACCATCCGAGCGTGCACTGATTACCTGATTATGTTTTCTCTTTTTGTTGTTTCTTTGCTGTTTTCCTCTCCTCCGCCTTTCTGTGTGGACTGTTGTTCAAAGGTGTCTCTGTTACCGTGACCTGAGTTACTGAGAATAATCTGCCATTTTCCTCCTCCTCACTGGTGCCGTCATGTAAAATGAGAAGAAGCTGGAAGCCCTGGACGGAGGAAGCTGCCCCAGGCTTGCGTGTCCACTCCAGAAAACGTGTTTACAAGGCTCCGATCCATCATCCATTCGTTGCATGTCGAATCCTGTCAGAAAGATTTGGATGAAAGTGACACTTTATTCAGAGTCTGAAGTTAATGCATCACCTCCTGTATCAAACTGGCTTCCTTAACTTCCAACAGGGACACTTCCAGCTGAGAAACGGGGGGGCAAGGTGATGGAAATGATTAGAAAATGTGTTTGAGTTGCTCATTATTTAACGAACAGACTACTGTAGGAGGCGGGTTTTGTCTGGGCCCAGATCAGCTGTTCTAACAGGTGAATGGTCTGTTTTTGTGTTGGTTTTCCAATGGTCAGGTTGTAGGTTGTTCAGCAGCCAGAGATGCGATCACTCCTAGGTGAGTGACGCCATCATAACCATCTGTTGCTGGTGGACAGGAGAGGAGAGATGTCTCGGTGTGGTAAATGTAAAATGCAGTGCTTTAATAAGATTAGTTGTATATATTTAATTAAATTTCTGATGAATTGGAAAAAAAGACTGGTGTCAAGTGTGGTGTTCTACAGATACGTGTGCGGCCTTCAGCTCTTACATTTTACCGGCTTTCAACCAGCAATGACCAAAAATGTATCGGGAAACAAAGATGTCACCCTGGAGTGTGATAAAAGCCATGTCTGAAAGAAATCTCCTTCACACAGACACCCTGAGTTTAGCCATTACTCTTTATAGAGGGGAAATTTACCACAAAACACTTTGGGCATCAGACTAAAGATCAAACCTCAGTTTTTAATCAAGTTGTGTTGTAAAATTGACCAAATTAATGCGTCGTCAAAGGTGTGGCTGGTGCTGCCTTTAGGGAGCGTAGGAAATCTTAACAGCCTAACTTTTACTGCCAAACGCAATAATTAGGAAAGCCATTTTTAAGTTTCACGTGACGCACCTACGTCATTCTTTCATACAATAACGCAAGTACGCAAAGTTTATTTGCTTTATAGCCTTGAAATGGACCAGTTTTAGCCCGCGTTTCTACTTCTGTTCCTTTCTCGCCTCCTATGACGAGAATAGACAGCATTAATTTAGGAAAAAGCCGAATGTCCCACACCCGTCTGTTCACTCAAAGGCAGCACGAGAACACGTGTTAGAGCCTTCTGGAAACCGACTCCCTTTTCTGGAGCGGCCCGACTCCGAGCAGCGCTCTCTCTCTGCCGGCGTGACTTTTTACTTTACTTCCGCTGGTTGTGCTGCTTCGTAATGGCTGCCGTAAAAGCTCTGAATCCCAAAGCCGAGGTGGCCAGGGCCCAGGCCGCCCTGGCTGTGAACATCAGTGCCGCCCGGGGGCTCCAGGACGTGCTGAGGAGTAACCTGGGACCGAAAGGGACCATGAAAATGTGAGTGCCTTCGGGGCTCTTTGTGCAGCACGCGTGCTATGCTAACTTACTGCTAAGTAGCTAACACCGTCTGCTATTTACCGGCAAACTGTTGGCGCAGTTATTAGTCTTTTCACACCGACTCTGCTTGCTACAAAGTTAGTCATTCCAGTCTACCAGAACCAGCACTTTATTAAATAATAATTCCACCCAACTGAGGCCTCTTTGCTAAGTGATTAAGGGGTTTCCCTGCGCACGTTGCGCTGCCCAGTCATCGTGATCCGACCACATGCTAACGTTAGCATGCTAACATTAGCATGCTAGCTGTAGCTGGTTAACGGTTAATGCTAACTGAGGGCGCAGTCATAAAGTTGGAGGCAATTTGACGTGAAACTCGCCATTAATTTGGCAGGACTGATGAGCAACTCTATTGGAAACCGATATTTATAATCGCCTTCTTATCTAATCCAGAAATTAAGCACTTTTCATGTTGTAATTGCAATTAGCCGCCAGAATGTACGCATTTCTCTGTACATATTTGATTAAATCTCGGCCAAAAAGCTGCATATGTTAAACGTATTGACGGGAATATGCGTTAAAACAGTATTTGTGTCACATGAACGTGTGTTTTGCCGTTTGGACCTGCAGGCTGGTGTCTGGTGCAGGAGACATAAAGTTGACCAAAGATGGCAACGTCTTGTTACACGAGATGGTAAGAAAGTGCTGAGCGGTGATTTACTCCGTCTGTGTGCTGAAATCCTGACTTAATTCAACATGTTAAGATGCCGGCCGGCTTGTCCTAAATGTGTGGCTTTGATTGATCTTTTTTTGTTGTTATCACACGTTTAAATGACCATTTGAGCACATTTCTGTCTCCAGTCAGACTAACTTTAATCAGATTGAACATATTTCCATTTTATAATCTGATGGATTAACCTTTAGGTTTGTTAAAGGATGCAATAATGAAGCTTGAAGGTTGTTAATTAGAATATTAACGTGTGAATTTGACCTTTTTCACCTCCTGCCGTGATGCACCTTTGACTTTTCCTGACGTTTTTCAGCAGATCTCAAAGACTTTATTCTTTTTCAGCAAATTCAGCACCCGACCGCGTCGCTGATCGCTAAGGTCGCCACGGCGCAGGATGACATCACGGGGGACGGGACCACCTCCAACGTCCTCATCATCGGGGAACTGCTGAAGCAGGCTGACCTCTACGTGTCAGAGGTGAGGGGGCGGAGCCACAGGCTGGGCGCCATCTCCTGAGCTTTTTATACTTGATGTGTGCTTTGATTCGCTGCTGCAGGGCCTCCATCCCAGAATCGTTGCCGAGGGCTTCGAGGCGGCCAAGGAGAAAGCCCTGGCTGTGCTGGAGGAACTGAAGGTGACCCGGGAAATGGACAGAGAGACGCTCATCAACGTGGCGCGAACCTCCCTGAGGACCAAAGTCCACTCGGAGCTGGCAGACCTGCTCACCGAGGTGAGAAACCTTCTTTCTCCTTCATGTTGGACATAAAGGGCTGTGGTCTTAATCGAGTTGTCCGTCTGCAGGCTGTCGTGGACGCCGTCCTCGCCATCGCCAGGCCCAACGAACCCATCGACCTGTACATGGTGGAGATCATGGAGATGAAGCATAAGACCGACTGCGACACACAGTGAGTTCAAACGGCCCCGGAACCAGCTGCGCTTCGGGCCTCAAAGGTGAGGAATCTTAACGCTGCTTCTGGGCTTCGGCAGGTTGATCAGAGGTCTGGTTCTGGACCACGGCGCCCGGCACCCCGACATGAAGAAGCGGGTGGAGGATGCCTTCGTGCTGACCTGCAACGTCTCTCTGGAGTACGAGAAGACGGAGGTCAACTCTGGCTTCTTCTACAAGAGCGCCGGCGAGAGGGAGAAGCTGGTGGCGGCAGAAAGGAAGTTTATCGAGGATCGAGTGCAGAAAATCGTGGCCCTGAAGAAGAAAGTCTGTCCCGGGGATGAAAAGGGTTTCGTGGTCATTAACCAGAAGGTACGGCGTCGGATAATCGCGGCTAAACGTGCACAGTGAACACCCGGGGATGCTAACGTAGCTCTCCCTGCTCACATGCATCTGTGCCACAGTAACTCTGATCTGTACCTCTGCATTGGGGGAGCCGGCTCCTCCCCTACATGTATTCAGCGGATCAGGATAACCTTTAATCCTTTCTGCTAATGAGCGCTAATACGAGTGTGGTCCCTGTTCTGTTTAGGGCATCGACCCGTTCTCTCTGGATGCCCTCGCCAAGGAGGGCATCGTTGCCCTGCGCAGGGCAAAGAGGAGGAACATGGAGAGGTAAGAGCGCACTTTCCAAGCTGCAGACCCTGCTGGAGCAGCTTTTATGTGCTCCACAAGAAGGAGAAACTGACACAGGGATCTTTAGCTGTTTATTCTAGGTGTTAGATGCTTTTTTTTGGTAAATAAGAGGGCAAGAAAACCACCTGCAGAATTTAATGTGACAGCAGTATCTTTCTTCACCACTAGAGGGCGCCCTCCGGCCTGTTAGAAGCAGCAGGTGGAGTCCAGCCCTGCTTAATGTGACTTATTACGCTGTTTTCCACGTGCTTTGGAAGTTTGGAGCTGACCACTTTTCGTTAGATGTCAGGAAACCGATGCTAGCTACTGTTAGCAGTACAAGTTTATGATGCATTATGTGTTTACAGCCCCCACAGAAGAGTAATTTATCCTTTTATATCACAGAGATGGTTCAGTCAAGAACCAATAAATCCAATAAATGGAAATGATAAATCGTTAAAAATACATTTACCCTGAAGATATATTCTCCCACAGCCAGTGGAGGCAGAGATATTCCCCCTTTAGGAATACCGACCCCAGCTGCTCTGTAAAGGCAGATCTCAGACCAGCTGCTCTCTAAAGGCAGATCTCAGACCAGCTGCTCTGTAAAGGCAGATCTCAGACCAGCTGCTCTGTAAAGGCAGATCTCAGACCAGCTGCTCTAAAGGCAGATCTCAGACCAGCTGCTCTCTAAAGGCAGATCTCAGACCAGCTGCTCTGTAAAGGCAGATCTCAGACCAGCTGCTCTGTAAAGGCAGATCTCAGACCAGCTGCTCTGTAAAGGCAGATCTCAGACCAGCTGCTCTGTAAAGGCAGATCTCAGACCAGCTGCTCTGTAAAGGCAGATCTCAGACCAGCTGCTCTGTAAAGGCAGATCTCAGACCAGCTGCTCTGTAAAGGCAGATCTCAGACCAGCTGCTCTGTAAAGGCAGATCTCAGACCAGCTGCTCTGTAAAGGCAGATCTCAGACCAGCTGCTCTGTAAAGGCAGATCTCAGACCAGCTGCTCTGTAAAGGCAGATCTCAGACCAGCTGCTCTGTAAAGGCAGATCTCAGACCAGCTGCTCTGTAAAGGCAGATCTCAGACCAGCTGCTCTGTAAAGGCAGATCTCAGACCAGCTGCTCTGTAAAGGCAGATCTCAGACCAGCTGCTCTGTAAAGGCAGATCTCAGACCAGCTGCTCTGTAAAGGCAGATCTCAGACCAGCTGCTCTGTAAAGGCAGATCTCAGACCAGCTGCTCTCTAAAGGCAGATCTCAGACCAGCTGCTCTGTAAAGGCAGATCTCAGACCAGCTGCTCTGTAAAGGCAGATCTCAGACCAGCTGCTCTGTAAAGGCAGATCTCAGACCAGCTGCTCTGTAAAGGCAGATCTCAGACCAGCTGCTCTGTAAAGGCAGATCTCAGACCAGCTGCTCTCTAAAGGCAGATCTCAGACCAGCTGCTCTCTAAAGGCAGATCTCAGACCAGCTGCTCTCTAAAGGCAGATCTCAGACCAGCTGCTCTGTAAAGGCAGATCTCAGACCAGCTGCTCTGTAAAGGCAGATCTCAGACCAGCTGCTCTGTAAAGGCAGATCTCAGACCAGCTGCTCTGTAAAGGCAGATCTCAGACCAGCTGCTCTGTAAAGGCAGATCTCAGACCAGCTGCTCTGTAAAGGCAGATCTCAGACCAGCTGCTCTGTAAAGGCAGATCTCAGACCAGCTGCTCTGTAAAGGCAGATCTCAGACCAGCTGCTCTGTAAAGGCAGATCTCAGACCAGCTGCTCTCTAAAGGCAGATCTCAGACCGGCTGCTCTGTAAAGGCAGATCTCAGACCGGCTGCTCTCTAAAGGCAGATCTCAGACCAGCTGCTCTAAAGGCAGATCTCAGACCAGCTGCTCTCTAAAGGCAGATCTTCTCAGTTTGCTCCTCCTCCTCCAGACTCTCCCTCGCCTGCGGCGGCATCGCCATGAACTCGGTGGATGACCTCACAGCCGAGTGCCTGGGGCACGCCGGGCTGGTCTATGAGCACACGCTGGTGGGTATCCTGTCCCAGCGGCACGTTTAGCCCCCCCCCCTGCTTCTGGAGTTCATGTTTCAGCGGCTCTTTGCTGTTTCCAGGGAGAGGAGAAGTTCACCTTCATAGAGAAGTGTGGAAACCCTCGGTCTGTCACCCTGCTGGTGAAGGGCCCCAACAAACACACGCTGACGCAGATCAAAGACGCCGTCAGGGACGGGCTGCGAGCCGTGAAGAACGCCATCGAAGACGGTAAGAGCGGCACAGACACCGCCGGGGTAAAGGAAACTGTCTTTGCACCGAGTCTGCGGCTGCAGGAGTCTGCAGATCCACTGGAGGTTTTTAGGGTTTTTAAAAGGTTTTTAGGGTTTTTAAGGTTTTTAAGGGTTTTAAAGGGTTTTTAAAGGGTTTTTAAGGGTTTTTAAAGGGTTTTTAAGGGTTTTTAAAGGGTTTTTAGGGGTTTTTAAGGGTTTTTAGGGTTTTTAAAGGGGTTTTTAAGGGTTTTTAAAGGGGTTTTTAAGGGTTTTTAAAGGGGTTTTTAAGGGTTTTTAAAGGGGTTTTTAGGGTTTTTAAGGGTTTTTAAAGGGTTTTTAAGGGTTTTTAAAGGGTTTTTAGGGGTTTTTTAGGGTTTTTAAAGGGGTTTTTAAGGGTTTTTAAAGGGGTTTTTAAGGGTTTTTAAAGGGGTTTTTAAGGCTTTTAAAGGGTTTTAAAGGTTTTTTTTAAAGGGTTTTAAAGGTTTTTTTAAAGGTTTTGAGGTTTTTAAAGGGTTTTTTAAGGCTTTTAAAGGGTTTTTAAGGCTTTTAAAGGGTTTTTATGGTTTTTAAAGGGTTTTTATGGTTTTTAAGGGTTTTAAAGTTTTTTTTTAAGGTTTTAAAAAACGTTTTAAGGCTGTTTAAGGTTTTTTAAATTTTTTTCTTAAAATATTTTTTAAGTATTTTTTTATATATATATTTTTAAGGCTTTTTTAAAGGTTTTTAAAAGTTAAAGGTTTTTTGAGGTCATGAAAAAGTGAAATTGTTGTTGTGTGTCTTTTACTTTTCTTGGTTTGAGGTTTTCTAAGGCTTTTAAAGGTTTTTAACGTTTTTTTTTTAAGGCTTTTAAAGGGTTTTTAAAGGTTTTTTGAGGTAATTTAGAAGTGAAATCGTTGTCGTGTGTCTCTGACTTTTCTTGGTTTGAGGGTTTTAAAGGTTTTTTTTAAAGTTTTTTAAAGGGTTTTTAAGGTTTTTAAAGGGTTTTTAAGGTTTTTAAAGGGTTTTTAAAGGGTTTTTAAAGGTTTTTAAAGGTTTTTTGAGGTAATTTGGAAGTGAAATCGTTGTGGTGTGTCGGTGACTTCTCTCTTTTGCACGGCGAACACCCAGAGGCGCCGTGTGGCTCTCTCTGGCCTCCTGTGTCTGTGCTACAGTAACTCTGGTCTTTTCCTCTACATTTGGAGAGTCGTGTCTCTCTCACATGTTTTCAGTTGACCAGAACAGTTTCCCTGTTTGTTCCTGTTTGGGCGCCGCCGTCCCGCCGCTCTGAGCAGCCCTTTAACCTCTGACCTTTCAGGCAGCGTGGTGTCCGGGGCGGGGGCCTTCGAGGTGGCTGTGGCCGACGCTCTGGTGAAACACAAGCCCAACGTGAAAGGCAGAGCTCAGCTGGGAGTCCAGGCCTTTGCAGACGCTCTGCTGATCATCCCCAAGGTGAGCTGAAGTCTCGCCGCTCTGCTGCCGCCTCACCGAGGCTGGTCTGCTGCCGCCTCACCGAGGCTGGTCTGCTGCCGCCTCACCGAGGCTGGTCTGCTGCCGCCTCACCGAGGCTGGTCTGCTGCCGCCTCACCGAGGCTGGTCTGCTGCCGCCTCACCGAGGCTGGTCTGCTGCCGCCTCACCGAGGCTGGTCTGCTGATGGTCTCTCCTCCTCACGCCCTGCAGGTCCTGGCCCAGAACTCTGGCTACGACTCGCAGGAGACTCTGCTGAAGCTGCAGACCGAGTACAAGGAGTCCGGTCAGCTCGTAGGAGTCGACCTGAGCACAGGTCAGAGCCAGCTGTGATCCGTCCAGACATGCCCCCCCCCACACAGACGATGCCAAAGCTTGTGTTTGTGTTTGCTTTCTCAGGGGAGCCGATGGTGGCGGGCGAAGCAGGCGTGTGGGATAACTACAGCGTGAAGAAGCAGCTCCTCCATTCGTGGTGAGGTCCTGTTGGCCCCTAAAGCCGCTGAAGGTGCTCTGATGATGGCGTTAATCCACCTTTAACCTCTCTGTCTGCAGCACGGTGATCGCCAGCAACATCCTGTTGGTGGATGAGATCATGCGAGCTGGAATGTCCTCTTTGAAAGGTTAAAGGTCGAATGAGAGGAGGAGGAGATGTTGTCGTACCTTTGGCTCCCTGAAGCTTCCCGGCCTGGACGCCGTCTCCATCGTCGGTTTTTCTTCTTCATGGATTTGTCATCGTCTCCCTGGTTTATTTATGAGATTTTGTTTAAAGCACTGACCTCTGCCGCACACTTCTGTTTCTACCCATTAAAGGATTTTGGCTCCCGGAACATTTGGTTTTGTGACTCTTATCTTTTTTTATTTTCTTTTAAATCATTTGAAATGTTTTGGCTCCAGAACGGTTCAGATATTCGGAGATTATTCCCCCCCGAGTCCAGTCTTACAGTGCGGTGCACCCCATAATCAGCAGGTATTATTATATTATATATTATTATAATACCACGGGGTATTAAAAAGTCTTAAAATGTCTAAAATCATCTTAAAATGATCTTAAAATGTCTTAAATACGACTTTGAAAGGTCTTAAAAATGTATCAACGTTCCTTTTATTTCAAACAAATGCATAAACTTCAGTCTTGCTTTTAATTATTTGGATTTTTTTTGAGGATGCTACAACAAAACCGAACTAAAGTACCTGTGGACCTCATGTCCAGCGTTAACAGAACGGTTCGTAATAAAGGTTTCTGGTGTTTTTACTCAGGTTCAGCATTTTGTGTGAAAGAGCTGTAAAAAAATAATCTTATACTTTGCAAGTAATTCCAGGCCTCCGAGTTTCCTTTTATACTTTTTTGCCAGTATGGGTGTTAAATTGTATTAATTATGGTCTTAAAAAGTCTTAAATTTGACTTGTTGAAACCAGCAGAGCCCCTGTTACCAACTGGAATCGAGCTGATTTATCAAAAGCCTGACGTTGCTATGCCAACATTAATGCGGATTAAATGTACCTAAAAACACGTACTTTCTGGATTTTGACCTTGTTTTATGCGCCTTCACTCCATATTTGCATATTTAATTTCTATCTCACCATCGAACACAAGCGTTACTTTGACAATTTAAGAAAAAAGCGCATTAAAATCATTCCAGATATCCTGTTTCACCCCTAGTTCCGACATCTATGGATGTGTAACTTCACACGACACCGTTCACGGAGAGCTATTTGTCGCCTGAGCACCGGTTTTACACAGAGCGGAACCTTTTAACACGGAACCCGTTCAAGGTTGAACACATTTCCGTTATAGGCGCAACGGTGAAAGTCGTCCGACCAAAAAAAAAAAAAACCTTTAAATAGAACTTTGCGGAGTTGTTCCGTTCCGAAAGTGTTCTAAAAGATGTTATAATTCCGTATTTCTGTTTAATAATTAGTTTCAGCTCAAGCAGCCATGTCGAGAACGAAGGTTTCTCCCTCCTGGATGTTTCCTGTGTTTTTACTGTCGGTGGCGGGTAAGATTTCTCTCTGTTTGACCTAAACTGAATGAACATCCAGCATGATGAGACGGGTCTTCTCCTGGCAGCAGCGGCGGAGATGCTGGACATCCCCGGGGGGAGGATGGTGATGGGACCCGGTGCGGCTGACGGGAGGGACGGAGAGTCCCCGGCCAGGGAAGCGGAGGTGCAGCCCTTTAAAATGGACAAATACCCGGTGACTAATGCAGATTTCAGGTAATAGACATGGGAATCCGAGAGGAAAAGGACTCGGGTGAAAACGTGAGTGTGAGCATTTGTTTTCTATTCTCAGAGACTTTGTGAGGGCGCAGAAATACAAAACGGAGGCGGAGACATTTGGCTGGAGCTTTGTGTTTCAGGACTTTGTGTCTGATGAGTTGAAGAGTAAAGTCACTCAGAGAATCGAGGTACCGCGTGTTTAAAAGCAGTAAATTAAATAAAAAGCCACGTGAAGAAGCTGTAATTTCCCTGTTTTCCCCCCTCCAGTCTGCTCCCTGGTGGCTGCCTGTGGAGCGAGTGTTTTGGAGGCAGGTAAGCGTGTCCCCTGCTGCTGTCTGTCCCCCCCCCCCCAGCCACACCTCTGACCTCCGACTCTTCAGCCTGCAGGACCCGGTTCAGGGATTCGGGATCATCTGGACCTCCCGGTGGTTCAAGTGAGCTGGAATGATGCTCAGGCCTTCTGCAGCTGGAGGGGCTGCAGACTGCCCACGGAGGAGGAGTGGGAGTGGGCCGCGCGAGGAGGGCTGCAAGGTACAGTCTGTGCACGGAGAGTTGTGTTTGAATCGGGTTAATGAGAGAGGTGGGGGCAGCTTTCTGCAGCTGGAAGGTCAAAAGACTTTTAGACTGAATTTAAAGACTCCAATTACCTCCAGCCACTCCCAAATGGGCTCAGAGCGCCCATCTTTGTGCAGCTGGAAGTGTCGCTGAAGTCCCAGTAAAGATGCTCTTTTGATCTTTTTCAGTTTCTTTTGTCAAACAGCTAAAAAATAAAAAATAGCCCATATGAAAATATATATAGAAATAAATATAAAAATATAAAAATCGTCCCATTGGGACTCTGTCGCTGGTTTTCCAGAATAAAATCGTTCTAATCGCAGCTTCCTGTGACCTAAACACGACATCATGTAGTGATTTCAGTTTTTTGGGGGGGTCACACAGCACCGAGGTTAGTTAGATGCTCTCAGATGAAGCTCATTTGGCCAGAAACAGCTCAACAGATCACAGTCTGGGTGTGAGGTCTGTGCATTTCTTACAGTGTGCATTTCTTACAGTGTGCGTTTCTTACAGTGTGCATTTCTTACAGTGTGCATTTCTTACAGTGTGCGTTTCTTACAGTGTGCATTTCTTACAGTGTGCGTTTCTTACAGTGTGCGTTTCTTACAGTGCATTTCTTACAGTGTGCGTTTCTTACAGTGTGCGTTTCTTACAGTGTGCGTTTCTTACAGTGTGCATTTCTTACAGTGTGCATTTCTTACAGTGTGCGTTTCTTACAGTGTGCATTTCTTACAGTGTGCGTTTCTTACAGTGTGCATTTCTTACAGTGTGCATTTCTTACAGTGTGCATTTCTTACAGTGTGCGTTTCTTACAGTGTGCGTTTCTTACAGTGTGCATTTCTTACAGTGTGCGTTTCTTACAGTGTGCATTTCTTACAGTGTGCGTTTCTTACAGTGTGCATTTCTTACAGTGTGCAGGAGGAATATTCTTTAGAAAAGTAAAAACTTTGACCTGGTGCTTGATTTGAATGCTGAATAATCAGAAAAACACAGCTCGTGCATTACAGATCCATGTTTAAGATGACTGAGGCTGCCATTAAAAACCAAGTGATGGAATAAGTTTTTATCCTTTGTGATCAGAATCATTTCTCCTGCTGTGTGGCTGCAGCTGGTGCAGTTAGGCATGAGGTCCCTCAGAGGCTCCCAGAAGAAGGGAACGTCTCATAAAAGATGTTCCCTTGGTGCAACATGATTAAATGTCCTCTGCCTTGAATTTCAGACCCTTTCAGACCCTAACCCCCCCGTGTTCCTGAGTATTCTTATTCATTTTCCACACAAAGTGCATAGAAAAAGGAAGATTTGAAAGCTGTTCTGGCTTTTTTAGTTTGATCTGAGACCTTCGTTTTAATGTTTTAAATCCAAAGAGTTGAACTTTTCATGGAAAATGTTCAGCGCTGCAGGGAAATAACGCCTGGGATGAGTTTTACTCCTACGGCTCCATCTTTTCCTCTACAAACAGAAGAATCTAAACTGCCTTCTGGGAAGTGTTTCAGCCCAAAGTGAAAAGTCTTTTTTCTGTCTTTTTTCCCTTTTTCGTGCCTCTGGTGCTCCAGGTCGGACGTATCCGTGGGGGAACAAGTTCCAGGCCAACAGAAGCAACCTGTGGCAGGTCAGCCTGATGCAGCCTGGGGGGGGGGCTCAGATTTAAAGAATCATTTCCACCGGTTTCTGCTGATAACTTTGTCACTTTCTGGGTGGATGAAAGTGTTTCTAACCGTCGCATTAAGTGAGAAACTGACTGAAAAATGACTTGTTCTGTCAGTGAAAGAAAGGAGCTGTTTTCCTGGTTTGTTTCAGGGAAAGTTTCCAGATGGAGACACAGCGGAGGACGGGTATCACGGCACATCTCCAGTCACAGCGTTTCCTCCCCAGAACAGTTACGGTAAGTATGCCTGAGGAAAAGAGCAGCTTTCCTGCAGCTAAAAGCCAGGCCTGGCCTCTTTTCACTGAGGCTTCACAGCACTTCAGGGGAATAATTCGCTTCTTTTCACATCTTTAGTGCAGCTTTATGTTGATTTGCTGCTCAACGACCTTCAAAAGACATGAAAAAGCAACCAAAAAAAGCAAAAGACAGCAGGAAGTCACTGGCTCTGACTTCCAAAACCTCCAAAATGTAATTCACTGGTTGATGTAAAATGTTTGATGTGTTCATCTGACTGAGCTCTTTATTGACCTTTTATTGGTCGATAGTCACGTCATATCCCCACTTATAGCTCTGGTTTAAAGCCGTTAACTTGGGGGCACATGGATAATACGTCCCCTTTAAAGCTGTTAACTTGGGGGCACATGGATAATACGTCCCCTTTAAAGCTGTTAACTTGGGGGCACATGGATAATACGTCCCCTTTAAAGCTGTTAACTTGGGGGCACATGGATAATACGTCCCCTTTAAAGCTGTTAACTTGGGGGCACATGGATAATACGTCCCCTTTAAAGCTGTTAACTTGGGGGCACATAGATAATACGTCCCCTTTTAAAGCTGTTAACTTGGGGGCACATAGATAATACGTCCCCTTTAAAGCTGTTAACTTGGGGGCACATGGATAATACGTCCCCTTTAAAGCTGTTAACTTGGGGGCACATGGATAATACGTCCCCTTTAAAGCTGTTAACTTGGGGGCACATGGATAATACGTCCCCTTTAAAGCTGTTAACTTGGGGGCACATGGATAATACGTCCCCTTTAAAGCTGTTAACTTGGGGGCACATGGATAATACGTCCCCTTTAAAGCTGTTAACTTGGGGGCACATGGATAATACGTCCCCTTTAAAGCTGTTAACTTGGGGGCACATGGATAATACGTCCCCTTTTAAAGCTGTTAACTTGGGGGCACATGGATAATACGTCCCCTTTAAAGCTGTTAACTTGGGGGCACATGGATAATACGTCCCCTTTAAAGCTGTTAACTTGGGGGCACATGGATAATACGTCCCCTTTAAATCTGTTAACTTGGGGGCACATGGATAATACGTCCCCTTTAAAGCTGTTAACTTGGGGGCACATGGATAATACGTCCCCTTTAAAGCTGTTAACTTGGGGGCACATGGATAATACGTCCCCTTTAAAGCTGTTAACTTGGGGGCACATGGATAATACGTCCCCTTTAAAGCTGTTAACTTGGGGGCACATGGATAATACGTCCCCTTTAAAGCTGTTAACTTGGGGGCACATAGATAATACGTCCCCTTTAAAGCTGTTAACTTGGGGGCACATAGATAATACGTCCCCTTTAAAGCTGTTAACTTGGGGGCACATAGATAATACGTCCCCTTTAAAGCTGTTAACTTGGGGGCACATGGATAATACGTCCCCTTTAAAGCTGTTAACTTGGGGGCACATGGATAATACGTCCCCTTTAAAGCTGTTAACTTGGGGGCACATGGATAATACGTCCCCTTTAAAGCTGTTAACTTGGGGGCACATAGATAATACGTCCCCTTTAAAGCTGTTAACTTGGGGGCACATAGATAATACGTCCCCTTTAAAGCTGTTAACTTGGGGGCACATAGATAATACGTCCCCTTTAAAGCTGTTAACTTGGGGGCACATGGATAATACGTCCCCTTTAAAGCTGTTAACTTGGGGGCACATGGATAATACGTCCACTTTAAAGCTGTTAACTTGGGGGCACATGGATAATACGTCCCCTTTAAAGCTGTTAACTTGGGGGCACATGGATAATACGTCCCCTTTAAAGCTGTTAACTTGGGGGCACATGGATAATACGTCCCCTTTAAAGCTGTTAGATCCAGGTCTAAATGAAGCATCCCATGAGCTAAAAATAAGATCCTGGCTGTTGGCTGTTCCTGCAGGACTGTTTGACATGATGGGAAACACGTGGGAATGGACAGCCACACCTTTCCCCTCGGCCCAGCCGATGTACGCGCTGCGCGGCGCCTCCTGGATCGACACGGTGGACGGCTCGGCCAATCACAAGGCTCGGATCAGCACCAGGTGGGTTTGTGGGTAAAACGCTGGAGGTGGACGCTGCACAGCTCTCGTGACTCACTGATTATGTGTCCTGCAGGATGGGCAACACCCCCGACTCTGCCTCGGATAATCTGGGATTCAGGTGCGCTGCCGGCGCCGGGCAGAAGAGGGACGACGCAGAACTGTAGCAACTCTGTTCATTTATCAGCGGATCTGAGGCTGAAACTGGTCCAGCTACGTTTCTGCCCCGTCTCCTGAGGGTTTCTTCTCTTAAAGACGTAATTAAAGGTCCATCTTTCTTTTTACAGGAGTTTGTGCGCCTCGTGTCTCTGGAGCCTTGACTTTATTCACTCGAACAGCAACAAGGGGGCCCTCACTGGCTGCCAGCAGCCAGGCCGTCTTCCTGCTGGAGCCTGGCATCTTTCTTTTGTTGGGTTTTGCTATGTGACCTGAGAGCAAATCGGTGCTTTAGTTTAGCCTCAGCGCCTTTCTCTGCTGATCGGACTCGGCTGAGTCTGTGGGGCACATTCTGAGAAAAACACCAGTGAAAAGCTTCTGTCTGTTTGCAAGAAATGATTCAGTGCTGCTGAGGAGGAGTGGAACGGCTGCAGTGTTTCAGGAGGCCTTGCAACAGGATCCGTTTTGTAAATTGTGCGGTTAAATGAAATAAAATCTGCATTTGAAGTGTTTTCACTGAACGCCCCCACAGTTTCTGCCTGAAACACCTTCTCTACAGACGGCTGCTGCATTTCTTTTGTGATACATTTTTGCTAAATGATGGCTGCATTTCTAAACTGTGGTTCTAATAAAGACTTTTCATCTGGTTTTCAACGGGTCCTGAAGTCTGGAGGCAAAAAAGACCGACGAACTTCAAGTGTTTTGTCCAGAAGTAACACAATGTACACCTCTAAGCCAAACCTTGACTTACTTCTGCTAGTTTCGTACCACAAACGGCACAAACTCGTCCTTGGCTCTTAGCGCCACGCGGTTGCCTGGCAACCGGCAGTGATTCCAGGACGTCATCCCCAGCGTCATCCCCCACGTCAGACCAGACGAGCCTCGAACAAAGCGTTAAAGAAGGAGCTGTGAATAAATGTTCCGCTTTGTTACGAGGAGACACTCAAAACAGTTTGGCTAACTAGCTACCCGTCGGTCCTGACGCGTAGCAAAGCTAACTTTCTGCTAACTGCTAACTTAGCTTAGCTACCCGTCGGTCCTGACGCGTAGCGAAGCTAACTTTCTGCTAACTGCTAACTTAGCTTAGCTACCCGTCGGTCCTGACGCGTAGCGAAGCTAACTGCTAACTTAGCTTAGCTACCCGTCGGTCCTGACGCTTAGCGAAGCTAACTTTCTGCTAACTTAGCTTGTTTTCAAAGTCTTAAAGACGCAAACATCGATGCTTCCTTAAAATGTGAAAACAGTCTTTTATAAAACCAGCCTGGCAAAGTAAGTTGAAGTGAAAGTTGACTCCATTCTTTGAGACTTGAAAGCGATAAATTCTGCAACAGGATAACAGATATTGGTACATTTTCTGTCTCAGTTCTGGGGATGAATTCTCCCCCCATCCTACTAAAATGTCCTCATCATTCATAAAACACGGAGTGACACCTTTTGCACCGGGGGTAACGATGCAGGCCGGTTTGACCTGTGTCACAGGCCCAAAATGTGCATTACTTTACCTTCTGGATATTCCCTCTTTTAAAGGTGGCTGACTTTCCTCTGCTGGAGGTGCTTTCAGAGTTTGATGCAGAGCTTTTTCTAGAACACAGCCTGTATCAGGGCTAAATCTGGGCCTATAATCATGGAGGGAACGTCTTAAATAAGATGATTAGGAATGAAAATGACTCATGCCGACTCATCTCTGCTCATGTGTAGGAGCGGAGGATTTGTCACCAACAGTCAGCGTCCCGTTGCAGGAAAATGACGATAACTGGTGTTTTCCCCACAGCAGAAATAAACCGATGACTAACCCGGAGTGTGGTTTGGGTTCTGCTGAAGGCACAGCATCCATTTGCTGTGACAGCGAGCTTGAATCGCTGCCTTCAGCGCTCTTTCCCTCTAATCTTTGAGTTGGACTGAACAATGTGATCCCACCACAGGAGCAGAAGGCCTTTTATCAGCTGCTCTGATGTGTCTGCACTCTTTCTCTTTGTGCAGAGACTCAGGAGGAGGAGGACAGCCCAGGCCTGAAGCCACAGCCTCCGATGACATCACATGGTGTCATGCTGGGAACCTGTGAGGAGGCACACACTTCAGGTACAACAAGTTCAGCGACATTCCGCTCTTCCTCCTCCCTCCTCCTGGTTTTATAGTCTTCCAAAGTCCAGTTGCAGCTTTTATTGTGGCTTCCTCTGCCGGGCTGATCATGGACTTCTCTCAGCCTTTCTCAGTCCTCAATGAGCAGCTGAAACCTCGGGTCACCTGCAGCCAACGGCTCCACTCTTCCCTGAACAGGCTGGAGGACCGACAGCTGGGCTCGCTCCGGAGCAGGTCGGCATGTTACCGACCCACCGTCCTGCCAGCAGAACCGAATGTCTTCATGACAGAACCAGAGGTTCTGCTGGAGCCTGGAGATGGCCGGGAGCAGGAGGACCTGACCTGTGGCAGCCTGTTGTCCAGCTCCTGCCTCCTCAGTGATCTGAATGTGAAAGATGAGGATGAAAGCGAGCTGGTTGGCGACGCCACAGGGTCCGAGGAGAAAGACGGTCCCGGGGAGCTGGCCCCAGAGGGGGAACCGGACCCGTCCAGCTCAGAAGCAGGCGGCGGGGTGGGAGGCAGCCCTTTCCAGCGGTGCTTCTTCGACGGGAGCCTACCTGACCTGATAAGGACTGGCAGGACGCTCGGCAGACGCAGAACACTGGGACACGTCTCAGACACGGTAGGACGATCAATCTGTTAAAGCTTTAAGGTGAATCCTTCATTAGATCTGCTGCAGACCGGCTCGTTAGACCTGAACTACCAGCAGGAGCCTCAACCGTCTCCCAACAAAGGCTGGAAAAGGAAAGCCACAGAAGAGTTTCCCACAGTATCTGGCAGTAAAACTGCTGTGAATGTGATGATGAATGACTTTAGGGGCGCTTTGTCTCCGCTGATTTGTGGCGTAAAGCTGGAGACGTGCTGATGAAGTGCTTATCTCGTGTCTCTGAGGCAGCTTGTGTGAATGCATTCTTGTTTGCTGAATCTCTCCTCAGCCGGAGCGACCGGATTCTTTGGTCTGGAGGCCAGATAAGCAGTTTCTGTTTGCATAAAAGCGTGAGGCTGTACTCTCTGTCCGGCCCTGGGATTAAATGTCGGCGTGCCTTCTTGAACATTCTGACAGAATATTCTCCCTTTCCTTCTCGAACAGCTTAAAGAAGTGCGCCGGGAGGTGGAGCTGTCAAGGAGGCGGAGCATCAAGCTCAAGGCTCAGGTGGACCGACTGCAGGAGGGCAGAGATGGAGTGGGCTGGAGCCACCACAGGGAGAGGGTAAGGGTCACAGTCAGGGCCGGGGCTCTCCTACAGCCGCTGATAACAGCTTCCTTCTTCTATCCCAGGTCACAGAGGAGGTTCTGTCCATTTTAAGGCTGCTGCACCCGCTGATGGAGCCTGGGTCCGGCCCGCCTGGGTCCGGCCCGCCTGGTTCCTCTGATGGGCCAAACGGCCTGGATGCTGCCCTGAGCCAGCTGCAGAACGTGGCCCGTAAACTGGCAATCAGCCACACCAAACAGGTGGGGAACCACCTGTCCCACCCCCCCTTCAGCTGGAGTTTCTGTTGATTTGAATGGAGTGTTTGCCAAAGGAAAATCATTTACACGGAGGGTGGAAAGGCTCAGGTTCTTATTATCTGGAGTTCTTTAAGGAGTCACAGATGTTCTTAACCTTATGCAGACCAAAAAAAGATTGAAAAGCTTCAGCATCGATGGGAATAGTGTTAAAACTCAGCTGTTAGAGCACTCAGCACCTCGGTTCTGACCTGGTACCGGCTGTGGGATCGGTCTAATTCCAGATGTTTTCACCTGTTCATTATAAAAGGCTCATTCTCTTCTTCTCTGCTCAACACAGTATTTGAGAAGTAGATCAGAAATAACTGCACCCTTCAGCTGTGACACGTTTACAGAAACATTTAAAGAAAGTCTGGCTTTAGATCGTAATCCGGTGAAAAGACCGATAAGAGGGAGTAACCTGCCGCCTCTCCTCGTTTCCACTCAGGAGCTCAAACCCGGGGAGCATGGAGCAGAGGACGCCGCCATCCTGCAGCAGGCGCTGAGGGACAGAGACGAAGCCATAGAGAAGTGAGTCCCTCTCAGTGACTAACCTAACCGTGACCCCAGACTTACAGGAAGCCGAGGCTATTCTCAGAGATGAGTAACTGTTTCCCCCCCCCTGCCGTGCAGGAAGAAGGCGATGGAGGGCGAGGTTCTGCGGAGCAAGACGGAGATGATGGCGCTGAATAATCATCTGCTGGAGGCGGCACAGAAGCGCCTGGAGCTGTCTCTGGAGCTGGAGGCCTGGAAGGTAAACCGGGTTTAACAGAGAGGGGAAGGAAAGGGTGAACACACAGTAACAAAGTACAGGCAGGAAAGGTCTCAGCTCCCTGCAGCTCCCTGCAGAACCCTGCAGAACCCTGCAGAACCCTGCAGAACCCTGCAGAATCCTGCAGAACCCTGCAGAACCCTGCAGAACCCTGCAGAACCCTGCAGAACCCTGCAGAACCCTGCAGAACCCTGCAGAACCCTGCAGAACCCGCCGTTTTTTAAGCTCAAAAGCCCAAAGTGAAAACCTCACAGTCTCTGAAGGTTTCAAACAAAGATCAGCACAGCTGTTCCCTGAGACTCACGGTTTGCCATCGTTTCCCTTCCCATAACTGAGGCTTCTGAATATGTTGCCGTCTCTGAAAGCTGCAGGTTTCTGCTAAACGAAGGCAACTTTTAGAGAACCGAGGGTTTAATCTCACCTTAAAGAATCTTTACTGTCATTAAGACCGCGTCCAAAGGGCCAAATAACGTCAGATTCATCCTGTCCATCACTCATAATCATCCCTGCTGAACAGAAGTGGACCGAGCCGACGGGTTCCTGCATGTTTCAGACGTGTTTTCAGACACCTTCATGCCTCTCTGCTCATTTATTTCAAGCTGAATTTTATTCATTTAGTTTATTTCAAACACAAAGCTGAATTCTGCCCCCTCCCACTCCTCTTCATGTAGTAGCAGGGAGGATACATGTGTCAGCAGCCAAAGTGTGCAGTAAATCTCACTCCCACATGCCTGCAGTCTGCTTTATTGCCCCCCCCACACTGCTGTGGAGAAGCTGATTTACTTTCTTCTCTTGCTTCAGGACGACTTTCAGCGGCTTCTCCAGCAGCAGGTGTACAGTCAGCAGCAGGCAGAGCAGGCCCAGAAGAAGACCTCCCGCCTGGGCCTCCTGAGGAGAAACAACAAGCCCCCCATCCAGCGGCCGCCCAGCTTCCCGCTGTCTGCACCCACCCCCCCCACAGTCAGCTCCAGCCACATCTTCCTGCCTCCCTCTTCCCCCACCACACGCCACTGGATGGACAAGCTGAAGAAGGGCAAGAGCGGTCGGCACGGAGACCAAGCTGCCCCCGAGCAGGAGGCGAGGGGCAGAAATGACGGCTTCCAGGTCGTGTCACTCGATTAACTCGTGGTTTCACACTGGGAACGCTTTCTGGGCTGCGCTGCTCTCACATGGGGCTTTTAGTTGGCTCACTGTAGTGAAGGAGGAGGAATAACTGCTGAAAGGGAAAGTTTCTCTGGGACTGATTCTGAGTCTGAGCCTGAGTGACTCAGAGCTGCAGCTGCAGCTGAGCTGAGGCAGAGCTCTAGAGCACAAACTCACCTGAGCAGTCAGCAGCACCTGCACCTTGGTTTATTCTGCATGTTTCAGTGAGGGAGGAGGACCAACAGCCAGTTAAAGAAATTAAAAAATGCTCCTCTTTGGGTGCCAGATGCAGCACTTTTTATGCAAGTATTCAAAGATTTTCAGTATAATCTTGGGAAACCAGCTTTGGATCATTCATGTACAACATGTCCCTGTAAATAAAAGCTTTCAAACTTTGCCAATAAATGGAGGGTTTTACTGAAAAGCTGCTTGCCTGCAGATCTCTGCTTGTTGCATGGAAAAAAGATGAAAAACTCTTGAAGATTTCAGCCATTTTATTCTCTAATATTCCCAACAATATATATAATCCACTTCTATATGCAAACGGTACAGTTTTTTAATTGTATATCAGCCAATATTTAGAATAAGTGCCAACAAACTCAGTTTATATATATATATATACATAGAAATATATAGAAATATACAGCACAGCAAGGTAACACCTGATGACACCAGAAAAGGCATGCTTCATAGTCAAAGAGGGTCCAGAACCCCGGTCCAGTCTTCCTGCAGCTCGCTGCTGGCAGACACTTCCTGTTTCACTACCCAAGCCCTGACCATCTATTCATCACGTGCCACAGGGCCAGTAACTCCCTGTGGGGGGGGGGGGGACCTTCCACCAGCTGGAGCTTCATACAAAAAGAATAAAATGACTCTATATTAACATCTAACAACATAAAACACGTACAGCGCTAAACATCTAGAGACTAACTGTTAATTCAGCTCAAACTGGCAACCCAGCTGCCAATCTAAGGTCTACAGAACAAGCTTCTTTTTCTATGTAAAGTCTACAGAAATGGAAAAGGAGCTCTCCATAAAAGAGGCACATACAAATGGACACACCCTGCTTCGTCACACAGTTTCCCTCCTGGACCGAGTCAGAAGTGACAGAACCCTTTAAATACAGGACAACTACAGCTGAGCTTTAGCCACGCAGCGCTGTGCATTACGGTGAGATACAAAGAGTAAACTGGTAAAACATCGCTTCATCAAACACGGAAAGGACTGACAGACACAACGACATCACCACGGGGGGGGGGGGGGGGACAACCAGCGTGTAACCTGAGAGATCCAGGAAACAGTTTGTGCTAATACTGCAGCTTCTGCTCGGTTTCATACGTTTGTGTTGGCATAGAAACAGAAAGTAACAGGGTTTCCAGCAGATGGACAGAGGAGGAGCCCCCCCCCTGCAGCCTCTGAGCACAACGTCCCCACAAGCTTTGCTCGTTCCTCCTTTAGTCCAGCAGGAGCTTCTGCACCTCCAGCCTCATCCTGCTCCACCTCAGCAGCGCCCGGCTGCACTCGGCCTGCAGCCACCTCCACAGCACCACCGTTAATGTATCAGCAGAGAGAAAGCAGAGAGCAAGTGAGAAGTTCTTTGGGTTAGACGCATTGTGTTAAACTGGAGATGCTGTTGCCTGGCAACGCTACCTGTCTGGCAGAGAGAGGGACTAAATAAACCCTAAAATGCGCTACGCTAACTGATAAAGTTCAAAGGTAAGAATGACTTCTGCAGAAGAGTGAGTTTGGTCCAGTGTTGGCGAATATTAGCATCGTTAATGGCGCCACTCGGTCGTGCCGAAGATGCTAAACTCTCATCTTCGGGTTTGGGCGAGAGGACGCCAAGAGGTGCTGAGCATTAAAAAGTTCTGAGGAGCAGGCTGCAGGCAGCTAAGACTGGAGGAAGGAGCTGATGGAGCTGATGAAGTCTAAGGGTTTGTCTGCGTGTATCCAGTGGCTGGCGTCTGGGATGTACTGGATGTCGGCGCAGGGGAACAGCCTCTGGATTTCTGGGTAATCCTCGGAGCTGAAACCAGGAGGGAAAAAGTCAAAGAAGGGAATTTTATCAGAGGAGGCTCATCTGCAGACTTAACCGAGTATTTAAGCATTTATACGGCAACATTTAAGGCTAAAAACTTCAATTTAAGGCTTTTCACACAGACACCATGGTGGCTCCAGCCCACAATCCTGCTTAATCTAATCTATACGGAGCAAATCTTCCTGTTCGGGTTGTTGCAGAATATTAAGAGGAGAATAAAAGTGTTCTTTTAGTTTATGTTCACTTTAAGAAGAATGAATGAACGTGTGCTATAGCTCTGTTAGCTCATAGCTGCTGTTAGCTCATAGCTCTGTTAGCTCATAGCTGCTGTTAGCTCATAGCTCTGTTAGCTCATAGCTGCTGTTAGCTCATAGCTGCTGTTAGCTCATAGCTCTGTTAGTTCATAGCTCTGTTAGCTCATAGCTGCTGTTAGCTCATAGCTCTGTTAGCTCATAGCTCTGTTAGCTCATAGCTGCTGTTAGCTCATAGCTCTGTTAGCTCATAGCTGCTGTTAGCTCATAGCTGCTGTTAGCTCATAGCTCTGTTAGCTCATAGCTCTGTTAGCTCATAGCTGCTGTTAGCTCATAGCTGCTGTTAGCTCATAGCTGCTGTTATGTGGCTACTTGCAGCTATAGGAGAGCTAACGGAGGGATTTCTACACAGGCACTCTACTGGGACCACTTCATCCACACGCCCCCCTGCAGCACAGCTTATTCACTCCGTGCTCTGTGACAGTCGGCTAACTTCACACAGAGTTTGCTGCTGATAGTTTTGAGCAACATGGCAGGATATTTATCAGATTTAGACGAGCAGCGGGCGTAAATGACGTCATCCAAGCAGACGAGTGAGTAGAAAGCCCTCTATAAGCCCCCCGATAGCCCCCAATAATAACAACACAGCAGCTATGAGCTAACAGAGCTATGGCACACGTTCATTCATTCATTCTTCTTAAAGTATTGGTGAAATAAAGACAGATAATGCCTTATTTAGAGGCTGCATCCTCTAAGCCCCGTTCACTCCGTTATATGGATCTCCAGTTATCTAAATATCTTCTGAAGGACGCCGACTTTCACCAAACTGTTCTCGGTGAGCAGATGAACGTATTTCATGCTAGAAATAAGGTTTAAAAACACCGGAGTTCCCCTTTAAGGCTGCAACATGTTGCCTTCCCAGCACATATGAAACGAACACTGCGCCCCTTTATTACCTGATATAAGCAGAACTGGCTCCACCCAGGAACAGTGTCGGCCCCTCATAGACGGTGTTGAAGCTGGGAAAACTCATGATTTCTTCAAGGTGCGCCGCAATGGCCTCCAAGTTAACCCTCCAGCTGTAGTGTCCGTTCTGCTCCACCAGGTTAGTCAGCAAGAACTGGCGCACCGAGTGCTCCTGAGGGACAGAGCGAAGCCATGAATTCGGCCGTTTATTACAGAAAAGAAGCCGCGTATTCAGCCGTTTATTACAGAAAAGAAGCCGCGAATTCCGCCGTTTATTACAGAAAAGAAGCCGCGAATTCAGCCGTTTGTTACAGAAAAGAAGCCGCAAATTCAGCCTTTTGTTACAGAAAAGAAGCCGCAAATTCAGCCGTTTATTACAGAAAAGAAGCCGCGAATTCCGCCGTTTATTACAGAAAAGAAGCCGCGAATTCAGCCGTTTGTTACAGAAAAGAAGCCGCAAATTCAGCCTTTTGTTACAGAAAAGAAGCCGCAAATTCAGCCGTTTATTACAGAAAAGAAGCCGCGAATTCAGCCGTTTATTACAGAAAAGAAGCCGCGAATTCAGCCGTTTATTACAGAAAAGAAGCCGCGAATTCAGCCGTTTATTACAGAAAAGAAGCCGCGAATTCAGCCGTTTATTACGGAAAAGAAGCCGCGAATTCAGCCGTTTATTACGGAAAAGAAGCCGCGAATTCGGCCGTTTATTACGGAAAAGAAGCCGCGAATTCAGCCGTTTATTACAGAAAAGAAGCCACGAATTCAGCCGTTTATTACGGAAAAGAAGCCGCGAATTCGGCCGTTTATTACAGAAAAGAAGCCGCGAATTCAGCCGTTTATTGCAGAAAAGAAGCCGCGAATTCAGCCGTTTATTGCAGAGCGAAGCCACGAATTCAGCCGTTTATTTCAGAAAAGAGGCCGCGAATTCAGCCGTTTATTACGGAAAAGAAGCCGCGAATTCCGCCGTTTATTACAGAAAAGAAGCCGCGAATTCAGCCGTTTGTTACAGAAAAGAAGCCGCGAATTCAGCCGTTTGTTACAGAAAAGAAGCCGCGAATTCAGCCGTTTATTACAGAAAAGAAGCCGCGAATTCAGCCGTTTATTACAGAAAAGAAGCCGCGAATTCGGCCGTTTATTACAGAAAAGAAGCCGCGAATTCGGCCGTTTATTGCAGAAAAGAAGCCGCGAATTCAGCCGTTTATTGCAGAAAAGAAGCCGCGAATTCAGCCGTTTATTGCAGAGCGAAGCCACGAATTCAGCCGTTTATTGCAGAAAAGAAGCCGCGAATTCAGCCGTTTATTATAGAAAAGAAGCCGCGAATTCAGCCGTTTATTACAGAAAAGAGGCCGCGAATTCAGCCGTTTATTACGGAAAAGAAGCCACAAATTCAGCCGTTTATTACAGAAAAGAAGCCGCAAATTCAGCCGTTTATTACAGAAAAGAAGCCGCGAATTCAGCCGTTTATTACAGAAAAGAAGCCGCGAATTCAGCCGTTTATTACAGAAAAGAAGCCGCGAATTCAGCAGTTTATTACAGAAAAGAAGCCGCGAATTCAGCCGTTTATTACGGAAAAGAAGCCGCGAATTCGGCTTATTTATTACAGAAAAGAGGCCGCGAATTCAGCCGTTTATTACAGAAAAGAAGCCACAAATTCGGCCATTTATTACAGAAAAGAAGCCGTGAATTCGGCCGTTTATTACAGAAAAGAGGCCGCGAATTCGGCCGTTTATTACAGAAAAGAAGCCGCGAATTCAGCCGTTTATTACAGAAAAGAAGCCGCGAATTCAGCCGTTTATTGCAGAAAAGAAGCCGCGAATTCAGCCGTTTATTACAGAAAAGAAGCCGCGAATTCAGCCGTTTATTGCAGAAAAGAAGCCGCGAATTCAGCCGTTTATTACAGAAAAGAAGCCGCGAATTCAGCCGTTTATTACAGAAAAGAAGCCGTGAATTCGGCCGTTTATTACAGAAAAGAAGCCGCGAATTCAGCCGTTTATTACGGAAAAGAAGCCGCGAATTCAGCCGTTTGTTACGGAAAAGAAGCCATGAATTCAGCCGTTTATTGCAGAGCGAAGCCGCGAATTCGGCCGTTTATTACAGAAAAGAAGCCGCGAATTCAGCCGTTTATTGCAGAGCGAAGCCACGAATTCAGCCGTTTATTGCAGAAAAGAAGCCGCGAATTCAGCCGTTTATTACAGAAAAGAGGCCGCGAATTCAGCCGTTTATTACAGAAAAGAAGCCACGAATTCAGCCGTTTATTACAGAAAAGAAGCCACAAATTCGGACGTTTATTACAGAAAAGAAGCCGCAAATTCAGCCGTTTATTACAGAAAAGAAGCCGCGAATTCGGCCGTTTATTACAGAAAAGAAGCCGCGAATTCGGCCGTTTATTACAGAAAAGAAGCCGCAAATTCGGCCGTTTATTACAGAAAAGAAGCCGCGTATTCAGCCGTTTATTACGGAAAAGAAGCCGCGAATTCAGCCGTTTATTACAGAAAAGAAGCCGCGAATTCGGCTGTTTATTACAGAAAAGAAGCCGCGAATTCAGCCGTTTATTACAGAAAAGAAGCCGCGAATTCAGCCGTTTATTACGGAAAAGAAGCCGCAAATTCAGCCGTTTATTACGGAAAAGAAGCCGCGAATTCGGCCGTTTATTACGGAAAAGAAGCCGCGAATTCGGCCGTTTATTACAGAAAAGAAGCCGCGAATTCGGCCGTTTATTACGGAAAAGAAGCCGCGAATTCGGCCGTTTATTACAGAAAAGAGGCCGCGAATTCAGCCGTTTGTTAGGGAAAAGAAGCCGCGAATTCAGCCGTTTATTACGGAAAAGAAGCCACGAATTCAGCTGTTTATTACAGAAAAGAAGCCACGAATTCAGCCGTTTATTGCAGAAAAGAAGCCGCGAATTCGGCCGTTTATTACGGAAAAGAAGCCGCGAATTCGGCCGTTTATTACAGAAAAGAAGCCGCGAATTCAGCCGTTTATTGCAGAAAAGAAGCCGCGAATTCAGCCGTTTATTGCAGAGCGAAGCCACGAATTCAGCCGTTTATTGCAGAAAAGAGGCCGCGAATTCAGCCGTTTATTACGGAAAAGAAGCCGCGAATTCCGCCGTTTATTACAGAAAAGAAGCCGCGAATTCAGCCGTTTGTTACAGAAAAGAAGCCGCGAATTCAGCCGTTTATTACAGAAAAGAAGCCGCGAATTCAGCCGTTTATTACAGAAAAGAAGCCGCGAATTCAGCCGTTTATTACAGAAAAGAAGCCGCGAATTCGGCCGTTTATTACAGAAAAGAAGCCGCGAATTCGGCCGTTTATTGCAGAAAAGAAGCCGCGAATTCAGCCGTTTATTGCAGAAAAGAAGCCGCGAATTCAGCCGTTTATTGCAGAGCGAAGCCACGAATTCAGCCGTTTATTGCAGAAAAGAAGCCGCGAATTCAGCCGTTTATTATAGAAAAGAAGCCGCGAATTCAGCCGTTTATTACAGAAAAGAGGCCGCGAATTCAGCCGTTTATTACAGAAAAGAGGCCGCGAATTCAGCCGTTTATTACGGAAAAGAAGCCGCGAATTCAGCCGTTTATTACGGAAAAGAAGCCGCGAATTCAGCCGTTTATTACGGAAAAGAAGCCGCGAATTCGGCCGTTTATTACGGAAAAGAAGCCGCGAATTCGGCCGTTTATTACAGAAAAGAAGCCGCGAATTCAGCCGTTTATTACGGAAAAGAAGCCGCGAATTCGGCCGTTTATTACAGAAAAGAAGCCGCGAATTCGGCCGTTTATTACAGAAAAGAAGCCGCGAATTCAGCCGTTTATTACGGAAAAGAAGCCGCGAATTCGGCCGTTTATTACAGAAAAGAAGCCGCAAATTCGGCCGTTTATTACAGAAAAGAGGCCGCGAATTCAGCCGTTTATTACAGAAAAGAAGCCGCGAATTCAGCCGTTTATTACAGAAACAAGGCCGCGAATTCGGCCGTTTATTACGGAAAAGAGGCCGCGAATTCGGCAGTTTATTACAGAAAAGAAGCCGCGAATTCAGCCGTTTATTACAGAAACAAGGCCGCGAATTCGGCCGTTTATTACAGAAAAGAAGCCGCGAATTCAGTCGTTTATTACAGAAAAGAGGCCGCGAATTCAGCTTATTTATTACAGAAAAGAAGCCGCGTATTCAGCTTATTTATTACAGAAAAGAGAATCAGAAGCACAGAGAGAGCAGACCTTGACCAAGCTGCGCAGCTGATCCTCAGCCATTCGCCTGGCAGTGGAGCGGGGGATGTCAGTGGAGATCTTCATGTCCTGCATGGCCTGGATGTAATAGCGGAAGTTGGTGCGCGTGGGAGACTGAGCTGGACTGATGTCCACGACCACCAGCCTCTCCACTAAAGAGGGCTGCAAACAGACAGGCATGTTACCGGGGAAATGAAAACTGCAGACAGCATGGATCTTTCAGCTCTTCACCGTTTTCAGGTTAGACTTTTAGAAATGTCTCAGTTAAAGTTACTGTGAGCCCTTCTTTTCAAGGGAAAAGCAGAAAGAAATCAGCCTGAAACCTGGAACTGAGCAACTAATCCTCGACCTTCTCCCTCCAGGCAGTGATTTCAGGGAGCATAGCATCCATTTCCACTGAATTCCTCCCTGTTGGCACCAAATCTGCTCCCAGGAACAACTCTTCTGTCCATCCCTCCTCTTAAAGGAAGCGTCTGGGCATCGACCTTCACTGCCCTCATAAATAACTCCTCACTCCCACCTTCGGCCTTCACTCATCCCAAACTGCACCCCCTCTACCTTTAGCATTCGAAGCCCCTCCCTTCTGGTTGTAATGGAAAATGAATCCTCACATGCATCGTGCTGAGTGTTACTGAGTATCAGCTGCAGATGACCTCCTGCAGACCAACACTTCCTGTTCTTCTCTTTCCTCCATCGTTAAATGATGAAGCTGCATCTTAAGGAGGACAGAAGCTGCTGCTTGCAGCTGTCAGTGTAACCTCGGCCCACCGTTCAGGCTTCATCTCAACATGAGTAAGTAAGTAAAATGTATTTAAGCAGCAGCTTCCACAGGAAGGAACCATTTAAAAACACACCAGTGCCAGAAAGCTTTTTTAAAAAGCATCGACAGAGTCAAGGGATCCAAGATAAGTGGAAATTCATCCCACATTCTAGGTCCAACAGCTTGGAAACGAGTCTCCTCTGAAGCCATCAGTAGCTGCTGATCAGAGGATCTGAAGCTGGGAGCTGCAGCTGGATCAGATCACAGGTGCAGGAGGAACCTGTCCATGCAACGCTCTGAATGCCAAACCTACGGTTTAGAGTTTGTGCTAACAGCCAGGGAGGAGAAGAGGCCATCTCCTCTCTGCCCCCGCCTGCTTAATGCTTCAAACCAGGAGTCATTCACAGCCTTATCCACAGAGTTTCCTTCCTGTCAGCCTCAGACTTTAGTCTCATTTGTCCAAAGACTGCTGACCTTTCCCCAGCTCCATCTAAAACCGAGCCGGGCCGATTTATTTGAATATAGCCAGAGCTAAGGTGCAAACATCCCCGGCAGGACGAGCAAAGGGGAGTGACCAGGAAAGGGTGAAATACCTGCGTCAGAGCGGTGGTCATGGCAGTCTTTCCTCCCATGCTGTGGCCGATCAGGACGCACTTCTCGATGTGCAGCTGACCGAGGAGGTGTTTCAGATCATTGCTCATCGCCTCGTAGGTCAGCACGGGGTTGTGAGGGCTGTTGCCGTGGTTACGGGCATCTACAGTCAACACCTGACTGGACAAAGGACAGTTAAGACTCTTGGACTGGGGGGAAAAGGACGCAGCAGAGTTTTTACACACTGTTTCACATGCAGGGGGGAATTTTCTTCATTGCATTACCTTTCGGCCCGTGCGCTGCACCAAAGACTTGGCTATGGAGTGGAAGTTGGATTTACTGCCAAACAGGCCGTGTAGGAACACCAGGGGAGTGCTCTCTCCCTTCCCGTCGAACACATCGTAGGTCAAGTTGACGGCACTGAGGGGAAAAAGAATGAATCCATGAATAAAATGTCGCAGAGAAGAGGAAACGTTGAGAAAATTAAACGTTCAGGGAACAGAAATGCTTCAATCCCAGTAAAAAGCAGAACTTTTTAGCCCGTCCCATTAAAGGAGGGCATCAGGACAGCTCCGGTGAATCTTCTTTTGTGGGGACTGCTGTGCTTCCACCTGCTGGTTGCAGCTCATGCAACAGCTTCAGATTACATTCATCTGAAAGAACTCGCTCAGCATCCTAATATCTCACGTTGAGCTAACTGCCAGAAGAATAATGGGTGCAGATTCTGTGTTTTTGCATAATTAATGCCATAAATGTAGCTGTTGCAGCCATGACCTTTAAATTTCCTTTAAAAAAAAGCTAATAAACACATTTTTTTATATAAAAACATAATTTCTCTGCTCATTCTATCATTTTTTTTTAATATTATGGTTTTGTGACCTTAAATTATAACTCTGCTCTGAAAGAAAGGCACATTGAACTCACCCTGAATGCGATGACACGGTGTGATGAGATAAGAAAGTATCATTTTGTTCGATAAATGTCAAATATTCACAGTTTGCACAAAGCATTAGCTGCCTAAGCTGCTTCCATGCATCCCATATATTCCTCACACGGGTTTGGGTTTTATTTAGCTGCAGGAGCTAACACTATGAAACAAGGCCTTCATCTAAAATCTGTTTGGAAGTGCGATCCGAGCCCAGATCCAGGTTTACCATCATGCTAACTGTGCGTCTGAATGTCATTGGTGTAAAACTGTGCAGTTAACGCTCAACAAACACACAAAAGCGACACAAATGGGACAATTTGCAATTTTGCAGCGATACAAATGACTGATTGTCTGACGACAACAACGGAGGGCTGTCATTTCCAGCCAGCACCCCCGCACCACGCTGCAGTGCGGGCTGGTAGAGGGCACCAGTTAGCCGGGAAGCTAGCGGGGATACCTGGATGAACTGGCCGTCCGGACCGTGGGAGGCGTCCCGAGCTGGCGCGCGGGCAGCAGGCGGCCCGCAGAGCGGCTCAGCAGCCCTCCGTGAACCAGGCGACACAAAGCACTCATAGCAGCATATGTTCCGTTACCGCGCGGTCCGCAAACAACATGCGCGTGCGAGCAGAGCCACGGTGACAGCCGAGAGTCGGCGAGTCTGCATTCAGAGCGGCCGGAGGTCGACAACAGCCAGCCGCCGTCTGTCAACAGCTGATGTTGCGTCATGACGTCACGAGCACGTACAACGGCGCGTTCCTTCAGCCTGTCAGGCTCTGAGATTTTTTTTATAAATGCGTTTATACTCCTCTTAATTAACCCTTAATACCGGTAAATATCCCGTTTGACACACTCACAGCAAAGGTGAAAAAATTCTAATTCTAAAGGGAGAGCGTCCATGTAAGGACACGCACGAGCAACCACGTGCACGCTCACGTAACAGCAAACTAAAGCTGCTCTGTTATGGGCAGAGCGATAGAGTATAAATACATATATAAACTATAGCTCTGCCCAAAGGGAGCCATGTGCTGAATTTATTCATAAATAAGGGTTATTTAACCAGACAAACAAACATTATTACCATAAAACTCATCCAGTTTATTATTTATTTACCTCTTTTCATGACGTCAGCAGCCATTTTCTGTCATGCTTTTATAAATGACTTTGAATTATTTGAACTTAAACATAAAGAGCGTTTCTGAAAATGTTTAAATATGTCAGTAATGCATTATATCATTAGTTATGAAGGTTTTTCCCACATAAATGTCCAATAACTCCTGTTATACACACTGTTATACTCCTGTTATACTCCTGTTATACACACTGTTATACTCCTGTTATACTCCTGTTATACTCCTGTTATACACACTGTTATACTCCTGTTATACTCCTGTTATACACACTGTTATACTCCTGTTATACACACTGTTATACTCCTGTTATACACACTGTTATACACACTGTTATACTCCTGTTATACTCCTGTTATACACACTGTTATACTCCTGTTATACACACTGTTATACTCCTGTTATACTCCTGTTATACTCCTGTTATACACACTGTTATACTCCTGTTATACACACTGTTATACTCCTGTTATACTCCTGTTATACTCCTGTTATACACACTGTTATACTCGTGTTATACACACTGTTATACTCCTGTTATACTCCTGTTATACTCCTGTTATACACACTGTTATACTCCTGTTATACACACTGTTATACACACTGTTATACTCCTGTTATACACACTGTTATACTCCTGTTATACTCCTGTTATACACACTGTTATACTCCTGTTATACACACTGTTATACTCCTGTTATACTCCTGTTATACTCCTGTTATACACACTGTTATACTCCTGTTATACACACTGTTATACTCCTGTTATACTCCTGTTATACTCCTGTTATACACACTGTTATACTCGTGTTATACACACTGTTATACTCCTGTTATACTCCTGTTATACTCCTGTTATACACACTGTTATACTCCTGTTATACACACTGTTATACACACTGTTATACTCCTGTTATACACACTGTTATACTCCTGTTATACTCCTGTTATACACACTGTTATACTCCTGTTATACTCCTGTTATACACACTGTTATACTCCTGTTATACACACTGTTATACTCCTGTTATACACACTGTTATACTCCTGTTATACTCCTGTTATACACACTGTTATACTCCTGTTATACTCCTGTTATACTCCTGTTATACTCCTGTTATACTCCTGTTATACACACTGTTATACTCCTGTTATACACACTGTTATACTCCTGTTATACTCCTGTTATACACACTGTTATACTCCTGTTATACACACTGTTATACTCCTGTTATACTCCTGTTATACACACTGTTATACTCCTGTTATACACACTGTTATACTCCTGTTATACTCCTGTTATACTCCTGTTATACTCCTGTTATACTCCTGTTATACACACTGTTATACTCCTGTTATACACACTGTTATACTCCTGTTATACTCCTGTTATACACACTGTTATACTCCTGTTATACACACTGTTATACTCCTGTTATACTCCTGTTATACTCCTGTTATACACACTGTTATACTCCTGTTATACTCCTGTTATACTCCTGTTATACACACTGTTATACTCCTGTTATACTCCTGTTATACTCCTGTTATACACACTGTTATACTCCTGTTATACACACTGTTATACTCCTGTTATACTCCTGTTATACACACTGTTATACTCCTGTTATACTCCTGTTATACTCCTGTTATACTCCTGTTATACTCCTGTTATACACACTGTTATACTCCTGTTATACACACTGTTATACTCCTGTTATACTCCTGTTATACTCCTGTTATACACACTGTTATACTCCTGTTATACTCCTGTTATACTCCTGTTATACACACTGTTATACTCCTGTTATACTCCTGTTATACTCCTGTTATACACACTGTTATACTCCTGTTATACACACTGTTATACTCCTGTTATACTCCTGTTATACACACTGTTATACTCCTGTTATACTCCTGTTATACTCCTGTTATACTCCTGTTATACACACTGTTATACTCCTGTTATACACACTGTTATACTCCTGTTATACTCCTGTTATACTCCTGTTATACACACTGTTATACTCCTGTTATACACACTGTTATACTCCTGTTATACACACTGTTATACTCCTGTTATACTCCTGTTATACTCCTGTTATACTCCTGTTATACACACTGTATGCTCAGTGCTGCAGAGCAGCTATAAAACAGCTAATTTAGTTTTACTTTTACTTTTAATCTGTCACATTTATCAGAAACAACACATTTCATCAGTGTTTCATCAGTTTTTAACTAATCAACTGTGGTATAAAGTGTATAAAATGTCAAACTGTTGTCAAGTTTTATAGGACAGGAAATCTTTCTGTATTTTGTGCAAATGATCGTCATAACAAAAGAAATATCTGTATCATCAGTACCTTTAAGGATTGTCCTGTTTGGCCTACAACACATTAGCTGGATAAAAAAAGGTCTACATTAAATAAAGCTTAAAAAGATTTAGAAAACAAAAGTGTTACCCTGACTGAGCCACTAGGGGGCGCCATCGTGCCGCCACAGTTACCAGAAATAAAATCATAAAGGATCTGGCTGAATGGCAGAGCTGCTTCACCTGCTTTGCTGAATAAGTCCTTCCTTTAATGTCTTCATGAGACGTTTTTATTGGACAGTTTAAAACAAACATGTGATCAGCAGAAAGCTTCGTCTCCTAAAGAAAAAGCAACAAACCTCCTTCTTTAAGCTGGACATTTATGTGGGAAAAACCTTCATAACTGATGACATAAGGCATTACTGACACATTTAAACATTTTCAGAAAAGCTCTTTATGTTTAAGTTCAAACTGAGCCGTGAAATAAAGCTGTTGTCACAATAATAGTGATGTCAGAATCCTGTCATATGTTTGGTGTTTCATCACTTTCCTGCGTAACTTTGTTTAAGTTTTTTACTCTGATATGTGGTGAAATGATGTTTTATGCACCTTCTGGTTATTAGTTTAGGGTTTAGCCTACAGTTGTAACATGGAACTGGTCGTCTGCACATATAATCTATCTGATGTGTGATTGATTGATGCTACTGAGTCTGATTTTTAGTTTTCCCCTCTTTCCCTGCCTGGCCACCATGATGCATAAAGACAATCCATCGGTCTGAAAGGCTCGGAGACTCTGGGTCTGTTTGCTGTTGCTTCGAACATTCATTGCTAGGGGGGATGCGTCTTCTGGGATAAAGCACGCTGTAAACTGTCACCATGGCGATGGCGTGAGACAATGACCCGGGGGAGTGTGTGGTGCAGAGAGGAGAAGAGCAAAGAGGGAGATAAGTGTGCGTTCTGTTGAGCAGAAATACTTCCTGCATGAGTAAAACATTCTTCAGCAGTCGCTCATCTGCATGGGAACATGTTTGGTTATTGTGCTTTTATTTCGTGTTTAACATAAACATGTTTTATTATAAGAAAGAGCTTTATACTTTTACTGCTTTTTACACTATGGGACAAACATCTGCAACTGAAACATCTGCAACTGAAACATCTGTAACTGAAACATCTGCAACTGAAACATCTACAACTGAACCATCTGCAACTGAAACATGTAACAGAAACATCTGCAACTGAAACATCTGCAACTGAAACATGTAACTGAAACATCTGCAACTGAAACATCTGCAACTGAACCATCTGTAACTGAAACATCTGCAACTGAAACATCTGCAACTGAAACATCTGCAACTGAACCATCTGCAACTGAAACATGTAACAGAAACATCTGCAACTGAAACATCTGCAACTGAAACATGTAACTGAAACATCTGCAACTGAAACATGTAACTGAAACATCTGCAACTGAAACATCTGCAACTGAAACATCTGTAACTGAAACATCTGCAACTGAAACATCTACAACTGAACCATCTGCAACTGAAACATGTAACAGAAACATCTGCAACTGAAACATCTGCAACTGAAACATGTAACTGAAACATCTGCAACTGAAACATCTGCAACTGAAACATCTGTAACTGAAACATCTGCAACTGAAACATCTGCAACTGAAACATCTGCAACTGAACCATCTGCAACTGAAACATGTAACAGAAACATCTGCAACTGAAACATCTGCAACTGAAACATCTGCAACTGAAACATCTGCAACTGAAACATGTAACTGAAACATCTGCAACTGAAACATGTAACTGAAACATCTGCAACTGAAACACCTGCAACTGAAACATCTGCAACTGAAACATCTGCAACTGAAACATCTGCAACTGAAACATCTACAACTGAAACATCTGCAACTGAAACATCTGCAACTGAAACATCTGCAACTGAAACATCTGTAACTGAAACATCTGCAACTGAAACATCTACAACTGAAACATGTAACTGAAACATGTAACAGAAACATCTGCAACTGAAACATCTGCAACTGAAACATGTAACTGAAACATCTGCAACTGAAACATGTAACTGAAACATCTGCAACTGAAACACCTGCAACTGAAACATCTGCAACTGAAACATCTACAACTGAAACATCTGCAACTGAAACATCTGCAACTGAAACATCTGCAACTGAAACATCTACAACTGAAACATCTGCAACTGAAACATCTGCAACTGAAACATCTGCAACTGAAACATCTGCAACTGAAACATCTGTAACTGAAACATCTGCAACTGAAACATCTACAACTGAAACATGTAACTGAAACATGTAACAGAAACATCTGCAACTGAAACATCTGCAACTGAAACATCTGCAACTGAAACATCTGCAACTGAAACATCTGTAACTGAAACATCTGCAACTGAAACACCTGCAACTGAAACATCTGCAACTGAAACATCTGCAACTGAAACATCTGCAACTGAAACATCTACAACTGAAACATGTAACTGAAACATGTAACAGAAACATCTGCAACTGAAACATCTGCAACTGAAACATGTAACTGAAACATCTGCAACTGAAACACCTGCAACTGAAACATCTGCAACTGAAACATCTGCAACTGAAACATCTGCAACTGAAACATCTGTAACTGAAACATCTGCAACTGAAACATCTACAACTGAAACATGTAACTGAAACATGTAACAGAAACATCTGCAACTGAAACATCTGCAACTGAAACATGTAACTGAAACATCTGCAACTGAAACATGTAACTGAAACATCTGCAACTGAAACACCTGCAACTGAAACATCTGCAACTGAAACATCTGCAACTGAAACATCTACAACTGAAACATCTGCAACTGAAACATCTGCAACTGAAACATCTGCAACTGAAACATCTGCAACTGAAACATCTGTAACTGAAACATCTGCAACTGAAACATCTACAACTGAAACATGTAACTGAAACATGTAACAGAAACATCTGCAACTGAAACATCTGCAACTGAAACATCTGCAACTGAAACATCTGCAACTGAAACATCTGTAACTGAAACATCTGCAACTGAAACACCTGCAACTGAAACATCTGCAACTGAAACATCTGCAACTGAAACATCTGCAACTGAAACATCTACAACTGAAACATCTGCAACTGAAACATCTGCAACTGAAACATCTGCAACTGAAACATCTGTAACTGAAACATCTGCAACTGAAACATCTGCAACTAAAACATGTAACTGAAACATCTGCAACTGAAACATCTGCAACTGAAACATCTGCAACTGAAACATCTGCAACTGAAACATGTAACAGAAACATCTGCAACTGAAACATCTGCAACTGAAACATCTGCAACTGAAACATCTGCAACTGAAACATCTGTAACTGAAACATCTGCAACTGAAACATCTGCAACTGAAACATCTGCAACTGAAACATCTGCAACTGAAACATGTAACTGAAACATCTGCAACTGAAACATCTGCAACTGAAACATGTAACTGAAACATCTGCAACTGAAACATGTAACTGAAACATCTGCAACTGAAACACCTGCAACTGAAACATCTGCAACTGAAACATCTGCAACTGAAACATCTACAACTGAAACATCTGCAACTGAAACATCTGCAACTGAAACATCTGCAACTGAAACATCTGCAACTGAAACATCTGTAACTGAAACATCTGCAACTGAAACATCTACAACTGAAACATGTAACTGAAACATGTAACAGAAACATCTGCAACTGAAACATCTGCAACTGAAACATGTAACTGAAACATCTGCAACTGAAACATGTAACTGAAACATCTGCAACTGAAACACCTGCAACTGAAACATCTGCAACTGAAACATCTGCAACTGAAACATCTACAACTGAAACATCTGCAACTGAAACATCTGCAACTGAAACATCTGCAACTGAAACATCTGCAACTGAAACATCTGTAACTGAAACATCTGCAACTGAAACATCTACAACTGAAACATGTAACTGAAACATGTAACAGAAACATCTGCAACTGAAACATCTGCAACTGAAACATCTGCAACTGAAACATCTGCAACTGAAACATCTGTAACTGAAACATCTGCAACTGAAACACCTGCAACTGAAACATCTGCAACTGAAACATCTGCAACTGAAACATCTGCAACTGAAACATCTACAACTGAAACATCTGCAACTGAAACATCTGCAACTGAAACATCTGCAACTGAAACATCTGTAACTGAAACATCTGCAACTGAAACATCTGCAACTAAAACATGTAACTGAAACATCTGCAACTGAAACATCTGCAACTGAAACATCTGCAACTGAAACATCTGCAACTGAAACATGTAACAGAAACATCTGCAACTGAAACATCTGCAACTGAAACATCTGCAACTGAAACATCTGCAACTGAAACATCTGTAACTGAAACATCTGCAACTGAAACATCTGCAACTGAAACATCTGCAACTGAAACATCTGCAACTGAAACATGTAACTGAAACATCTGCAACTGAAACATCTGCAACTAAAACATGCAACTGAAACATCTGCAACTGAAACATCTGCAACTGAAACATCTGCAACTGAAACATGTAACTGAAACATCTGTAATAGAAACATCTGCAACTGAAACATCTACAACTGAAACATCTGCAACTGAAACATCTGCAACTGAAACATCTGCAACTGAAACATCTGCAACTGAAACATCTGTAACTGAAACATCTGCAACTGAAACATCTGCAACTGAAACATCTGCAACTGAAACATGTAACTGAAACATCTGTAACTGAAACATCTGCAACTGAAACATCTGCAACTGAAACATCTGCAACTGAAACATCTGCAACTGAAACATGTAACTGAAACATCTGCAACTGAAACATCTGCAACTAAAACATGTAACTGAAACATCTGCAACTGAAACATCTGCAACTGAAACATCTGCAACTGAAACATCTGCAACTGAAACATCTGCAACTGAAACATGTAACTGAAACATCTGCAACTGAAACATCTGCAACTGAAACATCTGCAACTGAAACATCTGCAACTGAAACATTTGTAACTGAAACATCTGCAACTGAAACATCTGTAACTGAAACATCTGCAACTGAAACATCTGCAACTGAAACATCTGCAACTGAAACATGTAACTGAAACATCTGCAACTGAAACATCTGCAACTGAAACATCTGTAACTGAAACATCTGCAACTGAAACATCTGTAACTGAAACATCTGCAACTGAAACATCTGCAACTGAAACATCTGTAACTGAAACATCTGCAACTGAAACATCTGCAACTGAAACATCTGCAACTGAAACATCTGCAACTGAAACATGTAACTGAAACATCTGCAACTGAAACATCTGCAACTAAAACATGTAACTGAAACATCTGCAACTGAAACATCTGCAACTGAAACATCTGCAACTGAAACATCTGCAACTGAAACATCTGCAACTGAAACATGTAACTGAAACATCTGCAACTGAAACATCTGCAACTGAAACATCTGCAACTGAAACATCTGCAACTGAAACATTTGTAACTGAAACATCTGCAACTGAAACATCTGTAACTGAAACATCTGCAACTGAAACATCTGCAACTGAAACATCTGCAACTGAAACATGTAACTGAAACATCTGCAACTGAAACATCTGCAACTGAAACATCTGTAACTGAAACATCTGCAACTGAAACATCTGTAACTGAAACATCTGCAACTGAAACATCTGCAACTGAAACATGTAACTGAAACATCTGTAACTGAAACATCTGCAACTGAAACATCTGCAACTGAAACATCTGCAACTGAAACATCTGCAACTAAAACATGTAACTGAAACATCTGCAACTGAAACATCTGC
Source organism: Leuresthes tenuis (assembly GCF_036924035.1). Classification (NCBI taxonomy): domain Eukaryota; kingdom Metazoa; phylum Chordata; class Actinopteri; order Atheriniformes; family Atherinopsidae; genus Leuresthes; species Leuresthes tenuis. The sequence continues at coordinate 662,249 of NW_027325375.1, read as the reverse complement.
AACTGAAACATCTGCAACTGAAACATCTGCAACTGAAACATGTAACTGAAACATGTAACTGAAACATCTGCAACTGAAACATGTAACTGAAACATCTGCAACTGAAACATGTAACTGAAACATGTAACTGAAACATCTGCAACTGAAACATCTGTAACTGAAACATCTGCAACTGAAACATCTGCAACTGAAACATCTGTAACTGAAACATCTGCAACTGAAACATCTGCAACTGAAACATGTAACTGAAACATCTGTAACTGAAACATCTGCAACTGAAACATCTGCAACTGAAACATCTGCAACTGAAACATGTAACTGAAACATCTGCAACTGAAACATGTAACTGAAACATCTGCAACTGAAACATCTGCAACTGAAACATGTAACTGAAACATCTGCAACTGAAACATCTGTAACTGAAACATCTGCAACTGAAACATCTGCAACTGAAACATCTGCAACTGAAACATCTGCAACTGAAACATGTAACTGAAACATCTGCAACTGAAACATCTGGAACTGAAACATCTGCAACTGAAACATGTAACTGAAACATCTGCAACTGAAACATCTACAACTGAAACATCTGCAACTGAAACATCTGCAACTGAAACATCTGCAACTGAAACATCTGCAACTGAAACATCAGATGGCAGCCCGAAGCTGACACAATCATTAAAAACCATTAATTATGGGGGGGGGGGGGGGCTGTCACTGGGCGAGGGGTCCAACCTGGACGGGTCCCTCACAGATTCAGAGTCACATGAACATTTATCTAAACATATGTTTGTTCAAACTTTAAAATCAGAACTTTTATTTAAGCTGAAAACCAACAACAGCCCACACTGAGCAGCTGATGTGAGGATAGCAGCACATTGTTTGTGACCCCCCCCCCCCCCCCCCCAGGTAATGAGGTCGGGGCTGAAACTTGTTTATGCTGTAAACCAGACTCAAAGGGGCTGTATGTCAGTTCTGGACGGTCAGCTCTCACTAAATCCTGATTCTACAGCCACAGAGTCCTTTAAGGCAGTTTGTGCCTTCTGAGGAAGCTGGAAGCTGCAGGTAAAAACCTGAAGACCACATCAGGCTTTTTCAGGAGGTGTGAGTCGGATTTATGCTGATTTGACTGTTCTAAACTGCTACTGAAACCAGTTCTGCATCATCATCCATAAACAAAGAGTTTATTCAGCATTTAGATGATCAGAAGCAGACGAAATGAATGATAAAAACGAGTCTGAATCATCATTATATTTTATCTTTAGGGAATAAACAGAATAATGTGAATAAAAGGAAGGAAGGCTGCTGTGGTCTGATATTCAAACTCAGTGTTTTCTCTCTACTTGTTTATTCTGTTCACTTTATTATTTTATGGACCTTTCATTGTTACCACAGCATCATAAAAGCACCAAACTCATCCACAGCGTGGACTTATCAGTGCTTTTCTCTGCTTTTCTGAAAGCGTGGAGAACCTGCTGGTACCCTGAGTTCTTCGGGCCAAGCCGGCTTTTCTGAGCCCAGTTTGCAAATATCAGATCTGGCCAACAACTTAATAATTATCCCCCAGAAGACACGTCCCAGAACCTGTTGCTAGCAGGCTTTGTAAATGGAAACCAGCTTCCTTTTATGCTCCTTTACCCAGAAGCCAGATGTTTCCAGTGGTCTCCTCCATCGTGAGCTTCAGCGCTAACTGGTGCAGGGAAGGCTTTGTTTCTGCTTCACATTCAGAGAGAAACTCCTGGTGGAGAACTTTGGGTAACATCACTATCTCAGTCCTTCTCAACCAGTTCTATCTGTATTCAGATGTAAATGGTTTAAAGTTCAGCTCAAAGCTCCTGATAAGTGCTGCAGGGTCATCAAGATGCTCTGAACAACTCTCAACAACCACACTGATGTATGTGTGAAGATGTGTCAGTTTGTGTGTATTATAGTGCTGTTATACACATATATATATATATTTATATAAATATATCACAAGATAACAGAGACTCAATCTCTCAGGCTGACAAATACAGAGCAGTTATAAATGAGGAGTATATAAACATGTTAAACTTTGTTAGTTTTATTACAGGAATCAACCACAGCCTCCATCTCCTCTGATTTACAGCTTCCTTTCCCCGCCTTCTTCTCTTTATTGTGGGCAGAGCGTGTTGTAATCTAACCACCGGCTGCTGCCTCAGCCTCCTCAGGTGAGTCAGAGGTTCTGCTCATTCACGGCCTGAGGTGAGTCGGGTTTAAGGTTCAGCATCTTCTCAAAGGACTGCGTATAGGAATCATGTTTTAAATCTGTAAGAGAAAAGAGAAATTAACAGTTTTACCAGGTAAAATAAGAGTTCCACAAGGCTTCCTCCGACCTTTAGTCTGAGACTTTTCTTTAGTTTTAGACAAATGTTTTCAGAGTTTTACGTGCCAGGCGGCCAGCTATTCTGTGGTTTTGTGCCCCCCCCCTTCCCTGTGTGTTGTCTTCAGGTAACTGCTGCAGGGATGCTGCTCACCTGTGTGAGCAGCTGATTGGATAATTACCGCTGACCTCTGACCTCTGACCAATCACAGCTGAGGAGCCATTTTAAAATGGAGGAAGTCTCGGGCCTTCGGGGCTTCTTGACTCTTGATTTTGCTGCTATCCTTGTCTCTTTTGGTGCTCTTTCAGAGACACATTTGTTCAGGGAGGTTTTGGGACGAGGTAAGTTGGGGAACATTTTATTTCTTTAGCACTCACATAGCATTTAATTGTTATTCCACTGGGTTTCCACTGTACTGTTTTGGAGGTATTCTGTTTAATTTCTTTCTTCAGAGATAGCTCAGACAGGCCTTCTTTTGTTATATTAATTTCATTTTATTTGGCACAATCACTTTGTCCCTCTTTTTTTGTTACAATAAAGCTAATTTGTTCACTTCAACTGAGACTCCTTTGATTTACTGGTTGTCGTGTTATTCTCTGCTAACTGCTTTCACCAAGTGGACGTAACACAGAGCTTGGTATAAAACAGGGAAAAACTCCATATTACCTCAGAGTTTTACACTTTTCTGCCCCAGGAAACGTGGAGCCAACACTTGGAACTGGGTTTGGGTTTGATTGCAGCAACTCAAAGCTGTGTTGTGTCTTTACAAGTTTATGTTGTGGAGCCAGAATGATGTTTTTTCTGATAAAGAGACTAAATCTAGCCTTTGTTTTAAATTAGAGGTTGGTTTGTTGCATCTGGACTGCAGTTAGCACTAAGTTACACCAGCAGAAATCATCTGGAGGAACTGAAGCTCCAGAAAAGGCGCCGAGTCTGAGAAGAGAAGCCATCTGAGCAAAGACCGGTGACAGGAGAACACATCTAATGGCTTCTATCACAGAAACGTGTCTGTTAATGCAGATAAAGAATGACAGAATCTCAGGATTCTGTCTCCAGGTTCCCTGAATCTTTAGATGGCGTCACACAGATGATGGAATATTGAAGTTATCCCTCTGAGGAGCGTTTTTCTGAAACTACTCCACAGCTTTTAGCAGATTGCTGAACCTGAAGCCCAGCTTTACTTCGGCCTCTTATCATGTTCAACATGTTCCTAAGTATTCATTCCTTTTCCATCCTTTTGTGCACCCTGATCCAATATCGCTTGATATTTTCTATGTTCAGCTGTAAATAAATGACAGTTTATTGATGATAAACTAAATAAATGACACTTTATTCATTGTATTCTGTTCTGTTTACATCAGGGAAGTCAAACTCCGGTCCTGGAGGGCCGCTGTCCTGCAGCTTTTAGATGTTTCTCTGCTCCAACACACCTGATTCAGATTAATGCATCATTAGCAGGCTTATGCAGAACTTAACAATCTTTCAAAGAGATCCATTTCATCTGAATCAGGTGCTTTGAAGCAGGGAAACATCTAAAACCTGCAGGACAGCGGCTCTCCAGGACCGGAGTTCCTGGTTTACATGTAACACAGCAGTCCAACTTTTATGGAGTTACTGGAGCTGCAGAAAGGAAATGGAGAATAAAACGATGGCATGGTGGTCATATCCCAGCAGGACGGCCTTTTGGTGTGGAGTTTGCTTGCCCCACCCAGGAGTAATTCAGGTAACAGGAGATTAATTTAACGTTAGCTTGTTAGCAAAGATGCTGCGTCACTAGCTCAAACAGACGGCCTTGAAATAATGTCATGAAGAAGAAGTTGTTCTGGAGCTGCCATCTATTGGTTGCTACAACTTTACATATTTAGACTCATTTCTACGAACAACAGGAGATTCATTTAACGTTAGCTTGTTAGCAAAGATGCTGCGTCACTAGCTCACTTGGTCATGTGACCTGGCTGGTTTTCTCTCTCCAGATGCATGTCAGTGTTTTTTCTTTCCTCCGTGGAAATCTAGTGAAACTGAAATAGAAATAAAACTGATTTGTCTGGATAAGTGTTCATTTGTACTGCTTCTTTCTTTCCTGAGCATCGCCGCCATGTCAGACCTTTGTTCGGTACCTTCCAAGTGCCTCAGAGAAAGAATGAGCTGCTGCACCAAAGATGATAAAACAATTAGAAGCTGGGCTAATGGAAACTTCTGGCCTCCTAAACTGTGGTTCTGTCTTTTGTGCAATTTGTGCAGGTTCAAAATGAAACGTTAGGCTCTGTCAGCAAACTTAACCCATTTGGATGTTGACAGGTTGTTGACTCGGCCTGATGCTGATAGTTTGGAGGCAGAGCTGCTCTTAAGCGTTGCATCTAATGACCAATAGGAGCCCAGATGTGATGACATCTGACCACCTTTAACTAAATGTAGTTGAAAACAAAATATGGCCCCCACACAGGAGTAAAACTAACTCTAAATAATGTCATGAAGAAGAAGTTGTTCTGGAGCTGCCATCTATTGGTGTAATAATCTGAGATTTTGTTGCTACAGCATTTCTACGAACAACAGGAGATTAATTTAACGTTAGCTTGTTAGCAAAGATGCTGCGTCACTAGCTCAAACAGACGGCCTTGAAATAATGTCATGAAGAAGAAGTTGTTCTGGAGCTGCCATCTATTGGTTGCTACAACTTTACATATTGAGACTCATTTCTACGAACAACAGGACCTGGCCCCCACCTCTTTGTGTGGTCCTGTGATGGTCCAGAGGAGATTTAACCTCTTTTACGTAGAAATATCGTACAAAACTATGACGATATACTTTAAATAATGAACTCTTTATCGTCTCAGTTGTCTAATCTGCTCACTTCCAACACTTTGGAACAGTTTATTATGCAGTATCTCAGACAAACAACATAATTATGTTTTCGACTGATAGTTTATCGGCTCTGCTCAGGTAAACTGTCCATCAGCTGATGAGGTTAAAATAACAGCGATAACCTCGGCTGAGGCGTCATTCTGCCTCTATCAGGCACCTTTTGGACTTTGGCTGTCAGATTGTTTCTGCTGGATTCACCTGTGACTGATGGAAGGAGAAACTCTCTGCCGCTCCCCTGTGATGATCAGCTGCAGAAGAAGGACATTTGACGACTTTTTGCTCGATAAATGACATAATTAAATGTAAACTGGAACGTTCGATGGTTAATTTTCCCTTTAAAACGCAGGAAATCAGACGTTGTTGCATTAAATGCTCAGATTGAAGTTTTCTTGTATGATAAAATAAAAGTGAATGCGACTAATCATCAGATATGTTGCAGATGTTGGTCAAATTCCACTGAGTGACTGAGAAGTGCATGTGAGTAACTAATGAGTAAAACCTGTTAACTGATAAAGTACCTTTGGTTCTGTTTTCTACAGATAAAGCTGTAAATGGAGCCACTTAGCGTGTTGTGACCCTGCAGCCTTCCCTGACGCAGCGTTAATCAGGCTGATACTAACTAATCAGCTCTTATCTGCATCATATCTGTAGTTCTCTTCATTCGACTCTCACAATAACAGAAAAAGTTGCATCCATCCATTTTCCACACCTGTGTGAGATTAAGGAGATACAGAAACCTGTTTGGGGGTGGAGCCCATAGAGCCCAGAGAGGACGCCTTGAACAGGATGCTCTCTTTAAGTTTAGCCCATCACATCCTGTTCGGTCTCAGCTGTAAAGGACCAGGTTTAAGTGACTGTGTCTCTTTAAAACTGCTGCCGGTTGCTGGTAGATGATACCAAGGGCGTAACCATGGTTTAGACATTGGGGGGGTCCAAGAAAAACTAAATTCTTAAGTGCGTTATCTACAATTCTTTATTTATATATGAAAAATTGGACATTTAGAACATAGTTTAGAGGACTACATTGACCATGTAAGTTCACATCTAAAGGAATAGTGTAATTTCTCCGAGACAGTGACTGCCCCCCCACTTTGTTTTGGTTAGTTGCTTACTGTTTACTGACCTTAAACACACCTACCAATTACAGTTATGCTCTTCCAGTAGTTCTGTAGCAAATAGGACAGCTTCCAATGGAAAACGACCAAATACCCAAAGCATGTTTATGGAAATATTTTAATAAGGACAACTAATGATGTAACAAATTACAGACTTTTCCTTTAACAAAAGATGTGCTGAGGACTTTTAAGTCCAGGTTCATTTCTATTGTGTCAGTGTCTCAAAATGTGCATTAACAATGAAAAGTCTAACAGTCTAATGTTATTTTTGTTTTAAGTTGTTTTATTTTGAAAGGGGGCGGAAGTTTATTTTCTTGATTCTGTGTTGGACTTCCTGTTCTGGTACAATCTGCTCTGTTGAGCAGCGGCTCCGTCAAAAGTAGAAGTCCAACGTAAAGATAAGGAGAGCCGCTGCTGAGACGGCGGCGCAGCCGTTACGTTCCCATGGTAACACACGCAAGCGCGCCCGGTGGCGCGCCCGGTGTCGCGCCCGGTGGGTCACTCTCATTGGCTGTTAGCATCACCAACGGCGACCGCGGCGCAGCCGTTACGTTCCCATGGTAACACACGGAAATAAACTGAAAATAAAAAGACATAACAAGAGACCGATCCCTTGACAGGGTTCATAAAAGGAGAACATGCATTTTACATGTTTTCTGCTGAATATTGGGGGGGACAGGTTGGTATTTTCTCAATATTGGGGGGGACACGACCCCCCCAGAGAATGCGTGGTTACGCCATAGGACGATACTATGCTTTGTGTGTCATTGTGACAAAGTTTGTCCCTGGAGCAAAGACTGTTTCACATAAAACTGTCATAAAAGAGAGCGTTAAGCACTTTTTATAGACCAAAACTCCCATTTTTAAAGACTGAAAGGTGCCAGCAGAGTTAGACACTTGACCTTCACCCAGGACACCAGAGGTCATCCCTGACCTGCCTCTCACATCTGGTCCCTACCATCCAGTTAACCGGTTTCTGCTCCAGGAGCCAGTTGGTGTTGCAGTTGTAGTGGGGCCCTTGAATGTGGCCCCTGCCAGCCAGTATAAAGCCCTGCTTGGGCTCCTTCCTCTACCTCACTTCCTGTTCTGCTGCTGATTGTGGCCTCCTGGTAGGTAGCTGCTTATCTTGCATGCTAACTCTTTCCCTGAGCTTCCTCCTTTCCCTTTAGGGGTATCGACATTATTTAGTACTGGCACCATTTTATCCAGCTGCGGTTTTATCCTCCTGTTGTTTCGTTCAGCCGCTGTTCGCTTTGTGTCTTTGTCCACATTTGTTTTGCATTAGTTCATGTAAATTTAGTCAAGTTTTGTGTTGATTCTTTTGCTTATTCTTTAATTTGTTGGGAATAAACATTTTAATTTTACCATGAAAGTACGTCTCTGCCTCTTCAGTATTAGCCTGTGGTTCCTGGGGTGTAATTCTCCAGGTGGCGTTGGTCCCTGGTCATTCTACAGTCCCTCGCCGTGCCGCCATGACGGGTTCAATCACAAAGCGTAACAAACTGTGGTTGAGATCATAATGAAAGTCCTGTTTGAAGACGGCTGTAGAGCTTTCACCTGAGGTGAGTATCGTCTTTGCATATCCCTTGATGTGAGGTGATGTTTCCTTTCTTGTTCCCCCTAATCCAGGGATGGCAAACTCCGGTCCTGGAGGGCCGCTGTCCTGCAGGTTTTAGATGTTTCCCTGCTTCAAAGCACCTGATTCAGATTAAATGGATCTCTTCAAAAGATTGTTAAGTTCTGCACAAACCAGCTAATGAGGCATTGATCTGAATCAGGTGTGTTGGAAACATCTAAAAGCTGCAGGGAAACGTCTAAAACCTGCAGGGAAACGTCTAAAACCTGCAGGGAAACATCTAAAACCTGCAGGGAATCGTCTAAAACCTGCAGGGAAACGTCTAAAACCTGCAGGGAAACGTCTAAAACCTGCAGGGAATCGTCTAAAACCTGCAGGAAAACATCTGAAACCTGCAGGAAAACATCTAAAACCTGCAGGGAAACATCTAAAACCTGCAGGGAAACCTCTAAAACCTGCAGGGAAACCTCTAAAACCTGCAGGAAAACATCTAAAACCTGCAGGGAAACATCTAAAACCTGCAGGGAAACATCTAAAACCTGCAGGAAACGTCTAAAACCTGCAGGGAAACATCTGAAACCTGCAGGGAAACATCTAAAACCTGCAGGAAACATCTAAAACCTGCAGGAAAACGTCTAAAACCTGCAGGAAAACGTCTAAAACCTGCAGGGAAACGTCTAAAACCTGCAGGAAAACGTCTAAAACCTGCAGGGAAACGTCTAAAACCTGCAGGGAAACGTCTAAAACCTGGAGGGAAACGTCTAAAACCTGCAGGGAAACGTCTAAAACCTGCAGGGAAACGTCTAAAACCTGCAGGAAAACGTCTAAAACCTGCAGGGAAACGTCTAAAACCTGCAGGAAAACATCTAAAACCTGCAGGGAAACATCTGAAACCTGCAGGAAACATCTGAAACCTGCAGGAAAACATCTGAAACCTGCAGGAAACATCTAAAACCTGCAGGGAAACATCTAAAATCTGCAGGAAAACATCTAAAACCTGCAGGAAACGTCTAAAACCTGCAGGGAAACATCTAAAACCTGCAGGAAAACATCTAAAACCTGCAGGGAAACGTCTAAAACCTGCAGGGAAACGTCTAAAACCTGCAGGGAAACGTCTAAAACCTGCAGGAAAACGTCTAAAACCTGCAGGGAAACGTCTAAAACCTGCAGGGAAACGTCTAAAACCTGGAGGGAAACATCTAAAACCTGCAGGGAAACGTCTAAAACCTGCAGGGAAACGTCTAAAACCTGCAGGAAAACATCTAAAACCTGCAGGAAAACGTCTAAAACCTGCAGGGAAACGTCTAAAACCTGGAGGGAAACATCTAAAACCTGCAGGGAAACGTCTAAAACCTGCAGGGAAACGTCTAAAACCTGCAGGAAAACGTCTAAAACCTGCAGGGAAACGTCTAAAACCTGCAGGAAAACGTCTAAAATCTGCAGGGAAACGTCTAAAACCTGCAGGGAAACGTCTAAAACCTGCAGGGAAACGTCTAAAACCTGCAGGAAACATCTAAAACCTGCAGGGAAACATCTAAAACCTGCAGGGAAACATCTAAAATCTGCAGGAAACATCTAAAACCTGCAGGGAAACATCTAAAACCTGCAGGGAAACATCTAAAACCTGCAGGGAAACATCTAAAACCTGCAGGGAAACATCTAAAATCTGCAGGAAACGTCTAAAACCTGCAGGGAAACGTCTAAAACCTGCAGGAAAACGTCTAAAACCTGCAGGGAAACGTCTAAAACCTGCAGGAAAACGTCTAAAATCTGCAGGGAAACGTCTAAAACCTGCAGGGAAACGTCTAAAACCTGCAGGGAAACGTCTAAAACCTGCAGGGAAACATCTAAAACCTGCAGGAAACATCTAAAACCTGCAGGGAAACATCTAAAACCTGCAGGGAAACATCTAAAATCTGCAGGAAACGTCTAAAACCTGCAGGAAAACGTCTAAAACCTGCAGGGAAACGTCTAAAACCTGCAGGAAAACGTCTAAAATCTGCAGGGAAACGTCTAAAACCTGCAGGGAAACGTCTAAAACCTGCAGGGAAACGTCTAAAACCTGCAGGGAAACATCTAAAACCTGCAGGAAACATCTAAAACCTGCAGGAAACATCTAAAACCTGCAGGAAACATCTAAAACCTGCAGGGAAACATCTAAAATCTGCAGGAAACATCTAAAACCTGCAGGAAACATCTAAAACCTGCAGGGAAACATCTAAAACCTGCAGGGAAACATCTAAAATCTGCAGGAAACGTCTAAAACCTGCAGGAAAACGTCTAAAACCTGCAGGGAAACGTCTAAAACCTGCAGGAAAACGTCTAAAATCTGCAGGGAAACGTCTAAAACCTGCAGGGAAACGTCTAAAACCTGCAGGGAAACGTCTAAAACCTGCAGGGAAACATCTAAAACCTGCAGGAAACATCTAAAACCTGCAGGAAACATCTAAAACCTGCAGGAAACATCTAAAACCTGCAGGGAAACATCTAAAATCTGCAGGAAACATCTAAAACCTGCAGGAAACATCTAAAACCTGCAGGGAAACATCTAAAACCTGCAGGGAAACATCTAAAATCTGCAGGAAACGTCTAAAACCTGCAGGAAAACGTCTAAAACCTGCAGGGAAACGTCTAAAACCTGCAGGAAAACGTCTAAAATCTGCAGGGAAACGTCTAAAACCTGCAGGGAAACGTCTAAAACCTGCAGGGAAACGTCTAAAACCTGCAGGGAAACATCTAAAACCTGCAGGAAACATCTAAAACCTGCAGGAAACATCTAAAACCTGCAGGGAAACATCTAAAATCTGCAGGAAACATCTAAAACCTGCAGGAAACATCTAAAACCTGCAGGACAGCGGCCCTCCAGGACCAGAGTTTGCCATCCCCACGAATGCCCAACAATAACCGTAATATAACTTTGAACAGAACAGAGAGGGAACTAACACATTTCTGCCACATTTGGAACCAAACTGAAAGATCCATCGACTGGAAGCATCTGACAGTTAGAAACCCTGACCAAGGGATAAGTATGTGAACCCACACCTTTCTGGAGCTGATGGAGATCAGCTGATTGGACTGTTTTAAGTTACCTGATTCATTTGGTTTGGTGGTGATGTCTGGGAAGTTCTATGAAAAGAGTAGCTCAGAGGTGGCTTAAAAAGGAAAAATGAGAAATGTCTCAGGTCTCGAATGCACGAGAGTTTAATGCATTAAAGGCACCTTTAGACACATTTACTGCATATAACTGAAATCATATTTCTCCACCATCGAAATCTTACCTTAATCTAACCCTAAATCTTGACAAACACCTTTAGAAACAGCTGCTCTGGGTCAGAATGATAAAAATCGTACCTTAATCTAACCCTAAATCTTGATAAACACCGTCTTATATCATAGAAACAGCTGCTCTGGGTCAGAATTAAAGTCATTAAAGGCACCTTTAGACACATTTACTGCATATAACTTTATAAAACTGTTAAAGTTCTGAAATCATACTTCTCCACCATCAAAATCTTACCTTAATCTAACCCTAAATCTTGACAAACACCTTTAGAAACAGCTTCTCTGGGTCAGAATGATAAAAATCTTACCTTAATCTAACCCTAAATCGTGACAAACACCGTCTTATATCATAGAAACAGCTTCTCTGGGTCAGAATTAAAGTCATTAAAGGCACCTTTAGACCAATTTACTGCATATAACTTTATAAAACTGTTAAAGTTCTGAAATCATACTTCTCCACCATTGAAATCTTACCTTAATCTAACCCTAAATCTTGACAAACACCGTCTTATACCTTTAGAAACAGCTGCTCTGGGTCAGAATGCACAGCTACTGTATAAAATGGGCTCTTGTGTTGGATGTTGACCTTTTTTCCACTTGAGTCTTGCCTCGATAACGAAGCCTCCGGCAGAAGTCAGCAGCAGCCGCCCCGCCTAACGTTTGTGGCTCTGGATAAATCTAACTCTGCCGCTGGCTAAACAGAGTAACCCAACTCCTGAAGCCCAACCCAGCCTCAGCCTGTCTGAGCAGTTTGGTTTGGCTTGTTGTGGGTTTTTTATGCTCCAGAAAGAGAAAGAAATGCTGAAAGATTTCTTTGTTTTTTTGTGCAAAGAGACTTTTATTAATCAGCTTAAACTCCAACATTACTATAAAACATTTATCACAGGAATATTACAATAAACTCCCTCCAGCTTTAGGCATTTAACAAGAATAAAAAGCATGTTAATGCAAAACTAAGGCACTTAGAAACACAAACTAATGAACAAGCATTTCAAATTAAATCCTGCTCTGGTATGAAATAAAACCTGAGTAACCGAAACAATCTTTTCTGTGTCCTCAGACTGTGAGAAGGAAGAAAAAACGGCCATATCAGTGATCCACCTTCGGTTTCAGCCTCAGCAGAAACTCTCCTAAGCAAATATTACATGCAAAACACACACAGAGCGAACAATCACACAACCAAATCCATGTAAAATGAGAGCTTCCTCCTCCTTGTCATTGTCAGAGAGCTTCAGTGAAAGTCGACACCACGCAGCACGAGAAAGCAGCAGGTGTTTCAGGCATCAAACACACAGAAATACTACTTCAACAGTTAAAAACACACATAAATACTACTTCAACAGTTAAAAACACACAGAAATATTACTTCAACAGTTAAAAATACACATAAATACTACTTCAACAGTTAAAAATAGCAGAAAAATACTACTTCAACATGTAAAAATAGCAGAAAAATACTACTTCAACAGTTAAAAATAGCAGAAAAATACTACTTCAACATGTAAAAATAGCAGAAAAATACTACTTCAACAGTTAAAAATAGCAGAAAAGTACTACTTCAACAGTTAAAAATAGCAGAAAAATACTACTTCAACATGTAAAAATAGCAGAAAAATACTACTTCAACATGTAAAAATAGCAGAAAAATACTACTTCAACAGTTAAAAATAGCAGAAAAATACTACTTCAACAGTTAAAAATAGCAGAAAAATACTACTTCAACATGTAAAAATAGCAGAAAAATACTACTTCAACATGTAAAAATAGCAGAAAAATACTACTTCAACAGTTAAAAATAGCAGAAAAATACTACTTCAACAGTTAAAAATAGCAGAAAAATACTACTTCAACATGTAAAAATAGCAGAAAAATACTACTTCAACATGTAAAAATAGCAGAAAAATACTACTTCAACATGTAAAAATAGCAGAAAAATACTACTTCAACATGTAAAAATAGCAGAAAAATACTACTTCAACATGTAAAAATAGCAGAAAAATACTACTTCAACATGTAAAAATAGCAGAAAAATACTACTTCAACATGTAAAAATAGCAGAAAAATACTACTTCAACAGTTAAAAATAGCAGAAAAATACTACTTCAGCAGTTAAAAATAGCAGAAAATAGGCTCCTATGTGCGTGTTTTATATTTCCTACGAGCTAAAAGAAGTAAATGAGCAGCGAGAGCAGTACAAAGCTTCTTCATGGCGGAGTCTTTCAGAGGGTTCGGCCTCTGCTTTCAAACACATTCACTCTACTCTAGGTGTTCAAACGTAGTCCTTCCTGTCGTAGCCCCCACCTGCGCTGCCGCTGCGCGGGGCGGAGTAAGCCATCCGCGGCGGCTTGTATCTCTTTTCTTTGGGTGGGCAGCTGCTGCAGAGCATCGCCCCCCCGATCAGGAGCAGCGCGGCGGCGCCCCAGCCGATGTAGAGCGAGGCCCCCAGTTCTCTTTTCTGAGGGCTGAGCAGGACGGGGTTGTAGAAGTCTCGGATGATGACGCTGGCGCTCCAGGAGACGGGGATGAGGACCAGAAGGCCTGCGAGGAGGAAGAAGATCCCGGAGATGATCATCACCTTGCTCTTGGTCGGCTCGTCCTCGATGCAGTTGGTGCACTTGGCGCCAACGATGGAGATCATGACGGCCAGCACGCCGAGGATGATGGCGATGATCATCATGGCTCTGGAGGCCTGAAGCTCCTGAGACAGCGCCAGCAGCGAGTCGTAGACCTTGCACTGCATCTGGCCGGTGCTCTGGGTCACACAGTTCATCCACAGGCCCTCCCAGATGGTCTGAGCTGTGATGATGTTGGCCCCGACGAACGCCGTCACCCTCCACAAAGGCAACGCACACGACACTATAGCAATGATAAATCCCAGGAAACCAAGAGAGATGCCCACTATCTCCAGCCCCATCGACATGCTGGCGTCTCGTCTGGCAGCAGAACAGAAGTCAGCCGGTTGGTTTCTCAGGCTCCGGTGGAAGCACCTGCATCAGGGTGTGATGCAGCTGTAGGATGCTGCCACGGAAACAAGAGATCCTTTATACCTCAGGGGAGCGAGGAGGAGTCCCTGAGCGATGATGTCAGCAGGAGGCTGTCAGCAGGAGGCTGTCAGCAGGAGGCTGTCAGCACACAAACATGTACAGGTAGGAGAGGGTAGGAGGGGGCAGGAGGGGGCAGGAGAGGGCAGGAGGGGGCAGGAGGGGGTAGGAGGGGGCAGGAGGGGGCAGGAGAGAGGGCAGGAGGGGGCAGGAGAGGGTAGGAGGGGGCAGGAGAGGGCAGGAGGGAGGGCAGGAGGTGGCAGGAGAGGGCAGGAGGGGGCAGGAGAGGGTAGGAGAGGGTAGGAGGAGGCAGGAGGGGGCAGGAGGGGGCAGGAGGGGGCAGGAGGAGGCAGGAGAGGGTAGGAGGGAGGGCAGGAGGGGGCAGGAGGGGGCAGGAGAGGGCAGGAGGGGGCAGGAGGGGGTAGGAGGGGGCAGGAGGGGGCAGGAGAGAGGGCAGGAGGGGGCAGGAGAGGGTAGGAGGGGGCAGGAGGAGGCAGGAGAGGGTAGGAGGGAGGGCAGGAGGGGGCAGGAGGGGGCAGGAGGGAGGGCAGGAGGGGGCAGGAGGGGGCAGGAGGGGGCAGGAGAGGGCAGGAGGGGGCAGGAGAGGGCAGGAGAGAGGGCAGGAGAGGGCAGGAGAGGGCAGGAGGGGGCAGGAGAGGGCAGGAGGGGGCAGGAGGAAGGGCAGGAGGTGGCAGGAGAGGGCAGGAGGGGGCAGGAGAGGGTAGGAGAGGGTAGGAGGAGGCAGGAGGGGGCAGGAGGGGGCAGGAGGGGGCAGGAGGAGGCAGGAGAGGGTAGGAGGGAGGGCAGGAGGGGGCAGGAGGGGGCAGGAGAGGGCAGGAGGAGGCAGGAGAGGGTAGGAGGGAGGGCAGGAGGGGGCAGGAGGGGGCAGGAGGGAGGGCAGGAGGGGGCAGGAGGGGGCAGGAGGGGGCAGGAGGGGGCAGGAGAGGGCAGGAGGGGGCAGGAGAGGGCAGGAGAGAGGGCAGGAGAGGGCAGGAGAGGGCAGGAGGGGGCAGGAGAGGGCAGGAGGGGGCAGGAGGAAGGGCAGGAGGGAGGGCAGGAGGGAGGGCAGGAGAGGGCAGGAGGGGGTAGGAGGGGGCAGGAGGGGGCAGGAGGGGGCAGGAGGGGGCAGGAGAGGGTAGGAGGGAGGGCAGGAGGGGGCAGGAGGGGGCAGGAGGGGGTAGGAGGGGGCAGGAGGGAGGGCAGGAGAGGGCAGGAGGGAGGGCAGGAGGGGGCAGGAGAGGGCAGGAGGGGGCAGGAGGGGGCAGGAGGGAGCAGGAGAGGGTAGGAGGGAGCAGGAGGGGGCAGGAGGGGGCAGGAGAGGGCAGGAGAGAGGGCAGGAGGGGGCAGGAGGGGGAAGGAGGGGGCAGGAGAGGGCAGGAGAGAGGGCAGGAGAGGGCAGGAGGGGGCAGGAGAGGGCAGGAGGAAGGACAGGAGGGGGCAGGAGGGGGCAGGAGAGGGTAGGAGGGAGCAGGAGGGGGCAGGAGGGGGCAGGAGAGGGCAGGAGAGAGGGCAGGAGGGGGCAGGAGGGGGCAGGAGAGGGCAGGAGGAAGGACAGGAGGGGGCAGGAGGGGGCAGGAGAGGGTAGGAGGGAGCAGGAGGGGGCAGGAGGGGGCAGGAGAGGGCAGGAGAGAGGGCAGGAGGGGGCAGGAGGGGGCAGGAGGGGGCAGGAGGGGGAAGGAGGGGGCAGGAGGGGGTAGGAGGGAGCAGGAGGGGGCAGGAGAGGGTAGGAGAGGGCAGGAGAGAGGGCAGGAGAGGGCAGGAGGGGGCAGTAGGGGGCAGGAGAGGGTAGGAGGGAGCAGGAGGGGGCAGGAGGGGGCAGGAGAGGGCAGGAGAGAGGGCAGGAGGGGGCAGGAGGGGGAAGGAGGGGGCAGGAGAGGGCAGGAGAGAGGGCAGGAGGGGGCAGGAGGGGGAAGGAGAGAGGGCAGGAGGGGGCAGGAGGGGGCAGGAGGGGGCAGGAGGGGGCAGGAGGGGGCAGGAGGGGGAAGGAGGGGGCAGGAGAGGGCAGGAGAGAGGGCAGGAGGGGGCAGGAGGGGGAAGGAGGGGGCAGGAGAGGGCAGGAGGGGGTAGGAGAGGGTAGGAGGGGGCAGGAGGGGGCAGGAGAGGGCAGGAGAGAGGGCAGGAGGGGGCAGGAGAGGGCAGGAGGGGGTAGGAGGGAGCAGGAGGGGGCAGGAGAGGGTAGGAGAGGGTAGGAGGGGGCAGGAGGGGGCAGGAGAGGGCAGGAGAGAGGGCAGGAGGGGGCAGGAGGGGGAAGGAGGGGGCAGGAGGGGGCAGGAGAGGGTAGGAGGGGGCAGGAGGGGGCAGGAGGGGGAAGGAGGGGGCAGGAGGGGGCAGGAGAGGGTAGGAGGGGGCAGGAGGGGGCAGGAGGAGGCAGGAGGGGGCAGGAGGAAGGACAGGAGGGGGCAGGAGGGAGGGCAGGAGAGGGCAGGAGAGGGCAGGAGGGGGCAGGAGGGGGCAGGAGAGGGCAGGAGAGGGCAGGAGGGGGCAGGAGGGGGCAGGAGGGGGAAGGAGGGGGCAGGAGGGGGTAGGAGGGGGCAGGAGGGGGCAGGAGGAGGCAGGAGGGGGCAGGAGGAAGGACAGGAGGGGGCAGGAGGGAGGGCAGGAGGGGGCAGGAGGGGGCAGGAGGGAGGACAGGAGGGGGCAGGAGGGGGCAGGAGGGGGCAGGAGGGGGCAGGAGGAGGCAGGAGGGGGCAGGAGGAGGCAGGAGGGGGCAGGAGAGGGTAGGAGGGGGCAGGAGGGGGCAGGAGGGGGCAGGAGGGGGCAGGAGGAGGCAGGAGGGGGCAGGAGGAGGCAGGAGGGGGCAGGAGGAAGGACAGGAGGGGGCAGGAGGGAGGGCAGGAGAGGGCAGGAGAGGGCAGGAGGGGGCAGGAGGGGGCAGGAGGGAGGACAGGAGGGGGCAGGAGGGGGCAGGAGAGGGCAGGAGAGGGCAGGAGGGGGCAGGAGGGGGCAGGAGGGGGAAGGAGGGGGCAAGAGGGGGCAGGAGGAGGCAGGAGGGGGCAGGAGGAAGGACAGGAGGGGGCAGGAGGGAGGGCAGGAGAGGGCAGGAGGGGGCAGGAGGGGGCAGGAGAGGGCAGGAGGGGGCAGGAGGGAGGACAGGAGGGGGCAGGAGGGGGCAGGAGGGGGCAGGAGGGGGCAGGAGGAGGCAGGAGGGGGCAGGAGGAGGCAGGAGGGGGCAGGAGGGGGCAGGAGGGGGCAGGAGGGGGCAGGAGGGGGCAGGAGAGGGTAGGAGGGAGGGCAGGAGGGGGCAGGAGGGGGCAGGAGGGGGCAGGAGAGGGCAGGAGGGGGCAGGAGGGGGCAGGAGGGGGCAGGAGGGGGTTTAAGGGTTTCAGGGACGGCCACCGGCCAAACAGCCAGTAAAGTCAACACTTCACCTGTTTCCCCCAAAGAATCCTGAGCCCTGAAGGTGAATAAACGCTGATGAAGGAGTGAGTCCAAGGTGGCGTTTAAAGTGAAAAAGGATTATTTAATATTATATATTTAAGCAGGACCGAAGGGAAGCAGAAGTTCTGTTGTGTGTTATTTACTTAGTTCCTGCTCACATGCAGAATATAAACAGCGGTAACAAAGAAGCATTCAAAGACCTGCAGGTGAGAAAAACACTGGAATTGTTCCTATCTTTGGTTACTTCCTGGATCCATATCGTGTGTTTCTCTTTTTTTTGGTGGTGGGAAAACAAAGCTTTGCTGGAAACCGGAATAACTGCACCAAGAGCAAATATGAGCAGAGAGGAAACATAAAAGGTCAGCCCTCAGACACCTTTAGCATACAGTCGGTGTGATCTTCTGGGTATCGGTTAGACTCTGAGAAAACACGAGCTCTGCTCTTTGTGTTGCTTTCTCCTGATGAACGTTTCATTTGGAAAGCACTGAAAAGTGAGGATGTTTCCCTGTGGAGACACAAAGACTCAAAGATGCCTTTTTAAGGTACTTTCAGCTGAAATATTCTGCCCAGACCTGATCAATCATGAGCTCAGGGGTGTTTAGGCTCTTTCATTACCATCATTTTCACCCATGACAGCACTTTATTTCCCACAATCACTACAAACAAACTTGTTTTAAACCAAATGCACATTAGTATATCGTAGGTTCCAGCTTTAAAGCTTAGAGAGGCAGAACATGAGGAGGTTTAATCCTGTTCTACTGCATCTCAGAGAAAAATGTTCTGCAGATGTGAAAAACATCTAAAAACATGATGTTTTCTTATTAATTATCTGCTTCTCAGAGAAAAATGTTCTGCAGATGTGAAAAACATCTAAAAACATGATGTTTTCTTATTAATTATCTGCATCTCAGAGAAAAATGTTCTGCAGATGTGAAAAACATCTAAAAACAGGATGTTTTCTTATTAATTATCTGCTTCTCAGAGAAAAATGTTCTGCAGATGTGAAAAACATCTAAAAACATGATGTTTTCTTATTAATTATCTGCATCTCAGAGAAAAATGTTCTGCAGATGTGAAAAACATCTAAAAACATGATGTTTTCTTATTAATTATCTGCATCTCAGAGAAAAATGTTCTGCAGATGTGAAAAACATCTAAAAACATGATGTTTTCTTATTAATTATCTGCATCTCAGAGAAAAATGTTCTGCAGACGTGAAAAACATCTAAAAACATGATGTTTTCTTATTAATTATCTGCATCTCAGAGGAAAATGTTCTGCAGACGTGAAAAACATCTAAAAACATGATGTTTTCTTATTAATTATCTGCATCTCAGAGAAAAATGTTCTGCAGATGTGAAAAACATCTAAAAACATGATGTTTTCTTATTAATTATCTGCATCTCAGAGAAAAATGTTCTGCAGATGTGAAAAACATCTAAAAACAGGATGTTTTCTGATTAATTATCTGCATCTCAGAGAAAAATGTTCTGCAGATGTGAAAAACATCTAAAAACATGATGTTTTCTCATTAATTATCTGCATCTCAGAGAAAAATGTTCTGCAGATGTGAAAAACATCTAAAAACATGATGTTTTCTGATTAATTATCTGCATCTCAGAGAAAAATGTTCTGCAGACGTGAAAAACATCTAAAAACATGATGTTTTCTTATTAATTATCTGCATCTCAGAGGAAAATGTTCTGCAGACGTGAAAAACATCTAAAAACATGATGTTTTCTTATTAATTATCTGCATCTCAGAGAAAAATGTTCTGCAGATGTGAAAAACATCTAAAAACATGATGTTTTCTTATTAATTATCTGCATCTCAGAGAAAAATGTTCTGCAGATGTGAAAAACATCTAAAAACAGGATGTTTTCTGATTAATTATCTGCATCTCAGAGAAAAATGTTCTGCAGACGTGAAAAACATCTAAAAACATGATGTTTTCTTATTAATTATCTGCATCTCAGAGGAAAATGTTCTGCAGATGTGAAAAACATCTAAAAACATGATGTTTTCTTATTAATTATCTGCATCTCAGAGAAAAATGTTCTGCAGATGTGAAAAACATCTAAAAACATGATGTTTTCTTATTAATTATCTGCATCTCAGAGAAAAATGTTCTGCAGATGTGAAAAACATCTAAAAACAGGATGTTTTCTGATTAATTATCTGCATCTCAGAGAAAAATGTTCTGCAGATGTGAAAAACATCTAAAAACATGATGTTTTCTCATTAATTATCTGCATTTCAGAGAAAAATGTTCTGCAGATGTGAAAAACATCTAAAAACATGATGTTTTCTTATTAATTAGACGGATGAAAACTGTTTAATAATCATCTGAAATACTCATCAGTGCATCTAAACCAAAGCCTGCTTTTCCACTGATACATGAGTGATGATCCTGCAGCATAAAGCCCAGAACCCAGAACCTTTTCTTCAGACCTACTGAGTGCTCCGGGCTGCTCAGGACTTTTACTTGGATGAAGCACCTCGTCACACTGAGAGTTCAGGGTCCAAATTAACTCAAAGTGACACCTATAAACACAGCTGAGGGCGGCTGTTTGTCGTTTCATCAGCAGCATTTCTGGAGTTTATGTGCAAACAGCAGCTGGAGCTTTTCCATTGGCAGAACCGGCTCACTGTTGAGCTGCTGCTGTCACCAAAACAAGTGCAGAGACAGAAGTGAAGCTGACACTTACTTCCAATCAGGCTGCAGTGGAGTGAGAGTTTATTTTCATTGTAAATAACTGCAGCACCAGGCTAATGGGCCTTTATTTACTTTATACCGGCTTCAGTGAGGCTGATTCTACTCTTAAAACATTTGTTCTCTGGGTGCGGCTCACTGGAGTTCAGGGGAAGTGTTGCTGCTGACGCCAGAAAGGAAGTTATTTGAAGTTATTTGACTATTCAAATGAGGAAAAAGGTGTCTGCAGTTCAGTGAAGGCAGCAGAAAGAACAGAAAGAACAGAAAGAACTTCCTTTCCCAACACGGGAGATTTGATCAGCCCGCTGCTTTCCATGTGCGTCACTGACGTAGGAACAGACTCCACTTCATGTTCATATGGAACCGTGTTGAAACAGGGCCAGACCTGTGCCATATCTGTGCCAGACCTGTGCTCGGATCTGTGCCAGACCTGTGCCAGACCTGTGCCCGACCTGTGCCATATCTGTGCCCGAATCTGTGCCAGACCTGTGCCAGACCTGTGCCAGACCTGTGCCCGACCTGTGCCATATCTGTCCCCGACCTGTGCTCGGATCTGTGCCCGACCTGTGCCAGATCTGTGCCCGAACTGTGCCCGGATCTGTGCCCGACCTGAGCCAGACCTGTGCCCGGATCTGTGCCCGACCTGAGCCAGACCTGTGCCCGGATCTGTGCCAGATCTGTGCCCGACTTGTGCCAGACCTGTGCCCGAATCTGTGCCAGACCTGTGCCAGACCTGTGCCCGATCTGTGCCCTATCTGTGCCAGACCTGTGCCCGAATCTGTGCCAGACCTGTGCCAGACCTGTGCCCGACCTGTGCCATATCTGTCCCCGACCTGTGCTCGGATCTGTGCCAGACCTGTGCCCGACCTGTGCCAGACCTGTGCCCGAATCTGTGCCAGACCTGTGCCCGGATCTGTGCCCGAACTGTGCCCGGATCTGTGCCCGACCTGAGCCAGACCTGTGCCCGGATCTGTGCCAGATCTGTGCCCGACCTGTGCCAGACCTGTGCCCGATCTGTGCCCTATCTGTGCCCGACCTGTGCCATATCTGTGCCCGGATCTGTGCCCTATCTGTGCCCGAATCTGTGCCCGGTCTGTGCCATATCTGTGCCCGACCTGTGCCCGAATCTGTGCCCGGTCTGTGCCCGACCTGTGCCCGACCTGTGCCCGACCTGTGCCCGAATCTGTGCCCGGTCTGTGCCCGAATCTGTGCCCGGATCTGTGCCCTATCTGTGCCCGACCTGTGCCCGGATCTGTACCCTATCTGTGCCCGGATCTGTGCCCTATCTGTGCCCGACCTGTGCCCGAATCTGTGCCCGGTCTGTGCCATATCTGTGCCCGACCTGTGCCCGACCTGTGCCCGGATCTGTGCCATATCTGTGCCCTATCTGTGCCCGGTCTGTGCCAGACCTGTGCCCGATCTGTGCCATATCTGTGCCCGGATCTGTGCCCGGATCTGTGCCCTATCTGTGCCCGACCTGTGCCCGGTCTGTGCCAGACCTGTGCCCGATCTGTGCCATATCTGTGCCCGGATCTGTGCCCGGATCTGTGCCCTATCTGTGCCCGACCTGTGCCCTATCTGTGCCCGACCTGTGCCCGAATCTGTGCCCGGTCTGTGCCATATCTGTGCCCGAATCTGTGCCCGACCTGTGCCCGAATCTGTGCCCGACCTGTGCCCGACCTGTGCCCGGATCTGTGCCCTATCTGTGCCCGACCTGTGCCCGGATCTGTGCCCGGATCTGTGCCCGGATCTGTGCCCTATCTGTGCCCGACCTGTGCCCGAATCTGTGCCCGGTCTGTGCCATATCTGTGCCCGACCTGTGCCCGACCTGTGCCCGAATCTGTGCCCGGTCTGTGCCATATCTGTGCCCGAATCTGTGCCCGACCTGTGCCCGGATCTGTGCCCGACCTGTGCCCGACCTGTGCCCGGATCTGTGCCAGATCTGTGCCCGACCAGTGCCCGAATCTGTGCCATATCTGTGCCCTATCTGTGCCCGGTCTGTGCCATATCTGTGCCCGACCTGTGCCCGAATCTGTGCCCGACCTGTGCCCGGTCTGTGCCATATCTGTGCCCGACCTGTGCCCGACCTGTGCCCGAATCTGTGCCCGACCTGTGCCCGACCTGTGCCCGACCTGTGCCATATCTGTGCCCGGATCTGTGCCCGGTCTGTGCCATATCTGTGCCCGACCTGTGCCCGACCTGTGCCATATCTGTGCCCGGATCTGTGCCATATCTGTGCCCGACCTGTGCCCGACCTGTGCCCGACCTGTGCCCGGATCTGTGCCAGATCTGTGCCCGACCAGTGCCCGAATCTGTGCCCGGTCTGTGCCATATCTGTGCCCTATCTGTGCCCGGTCTGTGCCATATCTGTGCCCGACCTGTGCCCGAATCTGTGCCCGACCTGTGCCCGGTCTGTGCCATATCTGTGCCCGACCTGTGCCCGACCTGTGCCCGAATCTGTGCCCGACCTGTGCCCGGTCTGTGCCATATCTGTGCCCGACCTGTGCCCGACCTGTGCCCGAATCTGTGCCCGACCTGTGCCCGACCTGTGCCCGACCTGTGCCATATCTGTGCCCGGATCTGTGCCCGGTCTGTGCCATATCTGTGCCCGACCTGTGCCCGACCTGTGCCATATCTGTGCCCGGATCTGTGCCATATCTGTGCCCGACCTGTGCCCGACCTGTGCCCGACCTGTGCCCGGATCTGTGCCAGATCTGTGCCCGACCAGTGCCCGAATCTGTGCCCGGATCTGTGCCATATCTGTGCCCGACCTGTTCCCGACCTGTGCCATATCTGTGCCCGGATCTGTGCCCGGTCTGTGCCATATCTGTGCCCGACCTGTGCCCGACCTGTGCCCGACCTGTGCCCGGATCTGTGCCAGATCTGTGCCCGACCAGTGCCCGAATCTGTGCCCGGTCTGTGCCATATCTGTGCCCTATCTGTGCCCGGTCTGTGCCATATCTGTGCCCGACCTGTGCCCGAATCTGTGCCCGACCTGTGCCCGGTCTGTGCCATATCTGTGCCCGACCTGTGCCCGACCTGTGCCCGAATCTGTGCCCGACCTGTGCCATATCTGTGCCCGGATCTGTGCCCGGTCTGTGCCATATCTGTGCCCGACCTGTGCCCGACCTGTGCCATATCTGTGCCCGGATCTGTGCCATATCTGTCCCCGACCTGTTCCCGACCTGTGCCATATCTGTGCCCGGATCTGTGCCCGGTCTGTGCCATATCTGTGCCCGACCTGTGCCCGACCTGTGCCATATCTGTGCCCGAATCTGTGCCCGGATCTGTGCCCGACCTGTGCCCGAATCTGTGCCCGACCTGTGCCATATCTGTGCCCGGATCTGTGCCCGGTCTGTGCCATATCTGTGCCCGACCTGTGCCCGACCTGTGCCATATCTGTGCCCGGATCTGTGCCATATCTGTCCCCGACCTGTTCCCGACCTGTGCCATATCTGTGCCCGGATCTGTGCCCGGTCTGTGCCATA
The DNA here is from genome assembly GCF_036924035.1 of Leuresthes tenuis. Lineage (NCBI taxonomy): Eukaryota > Metazoa > Chordata > Actinopteri > Atheriniformes > Atherinopsidae > Leuresthes > Leuresthes tenuis. Next base: position 638,452 of record NW_027325375.1, on the reverse strand, counting down.
TCTGTGCCCGACCTGTGCCATATCTGTGCCCGGATCTGTGCCCGACCTGTGCCCGAATCTGTGCCCGACCTGTGCCCGACCTGTGCCATATCTGTGCCCGGATCTGTGCTCGGATCTGTGCCCGACCTGAGCCAGACCTGTGCCCGGTCTCTTCCTGATCTACAGAACGCTGTCTGGGTGCTTTGACGTGTTTCATCAGAATAGTTGTTTGATGCAGATCACACTCCTCTTTGGACTTTTAAAAATTAAATGTAATATTTTGCTCATTTTCTAAAAAGAGAAAAATATCCAGTGTGTGAAAAATGTTAAGAAATAATTCAGAAGGCGTGTTAACTTAAAACATGAAGCCATTCATTTTCTTTCATCTTACAAAGTAAAAGTGTAAAAATGATAAATAATCACTGAACTTACAGTAAAAGGACAAAGAAAAGACTACATGGAATATCCCTGTTCATGGTCACAAGGACTTTTCTGCCATGGATTTCTTCATCTTAAATCTAAAATTTAAATGCTTTTTATTTCATCTAAACACCAAATGATCTTAATCCCGTAAAAGACTTCAAAGGACTGTTTTACAGTAGAAAACCTGATTTCTTTATTCTTTCAGTCATTTAAAGCTTCATCTGTACACCTATAGTCACATTTTTCCTAAACATCGTAGTAAAACTCACAGAAAACGTGCCAAAGTTCATCCAAAGAAAAGGTAAAAATGCTTGAAAAGCTCTTCTTACTAAATTCAACACACTGAAGTTAAACTGGAATCAAACACATGAAATCACTCGAATCAAACGTTGATTTTCCACCACCTGCCTCGTCGTTTTACAGCTCACGCCCTGTTTGAGCTCTGTTTTGCTCATCTGTATAAGATCTGATTTCTGGGACTCAGCCTAACTTTGTAATTCATAAAAACATCGAAAAATATGACAATGAAATGATGGAAACTCATATCAGTTACAACAGTGAATACGCTGATCTATGGCGTAACCACGCATTCTTTTGGGGGGTCGTGTCCCCCCCAATATTAAGAAAATACCAACCTGCCCCCCCCCCCCCAATATACAGAAGAAAACATGTAAAATGCATGTTCTCCTTTTATGAACCCTGTCAAGGGATCGGTCTCTTGTTATTTCTTGTTTATTTTCAGTTTATTTCCGTGTGTTACCATGGGAACGTAACGGCTGCGCCGCGGTGGCCGTTGGTGATGCTAACAGCCAATGAGAGTGACCCACCGGGCGCGCCGCCGTCTCAGCAGCGGCTCTCCTTATCTTTACGTTGGACTTCTACTTTTGACGGAACCGCTGCTCAACAGAGCAGATTGTACCAGAACAGGAAATCCAACACAGAATCAACAAAATAAACTTCCGCCCCCTTTCAAAATAAAAGAACTTAAAACAAAAATAACATTAGACTGTTAGACTTTTCATTGTTAATGCACATTTTGAGACACTGACACAATAGAAATTAACCTGGACTTAAAAGTCCTCGGCACATTTTTTGCTAAAGGAAAAGTCTGTAATTTGTTACATCATTAGTTGTCCTTATTAAAATATTTCCATCAACATGCTTTGGGTATTTGGTCGTTTTCCATTGGAAGCTGTCCTATTTGCTACAGAACTACTGGAAGAGCATAACTGTAATTGGTAGGTGTGTTTAAGGTCAGTAAACAGTAAGCAACTAACCAAAACAAAGTGGGGGGGCAGTCACTGTCTCGGAGAAATTACACTATTCCTTTAGATGTGAACTTACATGGTCAATGTAGTCCTCTAAACTATGTTCTAAATGTCCAATTTTTCATATATAAATAAAGAATTGTAGATAATGCACTTAACAATTTTGTTTTTCTTGGACCCCCCCAATGTCTAAACCAACGATGAACACCCACAAAAAGTCTACGAGCACAAATAAATATAGAAAATAACAGTTTTCCTCTGAGATTTCTGAGCTCTGGCAGGAATATATTTCACCTCTGGAAACATCCTGATCGCCTCCACTGGCTCCCTGAGACCCAGCGTGTAAACAGTGTTATCAACTGACTGCGAAAGGCCTCCAGATGTGTTTCCAGATGAAATTTCAAGTCTTGACTGTCTGGTGGTTGTAGCTGAACCGGAGGGATTGTGATGTGAGTTCATCTCCATGGAAACACGGAGAGTTCCGGTCCTCACACATAGTCTCTCCTGTTGTAGGAGCTCTGGGCCACGGACCTCGGAGCGGCAGAGTATGCCATGCGGCTTTGTGGGGGTATGCTGTACCTCATAGCTTTTTCCTCCTTTGGGGGGCAGCTGCAGCAGAGGATAGACCCCCCAATCAGCAGCAGGGCCGCGGAGGCCCACCCCAGGTACAGCGCTGCTCCGATCTCCATCTTCTGCCCGGAGGGGATGATTGGGCTGTAGAACTCGATAATGATGGAGTGCGCCGACCAGGAGACGGGCACGATCTGCGTCAGAGCTGCTGTGACGAAGGCCCCCCCCGAACAGGCCATCACCTTGGCTTTGACCCCCTCCTCCTCGATGCAGTTGGTGCACTTGGCTCCAATCATAGAGATGAGGAGCGCCAACACTCCCAGGACGATGGTGACGACGGTGAGCGCGCGGGCGGCCTGCAGGTCCTGGGGCAGCGCCAGCATGGAGTCGTACACCTTGCACTGCATCTGGCCCGTGCTCTGGACCACGCAGCTCATCCACAGGCCCTCCCAGTACACCTGGGCAGTGACGATGTTGGCGCCGATGAAGGCGGAGACCCTCCACATGGGCAGGGCGCAGCAGAGCACGCTCAGTATCCAGCCCAGCACCGACAGACAGATGCCAACCAGCTCCAGGGCCAGCGTCGCCATAGTTCAGCCTCTTATATGTCCTCCCCTTGCTCTCTGGGTTCCTCTTCCTTCTGTCTCCTTTTGCCTGTTTTCCCTTCTTTAATTTACCCTTCAAGCTTTGCTTCTTTCCACCAGAACTCGGACCCACGAGCTCTCTGCGACCCGCCTGCCTCTCAGGCATCAATAAACCCGTGAATCACTTTATCAGGCAACACTCCGGCCCTCCTACTGTTGGCGATGACTTCAAAATGAGCCAATCAGGTGATTTACCACCTGGGTGTGTGGGGGGGGTTTAGTTAGTGCAGTTTTTATGTCCTGACCTTTTGCCCATGGTAGCTCTGGGTGTGTCTGTTTTATGGCTGGCAGCAGGTAATGAGTGGCTAAGGCAGACCTTGTTATGCAGCTGAAAGCTGACGTATGCGACTCCAACGGGTGCCAAACACCATCTGGGAAAGATTCAGTGGATTCAGTGTTTGTATTGATCCCTGAAACGGATTTGGACCGTTTCAGGGACACAGAAGAAATAAAATCTGTTTCTGTTTTCATTCTAATTCACCTTTTCACAGCATTGCCTGGTTTTTATAGGAGAAAGATGTTCCATCTCCACTGGGTCACAGTCAAATTTGAGTTAATGATAAACCAGAAATGCCCGAGAGTATATTTTATAGATGTTTAACTGGGGCTTCTGTGCTCCAGCTGGACTTTTTCTATCTTTAAGGCGTGACAGAGACAGAAACTGTCTTTATTTCTGTGTTTAAGAGAATCGGATACAGTGTACAGAGAGTTATACATAACAGCTGAAAGCCCTGAGGGCACAGATCTGTTAAAGAGGGTCACATGTTGTCTTTACTCAAAAAACGGGTGTAAAAAAGGCATTTCAAACGATGTTTTATTGGCTAATTTCAGCAGAAATAACACAAAACCCAACAAATAGTAAAAGCTTTTATGTAATTTATTTATACAGCCCATTCCATCCAAAGTGCAGATAATAAATAAAGAAAAGAATAAGTACAAAACAATAGAATAACAGTAAACGCAATAAAATACAGCAAAAATTAATAAGATAATATAAAAGTGTCACCATACTGCTGTATATATGTATATATATTGAATGTTACAGTCTGATTCTCACACTTGAGCTGCCTTAAAGGGACCTGAGGGCTGAACAAAGAGACTGTATGAGATAGATAAGAACTCCCAAAACGAAAGCATAGAGCAGTAAATTAGCACCACAGGTCCCTGTGAAGCAAAGTGCACATCATGGCTTTTATTAGGCAGAAAGAACCAGGAGGTTTTCTGTTGGATTGTGTCTAAAAACAAGTGAAAAATCCCTCAAGATGAGCCGTGCAGCAGGTCTGTTTTTGTACTTTAACTGGCTCCATCAGGGTGTTATTATGCCTTTAGACTTCTGTCCAACTGTATCACACTTTAACATCTAATATTACAGCTAAACCTGAATTAAAATGACACTGCGCTGAGATTTTTAAGGAGGAAACAAGTGATTCAGACGTCCTGATAACAGTCTGTTTGAATGATAGTAAATGATGAATGATAAGGTCAGTAAAGGTCATGATAAATGATAATAAATGACAAATAGAATCCGTTCTCCTGCAAGCTGTCATTTTATTTCTTGTAATCTTCTTTATATAAGCTGCTTTCTACATGCATGTGTGGATGTTATGTTATTAGGTGAAACTAAATACTAGATAATGAAGATTATTAGCTTTAAAGAAGCATCAAATTTCAAGAAATATCGTTAAAAACACCCTTTTGTGTTATGATGCACAGTTTAAAACTTCTTTAATTTCTTTCACACTTAAACTCACTTATTTGAAATGGTGCAAAAGCAAAAAACTTTGGAAACTGTACAAACCTGACTTCTGATAATCATTAATCTGAGACAATTAGGCTGGTTTTCTATTGTTGACCTGAGCAGCGAAGCCAGCCCCACATGTAGCTGTATAAATATAACAGCTACATTATATATTCATATATAAATATGTATTCCTCAGTGAAACTTGGTGTTTTTAGCCATGCCGAAGCAAGCCGGAGCCGATAAAACCAATAAAAGTGCCGATTAAACAATGCAGTGAAGTCAAAGTTAACTGACTGACACTAAAAATGTTTTTAAAAGCTTAAACATGGCCACAGTCCATAAAACGATGTAATATTAAATGCAAATACTGCATAAATGCTTCGTATTGATTTTATTATCTGGTTTTAGCTGTAAAATATCTAATAATTACTCGTTGATAAGGTTAATAGTTTATTATTGTGAATATAAGAATGAAAGCTTCTAAAAACTGAGCAAAAAACAATGATTTGGGGAGATTCTTGCTTGGAAAACACAATTCTTTGCCCAGCGACTTGTTCCAAACATCAGTGTATATCGCTGGTAATGTTTGGCTAATCTCTGCAGACAGCCTGTTTAACTCTTGTTTTAAGGAAAAAAGACTTGTTAACTGGTCATGAAAAAGTCTCTGAATCAGCTCAACATGAGACTGATCTGAACTGCAGATGTTGGCTCCTTTTGTCTCAGTTTCTTGTGAAACAGGAGCCTGGATTACCAGCTGGACATCCACTTCTCAGCCAATAAAGCGACTCATTGCTGCTCAGCAGCCATTTTCTCTGAGGAGTGAATCTGCCCAGAGAGGCGGCTTCTATCAGTGTGCAAAGGGATTATCCATTTCCTTGTTTGCTGCAGTGCCTCCATGGATCTCTGAGGGTGCTCTGCTCTCCAGGTGAGGAGGAAACACAAAGAAAGGATGTGGGGAAAGGTTTCAGGGCATAGTGAGTGAATAACAGAACATCAGATGGATCACAGTAACCTAAACACAGCCTTAAAAGCAAGTATAAAAGGGTGGAAGCACTGCAGGAACTGTAGATGTGGGTCTGGACTAAAATGTGAGCGGGTCAGGCTTTGGCATCTACTCCATAAGAAAACCAGAGAAGAAGACAGAGGTTCCCTGCAGGTGTTTCAGAGCCGAATCCCAAAGTTTAAGCAGATCCTGTCTGCTGGTTTATCATCATCTAGAATAATGTCTTTGTGAGAAATACTGCAGCCCAACAGCTACTGTTACTGTTTCCCAACATCCGGGGTTCTGTCCTTTTAAAGAAAAGCTGATGAACAGTTCTGTCCTTTTTAAAGAAAAGCTGATGAACAGTTCTGTCCTTTTTAAAGAAAAGCTGATGAACAGTTTTGTCCTTTTTAAAGAAAAGCTGATGAACAGTTCTGTCCTTTTTAAAGAAAAGCTGATGAACAGTTCTGTCCTTTTTAAAGAAAAACTGATGAACAGTTCTGTCCTTTTAAAAGAAAAACTGATGAACAGTTCTGTCCTTTTTAAAGAAAAGCTGATGAACGGTTCTGTCCTTTTTAAAGAAAAGCTGATGAACAGTTTTGTCCTTTTTAAAGAAAAGCTGATGAACTGTTCTGTCCTTTTTAAAGAAAAGCTGATGAACGGTTCTGTCCTTTTTAAAGAAAAGCTGATGAACGGTTCTGTCCTTTTTAAAGAAAAGCTGATGAACAGTTTTTTCCTTTTTAAAGAAAAGCTGATGAACAGTTCTGTCCTTTTTAAAGAAAAGCTGATGAACAGTTTTGTCCTTTTTAAAGAAAAGCTGATGAACAGTGCTGTCCTTTTTAAAGAAAAACTGATGAACAGTTCTGTCCTTTTTAAAGAAAAGCTGATGAACAGTTCTGTCCTTTTTAAAGAAAAACTGATGAACAGTTCTGTCCTTTTTAAAGAAAAGCTGATGAACGGTTCTGTCCTTTTTAAAGAAAAACTGATGAACAGTTCTGTCCTTTTTAAAGAAAAACTGATGAACAGTTCTGTCCTTTTTAAAGAAAAGCTGATGAACGGTTCTGTCCTTTTTAAAGAAAAGCTGATGAACGGTTCTGTCCTTTTTAAAGAAAAGCTGATGAACGGTTCTGTCCTTTTTAAAGAAAAGCTGATGAACAGTTCTGTCCTTTTTAAAGAAAAGCTGATGAACAGTTCTGTCCTTTTTAAAGAAAAGCTGATGAACAGTTCTGTCCTTTTTAAAGAAAAGCTGATGAACAGTTCTGTCCTTTTTAAAGAAAAACTGATGAACGGTTCTGTCCTTTTTAAAGAAAAGCTGATGAACAGTTCTGTCCTTTTTAAAGAAAAACTGATGAACAGTTCTGTCCTTTTTAAAGAAAAGCTGTTGAACAGTTCTGTCCTTTTTAAAGAAAAGCTGTTGAACAGTTCTGTCCTTTTTAAAGAAAAGCTGATGAACAGTTCTGTCCTTTTTAAAGAAAAGCTGTTGAACAGTTCTGTCCTTTTTAAAGAAAAGCTGATGAACGGTTCTGTCCTTTTTAAAGAAAAACTGATGAACAGTTCTGTCCTTTTTAAAGAAAAGCTGATGAACAGTTCTGTCCTTTTTAAAGAAAAACAGATGAACAGTTCTGTCCTTTTTAAAGAAAAACAGATGAACAGTTCTGTCCTTTTTAAAGAAAAGCTGATGAACAGTTCTGTCCTTTTTAAAGAAAAGCTGTTGAACAGTTCTGTCCTTTTTAAAGAAAAGCTGATGAACAGTTCTGTCCTTTTTAAAGAAAAGCTGTTGAACAGTTCTGTCCTTTTTAAAGAAAAGCTGATGAACAGTTCTGTCCTTTTTAAAGAAAAGCCGATGAACAGTTCTGTCCTTTTTAAAGAAAAGCTGATGAACAGTTCTGTCCTTTTTAAAGAAAAGCTGATGAACAGTTTTGTCCTTTTTAAAGAAAAGCTGATGAACAGTTTTTTCCTTTTTAAAGAAAAACTGATGAACAGTTTTGTCCTTTTTAAAGAAAAGCTGATGAACAGTTCTGTCCTTTTTAAAGAAAAGCTGATGAACAGTTCTGTCCTTTTTAAAGAAAAGCTGATGAACAGTTTTGTCCTTTTTAAAGAAAAGCTGATGAACAGTTTTTTCCTTTTTTAAGAAAAACTGATGAACAGTTCTGTCCTTTTTAAAGAAAAGCTGATGAACAGTTCTGTCCTTTTTAAAGAAAAGCTGATGAACAGTTTTGTCCTTTTTAAAGAAAAGCTGATGAACAGTTTTTTCCTTTTTAAAGAAAAACTGATGAACAGTTCTGTCCTTTTTAAAGAAAAGCTGATGAACAGTTTTGTCCTTTTTAAAGAAAAGCTGATGAACAGTTTTGTACTTTTTAAAGAAAAGCTGATGAACAGTTCTGTCCTTTTAAAAGAAAAGCTGATGAACAGTTCTGTCCTTTTTAAAGAAAAGCTGATGAACAGTTCTGTCCTTTTTAAAGAAAAGCTGATGAACAGTTCTGTCCTTTTTAAAGAAAAGCTGATGAACAGTTCTGTCCTTTTTAAAGAAAAGCTTATGAACAGTTCTGTCTGTTTTAAAGAAAAGCTGATGAACAGTTTTGTCCTTTTTAAAGAAAAGCTTATGAACAGTTCTGTCTGTTTTAAAGAAAAGCTGATGAACAGTTTTGTCCTTTTTAAAGAAAAGCTGATGAACAGTTTTGTCCTTTTTAAAGAAAAGCTGATGAACAGTTTTGTCCTTTTTAAAGAAAAGCTGATGAACAGATCTGTCCTTTTTAAAGAAAAGCTGATGAACAGTTTTGTCCTTTTTAAAGAAAAGCTGATGAACAGTTTTGTCCTTTTTAAAGAAAAGCTGATGAACAGTTTTGTTCTTTTTAAAGAAAAGCTGATGAACAGTTTTGTCCTTTTTAAAGAAAAGCTGATGAACAGTTTTGTCCTTTTTAAAGAAAAGCTGGTGAACAGATCTGTCCTTTTTAAAGAAAAGCTGATGAACAGTTCTGTCCTTTTTAAAGAAAAGCTGATGAACAGTTTTGTCCATTTTAAAGAAAAGCTGATGAACAGTTTTGTCCTTTTTAAAGAAAAGCTGATGAACAGTTCTGTCCTTTTTAAAGAAAAGCTGATGAACGGTTCTGTCCTTTTTAAAGAAAAGCTGATGAACAGTTTTGTCCTTTTTAAAGAAAAGCTGATGAACAGTTTTGTCCTTTTTAAAGAAAAGCTGATGAACAGTTTTGTCCTTTTTAAAGAAAAGCTGATGAACAGTTCTGTCCTTTTTAAAGAAAAGCTGATGAACAGTTCTGTCCTTTTTAAAGAAAAGCTGATGAACAGTTCTGTCCTTTTTAAAGAAAAGCTGATGAACAGTTCTGTCCTTTTAAAGAAAAGCTGATGAACAGTTTTGTCCATTTTAAAGAAAAGCTGATGAACAGTTTTTTCCTTTTTAAAGAAAAGCTGATGAACAGTTCTGTCCTTTTTAAAGAAAAGCTGATGAACAGTTCTGTCCTTTTTAAAGAAAAGCTGATGAACAGTTTTTTCCTTTTTAAAGAAAAGCTGATGAACAGTTCTGTCCTTTTTAAAGAAAAGCTGATGAACAGTTCTGTCCTTTATAAAGAAAAGCTGATGAACAGTTTTGTCCTTTATAAAGAAAAGCTGATGAACAGTTTTGTCCTTTATAAAGAAAAGCTGATGAACAGATCTGTCCTTTTTAAAGAAAAGCTGATGAACAGTTCTGTCCTTTTTAAAGAAAAGCTGATGAACAGTTTTGTCCTTTTTAAAGAAAAGCTGATGAACAGTTTTGTCCATTTTAAAGAAAAGCTGATGAACAGTTCTGTCCTTTTTAAAGAAAAGCTGATGAACTCTAAGAGCTGTGGACACGGCTTCTGTGAGTCACCGGTTGAACTTTTAATTCCATGATGTGAAAGTGGCAGCAGGCGTTCTCCCACTTCCTCAAACACACGTTTCCTGGTAGCTTGTGTAATGTTTTTCAGCCACTTCTGTACTTTATCTCTATCCATACCTACAGAAATCCCCCTGAAATAGCACATCTGGCGCGGTCATAATGAGCCGAAAGGTCCAGTTGGGCAATACTCTCACAAGTGTTGTTGACTCACGAAATCCAACCAATAATTTAGGAGATTAACGACAATCTGACACAATTTCTGTAAACAAGCGGTAAAAATGGGATATTTTGGATTTCATGCTCAATTTTCAAGGAGAAACAGTTGAAAGACATAAGATATAGATGTAATATATGTAATATAAATGATTTGGATCAACACAAGTCACATGAAAAGTACCCGCTGGCATCCAGGTGATGGTAGCTGAGCAGGAACCTGGGGGGAGGAGGGTTGCACAAAGATGCTTTCCAGATTATACTTTAAAATTTAAATTATGTCCTTTTTTAAGCTTATTTCTCTTGCTTTACGTCACTTTTATTCAGTCATAATAATAATGAAATGATGAGGCTATCAGCGCGAGTTTGTGACAGTGAAATATAACAGAAACTCTATAGAAAAGTCCCCCCCCCCACACACTGTTTTCAACAGAATTCTTTCCTTTTGAAATGATTGAAATGAACACTGGGAATTTCCACTGCCAGCATTTATTCATTTCCTGGTCTGCGAAGGGTCTCAGTGTCAGTTCTACGTGCTTTAAGGGAGGCAGCCTTCAGTTTAATGACTGCTCAGAGATTTATGGACAAAGGAGCCTCAGTTAGAAGTTGTTTGAGTGATGAAACACTTTCATAGTCATGGCCATGCTCACAGAAGTCAAAAGAAGAAGAAAACTCAGCTTAAACGACTAATTCCAGCTTTTTCACCCCAGAGCTGAGCCTCTCCTCAGTAGATTCCCGACAGGTAACTTTTTAATGGTGCACTCCACCAAATGCACACGGAAGCAGACGCCAGATAACAGAAGTATCTTAAAGGCAGGAGGTGCTGCCCCCTCCTGGTCACAGCGGAGAGGAGCAGGAGCACACTCCTCTTCTTTCATGCCATTTAAAAGCCAGATCTGCTGAACAGCATCAAACTGAGCGCTCTTTGTTGGAGTTTCCGTCCAAACCAGTTCCACATAAAGCTGAAGCTCCTCTCCTGTGATCTAAAACAGTCCTTCGTCTCACGCTTCCTGCACACAATCAGCCCGCAGTCTGATTCCCAGAACCCACTCAGAGCCTCGCTCAGAGGCTAGTTCAAACGCTCTCTTTATGTTTTACACTTTTTCTGATCCCAATAAATCATTCCTTTGACAAACTACAAGCGCCTCCTTGTGTGAACGCAGTTTTCTAATGTCCTGGAAAGTCGGTCGGAACAAAAGTTGGAGGGATTGGAACGTTTTTTGCCTTGAATACCGTCGCTCCATCAGGCTTTAAGTCGACCATCGTGTTTCACCGGTGTTACAGCTGTTTACAGCTGTTTACAGCTCAGTGAGGACAGCTGTTTACAGCTGTTTACAGCTGTTTACAGCTCAGTGAGGACAGCTGTTTACAGCTGTTTACAGCTGTTTACAGCTCAGTGAGGACAGCTGTTTACAGCTCAGTGAGGACAGCTGTTTACAGCCGTTTACAGCTGTTTACAGCTGTTTACAGCTCAGTGAGGACAGCTGTTTACAGCTGTTTACAGCTGTTTACAGCTCAGTGAGGACAGCTGTTTACAGCTGTTTACAGCTGTTTACAGCTCAGTGAGGACAGCTGTTTACAGCTGTTTACAGCTCAGTGAGGACAGCTGTTTACAGCTGTTTACAGCTGTTTACAGCTCAGTGAGGACAGCTGTTTACAGCTCAGTGAGGACAGCTGTTTACAGCCGTTTACAGCTGTTTACAGCTGTTTACAGCTCAGTGAGGACAGCTGTTTACAGCTGTTTACAGCTGTTTACAGCTCAGTGAGGACAGCTGTTTACAGCTGTTTACAGCTGTTTACAGCTCAGTGAGGACAGCTGTTTACAGCTGTTTACAGCTCAGTGAGGACAGCTGTTTACAGCTGTTTACAGCTCAGTGAGGACAGCTGTTTACAGCTGTTTACAGCTCAGTGAGGACAGCTGTTTACAGCTGTTTACAGCTGTTTACAGGTCAGTGAGGACAGCTGTTTACAGCTCAGTGAGGACAGCTGTTTACAGCTGTTTACAGCTGTTTACAGGTCAGTGAGGACAGCTGTTTACAGCTGTTTACAGCTGTTTACAGGTCAGTGAGGACAGCTGTTTACAGCTGTTTACAGCTCAGTGAGGACAGCTGTTTACAGCTGTTTACAGCTCAGTGAGGACAGCTGTTTACAGCTGTTTACAGCTCAGTGAGGACAGCTGTTTACAGCTGTTTACAGGTCAGTGAGGACAGCTGTTTACAGCTGTTTACAGGTCAGTGAGGACAGCTGTTTACAGCTGTTTACAGCTCAGTGAGGACAGATGTTTACAGCTCAGTGAGGACAGCTGTTTACTGCTGTTTACAGCTCAGTGAGGACAGCTGTTTACAGCTCAGTGAGGACAGCTGTTTACAGCTCAGTGAGGACAGCTGTTTACAGCTGTTTACAGCTGTTTACAGCTCAGTGAGGACAGCTGTTTACAGCTGTTTACAGCTGTTTACAGCTCAGTGAGGACAGCTGTTTACAGCTGTTTACAGGTCAGTGAGGACAGCCGTTTACAGCTGTTTACAGCTCAGTGAGGACAGCTGTTTACAGCTGTTTACAGCTCAGTGAGGACAGCTGTTTACAGCTGTTTACAGCTCAGTGAGGACAGCTGTTTACAGCTGTTTACAGGTCAGTGAGGACAGCTGTTTACAGCTGTTTACAGCTGTTTACAGGTCAGTGAGGACAGCTGTTTACAGCTCAGTGAGGACAGCTGTTTACAGCTGTTTACAGCTGTTTACAGGTCAGTGAGGACAGCTGTTTACAGCTGTTTACAGCTGTTTACAGGTCAGTGAGGACAGCTGTTTACAGCTGTTTACAGCTCAGTGAGGACAGCTGTTTACAGCTGTTTACAGCTCAGTGAGGACAGCTGTTTACAGCTGTTTACAGCTCAGTGAGGACAGCTGTTTACAGCTGTTTACAGGTCAGTGAGGACAGCTGTTTACAGCTGTTTACAGGTCAGTGAGGACAGCTGTTTACAGCTGTTTACAGCTCAGTGAGGACAGATGTTTACAGCTCAGTGAGGACAGCTGTTTACTGCTGTTTACAGCTCAGTGAGGACAGCTGTTTACAGCTCAGTGAGGACAGCTGTTTACAGCTCAGTGAGGACAGCTGTTTACAGCTGTTTACAGCTGTTTACAGCTCAGTGAGGACAGCTGTTTACAGCTGTTTACAGCTGTTTACAGCTCAGTGAGGACAGCCGTTTACAGCTGTTTACAGCTCAGTGAGGACAGCTGTTTACAGCTGTTTACAGCTCAGTGATGACAGCTGTTTACAGCTGTTTACAGCTGTTTACAGCTCAGTGAGGACGCTCTATTTTGAACACGTCATTCATAGTTTCTGAAGGTGTGACACGACAAAACGACCGAGCACGTGAGCACGAGTTTAAGGTTTCTGTCAGAGGCGGTTTAATCTAGAACCAGGTGAGTCATCCGAAGCTCCACCCACCTGATTTTCATCTGAAACTGGGGGGAGGGGCCAAGAAGAGGGATTAACACAATATTAAACAGTTAATGACGTATTATAGGAGGTTCAGGGTCTGTTTGCTGGGGGGTCGCATGTTTTCTCAGGTCGAACAGAGCAGGCAGGCTGGGGGAGGGGAACAGGTTCGGTCATCCTGGGGTTTGGTGCACCTGCAGAAACGGATGGGAGTGGGACACTGAGGCCCCGCCTCCATCAGCCTTAAGCTTCTGCTCTCCTCTGAATCTCCACCCATTCAGCAAAGAGACCAACAACCTGCCACCACTCCACCAGCAGCAGAGGACTCACCCTTCGCCATGGTTTCTGCTGGGTTCCAGATCCTGGGCACTGCTCTGGGGACCGTGGGATGGATCGGTGCCATCATCGTGTGCGCCATCCCCATGTGGAGGGTCACCGCGTTCATCGGGAGCAACATAGTGACGTCACAGACGTCCTGGGAGGGCATCTGGATGAGCTGCGTGGTCCAGAGCACGGGACAGATGCAGTGCAAGGTGTACGACTCCATGCTGGCCCTCAGCTCCGACCTCCAGGCTGCCCGGGCCCTGACTATCATCTCCATCATCGTGGGCGTCATGGCTATCCTGCTGGCTGTCGCCGGGGGGCAATGCACCAACTGCGTGTCGGACCCGTCCTCAAAGATCAAGGTGGGCATTGCATCCGGGGTGGTCTTCATCGTAGCCGGGGTCCTCTGCCTCATCCCGGTCTGCTGGACGGCTCACACCATCATACGGGACTTCTACAGCCCGCTCACCATCAGCGCCCAGAAGAGAGAGCTGGGGGCCGCGCTGTACATCGGGTGGGGGGCGTCTGCTTTGCTGCTGATCGGAGGCGCCATGCTCTGCTCCAACTGCCCTAAAGATGAAGGCTCCTACACCGCAAAGTACAAAGCTGCCGCCAGGTCTGACATGTCGGCTGCCAGATCCGAGGCCTCGGCTCCGAAGTCCGGGAAAGACTACGTCTGAAGCAGCTTCATTTAACGGGGAATCCACTGGGACTGAGGGACTGGTGCTGCTGGGCTGGCTGAGATTTCAGGGTGTAACTGAAACGAACCGCACCCCAAGGAGAAACTCAGCCGTAAATGTTCTTTACTTGTATGTAAAGTTTGAATATTATGAAGTCTTTCCTGTGCTTTAACTTCTTTTTCACTTCTCTTGATACTGTGCTGTTTTTTCCTGAAACATTGGTGTAAAATGCTGTAAATAAAGATGTTTGTTGTTTACAAATCTGACATCTTTGCTTTTTATTTCTTACACAAAGCTGACTTCAAAACGAGTCATTTCACATCCTTAAAACAAACTAAAATCTAATCTATGAGTTCTTATTTACAGATTTACTGAGTCTTAAGTGGCCTTTACTGTGTTATTTCTCTTATTTTACAGATTTACTGATTCTTAAGTGGCCTTTACTGTGTTATTTCTCTTATTTTACAGTTTTACTGATTCTTAAGTGGCCTTTACTGTGTTATTTCTCTTATTTTACAGATTTACTGATTCTTAAGTGGCCTTTACTGTGTTATTTCTCTTATTTTACAGATTTACTGATTCTTAAGTGGCCTTTACTGTGTTATTTCTCTTATTTTACAGATTTACTGAGTCTTAAGTGGCCTTTACTGTGTTATTTCTCTTATTTTACAGATTTACTGAGTCTTAAGTGGCCTTTACTGTGTTATTTCTCTTATTTTACAGATTTACTGATTCTTAAGTGGCCTTTACTGTGTTATTTCTCTTATTTACAGATTTACTGATTCTTAAGTGGCCTTTACTGTGTTATTTCTCTTATTTACAGATTTACTGAGTCTTAAGTAGCCTTTACTGTGTTATTTCTCTTATTTTACAGATTTACTGAGTCTTAAGTGGCCTTTACTGTGTTATTTCTCTTATTTACAGATTTACTGATTCTTAAGTGGCCTTTACTGTGTTATTTCTCTTATTTACAGATTTACTGAGTCTTAAGTGGCCTTTACTGTGTTATTTCTCTTATTTACAGATTTACTGAGTCTTAAGTGGCCTTTACTGTGTTATTTCTCTTATTTTACAGATTTACTGAGTCTTAAGTGGCCTTTACTGTGTTATTTCTCTTATTTTACAGATTTACTGAGTCTTAAGTGGCCTTTACTGTGTTATTTCTCTTATTTTACAGATTTACTGAGTCTTAAGTGGCCTTTACTGTGTTATTTCTCTTATTTACAGATTTACTGAGTCTTAAGTGGCCTTTACTGTGTTATTTCTCTTATTTTACAGATTTACTGAGTCTTAAGTGGCCTTTACTGTGTTATTTCTCTTATTTACAGATTTACTGAGTCTTAAGTGGCCTTTACTGTGTTATTTCTCTTATTTTACAGATTTACTGAGTCTTAAGTGGCCTTTACTGTGTTATTTCTCTTATTTACAGATTTACTGAGTCTTAAGTGGCCTTTACTGTGTTATTTCTCTTATTTTACAGATTTACTGATTCTTAAGTGGCCTTTACTGTGTTATTTCTCTTATTTACAGATTTACTGATTCTTAAGTGGCCTTTACTGTGTTATTTCTCTTATTTACAGATTTACTGATTCTTAAGTGGCCTTTCACGGCTGAACTTTGATAAAACAACGATCCAGTCTTTGAAAACACTCGAACAATGGCTGTGAAGCATCTGTTGTCTGCCATTCCTGCTGATCAGGTTTAGGAGTGGCAGGAAGGTGGCTGTGAACCTTCCTTTGTCCTCTGACACAGATGTATTTGGGGTTTATGTGGGACATAATGACAATTTTCCCCCGTTAAGAGAGCCAGAAAAACATTTTCTTCCCTTTTTTCTGAGTTTTTTACGCAAAGCTAATTAATTAATTAAAGCTAATTGTGAATAATTTCCATAAAATGAAAATTTTCTTCCCTTTTTTCTGAGTTTTTTACGCAAAGCTAATTAATTAATTAAAGCTAATTGTGAAGAATTTCCATAAAATGAACATTTTCTTCCCTTTTTTCTGAGTTTTTTACGCAAAGCTAATTAATTAATTAAAGCTAATTGTGAAGAATTTCCATAAAATGAACATTTTCTTCCCTTTTTTCTGAGTTTTTTACGCAAAGCTAATTAATTAATTAAAGCTAATTGTGAAGAATTTCCATAAAATGAACATTTTCTTCCCTTTTTTCTGAGTTTTTTACGCAAAGCTAATTAATTAATTAAAGCTAATTGTGAAGAATTTCCATAAAATGAACATTTTCTTCCCTTTTTTCTGAGTTTTTTACGCAAAGCTAATTAATTAATTAAAGCTAATTGAGAAGAATTTCCATAAAATGAACATTTTCTTCCCTTTTTTCTGAGTTTTTTACGCAAAGCTAATTAATTAATTAAAGCTAATTGTGAAGAATTTCCATAAAATGAACATTTTCTTCTTCCATTATGACTCATTACGTCTGTTAAGTTCAGAGGTTTCAGAGTTTATATTTTACTGAAAGTCCAGACTATCTATAGACTGAATAATCTGTTTTCTGGTGAACAGCCAGTGTTTGCTCCAGGCTCCACCTGACCTGTGGGGGGCGTACCTTCATGTTCCAGCACAGCTGGGATCTGGGGCCATTGTTCCCAAAGTTGAAGCCTGCTGGAGGTAACAAAGCTTGTATGTGTGGGAACAATGAAGAAGGTTGTGGATATCAGGTCTCAGCTTTCCCTCTTTGTCCGGCGGAACAGAAACTCCACCCTGAAAGTTTCAACCACAACTGGAGGTTGTTCCAGTCTCCGTCAAAAAAGAGGCGACCACGGAGGGCTCAACACCCTTCATCCAGCATTAACCGGAGCCAAAAAGCCTTAAAAAGCCTGAAGAAGTGAGCATCTTTGTGCCAGCCAGCTGCAGAAAGCGAGTCCTGGCCGCAGCTGCCGGACCATGGCTTCTCAGGGCCTCCAGATCATGGGCGTGCTGCTCTCCTTCACTGGCTGGCTGGGCACCATCATCACCTGCGCTCTGCCCATGTGGAGAGTCACCGCCTTCGTCGGGGCCAACATCGTCACCGCCCAGGTGATCTGGGAGGGCCTGTGGATGACCTGCGTGGTCCAGAGCACCGGCCAGATGCAGTGCAAGGTGTACGACTCCATGCTGGCGCTGCCCCAGGACCTGCAGGCCGCCCGCGCCATGGTCATCATCTCTGTGATCGCGGGGGTGTTCGGCACGCTCATGGCCGTGGTTGGAGGGAAGTGCACCAACTGCATGGAGGACGAGGCGTCCAAAGCTAAAGCCTGCATCGTGTCCGGAGTCATCTTCATTATAACCGCCTTCCTGGTCCTGATTCCTGTGTCCTGGTCAGCTCACGCGGTCATCAGGGACTTTTACAACCCGCTGGTGATTGCCGCTCAGCGACGGGAGCTCGGCGCTGCTCTGTACATCGGGTGGGGCTCTGCGGGGATGCTGCTGCTGGGCGGGGGGCTGCTGTGCAACAACTGCCCCCCAAAGGGCGGCAGAGCCTACATACCGGCCAAGTTTGCCCCTGCAAGAACCGCGTCCTCAAATGTGGACTATGTGTGAGTCTGTTTTCCACATGATGCACCAATAAAGATAGATTTCACTTTACTCTGTGTCAGGTTGATTAAAAGCTGCTTCACCGGGATTCCTGGGAGCTTTTCACTGAAGTCTGCGCTCCTTGAATGGTTTAATACCATGTATGCTGTGTTTATCTTTATGCATTTAGCTTTTAATGCTATGTTTATCTTTATGCATTTAGCTTTTATCCAAAGCAACTTACAGGTAGGCAGTCAGGTAAGGGTAAGGACCCCTACTGGAGGTAATACCTTTCATGCAGGGGATTTAAACCCAGATGGAAGGTGGAAATCACACCACTACATTATCCAGCCCCCATCCAGTCTAATATCATGTATGCTCGGACATAAAATGTGACAGCTAGAGAACAAAGCTTAATCTGTGTAATAAAAGGACTCCTTCAGGCCCTGAAACGTGAGCTCCTTTGTTCATTCTGTAGCGTAACACCGCTGAAAGACGTTCAGAGTTCAGTTGGGGGAACTCCTGGGAATTTACTGTATCTGCTGGAGATGTTTGCTCTGCTGTAATCGACTGTCATTGTGTCGCTGATTTAGTTTCTGTCGCGAGGACAATGGCTGTGAGCGGCTCAGACAACGGTGCTCTGGGTTTGCTCGGCTTCGTGTTGCCGAGGAACAGCGGTACAGGTCCAAAGAATGGATGATTACACATCTGCCAAGTCCTGTCAGCAGGATAAATCCTCAGCCTTTTTAATCCAGTCCCAAGGCCTCGTTTAAAGATTCTGCTCTAAAACCTGGGCTTTCTGGAAAACTTCTCCACTAAAATCCTTTAAATAAAAACGATTTAAGTGGCTTTAAGTGATGGGTAAAGGTAAAGGTTGGTTCTGGGTTAAATACTTTGTATTTTCTCTCACTGATTCACAGCAGAAACCAGCCTGACCACAGAATGCTTCAGTAATTACGTCAGACATAGTTTCCATTTTCACTTTAACCTCAGCTGGAACGAGGCCTGCCAGATCTGCATGAAAACAATCCTACTTGGCATCCTTCGTATCTGCAATAAATCAATTGTTCGGAGCATTAATGTGAAGGTTTTTGCTTTGGGGAACAGCCAGGATGTCATTTACAGCCCATAACCCCTTCTATAATTATGATTTTAGATTTATGCTTTGCATGGAGGCAGAAATCCGATCTACGGTTTGTTTTTGTTCATTTTCTGGCATCAAATTAAAATGTTTCAGCGTTTGATTCGTCACCGTTTTACTTCTTTAAGTAAATCCGCAGCAGATCAGAAACTGGAACTATATGCAGCCTTCCTCCTGCAAACATTACAAAACAGTTTCTGGCAAAACCAAAGTTTATTTTTCAAATTAAAGAAATACAAACATGAAAATATGAGATAATAAAATGTTAAAAACGTCTCACGGAGCAATGGAGCAGGAAGAGAGTTATGTGCACGTGTTAGTCAGAAGAAGTTATTCACGATGCAAACCACAGCCTGATAAGAAACCGGTTTGTTCACAACACAAAGGGTGCAGTTTCTGGCCGCTCAGACGAACTCCTTCCCGGGGGGGGTGGTGGATTTCGGCGGGGAGTACTTGGCCCCGTTATAGCGGTCTCCTCCTCCTGGGGGGCACTGGCAGCACAGCAGCGCGCCGCCGATCAGCAGCAGTCCCGAGGCGCCCCAGCCCATGTACAGACACGCTCCCAGCTCTCTCCTCTGAGCATCGGCCACCATGGGGTTGTAGAAGTCCTTTATGATGGTGTTAGCAGGCAGAGACACCGTCACCACACACAGCGCCCCGCTCAGGATGAAGAAGGCACCGGCTGAGATGGCCACTCTGGCCTTCGCAGCTTGGTCCCCGATGCAGGTGGTGCATTTTCCTCCGACCACAGCCAGCAGCAGGCCGAGCAGAGAGAAGAGGATGGCGATGACCACCATGGCGCGGGCGGCCTGCAGGTCGGGGGGCAGCGCCAGCAGCGAGTCGTACACCTTGCACTGCATCTGGCCGGTGCTCTGGACCACGCAGCTCATCCACAGGCCCTCCCAGATGGTCTGAGCCACCACGATGTTGTTCCCGATGAAGGCCGACACCTTCCACAGAGGCAGCATGCAGATCAGGATGTTTCCGATCCACCCCAGCACCGCCAGCCCGACACCCAGAACCTGTAGCCCCAAAGACGCCATTACCGCCTGTTTTCTTCTCTTGGCTGCAGACTGAAGTCCTCTCGCTGTCCTGCAGTTTTATATCTGGGGCTCTGGCTCCGACATGCAAACATTCATCACGCTGCCTTTGAGTTCAGAGGTCTTTCTCCCCCATAAAGAGGCCCTCTTGTGTCCCAGAGGAGTTCAGGGACATAAAAGAGGCTTCAAATGAGCCCGTGTTCAAAAGTAAGACATAAAAACACGACTTCATGAAATGAATAACACTTTCCCACCAAGCTGGAAAAGGAGAAGAGAGGTTTGAAAAGAACAAAGTGCAACAAAAGTCCAACATTATGCACCAGGTAAAACCGTCAAGACATCTTATTGATCAGGTATCGATGTCCAAACAATCTACAGAATTTATTTATTTTGACCACTTTCATGGAAGATGATACAAGTCAGTTCAAATTTCACATTTTGGGCTATTTTGCTTTCAAAACTGTACATTTTTCACAAACTTTTGGTAAGAAACTGTCCGAGATGCACTTTTTATTATGTCTTTTTATTAGAGACATCTAATAAATAAATAATAATATATAAAGACATCTTTTTATTATGTCTTTTTATTAGAGACATCTAATAAATAAATAATAATATATAAAGACATATTTTTATTATGCATTTTTATTAGAGACATCTAATAAATAAATAATATATAAAGACATCTTTTTATTATGTCTTTTTATTAGAGACATCTAATAAATAAATAATAATATATAAAGACATCTTTTTATTATGTCTTTTTATTAGAGACATCTAATAAATAAATAAATAATAATATATAAAGACATCTTTTTATTATGCATTTGTTTTAAAAAACAAGAGTGCTGGATTTCCCATCCACACTTAAATGATTTTACCCTCATCCCCAGCTTCACCCCAGAGGTTTGCATTTAGATTTTCATTCCTAAGTATAGACACAAAGAGAGATATCCAGTATTCTGGCCTTTTTTCTATGAGTCAAGAACAGAAAATTCAATAAACAAGTCAGTTTTAGATAGATATTACATCTTAAGACATTAAACTTTTAACATAAATAATAATATCTTGTTAAAAGCCTTTTTTTTTTACTGCTTTTACCTGATATCCAGTTGTAGAGGCTCCTGGAACATGGATGTATGTCAGTGGAGTGAAATCGAGCAAATGCACTCAAACTGCCCTGGATGATTAGCACAGATGGGATCAATCGGCCTGATTGCTGTTTTCAGTCAGAAGAACCAATCAGGACAGACGCCACCTGCCTTCACGTGGATATAAAAGCTGCAGCTGAGGCCCAGCTCCCTGCATCGTTGCTTCTGCAGCTGACTTCTTTTCTACGGTTTTTCGGGGGCACGTGAAGCAAAGATGGCGTCTGCAGGGGTTCAGATTTGTGGCATCTTCTTGGCGAGCGTTGGCTTTGTGGGAGACATCATAGTTTGCGCCCTGCCCATGTGGAAGGTGTCGGCCTTCATCGGGAACAACATCGTGACGGCGCAGATCTTCTGGGAGGGCCTGTGGATGAACTGCGTGAAGCAGAGCACCGGGCAGATGCAGTGCAAGGTGTACGACTCCATGCTGGCGCTGCCTCACGACCTCCAAGCGGCCCGCGCCCTGCTGGTCATCTCCATCCTCATCGCAGTCTTGGGAATCCTGCTCTCTGTGGCGGGGGGAAAGTGCACCAACTGCATCGAGGATGAGGCCTCCAAGAGCAAGGTGGCCATCGCAGCGGGCGTGTTCTTCATCGCTGGCGGCATCCTGTGCCTTATCCCCGTGTCCTGGTCTGCTCACGAGGTCATCAGGAACTTCTACAACCCCATGATGATCGATGCCCAGAAGAGGGAGCTGGGGGCGGCGCTGTTCATTGGCTGGGGGGCAGCGGGACTGCTCATCATCGGCGGGGCGCTGCTGTGCTGTCAGTGTCGGCAGCGTAAGGATAGCAGGTACTCTGTCAGATACTCTGCTCCCCGCTCTGCAGCCAGCGCAGGGGCTTATGTTTGAGTCTGCCCCGAGGGACTGAACACCGAGTCATGGTTTTAATTCTGTTTTAATGTGTCTTACTGCTCTTAATAAAAGTTTAAACTGTATCCTGGTGAAAGGCGTTTCTTTACCTCTGCTGTGGCTCCGGTTTTAAACTGCAGCTGAGTTTGGGCAAAGCTGAAGCTGTTTAAAGCCTTTAAGCAAGGGAAAGGAACTGAAATGGGCCAAAAGTTATCTTCCAGACATGGTTACTTTTAAACAACCAGAGTAGAGGTTCGACTTGTAGCTGTAGGCTGCGTTTCCAGTGGGTCCTTTTGACCACAAGCCCTTAAAGGGGTTCTAGGCAGAAATAATCCTCTATAAGGTCTGCCCTGACCCTTTGATTTGTCTGACTATTGCAGTGTTTAACATCCACAGTGCATGAAGTTTCAGGAGTAGTTTGGGGGGGGCTTCTCTCAGAGAAATGTGACCTGGTTTAAGATGCTGAAACATGCATAACTGGAGCATATTTTGAGTAAAGACAGCCGAAGTCTACTTGTTTGGAGGCTGTATGACCTGCTGAGCTCCACAACCTTTAAAAGAAGCTGATTTAAAGCGATACAACTTTAATTCTATTAGCTTCAGTGGTTTTTCTCTAAGGTACAAACCTATTAAAACTGTAACATGGATGAGTTGATGCAGCTGAAGCAGACTTCCTGGTTTGGCTGTGGTTGGGGGGAACATGTTCAGTAGACTCCGGGTCTGAAGCTAAGCACTGGACTGTCCTTTCTTTCATAAAGGACCTGCATCCTTCCCACAACACCTTGTGGCTGCAGCATTCAAATCATTTTCTTACATTTTCACTATGAATTTGGGCAAAATGTCAAGATAAAAGCAGAATTTGATGATTTGCAAATATTTTATTCATGAAAGAACTTTGAAGACATAAAATGTTGAAAGTAATGTGACGGTTTCATGGAAACACCTTGAATTTGATGGCGTGTTTCTCACTGTGCAGCATCCCAAATGTCTGGAGTGTTGTCCCACTGGGTCGGTTCTGGCCGCTCTGGGTCTTCCTCGTTGCTTTTCCCAGAAGTAGAAGTCATTTAGATGGGAGCAAATGTTGCTCTAAAACCTGAGGAAATGAAAAAAAACAGAGATTTTCTGCCAGCATCATTCCTGTTGCTCCTGCAGAGCTGCCTGGCAGGTCAAAGGTCACAGGCAGGTCAAAGGTCACAGGCAGGTCAAAGGTCACAGGCAGAAGGACGTCTCCTCCTTCACTGAACATTACTGATAATAATATGAACTGGAGATGAGGGAACATTACTGCATCTTTTGAATATGTGAGCAGTAAATCAGAGTTTAATGGCCTTTTTGGTACTTTGTGACCAATCCAGAGAATATATTTAGCTTTTTTTTAAAGCTCTGATCATGTGACCCGTTTTACTGTGTAAATATTTTGTATTTGAATAGCAGCTGAAGACATTTTTCTTGGGATTACTTTCTGTGATCTCGCTCTTTGCAGCGTTGGTCTTGATAATTTCAGGGTTTTTACAGATCAACAGCAGCTTAAACAGCGGATGATGATATGTGTCATGAGTTTTTTTTTATCATATTCTTTAATAATAAGGTGATATTTGAACCTGATCAGTTGTGCATTTATTCTCTCATTACTGTGGTTGAAATACGCGTTTCGGTCTGTTTAAACGTGTGAACAAAGCCTTTTGTCTGGCAGTTTCTCTCACATAATCACTTTTGTCAACAGCTTTCCGTCCTTTCAGGCAGAGAAGGAATCAGGACAGGCAGGAAACCTGATCCACACACTTTTGAGTCCCCTCCCAGCTGCTCTTCTCATACCTGCAGCGCTCACCGCAGCTTGGAAACTTGTTGCTAAAATCTAAGATCTTTAGATCGACAGAGTTCTGAATCTTTCCCACCATGTGGCAAACTTAAAGCGGTGCTTTGGACTGTCTCTGGACAACATGCAGACTCAGCTCGTTGGCGTGAGTTTGGCAGTCCTCGGCTTCCTTGGAACCATACTCATCTGCGCGCTACCGATGTGGAAAGTGACGGCCTTCGTCGGCGCAAACATCGTCACCTCTCAGGTCTTTTGGGAAGGCTTGTGGATGAACTGCGTGATCCAAAGCACGGGGCAGCTGCAGTGTAAAGCATACGACTCCATTCTGGCTTTACCACAGAACCTGCAAGGCTCCCGGGCCCTGGTCTGCGTCTCCATCGCCGTCAGCGTGGTGGCCATTGGACTCACCGTGGTTGGGGTCCGCTGCACCAACTTCTGCCGTGATGACAGTCTGACTAAAACCAATATTGGTGTGTCTGGGGGGGTGGTGTTTATTCTCGCGGGGCTGCTGTGTATCATTCCTGTCAGCTGGTCGGCTCACACCATCATCACAGGCTTTTACAACCCTGAGGCCACCGAGGAGCGGAGGGGGGAGCTCGGAGCGTCCATATATGTGGGCTGGGTGTCCGGGGCTCTGCTCGTCATCGGCGGAGGGATGCTGTGCAGCACCTACAGATACTGAGGAGAGTCAAAGAGTCGCATCCATCCAAAAGGAAGATAAAATGTGTTTATTAACTCTGACTGGAGCTCCCTTTTCATTCTGACTTTAAACCTTTGACTGCACTGTGCTCACATGTTGCATAAAGCGTGTGAAGTGAAGGAAAACAGGAGCCCAGCTCACTGCTGCATGATGCCATGAAACTGATATCAACAAACAGCGAACTAATGGAGACATTTGAGTTGATTCGAGTTATTTAAGTGCTGTATGTGGGGAAAAAGTTCAACATGCTTTTGTGTTAGATTTACTCTGTAAAGTCAGTGTTTTTTCATGAAATTTCTCTTTTAAATACAATAGTTTTACTTAAATTTGAGCATTTTAGCACAAAATAGAGCAAATTATTCAACTGTTAAATAAATAAAAAGCTACTATTAAATCATAAGAAAGTGGCATTGTGTAAAACTCTGTAAAAACTGGATTTTTCTCTCTTATTCAGCATGTTTTATCATGTCAGCTGCAGGAAACCAATTATTTTTGTATTAATTAAAAGGAGCTGTAAGCCTCTCGTCTTTCTTTGCGTTTCTTTTTTTCTTCTTTCGCTGTTTTTCAGAGAAAACATGCGATATGATGCTGGGACTCAGTGCTCAGCAGGAGCCCATTTTCTTTCTTTGAATGTCCTCCACAGACTCCTCTCATGCCACAGATACCTCCTCACTAATTTATGATTCCTCTGACTACAAAAGCAACATCACTGAGCAGCTCACGTTTTATTTGAACTGAGACATTTATTTTTCTTGCTGTTTTCTCTGAAGTCTTGCCTGGGTTCGTGTTTTCTTTGGCGTCGTGGTGAATTTCTTCTGTTTTTGTTGCTCTGGTCTGAGCAAACTGCTGCAGGAGGGTATGTTGGACACACAGAGAACAGAATGGTGTCATAAAAGCATGTTTTCAGAGGGTGTTTTTGTAGTTTTGTATATCCACTCATGCTTTGACTCTAACGCTGATGACTTTGATATGTTGTTGTAATGCTGTACGATGGACTTCCAAAAGCTAAAAATGCAGATAAATGCAGTGTGAAAAGGACACATAAACACATTTTAATTAGGGAGCAAATTTTGTGACTCCATAATTAAGTTACTGCAGAAAAAGGAGAATTCAAAGGATTTCTTTGGTCATTCTCATCATATTGCATCATGATGCATAAACTAATGTCAACAGCTTTTTCATATAGAGCCAGGAAATGTATAAACTAAAGCTTTAGTTACACCAGTACCAAATCATTTAATGGAATAGATTATTTCTGCATTTTATAATGTTGATGCACCTTTAATTAAAGTCAAAACAATTAACTAACCAAAGAGAACAAGCATCTCAATCTACATCGAGCCTTTAGTGAGAGCTGCCCTCTACAGTGAGTGCTGCCCTGAGTGCTGCCCTCCACAGTGAGTGCTGCCCTCCACAGTGAGTGCTGCCCCCTACAGTTAGTGCTGCCCTCTACAGTGAGAGCTGCCCTCTACAGTGAGTGCTGCCCCCTACAGTGAGAGCTGCCCTCTACATTGAGTGCTGCCCTCTACACTGAGTGCTGCCCTCTACAGTGAGTGCTGCCCTCTACATTGAGTGCTGCCCTCTACAGTGAGTGCTGCCCTCCACACTGAGTGCTGCCCTCCACAGTGAGTGCTGCCCTGAGAGCTGCCCTCTACAGTGAGTGCTGCCCTCCACAGTGAGTGCTGCCCCCTACAGTGAGTGCTGCCCTCTACAGTGAGTGCTGCCCTCTACAGTGAGTGCTGCCCTCCACAGTGAGTGCTGCCCTCCACAGTGAGTGCTGCCCCCTACAGTGAGTGCTGCCCTCTACAGTGAGTGCTGCCCTCTGAGTGCTGCCCTCTACAGTGAGTGCTGCCCTCTACAGTGAGTGCTGCCCTCTGAGTGCTGCCCTCTACAGTGAGTGCTGCCCTCTACAGTGAGTGCTGCCCTCTACAGTGAGTGCTGCCCCCTACAGTGAGTGCTGCCCTCTACAGTGAGTGCTGCCCTCTACAGTGAGTGCTGCCCTCTACAGTGAGTGCTGCCCTCTACATTGAGTGCTGCCCTCTACAGTGAGTGCTGCCCTCCACACTGAGTGCTGCCCTCCACAGTGAGTGCTGCCCTGAGAGCTGCCCTCTACAGTGAGTGCTGCCCTCCACAGTGAGTGCTGCCCCCTACAGTGAGTGCTGCCCTCTACAGTGAGTGCTGCCCTCTACATTGAGTGCTGCCCTCTACAGTGAGTGCTGCCCTCCACACTGAGTGCTGCCCTCCACAGTGAGTGCTGCCCTGAGAGCTGCCCTCTACAGTGAGTGCTGCCCTCCACAGTGAGTGCTGCCCCCTACAGTGAGTGCTGCCCTCTACAGTTAGTGCTGCCCTCCACAGTGAGTGCTGCCCTCCACAGTGAGTGCTGCCCCCTACAGTGAGTGCTGCCCTCTACAGTGAGTGCTGCCCTCTACAGTGAGTGCTGCCCTCCACAGTGAGTGCTGCCCTCCACAGTGAGTGCTGCCCTCCACAGTGAGTGCTGCCCTCCACAGTGAGTGCTGCCCTCTACAGTGAATGCTGCCCTCCACACTGAGTGCTGCCCCCTACAGTGAGTGCTGCACTCTACAGTGAGTGCTGCCCTCTACAGTGAATGCTGCCCTCCACACTGAGTGCTGCCCCCTACAGTGAGTGCTGCACTCTACAGTTAGTGCTGCCCTCCACAGTGAGTGCTGCCCCCTACAGTTAGTGCTGCCCTCTACAGTTAGTGCTGCCCTCTACAGTGAGTGCTGCCCTCCACAGTGAGTGCTGCCCCCTACAGTTAGTGCTGCCCTCCACAGTGAGTGCTGCCCCCTACAGTGAGTGCTGCCCCCTACAGTGAATGCTGCCCCCTACAGTGAGTGCTGCCCTCTACAGTGAGTGCTGCCCTCTACAGTGAGTGCTGCCCCCTACAGTTAGTGCTGCCCTCCACAGTGAGTGCTGCCCTCCACAGTGAGTGCTGCCCCCTACAGTGAGTGCTGCCCCCTACAGTGAATGCTGCCCTCTACAGTGAGTGCTGCCCTCTACAGTGAGTGCTGCCCTCCACAGTGAGTGCTGCCCTCTACAGTTAGTGCTGCCCTCCACAGTGAGTGCTGCCCTCCACAGTGAGTGCTGCCCTCTACACTGAGTGCTGCCCTCTACAGTGAATGCTGCCCCCTACAGTTAGTGCTGCCCTCCACAGTGAGTGCTGCCCTCTACAGTGAGTGCTGCCCTCTACAGTGAATGCTGCCCCCTACAGTGAGTGCTGCCCTCTACAGTGAGTGCTGCCCTCTACAGTGAATGCTGCCCCCTACAGTGAGTGCTGCCCTCCACAGTGAATGCTGCCCCCTACAGTGAGTGCTGCCCTCCACAGTGAGTGCTGCCCTCCACAGTGAGTGCTGCCCTCCACAGTGAGTGCTGCCCTCCACAGTGAGTGCTGCCCTCTACACTGAGTGCTGCCCTCCACAGTGAGTGCTGCCCTCCACAGTGAGTGCTGCCCTCTACAGTTAGTGCTGCCCTCTACAGTGAATGCTGCCCTCTACAGTGAGTGCTGCCCTCCACAGTGAGTGCTGCCCCCTACAGTTAGTGCTGCCCTCCACAGTGAGAGCTGCCCTCTACAGTTAGTGCCGCCCTCCACAGTGAGTGCTGCCCTCCACAGTGAGAGCTGCCCTCTACAGTTAGTGCTGCCCTCCACAGTGAGTGCTGCCCTCCACAGTGAGTGCTGCC
Organism: Leuresthes tenuis; assembly: GCF_036924035.1. Lineage (NCBI taxonomy): Eukaryota > Metazoa > Chordata > Actinopteri > Atheriniformes > Atherinopsidae > Leuresthes > Leuresthes tenuis. The sequence continues at coordinate 610,422 of NW_027325375.1, read as the reverse complement.
CTCCACAGTGAGTGCTGCCCTCCACAGTGAGTGCTGCCCTCTACACTGAGTGCTGCCCTCCACAGTGAGAGCTGCCCTCTACAGTTAGTGCTGCCCTCTACAGTGAATGCTGCCCTCTACAGTGAGTGCTGCCCTCCACAGTGAGTGCTGCCCTCTACAGTGAGTGCTGCCCCCTACAGTTAGTGCTGCCCTCCACAGTGAGTGCTGCCCTCCACAGTGAGAGCTGCCCTCTACAGTTAGTGCTGCCCTCTACAGTGAGTGCTGCCCTCTACAGTGAGTGCTGCCCTCCACAGTGAGTGCTGCCCCCTACAGTGAGTGCTGCCCTCTACAGTGAGTGCTGCCCCCTACAGTGAATGCTGCCCCCTACAGTGAGTGCTGCCCTCCACAGTGAGTGCTGCCCTCCACAGTGAGAGCTGCCCTCTACAGTTAGTGCTGCCCTCTACAGTGAGTGCTGCCCTCTAATGTGAGTTCTGCCCCCTACAGTGAGTGCTGCCCTCCACAGTGAGTGCTGCCCCCTACAGTGAGTGCTGCCCTCCACAGTGAGTGCTGCCCTCCACAGTGAGTGCTGCCCTCCACAGTGAGTGCTGCCCTCCACAGTGAGTGCTGCCCTCCACAGTGAGTGCTGCCCTCTACACTGAGTGCTGCCCTCCACAGTGAGTGCTGCCCTCTACAGTTAGTGCTGCCCTCTACAGTGAATGCTGCCCCCTACAGTGAGTGCTGCCCTCCACAGTGAGTGCTGCCCCCTACAGTTAGTGCTGCCCTCCACAGTGAGTGCTGCCCTCTACAGTGAGTGCTGCCCTCTACAGTGAATGCTGCCCCCTACAGTGAGTGCTGCCCTCCACAGTGAGTGCTGCCCTCTACAGTGAGTTCTGCCCCCTACAGTGAGTGCTGCCCTCCACAGTGAGTGCTGCCCTCCACAGTGAATGCTGCCCCCTACAGTGAGTGCTGCCCTCCACAGTGAGTGCTGCCCTCCACAGTGAGTGCTGCCCTCTACACTGAGTGCTGCCCTCCACAGTGAGTGCTGCCCTCTACAGTGAATGCTGCCCTCTACAGTGAGTGCTGCCCTCCACAGTGAGTGCTGCCCTCTACAGTGAGTGCTGCCCTCCACAGTGAGTGCTGCCCTCCACAGTGAGTGCTGCCCTCCACAGTGAGTGCTGCCCCCTACAGTTAGTGCTGCCCTCCACAGTGAGTGCTGCCCTCCACAGTGAGTGCTGCCCCCTACAGTTAGTGCTGCCCTCCACAGTGAGTGCTGCCCTCCACAGTGAGTGCTGCCCTCCACAGTGAGTGCTGCCCTCCACAGTGAGTGCTGCCCCCTACAGTTAGTGCTGCCCTCCACAGTGAGAGCTGCCCTCTACAGTTAGTGCTGCCCTCTACAGTGAGTGCTGCCCTCCACAGTGAGTGCTGCCCTCCACAGTGAGTGCTGCCCTCTACACTGAGTGCTGCCCTCTACAGTTAGTGCTGCCCTCTACAGTGAATGCTGCCCTCTACAGTGAGTGCTGCCCTCCACAGTGAGTGCTGCCCTCTACAGTGAGTGCTGCCCCCTACAGTGAGTGCTGCCCTCCACAGTGAGTGCTGCCCTCCACAGTGAGAGCTGCCCTCTACAGTTAGTGCTGCCCTCTACAGTGAATGCTGCCCTCTACAGTGAGTGCTGCCCTCCACAGTGAGTGCTGCCCTCTACAGTGAGTGCTGCCCCCTACAGTTAGTGCTGCCCTCCACAGTGAGAGCTGCCCTCTACAGTTAGTGCTGCCCTCTACAGTGAGTGCTGCCCTCTACAGTGAGTGCTGCCCTCCACAGTGAGTGCTGCCCCCTACAGTGAGTGCTGCCCTCTACAGTGAGTGCTGCCCCCTACAGTGAATGCTGCCCCCTACAGTGAGTGCTGCCCTCCACAGTGAGTGCTGCCCTCCACAGTGAGAGCTGCCCTCTACAGTTAGTGCTGCCCTCTACAGTGAGTGCTGCCCTCTAATGTGAGTTCTGCCCCCTACAGTGAGTGCTGCCCTCCACAGTGAATGCTGCCCCCTACAGTGAGTGCTGCCCTCCACAGTGAGTGCTGCCCTCCACAGTGAGTGCTGCCCTCCACAGTGAGTGCTGCCCTCCACAGTGAGTGCTGCCCTCTACACTGAGTGCTGCCCTCCACAGTGAGTGCTGCCCTCTACAGTGAGTGCTGCCCTCTACAGTGAATGCTGCCCCCTACAGTGAGTGCTGCCCTCCACAGTGAGTGCTGCCCTCTACAGTGAGTGCTGCCCTCTACACTGAGTGCTGCCCTCCACAGTGAGTGCTGCCCCCTACAGTGAGTGCTGCCCTCCACAGTGAGTGCTGCCCTCTACAGTGAGTGCTGCCCTCTACAGTGAGTGCTGCCCTCTACAGTGAGTGCTGCCCTCCACAGTGAGTGCTGCCCTCCACACTGAGTGCTGCCCCCTACAGTTAGTGCTGCCCTCCACAGTGAGTGCTGCCCTCCACAGTGAGTGCTGCCCCCTACAGTTAGTGCTGCCCTCCACAGTGAGTGCTGCCCTCCACAGTGAGAGCTGCCCTCTACAGTTAGTGCTGCCCTCTACAGTGAGTGCTGCCCTCTACACTGAGTGCTGCCCTCCACAGTGAGTGCTGCCCCCTACAGTGAGTGCTGCCCTCTACAGTGAGTGCTGCCCCCTACAGTGATTGCTGCCCCCTACAGTGAGTGCTGCCCTCTACAGTGAGTGCTGCCCCCTACAGTGAATGCTGCCCCCTACAGTGAGTGCTGCCCTCCACAGTGAGTGTTGCCCTCCACAGTGAGTGCTGCCCTCCACAGTGAGTGCTGCCCTCTACAGTGAATGCTGCCCCCTACAGTGAGTGCTGCCCTCCACAGTGAGTGCTGCCCTCTACAGTGAGTGCTGCCCTCCACACTGAGTGCTGCCCTCCACAGTGAGTGCTGCCCTCCACAGTGAGTGCTGCCCTGAGAGCTGCCCTCCACAGTGAGTGCTGCCCCCTACAGTTAGTGCTGCCCTCCACAGTGAGTGCTGCCCTGAGAGCTGCCCTCTACACTGAGTGCTGCCCTCCACAGTGAGTGCTGCCCCCTACAGTGAGTGCTGCCCTCTACAGTGAGTGCTGCCCCCTACAGTGAGTGCTGCCCTCTACAGTGAGAGCTGCCCTCTAATGTGAGTGCTGCCCCCTACAGTGAGTGCTGCCCTCTACAGTGAGTGCTGCCCTCTACAGTTAGTGCTGCCCTCTACAGTTAGTGCTGCCCTCTACAGTGAGTGCTGCCCTCTACAGTTAGTGCTGCCCTCTACAGTGAGTGCTGCCCTCTACAGTGAGTGCTGCCCTCTACAGTTAGTGCTGCCCTCTACAGTGAGTGCTGCCCCCTACAGTGAGTGCTGCCCTCTAATGTGAGTGCTGCCCTCTACAGTGAGTGCTGCCCCCTACAGTGAGTGCTGCCCTCTACAGTGAGAGCTGCCCTCTAATGTGAGTGCTGCCCCCTACAGTGAGTGCTGCCCTCTACAGTGAGTGCTGCCCTCTACAGTTAGTGCTGCCCTCTACATTGAATGCTGCCCTCTACAGTGAGTGCTGCCCTCTAATGTGAGTGCTGCCCTCTACAGTGAGTGCTGCCCTCTAATGTGAGTGCTGCCCTCTAATGTGAGTTCTGCCCCCTACAGTGAGTGCTGCCCTCCACACTGAGTGCTGCCCTCTACAGTGAGTGTTGCCCTCTACAGTGAGTGCTGCCCTCTACAGTGAGTGCTGCCCTCTAATGTGAGTGCTGCCCTCTACAGTGAGTGCTGCCCTCTAATGTGAGTGCTGCCCTCTAATGTGAGTTCTGCCCCCTACAGTGAGTGCTGCCCTCTACAGTGAGTGTTGCCCTCTACAGTGAGTGCTGCCCTCTACAGTGAGTGCTGCCCTCTACAGTGAGTGCTGCCCTCTAATGTGAGTGCTGCCCTCTACAGTGAGTGCTGCCCTCTAATGTGAGTGCTGCCCTCTAATGTGAGTTCTGCCCCCTACAGTGAGTGTTGCCCTCTACAGTGAGTGCTGCCCTCTACAGTGAGTGTTGCCCTCTACAGTGAGTGCTGCCCTCTACAGTGAGTGCTGCCCTCTAATGTGAGTGCTGCCCTCTAATGTGAGTTCTGCCCCCTACAGTGAGTGCTGCCCTCTACAGTGAGTGTTGCCCTCTACAGTGAGTGCTGCCCTCTACAGTGAGTGCTGCCCTCTAATGTGAGTTCTGCCCTCTACAGTGAGTGCTGCCCTCTAATGTGAGTGCTGCCCTCTAATGTGAGTTCTGCCCCCTACAGTGAGTGCTGCCCTCTAATGTGAGTTCTGCCCCCTACAGTGAGTGCTGCCCTCTAATGTGAGTTCTGCCCTCTACAGTGAGTGCTGCCCTCTAATGTGAGTGCTGCCCTCTAATGTGAGTTCTGCCCCCTACAGTGAGTGCTGCCCTCCACAGTGAGTGCTGCCCTCTACAGTGAGTGCTGCCCTCTACAGTGAGTGCTGCCCTCTAATGTGAGTTCTGCCCTCTACAGTGAGTGCTGCCCTCTACAGTGAGTGTTGCCCTCTACAGTGAGTGCTGCCCTCTACAGTGAGTGCTGCCCTCTAATGTGAGTTCTGCCCCCTACAGTGAGTGCTGCCCTCCACACTGAGTGCTGCCCTCCACAGTGAGTGCTGCCCTCTACAGTGAGAGCTGCCCCCTACAGTGAGTGCTGCCCTCCACACTGAGTGCTGCCCTCCACACTGAGTGCTGCCCTCTACAGTGAGTGCTGCCCTCTAATGTGAGTTCTGCCCCCTACAGTGAGTGCTGCCCTCCACACTGAGTGCTGCCCTCTACAGTGAGAGCTGCCCCCTACAGTGAGTGCTGCCCTCCACACTGAGTGCTGCCCTCCACACTGAGTGCTGCCCCCTACAGTGAGTGCTGCCCCCTACAGTGAGTGCTGCCCTCCACACTGAGTGCTGCCCTCCACAGTGAGTGCTGCCCTCTACAGTGAGTGCTGCCCCCTACAGTGAGTGCTGCCCTCTAATGTGAGTTCTGCCCTCTACAGTGAGTGCTGCCCTCTAATGTGAGTTCTGCCCCCTACAGTGAGTTCTGCCCCCTACAGTGAGTGCTGCCCTCTACAGTGAGTGCTGCCCTCTAATGTGAGTTCTGCCCCCTACAGTGAGTGCTGCCCTCTACAGTGAGTGCTGCCCTCTAATGTGAGTTCTGCCCCCTACAGTGAGTGCTGCCCTCCACACTGAGTGCTGCCCTCTACAGTTAGTGCTGCCCTCCACAGTGAGTGCTGCCCTCTACAGTGAGAGCTGCCCCCTACAGTGAGTGCTGCCCTCCACACTGAGTGCTGCCCTCCACACTGAGTGCTGCCCCCTACAGTGAGTGCTGCCCCCTACAGTGAGTGCTGCCCTCCACACTGAGTGCTGCCCTCCACAATGAGTGCTGCCCTCTACCCTGAGTGCTGCCCCCTACAGTGAGTGCTGCCCTCTACAGTGAGTGCTGCCCCCTACAGTGAGTGCTGCCCTCTACAGTGAGTGCTGCCCTCTACAGTGAGTGCTGCCCCCTACAGTGAGTGCTGCCCTCTACAGTTAGTGCTGCCCCCTACAGTGAGTGCTGCCCCCTACAGTGAGTGCTGCCCTCTACAGTGAGTGCTGCCCTCTACAGTGAGAGCTGCCCTCCACAATGAGTGCTGCCCTCTACAGTTAGTGCTGCCCCCTACAGTGAGTGCTGCCCCCTACAGTGAGAGCTGCCCTCCACAATGAGTGCTGCCCTCTACAGTGAGTGCTGCCCCCTACAGTGAGTGCTGCCCTCTACAGTTAGTGCTGCCCTCTACAGTGAATGCTGCCCCCTACAGTGAGTGCTGCCCTCTACAGTGAGAGCTGCCCTCTACAGTTAGTGCTGCCCTCTACAGTGAATGCTGCCCCCTACAGTGAGTGCTGCCCCCTACAGTGAGTGCTGCCCCCTACAGTGAGTGCTGCCCTCTACAGTGAGTGCTTCCCTCCTTCTTAGTGCATTTCCTGAGGAGGTGAAGAAATCCCAACCTTCCCACCACTTTCAGCCGAACAGCTCCAGCGTTCAGTTCAGTCCATTATTCTGCTGCTTTGGCTCTGATCCTTTAGATGTTTCATCTTCATATGAGGAGAGGTATGATGAGCCCAAGTGCATATAAGTCTCTGAATGCAGCTCATCGTTTGCTTGGTGGTACGACCATGAAGTGAACTGCATACGTTGGATTGTAATCCATCAAATTGTTAAGGGACACTGCTGGGAAGGTTCTGAGAAGGATTGTCAGTGAGGTCACTGATGGCGTCTCTTCACATGTTAATTGATGCTAACTCCTCATTGGAGAGAAAACAAGAGATCAATCAAAGCCTCACATCCTGTTTGTCCAAGTTTAGCCTATATTGTGTAGTCAGGCAGCATTCAGGGTCAGATCATATGAAATGATGAAGGAACGATAAAGAAAACCTTGTTAGCTGGTAGATAATTAACATATTAGACCTTTTCCTGGGAAACTCTGGTTTAACACCAGTGTAAAGACATTGTTGTGTACTTTGTTTTTTACATTTGACACCATGGCTCCACTCTCTTATTTCCTCTTGCTGTCCAGTTACATTTAAGCACTAAAATCACAAACTACTTACCTGGTTTTGTGTGTTTTACATCAGAGCGTCACAAGATGAGGTGGTTGAGAGATATTAATAATATTAGCTGTAATAGGAGCCTTAAGAGTTGATGTGAATCAGAAACTTTATAAAGATTTGGGGAGTTTAGAAATTACGACACATGTATTGTACTGGAGGACATTTAGTGGTCAGGATCTTTTCAGAACCAATTATTTTTATCAGGAGGGTGGAATATATATATATATATATATATATATATATATATATATGGAGCTGAAGCCTATCGGTGCGGGTTTACAGGGTTATATATATATTTATCAGAGCCTCTAACCCTGTTTTAATCATTATAATTATTACTACAATTATTACTACAATTATTATCATTATTTGCATTATTATTATTTGATTAAACAGTTGTTTAAGAGGTGTTTAATGAACTTTAGGACTGGACCCAGTGGTGCTGCATCTGAAGACACTTCCCCACAGGGTTCGGTTCTCCGGCCTGGAGGCCTTTATACACAGTGTCTGGTTGACATTTTAAGCTAATTTTAAACACCCACTAACATCTAACTCGTGCGTTGCATGAGTCCAGTGTGAAAGTGTTTAATCAGCATCCCGTCCTGTGTCCCACCACCTCTGTGACACTTAAACGCAACACTGGGGCGCACGCGTCACTTCTGGCTACAATAGGTGCATTTACCGGTAATAAAGCTTCACGCGGAGGCTCTGAAAATGACAGCAGGCCAAAGCGCACAGCCTGCGGGACACAGGCCTCATTGTTCCGCTTCTGCTGCTGTTCTGCAGCTCCACACATGGCGCGATAAGCGGGCAGCGAACGCGTCTTTTCTGCACGGATTCTGCGGCCTAAAGCAGTTTCAGGACCGGCTCTGAAAACATTGCAGTCCCCAGAGCTCCAAAGATGAACAGTACAGTTAAAAAAGCAGTTTAAACACACCACTTTTTGTGTAAAAATGTTTAAAAGTGCAAGTTTACAGAGCAAAGTGTTGAAAGAAATGACATATTCCCTTTAGTTAAAGCTGCAATGGTTCTTTTTCACATTATCTTTAAAAAATAATTAAAAACTAATAAATAATTTTACCAGAATATTCTGACAAAGTGGACCAATCATATTCTGACTTGACTGAATGAGTATGATGCCTGGGTTCCCATGTGTTTCTTTAATTAAGTCCTAATAAATTTGAATTTGCTGAAGAGAAAAAAGAAATGAAATCGGATCAGAATCAGTGGAGTTCAGCTGGTGAAAGCAGGGTCTGATCAGCTTTTTGCTGAATGTTATAAGACAACAACCTGAGTCCAAAGCGTTCTGTGTTCAGACTCAGGAGAGAAGGGAGGATCCCTACAGTCTCATTCCGATCTGCTATCAGCCTCAGAGCTTCTGGTATCGATTGGCCACATATTCACCCCGGGTCACATGGTCTATCTGGGGGGAATTTAGAAGCTCTTGTTTTGAGTAACTGTGAATAACAGAAAAAGAGAAATTTGATTCCTAAACTCAGTAATTAGGAATTAAAGAATAATTTATAAGCAGGAACTGAGTGAAACTGAGATTACAACAGAGCGGTGACGTGTTTTTCCACTTTGGTCACCTGGTTAGTTCCTGTTTGCACACTTTGTTTCATCCAAGCTGAATATTTCTTTACAGCTTTTAGCCATTTTTTAAATTCTCTTTACCAATCAGGACACTGTGCTGCTGCAGCTACATTTCTGTGATTTTGTCCTCATGGTCCTGAAACTCTGGTGTCCTTTTCCTGCTGTGAAGCCATCCGGTTTGGTGAGATTTCTCCACAAACTGGTTTCAGCCTAGAATCAGAGGAGTTCAACCCCTCCTCTGCCTTCAAAACCAGCCGACAGGAAGGGAGGCGAGAGGCAGCCTCCCCTGATAAAAACCAGTACCTGCTCTCTCATCTCAACAAAGAAACTCCTCTGGACTCGCAGTCTTAAGTCTTAGAGCTTCAACATGGTAGCAGGAGGAAGGCAGATCCTGGGTTTGGCGCTGGCCATCATCGGCTTCCTGGGGAGCATCATCATCTGCGGCGTCCCCACCTGGAAAGTCACGGCCTTCATTGGCTCCAACATCGTGACCTCGCAGGTGATCTGGGAGGGCCTGTGGATGAACTGTGTGACCCAGAGCACCGGCCAGATGCAGTGCAAGGTGTACGACTCGCTGCTGGCCTTACCTCAGGACCTGCAGGCCGCCAGGGCCCTGGTCATCATCGCCATCATCGCCGCGGTCTTCGGGATCTTGCTGGGTGTCGCTGGAGGCAAGTGCACCAACTTTGTGGAGGAAGAACGGCAGAAGAGCAGAGTGGCCATTGCTTCTGGAGTCGTCTTCATCATCGCGGGTCTCCTGGTGCTCGTCCCCGTCTGCTGGACCGCCAACACCATCATCCGGGATTTTTACAACCCGGTCCTGATCAGCGCTCAGAAGAGGGAGCTGGGAGCCTCGCTCTACATCGGCTGGGCCTCTGCAGGGCTGCTGTTCCTGGGCGGAGGCCTTCTCTGCAGCTCCTGCCCCCCCAGTGATGAAAGTGACTACGATGTTCGCTACTCCAAGGCTCGTTCTATGGAGAGCAGCAAGGCCTACGTTTAGATCTCCCACACAGCCTTTCTTACGGCTTTATTTTGGGTCGAGTCGCTCCAGTTCCAACAAAACGACCAAACGAGGAGGAGGTGTGAATTCAAGCTTTAGTTTCCGAACCCTCGCACTTTAACAACCTGTTTATGAATGATTATTATTCTAAACTTTTATAGCCACTTCTGTTGTTCTTGTTTGCTTTTGCTCATGTTTTTTCTCAGACTCACTGACCCACTGACCTAATTTCACTGTGAAAAATCAGAAAATCCTACTCTGCTGCTTTAACTTAAAGCAAATGTTTGCTTATAAAATGATGTCATGGAATCAGAATATTGTTAATCTCTTGATTTATTTCAGTTTATGTTGTTGTTCTTAAATATTCTGTATATTTGCAGTTACTGCGTGTCGCTCACATTCTTCTCTGAATGGCAGGATCAGTGATGACAAAAGCTAAGAAAAATGCTGAGAGGATCCGGTTTTGTGAAAGAATCCTTACAAACAGGTTTTGTAAGTGTGTTTCCTGCCAGCCAAAGACACAAGGCCTAATAAACAGACTGAATAGTAACCCTGTGTTCGTGTGTTGTTGTTTCTTTAAACTTTTAAGGCTGATTTCCATCATGAAGATGAAAATCCCCTCTGGGCTCATGGATGAACTCAGGAGGAAGTTAGGCCCATATATAGACTTCAGGGAATAAAACGGGTCAAATGGTCATGCAAACGGTATTCTTTGATGAATCTCATGAGTTCAGCTCCCACCTTCACCATCAACAGATGTAGATTCTCTAAATTTACATTAAAAAACAAGGTTTGATGCAATCCATTGTGTCATAATGTTTTAGATGAGGTGATAAAACACCAACGAAGAAGAGGCAAAGTGTCGTAGAAATGTAGGAAAAACGTTTTATTAAAGATGACAGGAGAAAAGTGAGTGTAACATGTTAACAGCTGACTTATTCTTATTATAGAATGATTATTATCATTAATAAAGATGATGTGAGACTCTCCACAGTCTGGGACGGGCATCGGTCCCGTGTCCTGATGGGGATGCTGTGACCATTTCAGCCTTGAGTAACATCAGATATCAGCTCATGTGTGGCAGCAGGCGAACTTTATAATCTTACTTTATATCTATAATTATCTTTATAAAGATCATTTATATCTTTATAATCCCCGTAAACTGAAATATTTCCACAAAGAAGCTGCAGCCAGGACAGAACGGGACAAAAAGATGAAGTTTTATTGCTGATATCCAGCAAAGAGAGAGAAGAGTTGAAGAGGAAGCAGAAAAGGAGGGAAACGTCCATTCAAATGCTCACAAAAACCACGCAGAGCTGTTTGCATTTTTCAAACCGGTTTTCCTGCTCAACAGACTGAATGAAGCAGGTCTCCTCCCAGGATATTGTGTTTCACGTCCTCCAGTGTCACAAAGACTCAGCCTGGAAGAGCAGTTATTACCTTAAACTGAGAGGTGATGAGCTCACAGTTAATTAAATCAAATGATATTCAGCATTTCAACAGAGCAGAGAAGATAAAAGACTCCAGAGGTCTGTTTCTTATTCATTCCTCCTTTATTCATTCAGTCAGATAAATAAAATAAAATAAAAGGTGACGATAAGAAGAAAGGCAGGAAATGATGTCACCGCCTCACCCCCCCCCCTTTCTTTTCCCACCAGAGTAGGTGTGGTGCCTCCGCACCTGAGCAGTAGCTCACAGGCAGCCGCTCCGGTGGCAAAAAGAGTTGTCAGGGACACAAAAGGGGAGGGACAGATGGAAATAAGCTGTAAACAAATGAGATTCAGCTGAAGCAAGACACACCTGGAGTTGGGTTAAAGGTACAAGAGGCAGGACGACAAACCGCAGCGCTCAGAAAGAATTCCTCGTTCCTGAGACTGAGACATGCAGCAAGAAGAAGGAGTGCACAGAAACCGAGGCATGTGGTGAAAGTAATGTACTGAGAGAGAAGCTTCAGAAGCTAAAGAAGCTCCAAAAACATCAAGAAAAGCACCACCGAGAGAGAAGCTTCAGAAGCTAAAGAAGCTCCAAAAACATCAAGAAGAGAGAAGCTTCAGAAGCTAAAGAAGCTCCAAAAACATCAAGAAAAGCACCACCAAGAGAGAAGCTTCAGAAGCTAAAGAAGCTCCAAAAACATCAAGAAAAGCACCACCAGGAGAGAAGCTTCAGAAGCTAAAGAAGCTCCAAAAACATCAAGAAAAGCATCACCGAGAGAGAAGCTTCAGAAGCTCTAAAGAAGCTCCAAAATCATCAAGAAAAGCACCACCTAGAGAGAAGCTTCAGAAGCTAAAGAAGCTCCAGAAACATCAAGAAAAGCACCACCAGGAGAGAAGCTTCAGAAGCTAAAGAAGCTCCAAAGAAATCAAGAAGAGAAAAGCTAAAGAAGCTAAAGAAGCTCCAAAAACATCAAGAAAAGCACCACCGAGAGAGAAGCTTCAGAAGCTAAAGAAGCTCCAAAAACATCAAGAAAAGCACCACCAAGAGAGAAGCTTCAGAAGCTAAAGAAGCTCGAAAATCATCAAGAAGAGAGAAGCTAAAGAAGCTAAAGAAGCTCCAAAAACATCAAGAAAAGCACCACCAAGAGAGAAGCTTCAGAAGCTCTAAAGAAGCTCCAAAAACATCAAGAAAAGCACCACCGAGAGAGAAGCTTCAGAAGCTAAAGAAGCTCCAAAATCATCAAGAAAAGCACCACCGAGAGAGAAGCTTCAGAAGCTAAAGAAGCTCCAAAAACATCAAGAAAAGCATCACCAAGAGAGAAGCTTCAGAAGCTAAAGAAGCTCCAAAGAAATCAAGAAGAGAAAAGCTAAAGAAGCTAAAGAAGCTCCAAAAACATCAAGAAAAGCACCACCGAGAGAGAAGCTTCAGAAGCTAAAGAAGCTCCAAAAACATCAAGAAAAGCACCACCAAGAGAGAAGCTTCAGAAGCTAAAGAAGCTCGAAAATCATCAAGAAGAGAGAAGCTAAAGAAGCTAAAGAAGCTCCAAAAACATCAAGAAAAGCACCACCAAGAGAGAAGCTTCAGAAGCTCTAAAGAAGCTCCAAAAACATCAAGAAAAGCACCACCGAGAGAGAAGCTTCAGAAGCTAAAGAAGCTCCAAAATCATCAAGAAAAGCACCACCGAGAGAGAAGCTTCAGAAGCTAAAGAAGCTCCAAAAACATCAAGAAAAGCATCACCAAGAGAGAAGCTTCAGAAGCTAAAGAAGCTCCAAAGAAATCAAGAAGAGAAAAGCTAAAGAAGCTAAAGAAGCTCCAAAAACATCAAGAAAAGCACCACCGAGAGAGAAGCTTCAGAAGCTAAAGAAGCTCCAAAAACATCAAGAAAAGCACCACCAAGAGAGAAGCTTCAGAAGCTAAAGAAGCTCGAAAATCATCAAGAAGAGAGAAGCTAAAGAAGCTAAAGAAGCTCCAAAAACATCAAGAAAAGCACCACCAAGAGAGAAGCTTCAGAAGCTCTAAAGAAGCTCCAAAAACATCAAGAAAAGCACCACCGAGAGAGAAGCTTCAGAAGCTAAAGAAGCTCCAAAATCATCAAGAAAAGCACCACCGAGAGAGAAGCTTCAGAAGCTAAAGAAGCTCCAAAAACATCAAGAAAAGCATCACCAAGAGAGAAGCTTCAGAAGCTAAAGAAGCTCCAAAAACATCAAGAAAAGCACCACCAAGAGAGAAGCTTCAGAAGCTAAAGAAGCTCCAAAATCATCAAGAAAAGCACCACCAAGAGAGAAGCTAAAGAAGCTAAAGAAGCTCCAAAGAAATCAAGAAGAGAGAAGCTAAAGAAGCTAAAGAAGCTCCAAAAACATCAAGAAAAGCACCACCTCTGAAAGCTCTGAGAGGTTTTCTCCAGCAGATCTTCTGCATCCTCATCATGGCTTCAACGGGGATGCAGCTGCTGGCCAGCGCCCTGTGCCTTGTGGGCTGGGCGGGGCTCATCATCATCTGCATCCTGCCCATGTGGAGGGTCACGGCCTTCGTGGGCAGCACCATCGTGACCTCACAGACCGTCTGGGAGGGCATCTGGATGACCTGCGTGGTTCAGAGCACGGGACAGATCCAGTGCAAGCCTTACGACTCTCTCCTGGCACTGACCTCTGACCTGCAGGCTGCCCGGGCTCTGACCGTCCTCGCTATCGCCACAGGCAGCGTGGGCCTGCTTCTGGCTTTTGTTGGCGGTAAATGCACCCGTTTCCTGGATGAAGAAGGAGGCGGGACGAAGGGCAAAGTGGCGGTAGCAGCAGGAGCCGTGCTGATCGCCACAGGCCTGCTCTGTCTGATTCCCACCTCCTGGACGGCCGGGGCGGTGGTGAAGAAGTTCTACAGCGCCTCCTTGGATGTTCAGCGGCGGGAGCTCGGAGCCTGTCTTTACCTTGGCTGGGGGGCGTCCATCTTGCTTGTTCTGGGGGGCGGACTCTTCATCAGCTCGGCGTGCCCACAGGAAGCCCACAGCACAGACAGGAGCCCCTCTGTTCGCTACCTGGTGGTCCGCTCCTCCAACGGCTCCAGCCACCACAGCAGGGGGCCCTCTGTCAGAGTCCTGCCCCCCCCCGGGCCCCAGAGCCAGCCGGGAGCCGCCACAAAGCCTCACACACGGGAGGTCCGACCTAAAGAGGACTCAGAAAGATCATGGGCGCCATCAACAAAGTCCCAGATGGAAAGACCGCGGTCGACGAGGTCCGAGCTCAGCGAGGCGCCGTCAACAAAGTCTGAGCTGAAACGGATGGAAGAGACTTTATCAGAGGGGGGGGGGGAAGATGCATCTTCCAACCCAGCGAAAACATACCTGTAACATGAGATGCATGGACCTGTTCCATGCTCAGACTGCTGATGAGAAGCCTTTTACTGTGTCACTAATGAAGGATCAGACTGTTTTTCATGTTTTCTTTCTGTTTTTGGACTAAATGTCCGTCTATTGCTGCATCATTTTTGATCAAAGAAGAAGGAAAAGGACCGGCTTCATCTCCCTGAAGGAGAAGGAGGAAAAGGACCGGCTTCATCTCCCTGAAGGAGGAGAAGGAGGAAAAGGACCGGCTTCATCTCCCTGAAGGAGGAGAAGGAAAAGGACCGGCTTCATCTCCCTGAAGGAGGAGGAGGAAAAGGACCGGCTTCATCTCCCTGAAGGAGGAGACAGTTTAACCTCTCATGTGTGACCTTAAAACTGACCTTAAAACAAGCAGCAATCAGCAAGTGAAGGATGCACAGTTATCTCTGAACTTCTTTAACTTAAACTGTTCTTAAACTGCCTTATTTTGTCTCGTTCTATCGGCTGTTTTTCACCTCAGATGTTTTACCTCGGATGCTATGTGATTAATGAAAATATTCAGTATAATGTAGCCATGAAGTCTTTTATTAAAGCATTTGAGCAACAGTCTCTGTGAGGATGCATTATTTTCAGCCAGTGAAACTTCTGTACTCTTATTTTATCTTATTTTTTTGTTTTACGCCCAAAGTCCTGACGCATTTGAGTCTTTTAACATTATTAAACACGTGGCTCACAGCAAAGAGCCTCTCGGAAAGCCCCTGAAACCGGCTGAAACGAGCCTCATGACAAACTGGTTTGACAGAAAGTGTGGCTGCAGCAAAGGTTTGTGTTGTTAGAGGAGGAAGCAGAGAGTGTTTGCTGAAGATTCAACATTCAGTTTCTGTGAATCATGACTTCACTGCAGAAGCATCACGTTTCAGCGTCTGGTTCCCAAACTGTGGAAGATAAAAGCTGTGCTTTCAGGGTGGAAACTGCCTGATGGACACCAACAAACTCTAAACCAGCTGTCAGTGACCTCTTTCAGAGTGATGAAAAGCATTTAAAGGTGATCTGTGAGGCCTTTAGCTTTAGCAACGTCTGTTTTTGGACTAAATGTCCGTCTATTGCTGCATAATTTTTTATCAAATTACGATATTTTTGATGTGTCTTTGTGCTTTATGTACAACACGTCTGACAGAACAATAAAATAACAGTAAAAAACAATAAAATAACAGTAAAAACAATAAAATAACAGTAAAAAAAATAAAATAGCAGTAAGAAACAATAGAATAACAGTAAAAAACAATAAAATAGCAGTAAAAAACAATAAAATAGAAGTAAAAAACAATAAAATAACAGTAAAAAACAATAAAATAGCAGTAAAAATCAATAAAATAACAGTAAAAACAATAAAATAACAGTAAAAAACAATAAAATAGCAGTAAAAAACAATAAAATAACAGTAAAAAAAATAAAATAGCAGTAAGAAACAATAGAATAACAGTGAAAAACAATAAAATAGCAGTAAAAAACAATAAAATAGAAGTAAAAAACAATAAAATAACAGTAAAAAACATTAAAATAACAGTAAAAAACAATAGAATAACAGTAAAAAACAATAAAATAACAGTAAAAAACATTAAAATAACAGTAAAAAAACAATAAAATAACAGTAAAAAACAATAAAATAACAGTAAAAAACATTAAAATAACAGTAAAAAACATTAAAATAACAGTAAAAAAACAATAAAATAACAGTAAAAAACAATAAAATAACAGTAAAAAAAATAAAATAACAGTAAAAAACAAGAAAAATAACAGTAAAAAACATTAAAATAACAGTAAAAAAATAAATAAAATAACAGTAAAAAACAATAAAATAACAGTAAAAAACATTAAAATAACAGTAAAAAACATTAAAATAACAGTAAAAAAACAATAAAATAACAGTAAAAAACAATAAAATAACAGTAAAAAAATAAAATAACAGTAAAAAACAATAAAATAACAGTAAAAAACATTAAAATAACAGTAAAAAACAATAAAATAACAGTAAAAAACATTAAAATAACAGTAAAAAAACAATAAAATAACAGTAAAAAACAATAAAATAACAGTAAAAAACATTAAAATAACAGTAAAAAACATTAAAATAACAGTAAAAAAACAATAAAATAACAGTAAAAAACAATAAAATAACAGTAAAAAAATAAAATAACAGTAAAAAACAATAAAATAACAGTAAAAAACAATAAAATAACAGTAAAAAATAATAAAATGACAGTAAAAAACAATAAAATAACAGTAAAAAACAATAAAATAACAGTAAAAAACAATAGAATAACAGTAAAAAACAATAAAATAGCAGTAAAAAACAATAAAATAACAGTAAAAAACAATAAAATGACAGTAAAAAACAATAAAATAACAGTAAAAAACATTAAAATAACAGTAAAAAACAATAAAATAACAGTAAAAAACAATAAAATAACAGTAAAAAACAATAAAATAACAGTAAAAAACAATAGAATAACAGTAAAAAACAATAAAATAGCAGTAAAAAACAATAAAATAACAGTAAAAAACATTAAAATAACAGTAAAAAACAATAAAATAACAGTAAAAAACAATAAAATAACAGTAAAAAACATTAAAATAACAGTAAAAAACAATAAAATAACAGTAAAAAACATTAAAATAACAGTAAAAAAACAATAAAATAACAGTAAAAAACAATAAAATAACAGTAAAAAACATTAAAATAACAGTAAAAAACATTAAAATAACAGTAAAAAAACAATAAAATAACAGTAAAAAACAATAAAATAACAGTAAAAAAATAAAATAACAGTAAAAAACAATAAAATAACAGTAAAAAACAATAAAATAACAGTAAAAAATAATAAAATGACAGTAAAAAACAATAAAATAACAGTAAAAAACAATAAAATAACAGTAAAAAAATAAAATAACAGTAAAAAACAATAAAATAACAGTAAAAAACAATAAAATAACAGTAAAAAATAATAAAATGACAGTAAAAAACAATAAAATAACAGTAAAAAACAATAAAATAACAGTAAAAAACAATAGAATAACAGTAAAAAACAATAAAATAGCAGTAAAAAACAATAAAATAACAGTAAAAAACAATAAAATGACAGTAAAAAACAATAAAATAACAGTAAAAAACATTAAAATAACAGTAAAAAACAATAAAATAACAGTAAAAAACAATAAAATAACAGTAAAAAACAATAAAATAACAGTAAAAAACAATAAAATAACAGTAAAATTGAATAAGATAAGATAATATAAAAGTGTCACCATTCTACTGGGTATTAAAAGCCATCTGAAATAAATATGTTTTTAGCCTAGATTTAAAGAGGTCAGAGGTCAGAAATAAGACGCATCTCGGGGGGGGGGGGGGGGCTTATTCCAGAGCCTGGGGGCAGCAGCAGAAAAGGCTCGGTCACCCCAGGGCTTTTATTTTGACCTGAACACTTCCAGCTAAAGTTGATTTGTTGACCTCAGAGCTCTGCCAGGATTATCTGAAACCCTCTGAGAAACAGCCTTTAAAAACCTTCCTGTCTGTTAAAGTCAGATTTAGGTCCCTGTACGGCATTATAATGATGAAACACTTTCATGGGTCAGAGTTTTAATACTTTCTCATGGTTTTATCAGGTTTTGGTGAGTCTGCTCTTTTTATTTGACAATCAGCAGCATGGTGGTGTTAATGGGTCGTTTGAACCCCACAAATGTAGAAAAACAGGAACAAACACACTCAGAGGGGGTGTTAGCAGGTCCTTGTGATGCCTTCACAGAGACTGAGTTCTTTATCCTGTTCCTGCTCAACCCCCCAGGCCTTTTTCACAGGAGCAGCATTATGCAAAGGGCTCAGAGGGCTGAATTAAATCCCTGTGCAGAGAGACTCACAGGGAGGAGGAGACTGAGTCACTAAGTCACCCAGCCTCAAAGAGAAGAAAGAAATGCTCCCTGCGAGGATCTTCTGGATGAAGCCCGCCTGGACATGCAGGAGGTTAAGGGAGGAGTCCTGGAGGCTGGAGGGAGGAAGAAGACCTTTTGGATGAAGGTGCAGGAGACACCAGGGACACGTCTCCTGATGGTCCCAACACACCTTAGACCATCTTCTTCCAGAAACCGGCCCATTTCCAACAGAGAACAGAGGGTTTCATGCACCTGAAAAGGTTTTCAGGCAGAACCCGGGCGGCTCGGAGGATCCTGAGGCCTCCCGGCAGGAAGGTTCCCGGCAGGAAGGTTCCCAGCAGGAAGGTTCCCGGCAGGAAGGTTCCCAGCAGGAAGGTTCCCGGCAGGAAGGTTCCCAGCAGGAAGATTCCCGGCTGGAAGGTTCCCGGCTGGAAGGTTCCCGGTTGGAAGGTTCCCGGCTGGACTCAAAGCTGTGGCGTTTGGACGCTCCGGTTTCCTCCCGCAGTCCAAGAACAACACGTTAGCTTGATTAATGATTGGAAATATGAGTTGGATAAACACTTCTGTTACTGAGTCTGGCCTCCTTCTGAACCCCCCCCCCTATAGGTTCAAACAGGCCAAAATTACACTGGAACAACAAAAGATTCTGAGTAAAAGCAGAATATTATCCAAGAAGGTACCGAGCAAATTTAACCTTTGACCTCTTTCTTTCTTTCTATATCTCTCTCTTTCTTTCTCTCTCTCTTTCTTTCTATTCAACCCAAACTACATCATTCAGATTTTTAAGTTAAATGATGTCATAACCAGGAAGTGAATCTTTCAGTAAAACTTCACTGAAACTCAACATGTGCTGCATCCCGTCTTCCTCCATCTGTCTTTCTTTCTTTCTTCCTTTCTGTCTTTTTCTTTCTTTCTTTCCTTCTTTTTCTTTCTTTCTGTCTTCCTTTGCCTCTGAAACAAAAGACTTGCAGACTGATGTGTGCTCTGATGTGAAAATGCTCATATGGTGCTTACTGCCCCCCCCCCCCCCCATTGTTATCTGTGGTGTGGACGACTCAAACTGTATCAATGGCTCAATAATGAACCTAATATGATAATAAATGCTGTTAAATGAAGTCATAAAATAACTTAATAATTGAGCAGAAAGTGAAACATTTCTCTGCTTTAACTTGAAACTGCATTAATTTAAGGTTGTTTTAACATTATATATTTTTGTATTTATGTCAGATTATGACCGTTTCATAATGAAAAAAGGCTTCAAATGCAGGACTTGCTGCATATTCTGATGAATATTTCACATCATGACGACTGATTCAAACATTTTCTTTATTCTGGAACTGTTCTCTTCTTTGTTGGTCTTTGTCTCTTATGGCGTCACAGCTTCTTATAGAGGTACACGGCCCCAGATATGTAGCCGACCTCCTGCTCTGACACAGCTCTCTCCCAGTCCTTCTCCTCAGCCACCTCCACACAGGCCCAAAGCCCCTCCTGCTCCATCTGCCTCAGCTCCCGCTCCAGGGTGGCTTTGTACTCCAGATTGTCTTGGTTACTTCTTGTTGTCATGCAGATGATGCCCCCTGGTGGAGAGACGCCAGAGTGCAGCTGAGCGGTTAATTACTCATTCAAAACCAAATTCAATTCAATTCAATTCAATTCAGTTTTATTTATAAAGCACCAGATTACAACAAATATCATCTCAAGGAACTTAAGTAATAAAGTCCAATTCAAGCCAATTGGAATTCAATTCATTGTAATCATAATCCAATTAATTCATATGGAGCCAATTCAAAAATAATATCCTAGCTAAGGAAACCAACAGATTGGACCGAAACTTGTCTTCAGTCCAATCTCCCGTCCTGAGCCTGAGGGACTGTGGAAAGGAACGACTCCCTTTAACAGGAAGAAACCTCTGGCAGAACCAGAACCAGGAAGAAACCTCTGGCAGAACCAGAACCAGGAAGAAACCTCTGGCAGAACCAGGAAGAAACCTCTGGCAGAACCAGGAAGAAACCTCTGGCAGAACCAGAACCAGGAAGAAACCTCTGGCAGAACCAGAACCAGGAAGAAACCTCTGGCAGAACCAGGAAGAAACCTCTGGCAGAACCAGAACCAGGAAGAAACCTCTGGCAGAACCAGAACCAGGAAGAAACCTCTGGCAGAACCAGGAAGAAACCTCTGGCAGAACCAGAACCAGGAAGAAACCTCTGGCAGAACCAGGAAGAAACCTCTGGCAGAACCAGAACCAGGAAGAAACCTCTGGCAGAACCAGGAAGAAACCTCTGGCAGAACCAGAACCAGGAAGAAACATCTGGCAGAACCAGGAAGAAACCTCTGGCAGAACCAGGAAGAAACCTCTGGCAGAACCAGAACCAGGAAGGGTGTCCATCCGCCTCGACCAGCTGGGGTTTGAGAAGACAGAAAAGAGGGAAAAGAGGGGGGAAAAACACCATAACACCATTCAAAGGATACCTGCTGGAACAGGGAAACACAAGTTAATAACCACAATAATGTCACATGGACAGAAAATCATCTGAGAAATTAAACAGGGGGAAAAGAGAGGAAAGAGAGGAAAGGTGGGACAGATGAGCTCCCCCAGCAGTCTAAGCCTATAGCAGCTTAACTATGGGATGTTTCAGGCTGAGCCATCCCTAACTATAAGCTTTATAACGCCCCCCCTCACCTGGCTTGGTGGCCCTGCAGAAGTGTCTGACGGCACCGACGGGGACCTGACCGACACTCAGGGCTCCCACGACCACGACCACATCACACAGACCTGGGGGTGGAGAGGCCAAAGAGTTCAGGCTCCTGATAGGCTCCTGGTTAGGGATCAGAGGCTCCTGGAGACGGATCCCAGGACTAAAGATGATCTAACACCAGGGTTAGGGACCAGAGGATCGCAGCGATCCGTAACCCGGGTGATGCGACGGGTTTGATTACCCCACTGAGAAGGCAGAGGCTCCTCTCCCAGAAGGCACTGCTTCAGGTCCCGGTACAGCCCGCTCCGCCTGGCCACCTGCAGCATGGCATCGCTTCCATCCACCCCCAGAAAACGCCCGAAGCCACGCTGTTTCATCTGAGCAGCACAGACACATTGGTTTGACCTTGGAGTTACTCCCTCTGACTCAGCCGGCCTCTGGCCACGCCTCCTACCTGTTTGGCCACCAGCCCCGTGCCGCACGCCACGTCCAACACGACCGCTGCTTCTGGAGCGCCGCTGAAATGGGACGAGATGCAGTTTGCAGCCAGAGCCGGTGCACGGTAGTCCAGAACAGCCACATCCTGTTCAGAGCAAAGAGAGGAAGACAAGCAGTTATTCCAGCACATCTGCTTCCATTTAACTCTTATTCCAGCAGATCTGCTTCCATTAAACTCTTATTCCAGCACATCTGCTTCCATTTAACTCTTATTTCAGCATATCTGCTTCCATTTAACTCTTATTTCAGCATATCTGCTTCCATTAAACTCTTATTTCAGCACATCTGCTTCCATTAAACTCTTATTTCAGCACATCTGCTTCCATTAAACTCTTATTCCAGCAGATCTGCTTCCATTTAACTCTTATTTCAGCACATCTGCTTCCATTAAACTCTTATTCCAGCACATCTGCTTCCATTTAACTCTTATTTCAGCATATCTGCTTCCATTTAACTCTTATTTCAGCATATCTGCTTCCATTAAACTCTTATTTCAGCACATCTGCTTCCATTAAACTCTTATTTCAGCACATCTGCTTCCATTAAACTCTTATTCCAGCAGATCTGCTTCCATTTAACTCTTATTTCAGCACATCTGCTTCCATTAAACTCTTATTCCAGCAGATCTGCTTCCATTTAACTCTTATTTCAGCACATCTGCTTCCATTAAACTCTTATTCCAGCAGATCTGCTTCCATTTAACTCTTATTTCAGCATATCTGCTTCCATTAAACTCTTATTCCAGCAGATCTGCTTCCATTTAACTCTTATTCCAGCAGATCTGCTTCCATTTAACTCTTATTTCAGCATATCTGCTTCCATTAAACTCTTATTCCAGCACATCTGCTTCCATTTAACTCTTATTCCAGCACATCTGCTTCCATTAAACTCTTATTTCAGCAGATTTGCTTCCATTAAACTCTTATTTCAGCAGATCTGCTTCCATTAAACTCTTATTTCAGCAGATCTGCTTCCATTAAACTCTTATTTCAGCAGATTTGCTTCCATTTAACTCTTATTCCAGCAGATCTGCTTCCATTAAACTCTTATTCCAGCACATCTGCTTCCATTAAACTCTTATTTCAGCAGATTTGCTTCCATTTAACTCTTATTCCAGCAGATCTGCTTCCATTAAACTCTTATTCCAGCACATCTGCTTCCATTAAACTCTTATTTCAGCACATCTGCTTCCATTAAACTCTTATTCCAGCATATCTGCTTCCATTTAACTCTTATTCCAGCAGATCTGCTTCCATTAAACTCTTATTCCAGCACATCTGCTTCCATTAAACTCTTATTCCAGCACATCTGCTTCCATTAAACTCTTATTCCAGCACATCTGCTTCCATTAAACTCTTATTCCAGCACATCTGCTTCCATTTAACTCTTATTCCAGCACATCTGCTTCCATTAAACTCTTATTTCAGCAGATTTGCTTCCATTAAACTCTTATTTCAGCAGATCTGCTTCCATTAAACTCTTATTTCAGCAGATCTGCTTCCATTAAACTCTTATTTCAGCACATCTGCTTCCATTAAACTCTTATTCCAGCAGATCTGCTTCCATTTAACTCTTATTTCAGCATATCTGCTTCCATTAAACTCTTATTCCAGCATATCTGCTTCCATTAAACTCTTATTCCAGCACATCTGCTTCCATTTAACTCTTATTCCAGCACATCTGCTTCCATTTAACTCTTATTTCAGCAGATCTGCTTCCATTTAACTCTTATTTCAGCAGATCTGCTTCCATTAAACTCTTATTCCAGCACATTTGTTTCCATTTAACTCTTATTCCAGCACATCTGCTTCCATTAAACTCTTATTTCAGCACATTTGTTTCCATTTAACTCTTATTCCAGCACATCTGCTTCCATTAAACTCTTATTCCAGCAGATCTGCTTCCATTTAACTCTTATTTCAGCATATCTGCTTCCATTAAACTCTTATTCCAGCATATCTGCTTCCATTAAACTCTTATTCCAGCACATCTGCTTCCATTTAACTCTTATTCCAGCACATCTGCTTCCATTTAACTCTTATTCCAGCACATCTGCTTCCATTTAACTCTTATTTCAGCATATCTGCTTCCATTAAACTCTTATTCCAGCATATCTGCTTCCATTAAACTCTTATTCCAGCACATCTGCTTCCATTTAACTCTTATTTCAGCATATCTGCTTCCATTAAACTCTTATTCCAGCATATCTGCTTCCATTAAACTCTTATTCCAGCATATCTGCTTCCATTTAACTCTTATTCCAGCAGATCTGCTTCCATTAAACTCTTATTTCAGCAGATTTGCTTCCATTAAACTCTTATTCCAGCATATCTGCTTCCATTTAACTCTTATTCCAGCAGATCTGCTTCCATTAAACTCTTATTTCAGCAGATTTGCTTCCATTAAACTCTTATTTCAGCATATTTCTTTCCATTAAACTCTTATTTCAGCATATCTGCTTCCATTAAACTCTAATTCCAGCATATTTGTTTCCATTAAACTCTTATTTCAGCAGATTTGCTTCCATTAAACTTTTATTCCAGCATATTTGTTTCCATTAAACTTTTATTCCAGCATATTTGTTTCCATTAAACTCTTATTCCAGCATATTTGTTTCCATTAAACTCTTATTCCAGCATATTTGTTTCCATTAAACTCTCATTTCAGCAGATTTGCTTCCATTAAACTCTTATTCCAGCATATCTGTTTCCATTAAACTCTTATTCCAGCATATCTGCTTCCATTAAACTCTTATTTCAGCATATCTGCTTCCATTAAACTCTTATTTCAGCATATCTGCTTCCATTAAACTCTTATTTCAGCATATCTGTTTCCATTAAACTCTTATTTCAGCAGAGGAAAGTGAACCTCGGGGATGCAGTTTGTGTGTTTTAGCCTTCATTGATCTATTGCTTTGTGGTGCAGTCAGTTTATATCAATAGTTTGACGTTGGATCGCCTCAGACACACTGTCTGTTCTTCTTTATCTAACTGTTGGACAGCCTTTGTCATCAGGAGCCATCATTTGGAGCCCGATCCATTTTATCAGCCTGTGGGACATCTGCTCGTTCCTCTGATTGGCCACCAGGGGGCAGTGTAGTCCTGCTCTCCTCCTTGGTTTCATCCATTTTCCTCCTTTTCCTGCAGTTTCAGATCCTAAAATCTGAAAATCCTTTCTTCAAAACTCACATAAAGTTCTCTGGTGTGATGACAGAACTGTAAATAAACAAGTTACTCATTAAGTGAGAGTGAAGGAAAGTGCTTTAACACTGCTGTACCTGTTTTTTATGCTTTTAACTTTTAAAAAGTAGTTTTACCAACACTTCTCTGGATAAAACAGGTGTCGTCAACGTACAAAACACATTTCACTGTGGCTTTTTGACCGGATTATCCTGCCCAGCTGCATCAGTTTCTACAACAGAAAGAGCTTTTTAAATCTTTTTAACAGGGATCTACCAAAGTAAAACTGTCACTTTGTTTATGTGTATCAAACAAATGGTTCTTTGGGGGCTGAAAAAGAGTTCGAACTCCACTAATCCAGTCAGAGAAACTGTATGTGAACAGAGGAAAATCAGAAGGCTGCAAGAAGAAGGCCAAGCCTCTCCAAGAAGAAGAGTTACAGACATCATGGGAACAAGCTGTTGAAAATACAGAACCTTTTGGGTGAAGTGAGAGGCTTTAGGCCTGTTTAACTAAACCAGGACAGATTACACCAAAGAGCTCGAAAGGAAAAGGTTTGTCCAGGACCCTGAAGGCAGCAGATCCCACCAGGAAACCAATCTTTACCTGAAGTTGGCTCATTTCCCCATAAAAAGGATCACCTTTAACCTTTTAAATCTTTACCTGAAGTTGGCTCATTTCCCCATAAAAAAGGATCACCTTTAACCTTTTAAATCTTTACCTGTAGTTGGCTCATTTCCCCATAAAAAAGGATCACCTTTAACCTTTTAAATCTTTACCTGAAGTTGGCTCATTTCCCCATAAAAAAGGATCACCTTTAACCTTTTAAATCTTTACCTGAAGTTGGCTCATTTCCCCATAAAAAAGGATCACCTTTAACCTTTTAAATCTTTACCTGAAGTTGGCTCATTTCCCCATAAAAAAGGATCATCTTTAACTTTTTAAATCTTTACCTGAAGTTGGCTCATTTCCCCATAAAAAAGGATCATCTTTAACCTTTTAAATCTTTACCTGTAGTTGGCTCATTTCCCCATAAAAAAGGATCACCTTTAACCTTTTAAATCTTTACCTGTAGTTGGCTCATTTCCCCATAAAAAAGGATCACCTTTAACCTTTTAAATCTTTACCTGAAGTTGGCTCATTTCCCCATAAAAAAGGATCACCTTTAACCTTTTAAATCTTTACCTGAAGTTGGCTCATTTCCCCATAAAAAAGGATCACCTTTAACCTTTTAAATCTTTACCTGAAGTTGGCTCATTTCCCCATAAAAAAGGATCACCTTTAACCTTTTAAATCTTTACCTGAAGTTGGCTCATTTCCCCATAAAAAAGGATCACCTTTAACCTTTTAAATCTTTACCTGAAGTTGGCTCATTTCCCCATAAAAAGGATCACCTTTAACCTTTTAAATCTTTACCTGAAGTTGGCTCATTTCCCCATAAAAAAGGATCACCTTTAACCTTTTAAATCTTTACCTGAAGTTGGCTCATTTCCCCATAAAAAAGGATCACTTTTAACCTTTTAAATCTTTATCTGAAGTTGGCTCATTTCCCCATAAAAAAGGATCACCTTTAACCTTTTAAATCTTTACCTGAAGTTGGCTCATTTCCCCATAAAAAAGGATCACTTTTAACCTTTTAAATCTTTACCTGAAGTTGGCTCATTTCCCCATAAAAAAGGATCACCTTTAACCTTTTAAATCTTTAACTGAAGTTGGCTCATTTCCCCATAAAAAAGGATCACCTTTAACCTTTTAAATCTTTACCTGAAGTTGGCTCATTTCCCCATAAAAAAGGATCACCTTTAACCTTTTAAATCTTTACCTGAAGGTTTATCTGAAGGTTTAAACGGGCTCTCCTTACTCTCTATGCTGCTGCAGATCCAGGTCATGGTCATCTTCAGCGTTTCAATAAGCTAAGAGCCTTTTAAGAGCCTTTAAGAGCCTTTTAAGAGCCTTTAAGAGCCTTTATTCGAGCTCTTAGGAGCCGCAGAAACACTAAAGGTTTCCCGAGCTTTGCAGCAACCAAACAGAGCCAATAGTTGTCTGTTTCCTCACCTGATCGTAGTTCCCTGCCCACGAGTTGTAGAAGTTGACCTTCTCTCTCGGCGTGGTGCTTTTATGAGCTGATAAGATAACCGCCTTCACATTTTCAAAGGTGTTACTGACAGCTGACATCGTAGACAGATCTATTTAGGAAAAAGGAGAAAGTTAGCCAAGAAATAGTATTAAAAGATGCTTTTTTTTCCCCATATAAGCTGATCTACTCTACCTGTTAATAATCAATCATCTATATATATATATGGACTGATGGGTGGGATTTTGTGTGAGAGGCTGAAAGTAGTTGCTTTTCTTTCACCTGATTAACCCAAAAGCTGCTCTAAAAGGGATATATGGCACATATGTTACCTGTTTTACTAATACTGCTGTTAGTAAAGCGCAATAAACAGCCTGGTTGAGTGAACTACTCGGTTTTGGACACTTGGCTCGTGCGCAAATCTAAAGCCGACAACTACCTTTACTTTACACTGAGATGAACTGCCATCCCTGACCTCAATGCGTGGTTTTACCGGCAGTTTCTCTCCCCAAAGGTCCCAGGCTAGCTCAGATAGAGTCAAACACTGCATTAAAGACACGTTGGAGCAGCTCCACTGGAAGGCGTTTCCGGCTTTTTACCGAAACAGCTTCTGATCGATGACCCGACTGAGAGTTTAAAGCCTTTGTGAACATCTTTTATGTTTAATTACCGTTAGTGGCCAGAGAAATAAGCCGTGCACCGCACAGGTTCAGCCCGACCCCTGCTGCTGCGTTCTTGGACACAAACACTGAAAGCGCGTTATTTCCGACGGTCAGTGAAGGAGGCATTCGAGCGGGCAGATTCTTGCACATGCGCAGCAGCGTCATTCCGGAGTGCTGTTCATGTTCCCACCTGTAGAGCGACTGGGAGTCAAAACAAAAATCTTCTGGAAAGTCGTCCTGATTTTCAGCTGCAGGCTAACGAAGCTAACCTGGTAGCAACTGCTAGCTTTAGCCAAGCTGTCCCAGAGCAGTTTGAACCGACTTTAACATCTGCAGCCGTGATGGGGGTCTCCACAAAGTTTCTCCGCGTGTCCAACTTGTTCTGGTCCGTGTTTGTGGCATAGCTGGGAGGATAAAGCTGTTTGGAGAGAAGTTAGCTTAGCGAAGCCTGGTTGGACGGCAGAAGTTTAACTTTACCCCCTGGTAATGGGCCTCATCCTCATTTTAAACCCTCCTCTGGAACAATGAAGCATTTCTGACTGTAAAATCATTAGTTTTCTCCTGGCCTGGATTAAAAGGCGCCCAGATGTGTAAAATCAGCTGTATTTGTGTGCTCTTTCCCCTCAGAAACACCTTCAGAAATGTCTATCCTCGGGTTAAAGAAGAAGCAGCCGAAGACTTTCAAAGTCAAGGTTATCACTATGGATGCTGAGATGGAGTTCAGCTGTGAGGTACGAGCATCCTGAAGCAGCCTCTGGCACTTTAACCAGTCTTTAACCATTTCTCTGCTCCTGTGGGGTCCCACGCTGAACAAAGATGATTATTCTGGCTTTCTGTGGACTTTACTCGAGTCTAAATGCAGCTCCCGGACTCTGAAGCTCCTCGGCTGCACAGGTCCTGACTCGGTTCAGGTCGGAGCAGCAGCTTTTCTCATGAAATAGTTCCAAACTAATCAGGGTTTCAGCCTCTTCTCCTGCTTTTAAACCTTTTAAAGGAGCCTGGGATTAAAAACTCAAAGGTTTCCATCCCTAAACGGGCCAAAGGGGCAGCTCCAGGCAGGAATCCACAGAAGAAGCTGAACAACAGCCTCACAGATGGCTGCAGTTGGGCTGAAATCCTCTAAACTGAAGCTTCACTTTGAGTCCTTTAAGTGAGGCCCATCGAAGGCCCGGTTCTGCACAGGTTCTGTGGTAGATGAGCAGACCTTTGGTCTGTCCTGGATGACTCTGACAGTTGGCTTTCTTATTTACGACTCAAAGAAATGAGGATTAAGTTATTGGGCTCCTGAAATCTCAGTTTGAGGTTTAGTTTTTGGACTTTTAGGGTCAAACGCAGCGAGGAAACGGTCTGAATCTTTCCCTTTTTGCATTTCCTGCAGCTGAAGGTTGAGGAAGCAGCAGCTCCACTGGCAGAAAAGGCTTTTCTCTGTTAAAAATGACAACTGCAGGAATGTGCTTCCTCTTTCAGGTTAAGTGGAAAGGGAAGGACCTGTTTGACCTGGTGTGCCGCACGGTGGGTTTGAGGGAGACCTGGTTTTTTGGACTCCGGTACATCGTAAAGGACACTTACGCCTGGCTGAAACCGGAGAAGCGGGTGAGTGAATGAAGGTGTTGTTGAGGTAATATCCTGCTCTGGTAGCTCATGTTTGTCTCCTCCTTTTGGTTTATCTGCTCAGGTTTTGGATCAGGAGGTTCCCAAAGACTCGCCCATAACCTTTCACTTCCTGGCTAAGTTCTTCCCTGAAAAGGTGGAGGAGGAGCTGGTCCAGGAGATCACTCAGCACCTCTTCTTCCTGCAGGTAGTAGAAGCTCTTTGAACACCTGGATGGAATCCAGTCGTCTCTTTTGTGCAGTTCGGCGCCTGTTAACACGTCTTCTGCTCCTGTTTTAGGTGAAAAAGCAGATATTAGATGAGGAGATCTTCTGCTCCCCCGAAGCCTCGGTGCTGCTGGCGTCGTACGCCGTCCAGGCCAAGGTAGGAACACTCGGCGAGGCCCAGAGCTGCATCGTTCAGGCTGACTGTGCAGAAGTCTCACTGCTGTTTCTCATCCTAACCACAGTACGGGGCCTACGACCCAAACTTCCACAAGCCGGGCTTCCTGGCCCAGGATGAGCTGCTGCCAAAAAGGGTGAGTGGGCCGTGAAAGAGGCTGTTAGCCGGTGTTTGTCTGCCGTGGGATGAGATAAGATCAGATGTGTCTTTCAGGTCCTCATGCAGTACCAGATGACGGCGGACATGTGGGAGGAGAAGATCACGGCGTGGTACGCGGAGCACCGAGGCATCGCCAGGTCGGGCCGCCGCTCTCAGGCAGATCAGCAGCGCTAATAAAGGCGTGGTTCTGTCTCACCGTGTTTCTGCTCCTCCTACAGGGACGAGGCAGAGATGGAGTACTTAAAAATCGCTCAGGACCTGGAGATGTACGGCGTCAGCTACTTTGCCATCACGGTGAGTTCAGTGGCTGTTGCTCGGTGCTGCAGCTGCTCCAGGTGCAGCTGTTCCAGGTGCAGCTGCTCCAGGTGCAGCTGTTCCAGGTGCAGCTGTTCCAGGTGCAGCTGTTCCAGGTGCAGCTGTTCCAGGTGCAGCTGTTCCAGGTGCAGCTGTTCCAGGTGCAGCTGTTCCAGGTGCAGCTGTTTCAGGTGCAGCTGTTCCAGGTGCAGCTGTTCCAGGTGCAGCTGTTCCAGATGCAGCTGTTCCAGATGCAGCTGTTCCAGGTGCAGCTGTTCCAGGTGCAGCTGTTCCAGATGCAGCTGTTCCAGGTGCAGCTGTTCCAGGTGCAGCTGTTCCAGATGCAGCTGTTCCAGGTGCAGCTGTTCCAGGTGCAGCTGCTCCAGGTGCAGCTGTTCCAGGTGCAGCTGTTCCAGGTGCAGCTGTTCCAGGTGCAGCTGCTCCAGATGCAGCTGTTCCAGGTGCAGCTGTTCCAGGTGCAGCTGTTCCAGATGCAGCTGCTCCAGAAGCAGCTGCTCCAGGTGCAGCTGTTCCAGGTGCAGCTGTTCCAGATGCAGCTGTTCCAGGTGCAGCTGTTCCAGATGCAGCTGTTCCAGGTGCAGCTGTTCCAGGTGCAGCTGCTCCAGATGCAGCTGTTCCAGGTGCAGCTGTTCCAGGTGCAGCTGTTCCAGGTGCAGCTGTTCCAGGTGCAGCTGTTCCAGGTGCAGCTGTTCCAGGTGCAGCTGTTCCAGATGCAGCTGTTCCAGGTGCAGCTGCTCCAGATGCAGCTGTTCCAGGTGCAGCTGTTCCAGGTGCAGCTGTTCCAGGTGCAGCTGTTCCAGGTGCAGCTGTTCCAGGTGCAGCTGTTCCAGGTGCAGCTGCTCCAGATGCAGCTGTTCCAGGTGCAGCTGTTCCAGATGCAGCTGTTCCAGGTGCAGCTGTTCCAGGTGCAGCTGTTCCAGGTGCAGCTGTTCCAGGTGCAGCTGTTCCAGGTGCAGCTGCTCCAGGTGCAGCTGTTCCAGGTGCAGCTGCTCCAGATGCAGCTGTTCCAGGTGCAGCTGTTCCAGGTGCAGCTGTTCCAGGTGCAGCTGTTCCAGGTGCAGCTGTTCCAGGTGCAGCTGTTCCAGGTGCAGCTGCTCCAGGTGCAGCTGCTCCAGGTGCAGCTGTTCCAGATGCAGCTGTTCCAGATGCAGCTGTTCCAGATGCAGCCTTTAACTGTCGTGTTGCTTCTCACCAACAGCAGAACAAGAGGGACACGGACCTCCTGCTCGGAGTGGATGCTCAGGGCCTTCACATCTACAGCCCCAAGAGCAAACTTAACCCCAACAAGTCGTTCCCTTGGAGCGGGATCCGAAACATCTCCTACAGCGAGAAGGAGGTAACCTTATGGCAGCTTTCTGTTAGAGGCCAGTCTGAAAAGCAGGAAACCATCAATCCAAAGCGGCTCCACGGAGGAAGAAGCTGTGATGTGGGTCTGCTGCACTGAAACTTTCAGGAAATATTCTTTAGCTGCGAGCTTTAAATGATTAATCCAGTGCATCCCATCACAGGGCTTCCTCCTATCTTAGTGCTACAGTTCAGGGATGTCAAACTCCGGTCCTGGAGGGCCGCTGTCCTGCAGGTTTTAGATGTTTCCCTGCTTCAAAGCACCTGATTCAGAGTAAAATAATCTCTTCAAAAGATTGTTAAGTTCTGTACAAACCAGCTAATGAGGCATTGATCTCAATCAGGTGTTGGAGCAGGGGAACATCTAAAACCTGCAGGAAAACATCTGAAATCTGCAGGAAAACATCTAAAACCTGCAGGGAAACGTCTAAAACCTGCAGGAAACATCTAAAACCTGCAGGAAACGTCTAAAACCTGCAGGGAAACATCTAAAACCTGCAGGAAACGTCTAAAACCTGCAGGGAAACATCTGAAATCTGCAGGAAAACATCTAAAACCTGCAGGGAAACATCTAAAACCAGCAGGAAAACATCTAAAACCTGCAGGGAAACATCTAAAACCTGCAGGGAAACATCTAAAACCTGCAGGGAAACATCTAAAACCTGCAGGGAAACATCTAAAACCTGCAGGGAAACTTCTAAAACCTGCAGGAAAACTTCTAAAACCTGCAGGAAAACGTCTAAAACCTGCAGGTAAACGTCTAAAACCTGCAGGGAAACGTCTAAAACCTGCAGGAAAACGTCTAAAACCTGCAGGGAAAACGTCTAAAACCTGCAGGGAAACATCTAAAACCTGCAGGGAAACATCTAAAACCTGCAGGGAAACATCTAAAACCTGCAGGGAAACATCTAAAACCTGCAGGGAAACATCTAAAACCTGCAGGGAAACATCTAAAACCCGCAGGGAAACTTCTAAAACCCGCAGGGAAACGTCTAAAACCCGCAGGGAAACGTCTAAAACCCGCAGGGAAACGTCTAAAACCCGCAGGGAAACGTCTAAAACCCGCAGGGAAACGTCTAAAACCCGCAGGGAAACGTCTAAAACCCGCAGGGAAACGTCTAAAACCCGCAGGGAAACGTCTAAAACCCGCAGGGAAACGTCTAAAACCCGCAGGGAAACGTCTAAAACCCGCAGGGAAACGTCTAAAACCCGCAGAAAAACATCTAAAACCCGCAGAAAAACATCTAAAACCCGCAGGGAAACATCTAAAACCCGCAGGGAAACATCTAAAACCTGCAGAAAAACATCTAAAACCTGCAGGGAAACATCTAAAACCTGCAGGGAAACGTCTAAAACCTGCAGGGAAACGTCTAAAACCTGCAGGGAAACATCTAAAACCTGCAGGGAAACATCTAAAACCTGCAGGGAAACATCTAAAACCTGCAGGAAAACATCTAAAACCTGCAGGAAAACATCTAAAACCTGCAGGGAAACATCTAAAACCTGCAGGGAAACATCTAAAACCTGCAGGAAAACATCTAAAACCTGCAGGAAAACGTCTAAAACCTGCAGGGAAACATCTAAAACCTGCAGGAAACATCTAAAACCCGCAGGGAAACATGTAAAACCTGCAGGAAACATCTAAAACCTGCAGGGAAACATCTAAAACCTGCAGGGAAACATCTAAAACCTGCAGGAAAACATCTAAAACCTGCAGGAAACATCTAAAACCTGCAGGGAAACATCTAAAACCTGCAGGGAAACGTCTAAAACCTGCAGGAAACATCTAAAACCTGCAGGAAAACATCTAAAACCTGCCGGAAAACATCTAAAACCTGCCGGACAGCGGCCCTTTAATACAGGAGTTTGACATCCCTACAGTAAGATATCGGCCTCGCCCCCCCCGTGAGTCTCCACCATGGAACCATGGACCGGTTACTGTGGGTCGAGCTTCACTGTAAAGAGCTGCAGATGTTCCCTGCTCTGACTGAACTTCTCCTCCTTTCAGTTCACAATCAAACCGCTGGACAAAAAGAAAGATGTCTTCAAGTTCTACTCCTCTCAGCTGCGTGTGAACAAGCTGGTGAGTGTGTAACCGAGCTGCTGATCCACCCAAAGCTGAGCAGGGCCACCTCACAGTCCCTCCTGTGTTTAGATCCTGCAGCTCTGCATCGGGAACCACGATCTGTTCATGAGGAGGAGGAAGGTGGACTCCATCGAAGTGCAGCAGATGAAGGCTCAGGCTAAAGAGGAGAAGGCCCGCAAGAAGGTTTGTGCTCCCAGCTGCCGCCGCTGCGAAGCCAGAGCGGCTTTCTCAGCTGTGCTCCTGTGTTTCCTTCAGATGGAGCGACAGATCCTGGCCCGGGAAAAGCAGATGAGAGAAGAAGCAGAGCGAGCGAAGGAGGAGATGGAGCGAAGGCTTTTCCAGCTGCAGGACGAGGCACGGCTGGCCAACGAGGCGCTGGTGAGAGGCTCCCCCTGCAGCTGAGACCCTCTCCCCTGTTCCAGCACACTGTAAAGATGCTTGTTCCCCTGCAGCTGCGCTCTGAGGAGACTGCAGACCTGCTGGCAGAGAAGGCCCAGATAGCCGAGGAAGAAGCCAAGCTGCTGGCCCACAAAGCTGCAGAGGCCGAGCAGGAGAGGCAGAGGTTAGAGGTCACGGCCATGAAGACCAAGGAGGAGAAGCGGCTGATGGAGCAGAAGATGAGGGAGGCGGAGCAGCTGGCGGTGAAGCTGGTGGAGCAGTCTGAGAGGAGGTCTGAGTCTGCAGCATTAGCTTAACGAAGGGTCCTGCTTTTAATCCTGGGGTCTTTATCAGAGGTCAGACTGCCACCTTTCACCTGGGTGTGGTGAGAGGGCCCACCTGCAGAAGGTGGGCCCCCCCACTGTGAGTCACTGTGGATCTGCTGCCATGAGCATAACAGCTGATTTAAAACCTTTCCACCTCTTAGAGTCAGAGCATTGGTGTAGATTATCCCCTGGAACAGGATGCAGCTGTGGAAAACCTACAGATGTGTTCTCCAGCTGTTATCTGAGCCGCAGAAATGTTCACAGCGCTGCTGTTTCATCAGACCAAACCTCTGTTTCAGGCTGAAGGAGGCGGACCACCTGAAGCAGGACCTGACGGAGGCAAAGGATGCAGAGAGGAGAGCCAAGCAGAAGCTGCTGGAGATCACAAAGACCACCTACCCCGTACTGCCATGCTGTTTCCTTTATTTGTTTCTGTGGATCAGTGCAGGTTCTGTTTAGGGTGATTACTTGAGTTTCTCTGAAATATGAAGTCTGTGAGAGTGAACTCTAACAGCTGAAGGCCGCTGATCAGCTGCTGTGCCTTTAAAGGTGACTCATGGGCTTCAAAGGGTTGGACTGAGGGAGCTTAATGTCAGACGCTTTGCTACAGCGACGAGTTAAGTTCTGACGGGAAAAGTCCCGACGATGGCAGGAGAAGCAGGAGAAGCAGGAGAAAAGATGCAGGAGAAAAGAAGCAGGAGGAAAGATGCAGGAGGAAAGATGCAGGAGGAAAGAAGCAGGAGAAAAGAAGCAGGAGGAAAGAAGCAGGAGGAAAGAAGCAGGAGAAAAGAAGCAGGAGGAAAGAAGCAGGAGGAAAGAAGCAGGAGAGAAGAAGCAGGAGAAAAGAAGCAGGAGAGAAGAAGCAGGAGGAAAGAAGCAGGAGGAAAGAAGCAGGAGGAAAGAAGCAGGAGAGAAGAAGCAGGAGGAAAGAAGCAGGAGGAAAGAAGCAGGAGAGAAGAAGCAGGAGAGAAGAAGCAGGAGAAAAGAAGCAGGAGAGAAGAAGCAGGAGGAAAGAAGCAGGAGGAAAGAAGCAGGAGAAAAGAAGCAGGAGAAAAGATGCAGGAGGAAAGAAGCAGGAGAAAAGAAGCAGGAGAAAAGAAGCAGGAGGAAAGAAGCAGGAGGAAAGAAGCAGGAGAAAAGAAGCAGGAGGAAAGAAGCAGGAGAAAAGATGCAGGAGAAAAGAAGCAGGAGAGAAGAAGCAGGAGGAAAGATGCAGGAGAAAAGAAGCAGGAGAAAAGAAGCAGGAGAAAAGAAGCAGGAGAAAAGATGCAGGAGAAAAGAAGCAGGAGGAAAGAAGCAGGAGGAAAGAAGCAGGAGAAAAGATGCAGGAGAAAAGAAGCAGGAGAGAAGAAGCAGGAGGAAAGATGCAGGAGAAAAGAAGCAGGAGAAAAGAAGCAGGAGAAAAGAAGCAGGAGAAAAGAAGCAGGAGGAAAGAAGCAGGAGAGAAGAAGCAGGAGGAAAGATGCAGGAGAAAAGAAGCAGGAGAAAAGAAGCAGGAGAAAAGAAGCAGGAGAAAAGAAGCAGGAGAAAAGATGCAGGAGAAAAGAAGCAGGAGAGAAGAAGCAGGAGGAAAGATGCAGGAGGAAAGATGCAGGAGGAAAGAAGCAGGAGGAAAGAAGCAGGAGAAAAGATGCAGGAGAAAAGAAGCAGGAGAGAAGAAGCAGGAGGAAAGATGCAGGAGAAAAGAAGCAGGAGAAAAGAAGCAGGAGAAAAGAAGCAGGAGAAAAGAAGCAGGAGGAAAGAAGCAGGAGAGAAGAAGCAGGAGGAAAGATGCAGGAGAAAAGAAGCAGGAGAAAAGATGCAGGAGAAAAGAAGCAGGAGGAAAGATGCAGGAGGAAAGATGCAGGAGGAAAGAAGCAGGAGAAAAGAAGCAGGAGAAAAGATGCAGGAGGAAAGAAGCAGGAGAAAAGAAGCAGGAGAAAAGAAGCAGGAGGAAAGAAGCAGGAGGAAAGAAGCAGGAGGAAAGATGCAGGAGGAAAGAAGCAGGAGGAAAGAAGCAGGAGAGAAGAAGCAGGAGGAAAGATGCAGGAGGAAAGAAGCAGGAGAGAAGAAGCAGGAGGAAAGATGCAGGAGGAAAGAAGCAGGAGAGAAGAAGCAGGAGAGAAGAAGCAGGAGAAAAGAAGCAGGAGGAAAGAAGCAGGAGAGAAGAAGCAGGAGAAAAGATGCAGGAGGAAAGAAGCAGGAGAAAAGAAGCAGGAGAGAAGAAGCAGGAGAAAAGAAGCAGGAGGAAAGATGCAGGAGGAAAGATGCAGGAGGAAAGAAGCAGGAGAAAAGAAGCAGGAGAAAAGATGCAGGAGGAAAGAAGCAGGAGAAAAGAAGCAGGAGAAAAGAAGCAGGAGAAAAGAAGCAGGAGGAAAGAAGCAGGAGGAAAGAAGCAGGAGGAAAGATGCAGGAGGAAAGATGCAGGAGGAAAGAAGCAGGAGGAAAGAAGCAGGAGAGAAGAAGCAGGAGGAAAGATGCAGGAGGAAAGAAGCAGGAGAGAAGAAGCAGGAGGAAAGAAGCAGGAGGAAAGATGCAGGAGAAAAGATGCAGGAGGAAAGAAGCAGGAGGAAAGATGCAGGAGAGAAGAAGCAGGAGAGAAGAAGCAGGAGGAAAGAAGCAGGAGAAAAGAAGCAGGAGGAAAGAAGCAGGAGGAAAGATGCAGGAGGAAAGAAGCAGGAGGAAAGAAGCAGGAGGAAAGAAGCAGGAGGAAAGAAGCAGGAGAAAAGAAGCAGGAGAAAAGAAGCAGGAGGAAAGAAGCAGGAGAAAAGAAGCAGGAGAAAAGATGCAGGAGAAAAGAAGCAGGAGAAAAGAAGCAGGAGGAAAGATGCAGGAGAGAAGAAGCAGGAGAAAAGAAGCAGGAGGAAAGAAGCAGGAGAGAAGAAGCAGGAGGAAAGATGCAGGAGGAAAGAAGCAGGAGGAAAGAAGCAGGAGAGAAGAAGCAGGAGAAAAGATGCAGGAGAAAAGAAGCAGGAGGAAAGAAGCAGGAGGAAAGAAGCAGGAGAGAAGAAGCAGGAGGAAAGAAGCAGGAGGAAAGAAGCAGGAGAAAAGAAGCAGGAGGAAAGAAGCAGGAGAAAAGATGCAGGAGAAAAGAAGCAGGAGAGAAGAAGCAGGAGGAAAGATGCAGGAGAAAAGAAGCAGGAGAAAAGAAGCAGGAGAAAAGATGCAGGAGAAAAGAAGCAGGAGGAAAGAAGCAGGAGGAAAGAAGCAGGAGAAAAGATGCAGGAGAAAAGAAGCAGGAGAGAAGAAGCAGGAGGAAAGATGCAGGAGAAAAGAAGCAGGAGAAAAGAAGCAGGAGAAAAGAAGCAGGAGAAAAGAAGCAGGAGGAAAGAAGCAGGAGAGAAGAAGCAGGAGGAAAGATGCAGGAGAAAAGAAGCAGGAGAAAAGATGCAGGAGAAAAGAAGCAGGAGAGAAGAAGCAGGAGGAAAGATGCAGGAGGAAAGATGCAGGAGGAAAGAAGCAGGAGGAAAGAAGCAGGAGAAAAGATGCAGGAGAAAAGAAGCAGGAGAGAAGAAGCAGGAGGAAAGATGCAGGAGAAAAGAAGCAGGAGAAAAGAAGCAGGAGAAAAGAAGCAGGAGAAAAGAAGCAGGAGGAAAGAAGCAGGAGAGAAGAAGCAGGAGGAAAGATGCAGGAGAAAAGAAGCAGGAGAAAAGATGCAGGAGAAAAGAAGCAGGAGGAAAGATGCAGGAGGAAAGATGCAGGAGGAAAGAAGCAGGAGAAAAGAAGCAGGAGAAAAGATGCAGGAGGAAAGAAGCAGGAGAAAAGAAGCAGGAGAAAAGAAGCAGGAGGAAAGAAGCAGGAGGAAAGAAGCAGGAGGAAAGATGCAGGAGGAAAGATGCAGGAGGAAAGAAGCAGGAGGAAAGAAGCAGGAGAGAAGAAGCAGGAGGAAAGATGCAGGAGGAAAGAAGCAGGAGAGAAGAAGCAGGAGGAAAGATGCAGGAGGAAAGAAGCAGGAGAGAAGAAGCAGGAGAGAAGAAGCAGGAGAAAAGAAGCAGGAGGAAAGAAGCAGGAGAGAAGAAGCAGGAGAAAAGATGCAGGAGGAAAGAAGCAGGAGAAAAGAAGCAGGAGAGAAGAAGCAGGAGAAAAGAAGCAGGAGGAAAGATGCAGGAGGAAAGATGCAGGAGGAAAGAAGCAGGAGAAAAGAAGCAGGAGAAAAGATGCAGGAGGAAAGAAGCAGGAGAAAAGAAGCAGGAGAAAAGAAGCAGGAGAAAAGAAGCAGGAGGAAAGAAGCAGGAGGAAAGAAGCAGGAGGAAAGATGCAGGAGGAAAGAAGCAGGAGAGAAGAAGCAGGAGGAAAGATGCAGGAGGAAAGAAGCAGGAGAGAAGAAGCAGGAGGAAAGAAGCAGGAGGAAAGATGCAGGAGAAAAGATGCAGGAGGAAAGAAGCAGGAGGAAAGATGCAGGAGAGAAGAAGCAGGAGAGAAGAAGCAGGAGGAAAGAAGCAGGAGAAAAGAAGCAGGAGGAAAGAAGCAGGAGGAAAGATGCAGGAGGAAAGAAGCAGGAGGAAAGAAGCAGGAGGAAAGAAGCAGGAGGAAAGAAGCAGGAGAAAAGAAGCAGGAGGAAAGAAGCAGGAGAAAAGAAGCAGGAGAAAAGATGCAGGAGAAAAGAAGCAGGAGAAAAGATGCAGGAGGAAAGATGCAGGAGAGAAGAAGCAGGAGAAAAGAAGCAGGAGGAAAGAAGCAGGAGAGAAGAAGCAGGAGGAAAGATGCAGGAGGAAAGAAGCAGGAGGAAAGAAGCAGGAGAGAAGAAGCAGGAGAAAAGATGCAGGAGAAAAGAAGCAGGAGAAAAGAAGCAGGAGAAAAGATGCAGGAGGAAAGATGCAGGAGAGAAGAAGCAGGAGAAAAGAAGCAGGAGGAAAGATGCAGGAGGAAAGAAGCAGGAGGAAAGAAGCAGGAGAGAAGAAGCAGGAGAAAAGATGCAGGAGAAAAGAAGCAGGAGAAAAGATGCAGGAGAAAAGAAGCAGGAGAAAAGAAGCAGGAGAAAAGATGCAGGAGGAAAGAAGCAGGAGAAAAGAAGCAGGAGAAAAGAAGCAGGAGAAAAGAAGCAGGAGGAAAGAAGCAGGAGGAAAGATGCAGGAGGAAAGATGCAGGAGGAAAGAAGCAGGAGGAAAGAAGCAGGAGGAAAGAAGCAGGAGAGAAGAAGCAGGAGGAAAGATGCAGGAGGAAAGAAGCAGGAGAGAAGATGCAGGAGGAAAGAAGCAGGAGGAAAGAAGCAGGAGGAAAGATGCAGGAGGAAAGATGCAGGAGGAAAGAAGCAGGAGAAAAGAAGCAGGAGAAAAGATGCAGGAGG
Source organism: Leuresthes tenuis (assembly GCF_036924035.1). Classification (NCBI taxonomy): domain Eukaryota; kingdom Metazoa; phylum Chordata; class Actinopteri; order Atheriniformes; family Atherinopsidae; genus Leuresthes; species Leuresthes tenuis. Next base: position 571,598 of record NW_027325375.1, on the reverse strand, counting down.
AAAGATGCAGGAGAGAAGAAGCAGGAGAGAAGAAGCAGGAGGAAAGAAGCAGGAGAAAAGAAGCAGGAGGAAAGAAGCAGGAGGAAAGATGCAGGAGGAAAGAAGCAGGAGGAAAGAAGCAGGAGAGAAGAAGCAGGAGGAAAGATGCAGGAGGAAAGAAGCAGGAGAGAAGAAGCAGGAGGAAAGATGCAGGAGGAAAGAAGCAGGAGAGAAGAAGCAGGAGAGAAGAAGCAGGAGAAAAGAAGCAGGAGAAAAGATGCAGGAGGAAAGAAGCAGGAGGAAAGAAGCAGGAGAGAAGATGCAGGAGAAAAGATGCAGGAGAAAAGAAGCAGGAGAAAAGAAGCAGGAGAAAAGATGCAGGAGGAAAGATGCAGGAGAGAAGAAGCAGGAGAAAAGAAGCAGGAGAGAAGAAGCAGGAGAAAAGATGCAGGAGAAAAGAAGCAGGAGAAAAGATGCAGGAGGAAAGATGCAGGAGGAAAGAAGCAGGAGGAAAGAAGCAGGAGAGAAGAAGCAGGAGGAAAGATGCAGGAGGAAAGAAGCAGGAGAGAAGATGCAGGAGGAAAGATGCAGGAGGAAAGAAGCAGGAGGAAAGAAGCAGGAGAAAAGATGCAGGAGGAAAGATGCAGGAGGAAAGAAGCAGGAGGAAAGAAGCAGGAGAGAAGAAGCAGGAGAAAAGATGCAGGAGAAAAGAAGCAGGAGAAAAGATGCAGGAGGAAAGATGCAGGAGGAAAGAAGCAGGAGGAAAGAAGCAGGAGAGAAGAAGCAGGAGGAAAGATGCAGGAGGAAAGAAGCAGGAGAGAAGATGCAGGAGGAAAGATGCAGGAGGAAAGAAGCAGGAGGAAAGAAGCAGGAGGAAAGATGCAGGAGGAAAGAAGCAGGAGAGAAGAAGCAGGAGAAAAGATGCAGGAGAAAAGATGCAGGAGAAAAGAAGCAGGAGAAAAGAAGCAGGAGAGAAGAAGCAGGAGGAAAGATGCAGGAGGAAAGATGCAGGAGAGAAGAAGCAGGAGAGAAGAAGCAGGAGGAAAGAAGCAGGAGAAAAGAAGCAGGAGAAAAGAAGCAGGAGAAAAGATGCAGGAGGAAAGAAGCAGGAGGAAAGATGCAGGAGAGAAGAAGCAGGAGAGAAGAAGCAGGAGGAAAGAAGCAGGAGAGAAGAAGCAGGAGAAAAGAAGCAGGAGGAAAGAAGCAGGAGAAAAGAAGCAGGAGAAAAGATGCAGGAGAAAAGATGCAGGAGAAAAGAAGCAGGAGAAAAGAAGCAGGAGAGAAGAAGCAGGAGGAAAGATGCAGGAGGAAAGATGCAGGAGAGAAGAAGCAGGAGAGAAGAAGCAGGAGAAAAGAAGCAGGAGAAAAGATGCAGGAGGAAAGAAGCAGGAGGAAAGATGCAGGAGAGAAGAAGCAGGAGAGAAGAAGCAGGAGGAAAGAAGCAGGAGAGAAGAAGCAGGAGAAAAGAAGCAGGAGGAAAGAAGCAGGAGAAAAGAAGCAGGAGAAAAGATGCAGGAGGAAAGAAGCAGGAGAGAAGATGCAGGAGGAAAGATGCAGGAGGAAAGAAGCAGGAGGAAAGAAGCAGGAGGAAAGATGCAGGAGGAAAGAAGCAGGAGAGAAGAAGCAGGAGAAAAGATGCAGGAGAAAAGATGCAGGAGAAAAGAAGCAGGAGAAAAGAAGCAGGAGAGAAGAAGCAGGAGGAAAGAAGCAGGAGGAAAGAAGCAGGAGAGAAGAAGCAGGAGAGAAGAAGCAGGAGGAAAGAAGCAGGAGAAAAGAAGCAGGAGAAAAGATGCAGGAGGAAAGAAGCAGGAGGAAAGATGCAGGAGAGAAGAAGCAGGAGAGAAGAAGCAGGAGGAAAGAAGCAGGAGAGAAGAAGCAGGAGAAAAGAAGCAGGAGGAAAGAAGCAGGAGGAAAGAAGCAGGAGAAAAGAAGCAGGAGAAAAGATGCAGGAGAAAAGAAGCAGGAGGAAAGATGCAGGAGAGAAGAAGCAGGAGAGAAGAAGCAGGAGAGAAGAAGCAGGAGAAAAGAAGCAGGAGAAAAGAAGCAGGAGAAAAGAAGCAGGAGGAAAGATGCAGGAGGAAAGAAGCAGGAGAGAAGATGCAGGAGGAAAGAAGCAGGAGGAAAGAAGCAGGAGGAAAGAAGCAGGAGAGAAGAAGCAGGAGGAAAGAAGCAGGAGAAAAGAAGCAGGAGAAAAGAAGGAGGAAAGATGCAGGAGAGAAGAAGCAGGAGGAAAGAAGCAGGAGAGAAGAAGCAGGAGAGAAGAAGCAGGAGAAAAGATGCAGGAGAGAAGAAGCAGGAGAAAAGAAGCAGGAGGAAAGAAGCAGGAGGAAAGATGCAGGAGAGAAGAAGCAGGAGGAAAGATGCAGGAGAGAAGAAGCAGGAGAGAAGAAGCAGGAGAAAAGAAGCAGGAGGAAAGAAGCAGGAGAAAAGAAGCAGGAGAAAAGAAGCAGGAGGAAAGAAGCAGGAGAAAAGAAGCAGGAGAAAAGAAGCAGGAGAGAAGAAGCAGGAGGAAAGAAGCAGGAGGAAAGAAGCAGGAGGAAAGATGCAGGAGAAAAGAAGCAGGAGGAAAGAAGCAGGAGAAAAGAAGCAGGCGGAAAGAAGCAGGAGGAAAGAAGCAGGAGGAAAGATGCAGGAGGAAAGAAGCAGGAGGAAAGAAGCAGGAGAGAAGAAGCAGGAGGAAAGAAGCAGGAGGAAAGATGCAGGAGAGAAGAAGCAGGAGAAAAGAAGCAGGAGAGAAGAAGCAGGAGAGAAGAAGCAGGAGAAAAGAAGCAGGAGGAAAGAAGCAGGAGAAAAGAAGCAGGAGAAAAGAAGCAGGAGGAAAGAAGCAGGAGAAAAGAAGCAGGAGAAAAGAAGCAGGAGAGAAGAAGCAGGAGGAAAGAAGCAGGAGGAAAGAAGCAGGAGGAAAGATGCAGGAGAAAAGAAGCAGGAGGAAAGAAGCAGGAGAAAAGAAGCAGGCGGAAAGAAGCAGGAGGAAAGAAGCAGGAGGAAAGATGCAGGAGGAAAGAAGCAGGAGGAAAGAAGCAGGAGAGAAGAAGCAGGAGGAAAGAAGCAGGAGGAAAGATGCAGGAGGAAAGAAGCAGGAGGAAAGAAGCAGGAGAGAAGAAGCAGGAGAGAAGAAGCAGGAGAGAAGAAGCAGGAGAAAAGAAGCAGGAGGAAAGAAGCAGGAGGAAAGATGCAGGAGAAAAGAAGCAGGAGGAAAGAAGCAGGAGAAAAGAAGCAGGAGAAAAGAAGCAGGAGGAAAGAAGCAGGAGGAAAGAAGCAGGAGGAAAGAAGCAGGAGGAAAGATGCAGGAGGAAAGAAGCAGGAGAAAAGAAGCAGGAGGAAAGATGCAGGAGAAAAGAAGCAGGAGGAAAGAAGCAGGAGAAAAGAAGCAGGAGGAAAGAAGCAGGAGGAAAGAAGCAGGAGAAAAGAAGCAGGAGAGAAGAAGCAGGAGAAAAGAAGCAGGAGAAAAGAAGCAGGAGACGTTATTTCAGGGCGGAGATGGAAAGACAGTTTGGTTTGACTCAGATAAGCCGTGATGCTCAGTCTTAACGTGCTTTGCCTCCATGAAGGTATTAACTTCTTCCTCTACCTCTCCTCCAGCTCATAGCAGCTTACTCCACCCCCCCCGCTCCTCCCGAGCCGTCAGAATTTGGCTATGAATCTGCGTCCTCACGCCTCGACTTCAAGGACTCTGACATGAAGAGGCTGTCGATGGAGATCGAGAGAGAGAGGTGAGCTGGGTTAGGGTTAGTGCCTCCTTTCTCTGTGTCTGACGCCCTGTTGCAGCTCTTTCTGTGTCTGACGCCCTGTTGCAGCTCTTTCTGTGTCTGACGCCCTGTTGCAGCTCTTTCTGTGTGTCTGACACCCTGTTGCAGCTCTTTCTGTGTGCTGACGGCGTGTTGCAGCGCCGCAGCGCTCTTTCTGTATCTTGACGCCGCCGTGTTTTCTCGCCCTGATGCAGGCTGGAGTACATGGAGAAGAGCAAACACCTGCAGGACCAGCTGAAGGAGCTGAAGTCTGAGATCGAGTCTCTGAAGCTGGAGGAGCAGCAGCAGCAAGCCAGCCTGTACAGCCTCCACAGCGAGGCCAGGGGATACGTCCAGGAGCCCGTCTACTTACCCCACAGCAACGTAGGTTGACTTGTCTCTGGAACCGTTCCCCCCCGGTGACTGATGCCACTCACATGGTTTGTCTTGCAGCGGAACTCCGCCTACATGTCCCAGATGGCCTTCTTTGAGGAGGTGTGATGCCGGTCCTGCAGCAGCGGGGCCTGTGGCTGCGACTCGGGGCTCCTGCAGCATGCTTGGGCGCCTTGTTCCCGGCTGAAACGTAACGGACAGCGGCGTGGAAACACCGTGACGCTGTTCTCTGGGACAGACGGACACAGATACCCGCTACACTCAGCTCTGCTAAACATAAAGAACTTTAACGTGTGACATGTACAACGCTGACTCAGGATGGGATTCTCAAGGCGTTGTCTTTTATACTTTGTGCTTTTAAGGGATGTGATGACTTACCTTCGACTTTTAGAGGTTGTTTTCTCAGACTCCACTTTGAAACGAAGCTCTTTGGAGGCACAGATTTCACATTTGGGCTGATGGAGGCTCGGTACACGAAATATAAGGTTTGATCAGTCGTACTTAGCGTGGAAGGTCAAATTAAGCCCATTTACTGCTGCATGAATACGCTCAGCTGCTCTCAAACAGCTGCAGGTGCTCTGCATGCTCCAGACCTCCAGAACTCTAACGTATTCTGACACAAATTCCCTAAAAAGCTGCTCTCATTCACAGATTCTTATTCAGACGGACTCAGATCCTCGTTAAATCATCCCGTGCAGGGAGCTGTGGTAAACTCAGCTGCTTTGCTGGCGTCACCCAGGTGCCTTTATTGTGGGCGGAGCCTGATCACGGGAGCTCTTTGGCGAGTATTACACTTTCGGGCTTCAGCTCTGCCATTTTCAGTTTTTATACTTGGTCCTGCAGGCTGCTGCTGGACTTTTTTGCTACGTTTTAAGATGTTAAGGTGTTGTTTGGTGTCTTTCTGCTCTTCGTGTTGGGGCTGTTTAACTCTGACCTTTATGAATTCACAGAACAGATGACTGATGGCTCTCCGTTTGGTCCTGAGCTCGCGCTTTTCTCAGGGTTAGTGTTGGAAACGATCAGGAGAATCTCATTATGTTCCCATAAATATAAAAGAGTCCCAGCGACAGTGAGTCGGATATTAATAATATTTATGAACATATGTTCTGTTAAAAAAGATGGAAACTGTTCCTAGCTGCCCCCCTGCTGTGGACTATAACGATATTGGGTGAATCCGCTCGCCACGTTCTTCAGAGCGGTGACGGGCGGGGGTCTCATGGCTGAACACTAACCTCGGTCTGGTGTAGATTCAGGTTCAGATGGGCCTCAGTTTCCTCCTTTACCCTTATTTATTTGTGCTATACCTTTCTTTTAATGTTCAGTCTAGTGTTGAACAACATTTCGGAGCGCATGTTTACCTTGAAGTGACCTAACGTCTCTGTTGTAACCTCACTTCATTACATCACTAATGACACGACGGTGCCTCTGTTGTGCTTCTGACTGGCTTGTTGGATAATTGGAGAATAATTGTTGCTCATAATGTGTCTGTTAACACACAGTCCTCCTAATAAAGGAACATTCTTAAACAGCTGACAGGAAGCCTGGTGTTTGACTGACGGTTTGTGGTGAATAACTAAAGTTCTGCTGAGGTGTAGGGACAACTTGCCTATAAAGGGTCATATATAGGGTCATAACTCTGGAGGCTTTGACCCTATATAGGGTCATATATAGGGTCATAACTCTGGAAGCTTTGACCCTATAAAGGGTCATAACTCTGGAAGCTTTGACCCTATATAGGGTCATAACTCTGGAGGCTTTGACCCTATAAAGGGTCGTAGCTCTGGAGGCTTTGACCCTATAAAGGGTCATAACTCTGGAAGCTTTGACCCTATATAGGGTCATAACTCTGGAGGCTTTGACCCTATATAGGGTCGTAGCTCTGGAGGCTTTGACCCTATAAAGGGTCATAACTCTGGAAGCTTTGACCCTATATAGGGTCATAACTCTGGAAGCTTTGACCCTATATAGGGTCATAACTCTGGAGGCTTTGACCCTATATAGGGTCATAACTCTGGAGGCTTTGACCCTATAAAGGGTCGTAGCTCTGGAGGCTTTGACCCTATAAAGGGTCGTAGCTCTGGAGGCTTTGACCCTATAAAGGGTCATAACTCTGGAAGCTTTGACCCTATATAGGGTCATAACTCTGGAGGCTTTGACCCTATATAGGGTCATAACTCTGGAGGCTTTGACCCTATAAAGGGTCGTAGCTCTGGAGGCTTTGACCCTATAAAGGGTCGTAGCTCTGGAGGCTTTGACCCTATAAAGGGTCGTAGCTCTGGAGGCTTTGACCCTATAAAGGGTCGTAGCTCTGGAAGGTTTGACCCTATATAGGGTCATAACTCTGGAAGCTTTGACCCTATATAGGGTCGTAGCTCTGGAAGCTTTGACCCTATAAAGGGTCGTAACTCTGGAAGGTTTGACCCTTTATAGGGTCATAGCTCTGGAAGCTTTGACCCTATATAGGGTCATAGCTCTGGAAGCTTTGACCCTATATAGGGTCATAGCTCTGGAAGCTTTGACCCTATATAGGGTCATAACTCTGGAAGCTTTGACCCTATAAAGGGTCATAGCTCTGGAAGCTTTGACCCTATAAAGGGTCATAACTCTGGAGGCTTTGACCCTATAAAGGGTCATAACTCTGGAAGCTTTGACCCTATATAGGGTAATAACTCTGGAAGCTTTGACCCTATAAAGGGTCATAGCTCTGGAAGCTTTGACCCTATAAAGGGTCATAACTCTGGAGGCTTTGACCCTATAAAGGGTCATAGCTCTGGAAGCTTTGACCCTATAAAGAGTCGTAACTCTGGAAGCTTTGACCCTATAAAGGGTCGTAACTCTGGAAGCTTTGACCCTATATAGGGTCATAACTCTGGAAGCTTTGACCCTATATATCTCGTTTAATTAAGCGTGTCCACCAAACGGATTTTTTACAGCGATAAAAAGATACCATTCAGCGTCATTGAGACACATTAAAACTCCTGAATCCGACTGTAAAACTCCTGAATCCGACTGTAAAACCCCTGAATCCGACTGTAAAACTCCTGAATCCGACTGTAAAACCCATTAATCCGACTGTAAAACCTATGAATCTGACTGTAAAATTCCTGAATCCGACTGTAAAACCTATGAATCCGACTGTAAAACTCCTGAATCCGACTGTAAAACCTATGAATCCGACTGTTAATCTCCTGAATCCAACTGTAAAACTCCTGAATCCGACTGTAAAAACTCCTGAATCCGACTGTAAAAACTCCTGAATCCGTCTGTTAAAACTCCTGAATCCAACTGTAAAACTCCTGAATCTGACTGTAAAACTCCTGAATCTGACTGTAAAATTCCTGAATCCGACTGTAAATCCTATGAATCTGTCTGTAAAACTCCTGAATCTGACTGTAAAATTCCTGAATCCGACTGTAAAACCTATGAATCTGACTGTAAAATTCCTGAATCCGACTGTAAAACTCCTGAATCCGACTGTAAAACTCCTGAATCCGACTGTAAAAACTCCTGAATCCGTCTGTTAAAAACTCCTGATTCCGACTGTAAAACTCCTTAATTCGACTATTAAACTCCTGAATCTTACTGTTAATCTCCTGAATCACACTGTAAAACCGATTAATCCGACTGTAAAAACTCCCGAATCCGACTGTAAAACTCCTGAATCCAACTGTAAAACCTATGAATCTGACTGTAAAACTCCTGAATCCGACTGTAAAACCTATGAATCTGACTGTAAAATTCCTGAATCCGACTGTAAAACTCCTTCATTCGACTGTTAATCTCCTGAATCCAACTGTAAAACTCCTGAATCCGACTGTAAAACTCCTGAATCTGACTGTAAAACTCCTGAATCCGACTGTAAAACTCCTGAATCCGACTGTAAAACTCCTGAATCCGACTGTAAAACTCCTGAATCCGACTGTAAAACTCCTGAATCCGACTGTAAAACTCCTGAATTCGACTGTAAAACTCATGAATTTGACTGTAAAATTCCTGAATCCGACTGTAAAACCCACGAATCCGACTGTAAAAACTCCTGAATCCGTCTGTTAAAACTCCTGAATCCAACTGTAAAACTCATAAATTTGACTGTAAAACCCATGAATCCGACTGTAAAACCCACGAATCCTACTGTTAAAACTCCTGAATCTTACTGTAAAACTCCTGAATCCGACTGTAAAACTCCTGAATCCGACTGTAAAACTCCCGAATCCAACTGTAAAACTCATAAATTTGACTGTAAAACCCATGAATCCGACTGTAAAACTCCTGAACCTGACTGTAAAACTCCTTAATTCGACTATTAAACTCCTGAATCTTACTGTTAATCTCCTGAATCAGACTGTAAAACCGATTAATCCAACTGTAAAAACTCCTGAATCCGACTGTAAAACTCCTGAATCCAACTGTAAAACTCCTGAATCTGACTGTAAAACTCCTGAATCTGACTGTAAAACTCCTGAACCTGACTGTAAAACTCCTTAATTCGACTATTAAACTCCTGAATCTTACTGTTAATCTCCTGAATCAGACTGTAAAACCGATTAATCCGACTGTAAAAACTCCCGAATCCGACTGTAAAAACTCCCGAATCCGACTGTAAAACTCCTGAATCCAACTGTAAAACTCCTGAATCTGACTGTAAAACTCCTGAATCTGACTGTAAAATTCCTGAATCCGACTGTAAAATTCCTGAATCCGACTGTAAAACTCCTTCATTCGACTGTTAATCTCCTGAATCCAACTGTAAAACTCCTGAATCCGACTGTAAAATTCCTGAATCCGACTGTAAAACTCCTGAATCCGACTGTAAAACTCCTGAATTCGACTGTAAAACTCATGAATCTGACTGTAAAACCTATGAATCTGACTGTAAAACTCCTTAATTCGACTGTAAAACTCCTGAATCTTACTGTAAAACTTCTGAATCCGACTGTAAATCTCCTGAATCCGACTGTAAATCTCCTGAATCCAACTGTAAATCTCCTGAATCCAACTGTAAAACTCATTAATTTGACTGTAAAACTCCTGAATCCGACCATTTGAGTGTTGAAGAAGCACAGCTTTTATGTTTCGTGATTATTGTTCTGGAAAATGAATTCCTGGACCGACTGTAAGCACCACACAGCTGGATCTGAGTCCTATGAAAACAGACGGCAGCAGTGCAGAGATCTGGCCTTGCATTAGTTGTTTTTCCCATTTACTCAGCGAGCTCCGTTTCTGAGGATGTTTACGCAGGTAATCAAGCTGCTCTTGGTTTGCTGTTGTTGGTGCGTGTGAATGAAGCTCGAGAGTTTTTAAAGATTTGTTTTCCGTTATGAGTTCAAGATAATTTCTTTAGGAATCAGCATGAAATAGGAAAACTTCTCTGAATTACTCTTTTAAACTCGACTGCCGGCTGCTGCTGACCCGGAGAAGCAGAATTCAAGGTTTCATACATTGAAATGACTCGTTTTGTGTTAATTCAGTGTTTGAGCTTCAGCTAAATATACTAAAAGAAGACGCAGCCAAAGTATTGTCTAATTCCCGTGTGAACAGGGCCGTGCAGCCGAACCATGGTTCTGTTTCAACGTTTTCTTTAAAGGCCTTTTTAAGACTCTGAAGTGTGTTAATACCAGAGGAAAATCCCAGAAGTCTCAGCACACTTTACTCCAGAGAGTATCCCCAACCTTCTTCTTCATTTTCTGTGCTGAGATGGAACCGATGGAACTGATTTTAACCTTTTTTTTTACCGGTAACTCACTCAAAAAGCTGTGACAGCGATGATGCTGGCTCCAAGGCAGCATGTGTCTCCAAAATATTTCTGCATCCTTGCTGGTTTCTCATCTCTGACACACAGGCGCCTCCTGCATTATTTACAGCTCTGCTTCATGGCTTCATTTCTGCATCTGATGATCAAACAACAGGCTGAGCACAGAGGAAATGATAGGCCTCAAAGCTATAAAATAACAATTTAACACAGAAATCTGTTAGTTTAGGGGGAAAATAAGATGAGGAACACACAAATAGATTAATAATAGATCAATAAAAAAGTAAATAAAGTGGTTTTGACACTAAGTTAATGCAGAAATTTACATTAACTGATGTATAAACTAATGCTTTGCTGCATTTTGGTAACATTTATTGGATTATTATCAGTCTGTTCATTGAGCCCCCCCCAGACAGACCTCATTCTGCAGCACAGGGAATTCTTTATATGCAGCTGGCCTGTTAAACCTCTAAGGATCATTTCTTAACTCAGAGACAGATTTCCTTTGTGTTCCCCCCCCTTTTTGTTTTTTATTATTATTCTAATGTGATGAAATAGGCTGAACTGGGTGTTAAAAACAAAGAAAGGAAAGTTTCCCACTGGAGAAACAAGCTCGAGTCTCTGTGTTGCCTCAATTTCAGCAATGGATCTGCTCAGATGAGATTACGGCTAATCCACAAAGGATTTTCAAAGAACCAAAGAAGAGTGATGGAGATAAGTGAGCGAGGCTTTCCCCACAGGGACCCGTCACAGAGTGATGTCCAGCAGCCACAGAGGCATCAGATCGGAGAGACCAAGCATCTGGAGGTGAGTTAGCTAACTCCATAACTCTGGGAGTGTTTAAACCCTCAGCGTTTGGCACTTAGAGCAGAAAGCAGGACAGGCAGGGGCACATTTAGGGGCTGGGAATTGCATTCGAGAGGGGGGGGGCAGAGAGGTATAAAAGAGTTGAGTCACGTCCTACGCTGAGAACAGACACTGAACGGGGCTTTGAAGGGGTTTGCTGTGGAGGCATTTAAAGGGGAGAAATAATTGGATGCTGGAGGCCTGGTATCAGCAGAAGAAAGTATGCAGTCCTCATTCTTTCAATGAATCTGAGGCATGTGGAGGAGCTGAATCTGGGGAAATCACATCCCTTTCCCTCAACATCAGCCATTCAATATAAACTCTTTATCCTCTTCATCCAAACCTGTGAGTCGGGTTTCCTTCCCAGACATCCATCCCTTCAGGGCTGCTCCACAGTAAATAACAGGGACTCTCTGCCGGGTTTCACTCTTTCTGAAGAAAGAACTGAAGCAGAACCGCTGAATGGGATCCTGTGACCCGGGCCACACTTTCAGGAGCAGACCGGAGAGCCTGAGCAGCTCATCCTCCTTCATCCTCGTTGAATTTATGGTAATTGGCTGGATTAAGGTTATTTGACCAGAATGACACGTCACAGTCAATTTAGCACGAATATGTTTGAGTGCGATTGGCTCTAAGGCCGCCTCACAGAGAGCTGCTGGACTCATTTATCCTGCACACTATGAGGCTATAAAGCTGCTCAGAGCGCTCATGGCTGCCTCCTGCTTTCAGACCACAGCTCCTTCATCAACGCAGTATTTTATCCTCTTTCAGCACTTTTAAGCGTGTTGTTTAGATAATATTCCACAAGAAGAGATTCTCATTAGTTAAATTGTGATGCTTGGGTTTATCCTGATTATGATTCGGTTTCTGCAGAATTCTGTCAATAGTTTCATAGATGAACATCTTTCCTAATTTCAGAAATGTGGGAAACCAGATCCCTGCTTTGAGGAGCCTCAAACTGTCAGGTCTCACAGGCTCTTAGGTTTTTGTAGCTTCTCTTGTCACTTCCTGTTTTATTTTGAAATTAACAACTCCTCTTGTTTCAGATAACTTGCTCTTCCTCCCTTATCTTATTGTCTTCCCTGATTCCCAAAGTGTTTCCCCCTGGTCCCTCAGGTGTATTTAGTTTGCGTTTCCCTTTGTCTCGTTGCCAGTGTGTTGAATTGTCTTTTGAGCGTTAGTCCGCCAGCCTCCAAAGTGACACCAAGTGTCCAAAGTGTCCAAAGTGTCCTCGAGTGTCCCCGAGTGTCCCAGAGTGTCCAGAGTGTCCAGAGTGTCCAGAGTGTCCAGAGTGCCCCGAGTGCCCCGAGTGCCCAGAGTGTCCCGAGTGTCCCGAGTGTCCCGAGTGTCCAGGTGTCCAAAGTGTCCCCGAGTGTCCCCGAGTGCCCCGAGTGCCCAGAGTGTCCCGAGTGTCCCGAGTGTCCAGGTGTCCAAAGTGTCCCCGAGTGTCCCCGAGTGTCCCCGAGTGTCCCAGAGTGTCCCCGAGTGTCCAGAGTGCCCCGAGTGTCCCGAGTGTCCCGAGTGTCCCAAAGTGTCCCAGAGTGTCCCAGAGTGTCCCCGAGTGTCCCAGAGTGCCCCGAGTGTCCCGAGTGTCCCGAGTGCCCAAAGTGTCCCGAGTGTCCCGAGTGTCCCGAGTGTCCAGGTGTCCAAAGTGTCCTCGAGTGTCCCCGAGTGTCCCAGAGTGTCCCCGAGTGTCCAGAGTGCCCCGAGTGCCCCGAGTGCCCCAAGTGTCCCGAGTGTCCCGAGTGTCCCGAGTGTCCCGGTGTCCAGAGTGCCCCGAGTGCCCCGAGTGCCCCGAGTGCCCCGAGTGTCCCGAGTGTCCCGAGTGTCCAGGTGTCCAGAGTGCCCCGAGTGCCCCGAGTGCCCCGAGTGCCCCGAGTGTCCCGAGTGTCCCAAGTGTCCCAGAGTGTCCCAGAGTGTCCCGAGTGCCCCGAGTGCCCCGAGTGCCCCGAGTGCCCCGAGTGTCCCGGTGTCCTCGAGTGTCCCCGAGTGTCCCCGAGTGTCCCAGAGTGTCCCAGAGTGTCCCAGAGTGTCCCAGAGTGTCCCAGAGTGCCCCGAGTGTCCAGAGTGCCCCGAGTGTCCAGAGTGCCCCGAGTGCCCCGAGTGCCCAGAGTGTCCCAGAGTGTCCCAGAGTGTCCCAGAGTGTCCCACAGTGTCCCAGAGTGTCCCGAGTGTCCCCGAGTGTCCCCGAGTGTCCCCGAGTGTCCCCGAGTGTCCCGAGTGTCCAGAGTGCCCAGAGTGCCCAGAGTGCCCAGAGTGCCCAGAGTGCCCCGAGTGCCCCGAGTGCCCCGAGTGCCCCGAGTGCCCCGAGTGCCCCGAGTGCCCCGAGTGCCCCGAGTGCCCAGAGTGCCCAGAGTGCCCAGAGTGTCCCGAGTGTCCCGAGTGTCCCAGAGTGCCCAAAGTGTCCCAAAGTGTCCCAGAGTGTCCCAGAGTGTCCCAGAGTGTCCCAGAGTGTCCCAGAGTGTCCCAGAGTGTCCCAGAGTGTCCCAAGTGTCCCAAGTGTCCCAAGTGTCCAAAGTGTCCAAAGTGTCCAAAGTGTCCCCGAGTGTCCCCGAGTGTCCCCGAGTGTCCCCGAGTGTCCCCGAGTGTCCCGAGTGTCCCAGAGTGTCCCGAGTGTCCCGAGTGTCCCAGAGTGTCCCGAGTGTCCCGAGTGTCCCGAGTGTCCCAGAGTGTCCCAGAGTGTCCCGAGTGTCCAAAGTGTCCAGAGTGTCCCAAAGTATCCTAAGTGTCCAGAGTGTCCAGAGTGTCCAGAGTGCCCAAAGTATCCTAAGTGTCCAGAGTGTCCAGAGTGTCCAGAGTGTCCAGAGTGTCCAGAGTGCCCAGAGTGCCCAGAGTGCCCAGAGTGCCCCAAGTGTCCCGAGTGTCCCAGAGTGTCCCGATTGTCCCAAAGTATCCTAAGTGTCCAGAGTATCCTAAGTGTCCAGAGTGCCCAGAGTGCCCAGAGTGTCCCGAGTGTCCCAAGTGTCCCAAGTGTCCCAAGTGTCCCAAGTGTCCAGAGTGTCCAGAGTGTCCAGAGTGTCCAGAGTGCCCAGAGTGCCCAGAGTGTCCAAAGTGTCCAGAGTGTCCCAAAGTATCCTAAGTATCCTAAGTATCCTAAGTGTCCAGAGTGTCCAGAGTGCCCAGAGTGCCCAGAGTGCCCAGAGTGCCCCAAGTGTCCCGAGTGTCCCAGAGTGTCCCAAAGTATCCTAAGTGCCCAGAGTGCCCAGAGTGCCCAGAGTGCCCCAAGTGTCCCAAGTGTCCCAAGTGTCCAAAGTGTCCAAAGTGTCCCGAGTGTCCCGAGTGTCCCGAGTGTCCCGAGTGTCCCGAGTGTCCCAGAGTGTCCCAGAGTGTCCCGAGTGTCCCGAGTGTCCCGAGTGTCCCGAGTGTCCCAGAGTGTCCCGAGTGTCCCGAGTGTCCCAGAGTGTCCCAGAGTGTCCCGAGTGTCCAAAGTGTCCAGAGTGTCCCAAAGTATCCTAAGTGTCCAGAGTGTCCAGAGTGCCCAGAGTGCCCAGAGTGTCCAAAGTGTCCAGAGTGTCCCAAAGTATCCTAAGTGTCCAGAGTGTCCAGAGTGTCCAGAGTGTCCAGAGTGCCCAGAGTGCCCAGAGTGCCCAGAGTGCCCCAAGTGTCCCGAGTGTCCCAAAGTATCCTAAGTGTCCAGAGTATCCTAAGTGTCCAGAGTGTCCAGAGTGTCCAGAGTGCCCAGAGTGCCCAGAGTGCCCCGAGTGTCCTGAGTGTCCCAAGTGTCCCGAGTGTCCAGAGTGTCCAGAGTGCCCAGAGTGTCCAAAGTGTCCAGAGTGTCCCAAAGTATCCTAAGTGTCCAGAGTGTCCAGAGTGTCCAGAGTGCCCAGAGTGCCCAGAGTGCCCAGAGTGCCCAGAGTGCCCCAAGTGTCCCGAGTGTCCCAGAGTGTCCCGAGTGTCCAAAGTGTCCAGAGTGTCCAGAGTGTCCCAAAGTATCCTAAGTGTCCAGAGTGTCCAGAGTGTCCAGAGTGTCCAGAGTGCCCAGAGTGCCCCAAGTGTCCCGAGTGTCCCGAGTGTCCCAAGTGTCCCAAGTGTCCAAAGTGTCCAAAGTGTCCAAAGTGTCCAAAGTGTCCAAAGTGTCCAAAGTGTCCAAAGTGTCCCGAGTGTCCCGAGTGTCCCCGAGTGTCCCCGAGTGTCCCCGAGTGTCCCCGAGTGTCCCCGAGTGTCCCGAGTGTCCAAAGTGTCCCGAGTGTCCCGAGTGTCCCGAGTGTCCCGAGTGTCCCCGAGTGTCCCGAGTGTCCCGAGTGTCCCCGAGTGTCCCAAAGTGTCCCAGAGTGTCCCGAGTGTCCCAGAGTGTCCCGAGTGTCCCCGAGTGTCCCCGAGTGTCCCAGAGTGTCCCAGAGTGTCCCGAGTGTCCCGAGTGTCCAGAGTGTCCCAAAGTGTTTATTAATGATTTCCTCCTTGAGAGTGATTTTCTGTCTCTTTGTCTTCCCTGATTCCCAAAGTGTTTCCACCTGTTCCCCTTGGTCCCTCAGGTGTATTTAGTCTGCGTTTCCCTTTGTCTCGTTGCCAGTGTGTTGAATTGTCTTTTGAGCGTTAGTCCGCCAGCCTCCAAAGTGACACTAAGTGTCCCAAAGTGTCCCAGAGTGTCCAAAGTGTCCAAAGTGTCCAAAGTGTCCAGAGTGTCCCCGAGTGTCCCGAGTGTCCCGAGTGTCCAAAGTGTCCAGAGTGTCCAAAGTGTCCAGAGTGTCCAAAGTGTCCAGAGTGTCCAAGTGTCCAGAGTGTCCAAGTGTCCAGAGTGTCCAGAGTGCCCCGAGTGTCCCCGAGTGTCCCAAAGTGTTTATTAATGATTTCCTCCTTGAGAGTGATTTTCTGTTGTAAGTTTTGCCATAGATTTATTCAGTAGTTTCTCCGGTAGATGAGTGTCTTTGACTTAAAGTTATAACTTTCATAGCAGCTCCATTAGAAGGAGCCTCCTTTTATTTATTGGTTCGTTAAATTTCTATAGAGCCTCCGACGGTTCGGATAAGTTTATTTGTAAGATTTATATAACCATTTATTTTTCCTCCTAGCGTGGAGAGAACTTTCTTTTGATAAGTTTTATAGCCTCACTCTCCTCCCCATAAGTATCGAGAAGAGTTAGGAGTTTATCATCAAGTGACTATCATTCTATAAATAAAATCTGATTATTGATTATTGACTCTACCCTGCATCTGAGTCCACTGCTTTCACGGATCGAGACACATACGTTCCTGCAGAGAAACCAGGATATTCTCTAAGCTTTTGAACCCTCTCATGGTGGCGGTAAATGAAGAAGCAGCTCCAGGTTTGATCAAACCATGCTCTGATGTTGTTTGACAGGACTAACCGGAGCTCTCGAGTTGCATGTAAACACAATAACTCAAATCATATCCGACGCTCGTCAGGGTTCAGGATTGTTTGAGGGGAGCTGTCCTCAGGAGACGTACCTTTAAGTCAGAGACCAATCAAGATCTTATATTGAGAATAATCTGATGTTTTTGGACTGCTTGGAAAAATAAGATTCTTCTCCCCAACCTTTCAAGACCAAATAATCAATCAACTCTGGGCTGGAAATTGGCTTCTCTGGTGATGAGAAAGCCCAGATTTATGGGCTAATAGACGGAGACTGTGTCTGCTGCTCGGGCTTTTGGCTAAATTAAAGATTCTTTACAGGTTTCTGTGTTTAACGGGGCATTAATATCTGTAAATGAACTGTTTCTGTGCATTTCTGACAGTTTGTTCCCATCTGATTGCATAATGCTGCACAGTCGGAAGCCTTTTGAACAAGTTTTCAATGCGTTTTGCTGATTTTTACCTTCACTTTCTGACCGATAGGGACACATCCGACTGGTGTCTGCTGTCAGTTTTCCTTCTGTTGCAGCCATGAATGCAGACAGGAAAACATCCTTCTGAAGTGCTCTCTTACAGGAGACTGCAGTGCCGGTCCAACCTTCAGCCTGACAGGTACAACTTTCTTTATTTGCTCTACTGCATTAAGTGTTGAAGGTCCTGGTTAAGGTTGGTGAAAAATAAAAACAGCATCATGCTTTTATTGTGGAAAGCGTTCCCACGGTGACTCGGCCTGACATCTTCAATTCAATTTTATTTATAAAGCGCCAGATTACAACAATTGCAACAAGGCACCTAAGTAATATAGTCCAATTCAAGCCAATTCAGCAGTCAAACCATTAGATTTGACCAGTTTTTCTGGTCAAATCTAATGATTAAACTGTGTATTTGTGCGGATTGATCTTCTTTTGGACCTTCAGACTCTTTGGATATATTTCGTATGACTCTTTGAGTCTTAAGTCCATTGATAAGACATGAATGTGTGCAGCAGTTCACTCTCCTCTGCTGCAGCACCTCTACACATGTTATCGTGTCTTTTTGTCTTTATTTTGTCACTGAAAGCCTTTAGATTCCTGCCACCACTCTAGTCTTCTGTAGCCATGCAGTCCTATCAGTGCCAGGCAGAAATTCACAGGCTGTGCTTTACAAAGAGGCTGCAGCAGCAGAGCACTCAGCATGCAGAGGAATATGTCTGCATATAGTGGACATATGTAGCGGTGTGTGTGCCTTGCAAGGTCAACGTCTCTCATCAATCATCCAGATAGATGAGATTCTCTAATCTGCCAAAGTATGGCAAGGTTGGACTGAACAGCTCCCATTAAAGATGGAGGGGGATTGTTTTGTGTCTGCAGGACTGTTTCAATGTCATTTATGAGCTTCTCGATCCAGGAAAATCTATTTCTGGTGTTTCCTTTGGAAGCGTGCAGCTTCTTAAGGTGAAATGAAAGCTTAATCTTTCATATTTTATCAGGGAGAATAACCAGGGACACAGATTCTGTGATTTTGGTTCAGATGAGCTGTCATGGTGCAACGTACAGAGTGGCTTTTTCAGCGGATAAACTTAGTCAATGAGATGCAAATCCATGCAGCACAGAAGAGGAAAGGCAGCCAGCAGCACGTGCACGCTCTCCCGTGCACGCTCACACACAAACGGCATTAAAACATGACTCTCTTCCGGAGATGCTGAGTGGTGAAAGTGTCCTTAGTCTCGATCAGTCACCATGTGGCTCATTCTCCAGGGTGTAGCCCACAGAGCTGTCCGGGCGAGCCGAGCCACAACTGAATCAGGCCAATCAACCTCGCCAAATCTAATCATTCTGCAATACAAATATTCCACGTGGGCCTTTATTCGGTTAGAGAGGAGCCGTGTTTCTAACCGTCATACATCCATTTCAGCTGGGGTAAAAGGTGGGGAAGAGGTGGGGAAGAGGTGGGGAAAAGGTGGGGAAGAGGTGGGGAAAAAGTAGGGAAAAGGTGGGGAAAAAGTAGGGAAAAGGTGGGGAAGAGGTGGGGAAAAGGTAGGGAAAAGGTGGGGAAGAGGTGGGGAAAAGGTGGGGAAAAAGTGGGGAAAAGGTGGGGAAAAAGTGGGGAAGAGGTGGGGAAGAGGTGGGGAAAAAGTAGGGAAAAGGTGGGGAAGAGGTTGGCGAGCCGAGCCACAACTGAATCAGGCCAATCAACCTCGCCAAATCTAATCATTCTGCAATACAAATATTCCACGTGGGCCTTTATTCGGTTAGAGAGGAGCCGTGTTTCTAACCGTCATACATCCATTTCAGCTGGGGTAAAAGGTGGGGAAGAGGTGGGGAAAAGGTGGGGAAGAGGTGGGGAAGAGGTGGGGAAAAGGTGGGGAAAAAGTAGGGAAGAGGTGGGGAAAAGGTGGGGAAAAGGTGGGGAAAAAGTAGGGAAAAGGTGGGGAAGAGGTGGGGAAAAAGTAGGGAAAAGGTGGGGAAGAGGTGGGGAAAAGGTGGGGAAAAAGTAGGGAAAAGGTGGGGAAGAGGTGGGGAAAAAGTAGGGAAAAGGTGGGGAAGAGGTGGGGAAAAAGTAGGGAAAAGGTGGGGAAGAGGTGGGGAAAAAGTAGGGAAAAGGTGGGGAAGAGGTGGGGAAAAAGTAGGGAAGAGGTGGGGAAAAAGTAGGGAAAAGGTGGGGAAAAAGTAGGGAAGAGGTGGGGAAAAGGTGGGGAAGAGGTGGGGAAAAAGTAGGGAAAAGGTGGGGAAAAGGTGGGGAAAAAGTGGGGAAAAGGTGGGGAAAAAGTAGGGAAGAGGTGGGGAAAAGGTGGGGAAGAGGTGGGGAAAAAGTAGGGAAAAGGTGGGGAAGAGGTGGGGAAAAGGTGGGGAAAAGTAGGGAAAAGGTGGGGAAAAAGTAGGGAAGAGGTGGGGAAAAGGTGGGGAAGAGGTGGGGAAAAAGTAGGGAAAAGGTGGGGAAAAGTGGGGAAGAGGTGGGGAAAAAGTAGGGAAAAGGTGGGGAAGAGGTGGGGAAAAGGTGGGGAAGAGGTGGGGAAAAAGTAGGGAAAAGGTGGGGAAAAGGTGGGGAAGAGGTGGGGAAAAAGTAGGGAAGAGGTGGGGAAAAAGTAGGGAAAAGGTGGGGAAAAGGTGGGCGAGCTGAGCCACAACTGAATCAGGCCAATCAACCTCGCCAAATCTAATCATTCTGCAATACAAATATTCCACGTGGGCCTTTATTCGGTTAGAGAGGAGCCGTGTTTCTAACCGTCATACATCCATTTCAGCTGGGGTAAAAGGTGGGGAAGAGGTGGGGAAAAGGTGGGGAAGAGGTGGGGAAGAGGTGGGGAAAAGGTGGGGAAAAAGTAGGGAAGAGGTGGGGAAAAGGTGGGGAAAAGGTGGGGAAAAAGTAGGGAAAAGGTGGGGAAGAGGTGGGGAAAAAGTAGGGAAAAGGTGGGGAAGAGGTGGGGAAAAGGTGGGGAAAAAGTAGGGAAAAGGTGGGGAAGAGGTGGGGAAAAAGTAGGGAAAAGGTGGGGAAGAGGTGGGGAAAAAGTAGGGAAAAGGTGGGGAAGAGGTGGGGAAAAAGTAGGGAAAAGGTGGGGAAGAGGTGGGGAAAAAGTAGGGAAGAGGTGGGGAAAAAGTAGGGAAAAGGTGGGGAAAAAGTAGGGAAGAGGTGGGGAAAAGGTGGGGAAGAGGTGGGGAAAAAGTAGGGAAAAGGTGGGGAAAAGGTGGGGAAAAAGTGGGGAAAAGGTGGGGAAAAAGTAGGGAAGAGGTGGGGAAAAGGTGGGGAAGAGGTGGGGAAAAAGTAGGGAAAAGGTGGGGAAGAGGTGGGGAAAAGGTGGGGAAAAGTAGGGAAAAGGTGGGGAAAAAGTAGGGAAGAGGTGGGGAAAAGGTGGGGAAGAGGTGGGGAAAAAGTAGGGAAAAGGTGGGGAAAAGTGGGGAAGAGGTGGGGAAAAAGTAGGGAAAAGGTGGGGAAGAGGTGGGGAAAAGGTGGGGAAGAGGTGGGGAAAAAGTAGGGAAAAGGTGGGGAAAAAGTAGGGAAAAGGTGGGGAAAAGGTGGGCGAGCCGAGCCACAACTGAATCAGGCCAATCAACCTCGCCAAATCTAATCATTCTGCAATACAAATATTCCACGTGGGCCTTTATTCGGTTAGAGAGGAGCCGTGTTTCTAACCGTCATACATTTATTTCAGCTTCAGAGTTCATCATCAGCTCTACTCTGAACCATTGGGAAGGAAGAGATTTAGCTTGAAATGCTATTATCATGATGGATGAGACATCTTTTGTAAAGTTATTCAACTTGTTTCTTGAATTTGCTTCATTACAAACACCTCGGCTTTAATTGCATTGCTAGGTGTGCATGTCAGCCCCTTCTGGGCTAACCTGGTGCAACAATCTGTGGTGTTTTTGGATAAAAATCAGCTCATAGAATCCATTTTTCTCATTAAACTAATTAAAACACATCATCTTGAACTGCATTCTGCCACAAACCCCCCCGAATGTTGCACTCTGGGTACTTTAAGGATGCATCAAACGCTGTGAAGCACTTAATGTGAGCTCCGTGCATTATAGATAAACACGGGTGAACTTTGCTGAGGCCTCAGACGTCAGTTAGCTTATTAGCGCTAACGCATGTTCGCTGTCTTCTTCAGAAGAATCCAGACGATGAAATTTTCAGAGCTTTATGAATAGTTGATGCGGATGACTCTTCAAACTGTGTTCCAACAACCTGCTGCTGTGGAGTCCTCAGAGGAGCCGCCAAGCCCTGCAAACCGAGAGCTGAACTTTCCAAAGCAAGAGAAGGGCAAGAGAAGGGATTTCAGAGGTGATGGCTAACACTAAGGATGCCCTTGTTGCACCTGCACAGATATGACCTTCAGACTTCAGCAGGGAGCATCACCAACATGTGTAACATCCAAATGAATCCTCAGAGTTTGCAGAATTCAGTGAAAAGGAAAGGAGACATTTTACTGGATCAGGAGAGCAGCTCAGTGATATTAATTCTCATGCAAGAGGCCGTTAAATTCCACAGAAGATGCTCAAAGTGAAACAAAATCATCTGACTTCTGAGCCCCTCGCCGTACAGCAGCTCTTTGTCTCCTCTTAGAGCTTCACTTAAATCTCATGCCTCTAATGGGACCTTCGCTCTCAGGCTGCAGGTTTCCTTCCCAGGAAACTGAGAGCTGAACTTTCCAAAGCAAGAGAAGGGCAAAAGAAGGTTTCAGGGAACTGTTTCAGAGCTAAGGATGCCCTTGTTGCACCTGCACAGATATGACCTTCAGACTCCAGGAGGGAGCATCACCCGTTAGTCTGTGAGAATAAAACCTTTTGGCCTCAGAGTTTGCAGAATTCAGTGAAAAGAGCAACACAAAGGAGAGATTTCTCTGCTCAGTGATATTAATTCTCATGCAAGAGGCCGTTAAATTCCACAGAAGATGCTCAAAGTAAAGCAGAATCATCTCCACGCTGTGACTTCTGAGCCCCTCGCCATTCATTTGATGTTTTCCTCAGCAGCTGTTTCTCTCAGAGCAGCGGCTTCACTTAAATCTCACGCCTCTGATGCATCACGAGTTATTTGAAGTATTTATCAGTATATTTTTACTCATGAAATCAAATTGCAGCTGAAAATGAGCCGTTTTCCTCAGCTATCGCTCCCTGTTCACTGCATATTTCATAATCATCCATCAAACTTCTTCACAGTGTGTCGTTCTGCATCATCTGTGCGTGAGAAGAGTCACGGTGGCAGGAACGAGCCTCGCTGTGTCTGAGGAGGAGGTCACGTTTTGTTGTGCTCTGCAGATCCTGTGAAGGTGGCAGCTGAGTCAGATTAGATATTGATCTCCATTGTGTGTGTGAGTTCATGTTTGGCTACTTTTCAGTGAGTTACCCAGAAGGCTTTGCAGCATCTGTAAGCTGCAGGTCAGTCTTTGACTCCAGGGTCCTTGGATCTGCCGGCGGTTTGATGAATGCTTTAGGCCTTCTCTCTTCTTTAAATGTGTGTGTGGTGCATTAGTGGATGGATTCTCCTCAGTTTGGTTTAGTTTAGTCGAGTCCTCCTTCTGTCTGTGATACAGATCATCAGAGGAAGGTGACTCCTGACTGATGGAGGATTCAGAGAGTAATGAGGAATCTGCCTTTTGATGCTTTCTGTTTAGTGTGCTGTCATTTTGTACAAGGATCCAGGAGATACTGCTGCACCTCAGCTAGCAAAACGTCCAGGAGAAAGGTGGGAAAAGGTGGGGAAGAGGTGGGGAAAAGGTGGGGAAGAGGTGGGGAAGAGGTGGGGAAAAAGTAGGGAAGAGGTGGGGAAAAGGTGGGGAAGAGGTGTGGAAAAGGTGGGGAAGAGGTGGGGAAAAAGTAGGGAAGAGGTGGGGAAAAGTGGGGAAAAGGTGGGGAAAAAGTAGGGAAGAGGTGGGGAAAAAGTAGGGAAGAGGTGGGGAAAAGGTGGGGAAGAGGTGGGGAAAAGGTGGGGAAGAGGTGGGGAAAAAGTAGGGAAGAGGTGGGGAAAAGTGGGGAAAAGGTGGGGAAAAAGTAGGGAAGAGGTGGGGAAAAAGTAGGGAAGAGGTGGGGAAAAGGTGGGGAAGAGGTGGGGAAAAGTAGGGAAAAGGTGGGGAAGAGGTGGGGAAAAGGTGGGGAAAAGGTGGGAAAAAAGTAGGGAAAAGGTGGGGAAAAGGTGGGGAAAAGGTGGGAAAAAAGTAGGGAAAGGGTGGGGAAGAGGTGGGGAAAAGGTGGGGAAGAGGTGGGGAAAAGGTGGGGAAGAGGTGGGGAAAAAGTAGGGAAGAGGTGGGGAAAAGTGGGGAAAAGTGGGGAAAAAGTAGGGAAAAGGTGGGGAAAAAGTAGGGAAAAGGTGGGGAAAAAGTGGGGAAAAGGTGGAAAAAGGTGGGGAAAGAGGTGGGGAAAAAGTAGGGAAGAGGTGGGGAAAAGGTGGGGAAAAGTGGGGAAAAAGTAGGGAAAAGGTGGGGAAAAGGTAGGGAAAAGGTGGGGAAAAGGTGGAAAAAGTAGGGAAGAGGTGGAAAAAGGTGGGGAAGAGGTGGAAAAAGGTGGGGAAGAGGTGGGGCACCACTGGCACCGGGGGTCCTTCTCCTTTAAAAAAAAAAAAAGGATTTCTTTGAACAGTTTTAAGCTTAAAGCCCGTCTCGCAGGAGGAAATAAAAAACCTAGTGGCCTTTCTCTGTCATTGAAACTGAATTGAAACTGAATTGAAACTGAATTGAAGTGCACACATTTACTCTTATTCTGTCCTGTGGAACAGAGCGGTCCGGATTTCTTCTTTTGTGCATCATAATCTAGCTTTTCTGCTTCTTCCGAGAGCTTTTATTGGTACAATGTCATTTTCTTTCTTTGTGTTTTGTAAAAGTAAATCTGACCTTGATGTCATCCTCTTAACCTGCTATTTCCTGTTTTGAATGAATAAATAACCTTTGTGTTCTCTCCTCTGCACAGTGACATCACTACAGTAACTGAGCAGGTTGATCACACACAGCAAGGCTCTGCTTACAGCCATAAGTAATAAATGTAAGTTTTAAGAGTCAGTTTGAATGCAGAGAAGAGACTCCCTCTGATGATATTCAATCATTTTAAGTAAAAATCCAGCAAGGACACAATAATTTGTCATTAAAGGTTTCCTTTGTCAGTTTTTATTGGAGGCTAACAAAGAAGATGAATGTGGGGAGAAGAGCTTTTTGCCAGATTAATACCAGAAAGTAGGAGAAATCACCTGCTGGGTCCACTTCAGGGGTTGAATCCTCAAAGATGCCTGAAACACCAAGTTTATAATGACAAATAACATCAGATTTATTGTCATAACCCATCCAGGTTGGCTGGCTCAGATGAGCCTGAAACATCCCATAGTTCTGCTGCTATGGGCCCAGCCTGCTCAGGACATAAATCACACGCTGAACTGAAATCTAACTTGAGCCCTTTGCTCAAAGACGGGCACATCAACGTAGCTGGATATATGATGAATAAAGAATAGCCCGTTTACAGTTTTATGTACAATAGTCTTCCATTTTTTCTCCACACAACAGGACATTTATCTATGCAAAATTTAGGAAGAAATTAAAAATGATGCCAACACCTTAATTCTCTGAAGCAATGCTTTGAACTGTGAACCTGTTGTTTTAACTCTATCTCACTCCCTCTTCCTTACCTGTCCAGGTAAGGTTCCTTATTGTGTCCCATCAACTTGTTATTTCTTCTGCATCCCCAGTTCTTAACCAACCAGACTGTTCAAGAAGGTTTTATATCCAATCTCCCTTTTTTGTCTAAAGTTCTTAAAAAATAGTTGCAGTTCAACTTTGTGATAATTTCCACAGAAATAATCTGAAGAGTTTCAGTCAGGATTCAGAGTGCATCATAGCACAGAAACAGCACTGGTGAAAGTTACCAATGATCTCCTCTTAGCCTCTGATAGCGGACTTGTTTCTTGTCCTGTTGGATCTCAGAGCTGCATTTGATACGATCGATCACAGCATTCTGTTACAGAGACTTGAACATGTTATTGGGATTAAAGGAACTGCATTAGGCTGGTTTAAGTCACATTTATCTGATAGATTCCAGTTTGTTCTTGTAAATGAAGAATCTTCCTCACACGTTGGAGGAAGTCATGGAGTTCCTCAGGGTTCTGTGCTTGGACCGATTCTTTTTACTTTATACATGCTTCCATTAGGTAACATTATCAGACAGCATGGCATAAATTTCCATTGTTATGCTGATGATACTCAGCTGTACTTATCTATGAAACCAGATGAAACCAAGTTGTACTGAATGAAGTGGACTGATGTCCGATCCATGTTTCCAGCCCTTGAAAAGATTTTGACATGAAAGTGCCTTAAAGAGCACTTTAAGGAACAAGCCTATCATCACAATTACTCTAATACTGAATGGAAGTAAATGGGACTGATCCCTGATGTAGAGATAACTTGGACATTTACACCCTCTCTACCTTTAAGATCAGGCTGAAACTTTCCTTTCTGATAAAGCTTATAGTTAGGGATGGCTCAGGTGAGCCTGAAACATCCCATAGTTCTGCTGCTATAGGCCCAGCCTGCTGGGGGAGCTCCCATGATGCACCTCTCCTCCCTCCATGTACAGATGACATCATTGCTGTCATTAACTTGTGTTTCTCTCTCTCAGCAGGTGTCTCTGGCCTGGTGTTACGCTGCTTGTTGTCCCCTCTTTCCTGTCCTCTCAGCCCCAGCTGGTCCAGGCAGATGGACCCTTCCTGGTTCTGGTTCTGATGGAGGTTTCTTCCTGGTTCTGGTTCTGATGGAGGTTTCTTCCTGGTTCTGGTTCTGATGGAGGTTTCTTCCTGTTAAAGGGAGTTTTTTCTCTCCACAGTCGCCTTCTGCAGCTCAGGATCAGAGAGAAGTTTCAGTTAATCTGCTGGTTTCTTTAGCTGTGAAACCGTGGCTTTGAATGTATGAATTGGACCAAACTGGAATATAATGAATTGGATTTGATTGGATTATCATTGGATTGCAGTGATGGTACCTTTGAAGTGCCACACTGCAAAGATTCAAACTGCAGAACCAATCAGATATGAATACAACATAAATGCTGTAATTTAAGTGTTAAATCTTAACTTCCTTCAGCTTTCTACTCAGCTACACCATATCAGCATTTTGGGAATGTAAGAAATAAAGGTTCGTGGCGCTGAAAGTGAAAACTTTCCTCTTTCTGGCTTGATAAAGGGTTTAAGCAGTTATTTTGCTGTTATTTTGCTGGTTAATCTGCTTTCTCCACCTATCTTTGGCTCAGTTTGTCAGCCGGTCTCTTACCTGCTTCCTCTGCCCTCATCGCCTGCTCAGTCCTCAGCTTTTCTTGTCTTTTCTTCGCTTTAAGCCCACCTGAGCCGAGCCTTTTCCTCCCATATTACTGTTTTATGCAGTTTTGTTGTTTAAGCTGCAGCACGGTTACTCTCTGTGGCTCTTATCTTGGGACAGGAGTCATTTGTGCTGATGAAAAAGCTCTCCTCCTCATCTCTGTGAAGCATTTCAATGTTTCTCACCTCATTTTACTGTAATGTGTTTGTTTCCTCGGTCATCGGCTTTATTTCTAACTCCTGCAGGCGGCTGCTTTCAGCCAGAAAGACGCGTTCAGCAGCAAACTGCAGCCTAACGTGTGGAGCGTTCAACAGATGTTTCCTTTCAGGGTTTCAGACCAAAACAGAGATTAAGGAGACTGGAGACTGGTACCTCAGTCAGCTTTCCGAGGTATAAAGTGTCAGAGTTACAACCCAAACCACTGGATCTATTTAACTGTTAATTGAAGCCTTTAACCACTGATGCTGTGGATGCAGATCGATCGTTTCACACACTCGAAGCCAGATATACGTCAAGTTTTCAGCTGCTTTGTTTGCAGAGGATGACTCAGCAGACAAAGCTGCAGCTTTAGTGTGTTTGAGGGATTTATCCATGTTTCTGAGACACCGTTTTAAATAAAAACCTTTCAAACCGCAGATGAAGGGGAAATAAACCAGCCTTCACATTCAAATGACTTCACCTGAAAGACTGAGAGCGAGGAACTGTCTTCCTGTGGGTGTTTGCTCAGCCAGTCAGACCTCAGGCTGTTCATCTTTTCATATTAGAGTTGGCAGCCTCTTCCTGTTTCTGTGTATATTTAGATATTGAAATATGTCTCTTATGCATGTGCAGGAAGTCTAACTATGCTAATTCAGTCCCTCTTTCTCACCCAGTGCATTTACGCACCGTTCCCCACCTCTGGCACACTGACAGCCCGCCCTGCGCCTCTCCTTTGGCCTACTTCCTCTCTGGTCATGTGACCAGCTGGCAGCAGCCTGATGGAGAGGGAGAGCTGCCCCACCATGCTGGAGGGCCCTGCAGGTCCCAGGATGCAAAGGGGCGCCTCGCTGCTTTCCTCACCCCTCGAGGAGCTCTCAGTCAGTAATTAGCCAACACCGCCTCTGGTGTGTGTGTTGTCAGCGTATTACTCATCTTGTGGGGACCCAAGTGTCTCTGCCGAGCCCCACTGTGGAGACCGGTCTTCCTTATGGGAGCGAAAACAAACTCCTGTTCGGTAAATGATTCACATCTGAGGCGATGAAGCTTTTTCAGCTTAAGGATAAGCTGAGGTGGGAAAAGGTGGGGAAGAGGTGGGAAAAAGGTGGGGAAGAGGTTGGGAAAAGGTGAGGAAAAGGTGGGGAAAAGGTGGGGAAAAAGTGGGGAAAAAGTGGGGAAGAGGTGGGGAAAAAGTGGGGAAGAGGTGGGGAAAAAGTAGGGAAAAGGTGGGGAAGAGGTGGGGAAGAGGTGGGGAAAAGGTGGGGAAGAGGTGGGGAAGAGGTGGGGAAAAAGTAGGGAAAAGGTGGGGAAGAGGTGGGGAAAAGGTAGGGAAGAGGTGGGAAAAAGGTGGGAAAAAGGTGGGGAAAAGGTGGGGAAATGGTGGGGAAGAGGTGGGGAAGAGGTGGAGAAAAGGTGGGGAAAAGATGGGGAAAAGGTAGGGAAGAGGTGGGAAAAAGGTGGGGAAAAGGTGGGGAAAAGGTGGGGAAAAGGTGGGAAAAGGTGGGAATAAGGTGGGAAAAAGTAGGGAAAAGGTGGGGAAGAGGTGGGGAAAAGGTGGGGAAGAGGTGGGAAAAAGGTGGGGAAGAGGTTGGGAAAAAGTGGGGAAGAGGTGGGGAAGAGGTGGGGAAAAAGTGGGGAAGAGGTGGGGAAAAGGTGGGGAAAAAGTGGGGAAGAGGTGGGGAAGAGGTGGGGAAAAGGTGGGGAAAAGATGGGGAAAAGGTAGGGAAGAGGTGGGAAAAAGGTGGGAAAAAGGTGGGGAAAAGGTGGGGAAATGGTGGGGAAGAGGTGGGGAAGAGGTGGAGAAAAGGTGGGGAAAAGATGGGGAAAAGGTGGGGAAAAGGTGGGGAAAAGGTGGGAAAAAGGTGGGGAAGAGGTGGGGAAAAGGTGGGGAAAAGATGGGGAAAAGGTAGGGAAGAGGTGGGAAAAAGGTGGGAAAAAGGTGGGGAAAAGGTGGGGAAGAGGTGGGGAAGAGGTGGAGAAAAGGTGGGGAAAAGATGGGGAAAAGGTAGGGAAGAGGTGGGAAAAAGGTGGGGAAAAGGTGGGGAAAAGGTGGGGAAAAGGTGGGAAAAGGTGGGAATAAGGTGGGAAAAAGTAGGGAAAAGGTGGGGAAGAGGTGGGGAAAAGGTGGGGAAGAGGTGGGAAAAAGGTGGGGAAGAGGTTGGGAAAAAGTGGGGAAGAGGTGGGGAAGAGGTGGGGAAAAAGTGGGGAAGAGGTGGGGAAAAGGTGGGGAAAGAGGTGGGAAAAAGTAGGGAAAAGATGGGGAAAAGGTGGGGAAGAGGTGGGAAAAAGTAGGGAAAAAGTAGGGAAAAGGTGGGGAAAAAGTAGGAAAAAGGTGGGGAAGAGGTGGAGAAAAGGTGGGGAAGAGGTGGGGAAAAAGTAGGGAAAAGATGGGGAAAAAGTAGGGAAAAGATGGGGAAGAGGTGGGGAAAAGGTGTGGAAGAGGTGGGGAAAAGGTGGGGAAGAGGTGGGGAAAAGGTGGGGAAGAGGTGGGGAAAAGGTGTGGAAGAGGTGGGGAAAAGGTGGGGAAGAGGTGGGGAAAAGTAGGGAAAAGATGGGGAAAAGGTGGGGAAGAGGTGGGGAAAAGGTGTGGAAGAGGTGGGGAAAAGATGGGGAAAAAGTAGGGAAGAGGTGGGGAAAAGGTGGGGAAGAGGTGGGGAAAAGGTGGGGAAGAGGTGGGGAAAAGGTGGGGAAAAGGTAGGGAAGAGGTGGGGAAAAAGTAGGGAAAAGGTGGGGAAGAGGTGGGGAAAAAGTAGGGAAGAGGTGGGGAAAAGGTGGGGAAAAGGTGGGGAAAAGGTGGGGAAAAGGTGGGGAAGTCTGAGGCGATGAAGCTTTTTCAGCGTAAGGATAAGCTGAGGTTTAGGCTTAGGGTCAGAATACAAGTCAATGTGATGTCTCTAAGTCATGAAAACACTGTTTGAGTGTTTTTGGATGTTCACAGGAGATCGTGTTGCTCTCTCATTCCTGACCTCATTATTCTCCTGGTAAATACAAGATGGCTGCACTTTCATTTCCTTTGGTTTTATGGCATTTTGCATAAAACACTCTGGAAAAGTGGAAATTCCTGCTCAAGTGGACTTTGACAGTCCTCACAACCTGTGAGAAGTTTACTTCCTTTATTTCCCAGGCTGGCTGAGGCTCTACTGAGGCAGTTATCATCAATATGTCGTGCATTTAGGTTCCTGCTTTGATCAGTTCCAGTTTCTCTTTGAAAAGTGTTGGTATCTCAGTCAGTCTTGGGTTCATACTGACCGGCTGCTCACTCATTCAGCCACTCAGAGAGGATGGAACACAGTAAATATGCAGCATTTAGTCACAATTACCAGTATTAGCCAATCAGATTGAGTGATTTTAATGAAAATGTGTGGAGTCAGCTACAGACTCGTGCTGTTCTGCAGCCACAGAAACACACCTGTAAGGTTGTAGCTGTGCTATTACATCACTTCATTGTGCTTTATCCATGCAACACGGTGTTTGTAACTCACCTGAAAGAAGCTTCTGAGTCTGTTTATAACCCAGAGACCCGCTGCAGCGGTTCTGCAGAGTGAGTTTAGCTTCACAGTACAGGGTAGAATGAATAAGGGGGTTTGGCTTTTCTTTGGTTTTCTGTCACTGCAGGTTTTTTACCGCCTGGGGTTCATCTACTGTTTCACAGACTGTCTTTCAAACAAGCTTTCTACCCACTTTGTAGTTAGTGTGTCCCAGTTCTGATTCCCCTCGTGTTTTACTGTAAGTTTCAGTGTGTTTTCCATCTTACCTGCGCCTGGTTTTCTGGTCTTTTTGGATCTTGCCTTTCGTTCTGGTGGCCTTGCCTTGCTGCCTCACCTTTGAGAGCTTTTCCCTTGTTCTACACTTGGATCATAAAGTTAAATCCCTGCGTTTGGACCCTCTTCATCACAGAAGTTCAGGTCGTTTCAGAGTGTTTAGTGAGATGTGACCTCTTCCATAAATAATAACCTGCATGTTCAACTGCTAATGTGTCCATAAAGAAGGTTTAATGGAGTCAGTCAATGAATTCTTGGCTAAATATCATGTTGACCCCTTATTTTAATCACTAAAAGGGCAGATTAAACATTACTTTTATGTTACTGGACTAATTTATCCTGCTATAAACAACCTCTTAACAGACAAATGTCACTATATATATATATATATATATATATATATATATATATATATATATATATATTCAAGGTTCATTCCATATATTCAGAGTTTCATTCAATATATTCAGAGTTTCATTCAATATATTCAGAGTTTCATTCAATATATTCAAGGTTCATTCAATATATTCAGAGTTTCATTCCATATATTCAGAGTTTCATTCAATATATTCAGAGTTTCATTCCATATATTCAGAGTTTCATTCAATATATTCAGAGTTTCATTCAATATATTCAGAGTTTCATTCAATATATTCAGAATTTAATTCAATATATTCAAAGTTTCATTCCATATATTCAGAATTTCATTCAATATATTCAGAGTTTCATTCAATATATTCAGAGTTTCATTCAATATATTCAAGTTTCATTCAATATATTCAAGTTTCATTCAATATATTCAAGTTTCATTCAATATATTCAAGTTTCATTCAATATATTCAAGTTTCATTCAATATATTCAGAGTTTAATTCAATATATTCAAGGTTCATTCAATATATTCAGAGTTTCATTCAATATATTCAGAGTTTCATTCAATATATTCAAGGTTCATTCAATATATTCAGAGTTTCATTCAATATATTCAAGGTTCATTCAATATATTCAGAGTTTCATTCAATATATTCAGAGTTTAATTCAATATATTCAGAGTTTCATTCAATATATTCAGAGTTTAATTCAATATATTCAAGGTTCATTCAATATATTCAGAGTTTCATTCAATATATTCAGAGTTTAATTCAATATATTCAGAGGTTCATTCCATATATTCAAGGTTCATTCCATATATTCAGAGTTTCATTCCATATATTCAGAGTTTAATTCAATATATTCAGAGTTTCATTCAATATATTCAAGTTTCATTCCATATATTCAGAGTTTAATTCAATATATTCAAGGTTCATTAAATATATTCAGAGTTTCATTCAATATATTCAGAGTTTCATTCAATATATTCAAGTTTCATTCAATATATTCAAGTTTCATTCAATATATTCAGAGTTTAATTCAATATATTCAGAGTTTCATTCAATATATTCAAGTTTCATTCCATATATTCAGAGTTTAATTCAATATATTCAAGGTTCATTCAATATATTCAGAGTTTCATTCAATATATTCAGAGTTTCATTCAATATATTCAAGTTTCATTCAATATATTCAAGTTTCATTCAATATATTCAGAGTTTCATTCAATATATTCAGAGTTTAATTCAATATATTCAGAGGTTCATTCCATATATTCAGAGTTTCATTCAATATATTCAGAGTTTCATTCAATATATTCAAGGTTCATTCAATATATTCAGAGTTTCATTCCATATATTCAGAGTTTCATTCAATATATTCAGAGTTTCATTCCATATATTCAGAGTTTCATTCAATATATTCAGAGTTTCATTCAATATATTCAGAGTTTCATTCAATATATTCAGAATTTAATTCAATATATTCAAAGTTTCATTCCATATATTCAGAATTTCATTCAATATATTCAGAGTTTCATTCAATATATTCAGAGTTTCATTCAATATATTCAAGTTTCATTCAATATATTCAAGTTTCATTCAATATATTCAAGTTTCATTCAATATATTCAAGTTTCATTCAATATATTCAAGTTTCATTCAATATATTCAGAGTTTAATTCAATATATTCAAGGTTCATTCAATATATTCAGAGTTTCATTCAATATATTCAAGGTTCATTCAATATATTCAGAGTTTCATTCAATATATTCAAGGTTCATTCAATATATTCAGAGTTTCATTCAATATATTCAGAGTTTAATTCAATATATTCAGAGTTTCATTCAATATATTCAGAGTTTAATTCAATATATTCAAGGTTCATTCAATATATTCAGAGTTTCATTCAATATATTCAGAGTTTAATTCAATATATTCAGAGGTTCATTCCATATATTCAAGGTTCATTCCATATATTCAGAGTTTCATTCCATATATTCAGAGTTTAATTCAATATATTCAGAGTTTCATTCAATATATTCAAGTTTCATTCCATATATTCAGAGTTTAATTCAATATATTCAAGGTTCATTCAATATATTCAGAGTTTCATTCAATATATTCAGAGTTTCATTCAATATATTCAAGTTTCATTCAATATATTCAAGTTTCATTCAATATATTCAGAGTTTCATTCAATATATTCAGAGTTTAATTCAATATATTCAGAGGTTCATTCCATATATTCAAGTTTCATTCAATATATTCAGAGTTTCATTCAATATATTCAAGTTTCATTCAATATATTCAAGTTTCATTCAATATATTCAGAGTTTCATTCAATATATTCAGAGTTTAATTCAATATATTCAGAGGTTCATTCCATATATTCAAGGTTCATTCAATATATTCAGAGTTTCATTCCATATATTCAGAGTTTAATTCAATATATTCAGAGTTTCATTCAATATATTCAAGTTTCATTCCATATATTCAGAGTTTAATTCAATATATTCAAGGTTCATTCAATATATTCAGAGTTTCATTCAATATATTCAGAGTTTCATTCAATATATTCAGAGTTTCATTCAATATATTCAAGTTTCATTCAATATATTCAAGTTTCATTCAATATATTCAGAGTTTAATTCAATATATTCAGAGGTTCATTCCATATATTCAAGGTTCATTCCATATATTCAGAGTTTCATTCCATATATTCAAAGTTTCATTCCATATATTCAGAATTTCATTCAATATATTCAGAGTTTCATTCAATATATTCAGAGTTTCATTCAATATATTCAGAGTTTCATTCAATATATTCAGAGTTTCATTCAATATATTCAAGTTTCATTCAATATATTCAAGTTTCATTCAATATATTCAAGTTTCATTCAATATATTCAAGTTTCATTCAATATATTCAGAGTTTCATTCAATATATTCAGAGTTTCATTCAATATATTCAAGGTTCATTCAATATATTCAGAGTTTCATTCAATATATTCAGAATTTAAATCAATATATTCAGTTTCATTCAATATATTCAGAGTTTCATTCAATATATTCAGAGTTTCATTCAATATATTCAGAGTTTCATTCAATATATTCAGAGTTTCATTCAATATATTCAGAGTTTCATTCAATATATTCAGAGTTTCATTCAATATATTCAAGTTTCATTCAATATATTCAAGTTTCATTCAATATATTCAGAGTTTAATTCAATATATTCAGAGTTTCATTCAATATATTCAAGTTTCATTCAATATATTCAAGGTTCATTCAATATATTCAAGTTTCATTCAATATATTCAAGTTTCATTCAATATATTCAAGGTTCATTCCATATATTCAAAGATTAATTTCCTGAACGGCATGCCATAATATATATATATATAATCACTAGAATAACAGGAAATGGGAGGTCAGGCTGACCAAACCCCAGATTTGTCCCAGATATTTTCAGATTTGTGCTTGAGTCAAAGTCCAAATTCTAAGACACGCTGAGCCTGAAAAACTCGCCTCAGTAACTTCTCAGAGCTTAATTAGTCACATTAAAGCAACTGAATGAACCATTAAACCATGTGCAGTTCCAGAGCTAAAAAAAGGTTTGAATATTCGCTGAAAAGACGAAGAGTAATTAAACTGAAACCAACAGATTATCTGTTTGCACGTCCAACAGCTGCTGTGGGAAACCTCTGAGCTGGGCCCAGAGGAGGTGAACCTGAAACATTTATTCTGGGCCAGAGGTGATCGTGTATTTAAATGCAACACATTCTCCTGAATACACCTGGTCCCGTGTCCTTGATCTTGTCCTGAATCCCTTTGGAAACACACTCAGACATCAGATCCCTGCACTCAGACACTCAGAAACAAACATTTACCCAGCTGTGGTTTATGTTGAATCACCTTCATCCTTTACGCCGTCAGCGCCTGTTCTCTGTTAGAGACGGAGCTCATAATCAGACTCCACCTTCATCATCTCCATTCATTGTAACTACACAAAGACCTCGCTGCTCTCCTTCTTCTTCACATGCTGCATTTAAGCTGAACAGAGCCAGTGATTGATGTGCCGCTCTGCCCCCTCTTCAGCTCCTTCTCCAGAGCTGCCTTTTGTGTCCGTCTGCATCCGCGACTCATCAGGTAAAGGAATAATAAAGGGAAACAGGTAAAGGAATAATAAAGGGAAACAGGTAAAGGAATAATAAAGGGAAGCAGGTAAAGGAATAATAAAGGGAAGCAGGTAAAGGAATAATAAAGGGAAGCAGGTAAAGGAATAATAAAGGGAAGCAGGTAAAGGAATAATAAAGGGAAACAGGTAAAGGAATAATAAAGGGAAGCAGGTAAAGGAATAATAAAGGGAAGCAGGTAAAGGAATAATAAAGGGAAGCAGGTAAAGGAATAATAAAGGGACAAACCTGGCCTCCGACCGGCTGAATGGGAGGCAGAGCCTTCAGTTATCAGGCCCCTAAAAGCAGAATGGGAGGCAGAGCCTTCAGTTATCAGGCCCCTAAAAGCAGAATGGGAGGCAGAGCCTTCAGTTATCAGGCCCCTAAAAGCAGAATGGGAGGCAGAGCCTTCAGTTATCAGGCCCCTAAAAGCAGAATGGGAGGCAGAGCCTTCAGTTATCAGGCCCCTAAAAGCAGAATGGGAGGCAGAGCCTTCAGTTATCAGGCCCCTAAAAGCAGAATGGGAGGCAGAGCCTTCAGTTATCAGGCCCCTAAAAGCAGAATGGGAGGCAGAGCCTTCAGTTATCAGGCCCCTAAAAGCAGAATGGGAGGCAGAGCCTTCAGTTATCAGGCCCCTAAAAGCAGAATGGGAGGCAGAGCCTTCAGTTATCAGGCCCCTAAAAGCAGAATGGGAGGCAGAGCCTTCAGTTATCAGGCCCCTAAAAGCAGAATGGGAGGCAGAGCCTTCAGTTATCAGGCCCCTAAAAGCAGAATGGGAGGCAGAGCCTTCAGTTATCAGGCCCCTAAAAGCAGAATGGGAGGCAGAGCCTTCAGTTATCAGGCCCCTAAAAGCAGAATGGGAGGCAGAGCCTTCAGTTATCAGGCCCCTCTCTGTGGAACCAGCTGCCAGTTTGGCTTCAGGAAGCAGACACCCTCTCTACCTTTAAGATCAGGCTGAAACTTTCCTTTCTGATAAAGCTTATAGTTAGGGATGGCTCAGGTGAGCCTGAAACATCCCATAGTTCTGCTGCTATAGGCCCAGCCTGCTGGGGGAGCTCCCATGATGCACCTCTCCTCACTTTGCTCTCTTTTTCCCCCTGTTTAATTTCTAAATGATTTTATGTCCATGTGACATTATTGTGGTTATTAACTTGTGTTTCCCTGTTCCAGCAGGTATCCTTTGAATGGTGTTATGGTGTTTTTCCCCCCTCTTTTCCCTCTTTTCTGTCTTCTCAAACCCCAGCTGGTCGAGGCGGATGGCCACCCTTCCTGGTTCTGGTTCTGCCAGAGGTTTCTTCCTGGTTCTGCCAGAGGTTTCTTCCTGGTTCTGCCAGAGGTTTCTTCCTGGTTCTGGTTCTGCCAGAGGTTTCTTCCTGGTTCTGGTTCTGGTTCTGTCATGAATTGGTTTGTTATTATGCTGAAAACTCAACCTATAAATCAGATAATGGAGATGATGAAGTCTGGCCAACTGTTGTTGAATCAGAGATTTTAGAATCCACCGCTCAGGTGAAACTTTCAGAGAACAGTTCTCTGAAAGCTGCAGTTTAAGCTTTTTCTGACCATCTGTGTGTTTGCAGGGATGGAGGCAGCAGGGTCTGTTTGCTCCTCCTTTACAACGAGGTGAGGCTTAGAAGACGAGTTTGGGTCCAAACCACTCCTCCTCCTCACATACTGATACATAATGAGCCATTTCTCACTGAGGAGAGTGTTGTCCGGTAGAATAATGGCCCATAAAAGTGTTTTTATGAAGGTTAAATTAGAATATCTTATCATGTGGCATTAAACTGGCAACAGATGGAGACCTATGGCCACTTGTCTGCTTCCACCAAGGGCAAATAGTCATGTTCTGCTTTGTTTTTGTCCTTGGACTGGCCCCATAGTCACATGATGCTGCAGCTCTGCTCTTTTTCATTAGTATTAATGAATCACAAACCAACTGCATCCCATTCATTATCTCTCTTTTCCTTTCAGTTCAGCTCAGAGAGACCCGGTTAAACACTGATGAAACAAAGCTCAGGAATCCTTCTCTTCTAATGAAATGTAATGACCGTCTGTACTGACTCATTAAGGCTGAGATTTCTGACATGTTGACAGTATTTAAGGCTCATTCAGCCTTCTTTGATGTCACATCAGCAGCTAAACTGTCAGAAAGTGAAGAACATTTCAGGATAAAAGCTGCACATTCGCTGTGTTTTCCTCTCTGTTGTCTACAGAGATGCAGATTTGATGCATTTCTCCATATAAATCCAGTTTTAATGAGTCAAACACGTCTGAGGATGGCAGGAAGTGGTGATCCACAGGCCTTCATGCAACAGAGAGCTGGTCCAGTCTCCATCAGACACCTGTTAGTCGAGCAAATGGAGATTTAAAACTGCATTAATCAGTACTTTGCACTGGAAAATCCATATTTAACTAGAAAGGGACAAAGCTGCGTAGCTTTAATATTGGGGACAGAGCTTTCGACGGGTGATAAACTCTTTCCCTGCAGTTTGCTGTTACAGCAGCACCCAAACTGGCCTTATTATTCTCAGCCATCGTTAACAGCTGTCAGTAATTAACACCAGAATCCAGCTGCTCCACGAAGGAAACATCTGAAGCATCTTTTCACCACCAGCAGCATTCATTCCTTCGTTCTAATTACTCACACGGTGTTGTTTTCAGCCGGCTGCTGTCCAACGGTACTGGGCACCTGAAGAAAAACAACATGTTTTACTTACAGCTGCTTACAGGAAGGTTTAGAGGCTGAAGAGCCAGATAAAGCGTCTGAAACCCGACCAGAGGAATAATTAATGCTGGCTGTCCTCAGTCAGACATCAGCAGGTTTCTGTATTTATCAGACGCTTTTATCCAAAGAGACTTACAAATGAAGATATAACAGCTCTATAAAAAGCTAACAATAAGCTAACAATAAACTAACAATAAGCTAACAATAAGCTAACAATAAACTAACAATAAGCTAACAATAAGCTAACAATAAGCTAACAATAAGCTAACAATAAGCTCCATAGAAGGAACCCAGGAGTCCGACTCTGTCAGAGGGGACAGAGTAGAGATAGGGTGCAGGCATAGAAGGAAGTGCAGAAAGATAAAGTGCAGAGATAGAGGGGGGAGGGAAGTACAAGGTAAGTGCTGGGATAGGAGATGCTCTCTGAAGAGCTGGGTTTTCAGGAGCTTCTTGAAGATAGACAGGGACGCCCCTGTTCTGGTAGCGCTCGGTAGCTCATTCCACCATCGTGGGACGACACATGAACAGAGTTTGGATTGTCTTAGGCGTGGTGTAGGAGCTGCTAGACGACAATCCTGGGACCAACGGAGGGACCCAGTTGGGACAGAAGCCTTTGCAAGAGCATTCAAGTAGATGGAGCCGTTCCATTAAGCTCTTTGTAGCTAACATCAGGGACTTGAACCTGATGCAGGCGGCTAAGGGCAGCCAGAGGAGTTCAATGAACAGAGGGGGGACGTGTTCTTTTAGGCTGATCCAAGACCAGACGCACCGCCGCCTTCTGGACCATCTGCAGAGGTTTCACAGGCTGGAGACCAGTTAGGAAACCAGTTAGGAGACCAGTTAGGAGAGCAGTTAGGAGACCAGTTAGGAGACCAGTTAGGAAACCAGTTAGGAAACCAGTTAGGATACCAGTTAGGAGACCAGTTAGGAAACCAGTTAGGAAACCAGTTAGGAAACCAGTTAGGAGACCAGTTAGGAAACCAGTTAGGAAACCAGTTAGGAAACCAGTTAGGAGACCAGTTAGGAAACCAGTTAGGAAACCAGTTAGGAGACCAGTTAGGAGACCAGTTAGGAAACCAGTTAGGAAACCAGTTAGGAGACCAGTTAGGAGACCAGTCAGGAGACCAGTTAGGAAACCAGTTAGGAGACCAGTTAGGAGACCAGTTAGGAAACCAGTTAGGAGACCAGTTAGGAAACCAGTTAGGAGACCAGTTAGGAGACCAGTTAGGAAACCAGTTAGGAAACCAGTTAGGAAACCAGTTAGGAAACCAGTTAGGAGACCAGTCAGGAGACCAGTCAGGAAACCAGTTAGGAGAGCAGTTAGGAGACCAGTTAGGAGACCAGTTAGGAAACCAGTTAGGAGAGCAGTTAGGAGAGCAGTTAGGAAACCAGTTAGGAAACCAGTTAGGAAACCAGTTAGGAGACCAGTTAGGAAACCAGTTAGGAAACCAGTTAGGAGACCAGTTAGGAGACCAGTTAGGAAACCAGTTAGGAAACCAGTTAGGAAACCAGTTAGGAGACCAGTCAGGAGACCAGTTAGGAAACCAGTTAGGAGACCAGTTAGGAGACCAGTTAGGAGATCAGTTAGGAAACCAGTTAGGAGAGCAGTTAGGAGAGCAGTTAGGAAACCAGTTAGGAAACCAGTTAGGAGACCAGTTAGGAAACCAGTTAGGAGACCAGTTAGGAAACCAGTTAGGAAACCAGTTAGGAAACCAGTTAGGAGACCAGTCAGGAGACCAGTTAGGAAACCAGTTAGGAGACCAGTTAGGAGACCAGTTAGGAGATCAGTTAGGAGACCAGTTAGGAGACCAATTAGGAGAGCAGTTAGGAAACCAGTTAGGAGACCAGTTAGGAGACCAGTTAGGAAACCAGTTAGGAGACCAGTTAGGAGACCAGTTAGGAAACCAGTTAGGAGACCAGTTAGGAGACCAGTTAGGAGACCAGTTAGGAAACCAGTTAGGAGACCAGTTAGGAGACCAGTTAGGAGACCAATTAGGAGAGCAGTTAGGAAACCAGTTAGGAGAGCAGTTAGGAGACCAGTTAGGAGAGCAGTTAGGAGAGCAGTTAGGAAACCAGTTAGGAAACCAGTTAGGAGACCAGTTAGGAGACCAGTTAGGAGACCAGTTAGGAGACCAGTTAGGAAACCAGTTAGGAGAGCAGTTAGGAGACCAATTAGGAAACCAGTTAGGAGACCAGTTAGGAGACCAGTTAGGAGACCAGTTAGGAGACCAGTTAGGAAACCAGTTAGGAGACCAGTTAGGAGACCAGTTAGGAAACCAGTTAGGAAACCAGTTAGGAGAGCAGTTAGGAAACCAGTTAGGAGACCAGTTAGGAGAGCAGTTAGGAGAGCAGTTAGGAAACCAGTTAGGAAACCAGTTAGGAGACCAGTTAGGAAACCAGTTAGGAGAGCGTTGCAGTAGTGAAGGTGGGAGATGACCATGGCCTGCAGCAGGAGCTGGGGGGCATGTTGGGTCAGGTATGGTCTGATCTTTCTGATGTTTAGTAATGCAAAGAACGAGTAACCAAGGTAACGGGATCTTTGAAGGTTAGTTGGTCACCAATCAGGACAGTTTCAGCAACCTTTGATGCAGCCAGAGATTCAGTTTGGATGCAGATGCTGTGGTGTTTGGTTGGTTTGGCAGCAGCTCAGTTTTCCATGCTATATGATGCAGATTCATGCACTCCCTCTACAATACTCACCATGACTTCACTTGAGAATAGACTATAAATTTTAGTCTTTCTTTACTACCTGCTATTTTCAGCATATTTTGTAGGAATTTTTCCATTTACCTTATAGGAAACCCACCAATCTCACACCTTGGCAGCCCCTGTGCTGCACTTACAGAACGTGTTGTGACAAAGCTGACCTCCTTTCCTGCATCTCTGGGGAGGAGAGATGTGGATGATGGGGAAAGAAAGGAAACTGACAACTAACAGGGGGATTTGGGCTGTGAAAGGTGAGGTGAGATAGCTGGTATAAAAGTGAGAGGCTCTGGGATCTCAGCCTCCACCCCCATTTCTGTGGGCTGATGCTAACACCTGAGCTGCTGTTCACCTGCTATGACATCACAGAGCGTCACATGACCACCGAAGATGGGAAAAAAGTGTCGTTCTGCAGAAAAAAGCAGGCTTTTTTATTATTATAACCCTGCTGTAAAACAGCTGAGGATGTTGTCATAGAAATTCAGTTTCGTAAAGAACTCGAATGCGTTTCCATGGTGATTTCCATGGCAGCTAAGGTGTCATGTGAGCCCGATGAGCTTTCCATATTTGAATTGGTGCTTATTTCCAGTCATGTTACACAGCTGAGATCAGACACACTTTTTTAAAGCTGATGATGAATCCAAATGATACATAAACCTGTTAAGTTATGGCCGGAAACTCCTTCATGATGCTTCTTTGTCCTCCACCTAATGAAATATGGACTTGGACCACCTATAGCAGGGGTCGGGAACCTGTGGCTCTTTTGATGATTGCATCTGGCTCGCAGATAAAACTAAATATTCTCACTTGTTTTAATCCATCCATCGATTTTTCATGTCCTGCTCAGGGCTGCAGGAGCATTATTTTAATTGGATGATGCTGGACTACGTTGTAAAACAGGTAAA
The DNA here is from genome assembly GCF_036924035.1 of Leuresthes tenuis. Classification (NCBI taxonomy): domain Eukaryota; kingdom Metazoa; phylum Chordata; class Actinopteri; order Atheriniformes; family Atherinopsidae; genus Leuresthes; species Leuresthes tenuis. The sequence continues at coordinate 530,999 of NW_027325375.1, read as the reverse complement.
CGGCCCCTTTTGAATCAGTCTGCTCGGTCGTTAGCTCAAAGCTAACCCTTCGACGAAGAAGATGGCGAAAAGAAAAAAAGATGACGAGTATCGTACATTTCAGGCTGAATGGACTGAAGAATTCGCCTTTGTGGAGAGAGCAAATTCTGCGGTGTGTCTAATTTGCAAAGACAAAATTACATCGATGAAACGGTCGAAAAACACGCGCCATGCTACCTTTGCATCAAAATACCCGGCAGGAGGCAGCAGAAAGAATATAATATATTATATGGCTCTCATTGAAATAAATTCCCAATTTTTTTGCTTTCATGGCTCTCTTAGTCAAAAAGGTTCCCGACCCCTGACCTATAGGGTTAGGTAGACTCACAGCACAAGGTGAGATTAGCACGAATTAGCACAGCTGCTGAAGGAGATTAATTATATATATATATATATATATATATAATGTGATTTTCAGAGTTATCAGTTAGAGGTTTCTCTGATTTCTCTTCTCAGATGATGCCACATAGAGTCTAATTTTCCTTAATCCAAACCAAGTTTTAACTTGACCTGGAGGTTAAAGATATATAATCTGAATCAAGCCAAATGAACTAAATACAGAAGAGAAGACTGAAGTTAAAGTGTAGAAAGTATCTGGGAAGGGAGGAGACAAGCTGACTGACTTCTGCAGAGCTTCATCACCACTGAAGATGATAAAAATGGTTCCTAACGATGATAATTCTACAAAATGTTTGTGTCTTGGTTGGTGCAGAGTGACTGTGGAGGAAATAAAAGATCCTCCATGTTTCTCAGGCCACCTTTGGACCTTTTCCTGTATCTAATCTTTCTTTATTTATCAGACTTCCTGGCAAACTTTTCTTTTCCCTCTTGTTGTTAGTTTACAGCTGTGTTGCACCTGCTGATTCTCTCTGTTTGCAGATCATCATCATGTCTCCCTCCTTCAGCCCGGTCAGATCCCTGTTGGACTATCCCCACTTTTACAGCCTTTTAGAGCCTTTTACAGCCTTTTAGAGCCCTTTACAGCCTTTTATTCAGTCTTTTAGAGCCTTTTACAGCCTTTTACAGCCTTTTTAGAGCCTTTTACAGCCTTTTAGAGCCTTTTACAGCCTTTTAGAGCCTTTTACAGCCTTTTAGAGCCTTTTACAGCCTTTTAGAGCCTTTTAGAGCCTTTTATTCAGTCTTTTAGAGCCTTTTACAGCCTTTTACAGCCTTTTAGAGCCTTTTATTCGGCCTTTTACAGCCTTTTAGAGCCTTTTATTCTGCCTTTTAGAGCCTTTAACAGCCTTTTAGAGCCTTTTACAGCCTTTTAGAGCCTTTTAGAGCCTTTTATTCGGCCTTTTAGAGCCTTTTATTCAGCCTTTTATTCGGCCTTTTAGAGCCTTTTACAGCCTTTTAGAGCCTTTTATTCAGCCTTTTATTAGGCCTTTTAGAGCTTTTTACAGCCTTTTACAGCCTTTTAGAGCCTTTTATTCGGCCTTTTACAGCCTTTTAGAGCCTTTTATTCAGCCTTTTATTCTGCCTTTTAGAGCCTTTTACAGCCTTTTAGAGCCTTTTATTCTGCCTTTTATTCGGCCTTTTAGAGCCTTTTACAGCCTTTTAGAGCCTTTTAGAGCCTTTTATTCAGCCTTTTATTCGGCCTTTTAGAGCCTTTTACAGCCTTTTAGAGCCTTTTATTCAGCCTTTTATTAGGCCTTTTAGAGCTTTTTACAGCCTTTTAGAGCCTTTTATTCGGCCTTTTAGAGCCTTTTACAGCCTTTTATTCAGCCTTTTAGAGCCTTTTAGAGCCTTTTACAGCCTTTTACAGCCTTTTAGAGCCTTTTATTCAGCCTTTTAGAGCCTTTTACAGCCTTTTACAGCCTTTTAGAGCCTTTTATTCGGCCTTTTAGAGCCTTTTACAGCCTTTTAGAGCCTTTTATTCGGCCTTTTAGAGCCTTTTACAGCCTTTTAGAGCCTTTTACAGCCTTTTAGAGCCTTTTATTCGGCCTTTTAGAGCCTTTTACAGCCTTTTAGAGCCTTTTACAGCCTTTTACAGCCTTTTACATCCTTTTAGAGCCTTTTAGAGCCTTTTATTCGGCCTTTTACAGCCTTTTAGAGCCTTTTACAGCCTTTTAGAGCCTTTTACAGCCTTTTACATCCTTTTAGAGCCTTTTAGAGCCTTTTATTCGGCCTTTTACAGCCTTTTAGAGCCTTTTACAGCCTTTTAGAGCCTTTTACAGCCTTTTACAGCCTTTTAGAGCCTTTTATTCAGTCTTTTAGAGCCTTTTACAGCCTTTTACAGCCTTTTAGAGCCTTTTATTCGGCCTTTTACAGCCTTTTAGAGCCTTTTATTCAGCCTTTTATTCTGCCTTTTAGAGCCTTTTACAGCCTTTTAGAGCCTTTTACAGCCTTTTAGAGCCTTTTATTCTGCCTTTTATTCGGCCTTTTAGAGCCTTTTACAGCCTTTTAGAGCCTTTTAGAGCCTTTTATTCAGCCTTTTATTCGGCCTTTTAGAGCCTTTTACAGCCTTTTAGAGCCTTTTATTCAGCCTTTTATTAGGCCTTTTAGAGCTTTTTACAGCCTTTTAGAGCCTTTTATTCGGCCTTTTAGAGCCTTTTACAGCCTTTTATTCAGCCTTTTAGAGCCTTTTAGAGCCTTTTACAGCCTTTTACAGCCTTTTAGAGCCTTTTATTCGGCCTTTTAGAGCCTTTTACAGCCTTTTACAGCCTTTTAGAGCCTTTTATTCGGCCTTTTAGAGCCTTTTACAGCCTTTTACAGCCTTTTAGAGCCTTTTATTCGGCCTTTTAGAGCCTTTTACAGCCTTTTAGAGCCTTTTATTCGGCCTTTTAGAGCCTTTTACAGCCTTTTAGAGCCTTTTACAGCCTTTTACAGCCTTTTACATCCTTTTAGAGCCTTTTATTCGGCCTTTTACAGCCTTTTAGAGCCTTTTACAGCCTTTTAGAGCCTTTTACATCCTTTTAGAGCCTTTTAGAGCCTTTTATTCGGCCTTTTACAGCCTTTTAGAGCCTTTTACAGCCTTTTAGAGCCTTTTACAGCCTTTTAGAGCCTTTTAGAGCCTTTTATTCGGCCTTTTAGAGCCTTTTACAGCCCTTTAGAGCCTTTTACAGACTTTAGAGCCTTTTATTCGGCCTTTTAGAGCCTTTTACAGCCTTTTAGAGCCTTTTACAGCCTTTTAGAGCCTTTTATTCAGCCTTTTAGAGCCTTTTACAGCCTTTTAGAGCCTTTTACAGCCTTTTAGAGCCTTTTATTCAGCCTTTTAGAGCCTTTTATTCGCCCTTCCTCCTTACAGAGCTGCTACTTTCTGCACCTGATGGCCTTTTAAACTCAGTTCCTTTTGCTTGTGCAGAGCTGCTGGAATCCCCTTGTATAGCATAGTTAAGTCCTTGTGTTTGGAGCCTATAATGACCACAGAGCACCCTCCTCTCCCCTCCCCAGCCTGTAGAAACAGAGTTTCTCCTTCCTTACCCTCACCTGCTCCTTCCTTCTGGTCTCCCTCAGCTGTCTGTCTCTCTTCCCCTTAAATCTACCCTCTTTTAAACCCTTCCCCTCCTCCTCTGGTTCCCCTGCTCATCAGACATGTTTCATTTACTCTAATCTAATTGGATGTTATTCAATTTGGAGAGCCGTGACTTGTGATGGCTCAGCAGGGACTCGGCAGTTTGTAGAAAAGTGCACGTGCACGTGCACAGATTCCCCTCAGCAGAGCAGAGATGTTGGATTTTTTCAGGCTGGAGTCAGAGAAAATAAACTAACTTAAAATCATGCCAAGATGAGGATTTATTCACATGTTTGAGGAGGAGCTGGGAGGCGGAGGGATGATGAGGGGCAATAATCGGGTGGATAGGGTGCAAGATGAGAAATAAATGGGAAGAAGAGGGAAAGGATGGCTTTCGATGACCTTGGGGAGGCCTTATAAACAGGGCTGTTGTGATTTATATAACTTGATGCATTATTGACAAGCCAATTATACGCTGCGGGCAACAGCCTCTTCTTCCAATAACCTCCAGACTACTTTAACAGAAGTGCATTTCCCATTCTGCTGCAGCCCAAAGGACACAAACAAGCTGCAGAGGATGGCTCTGAAACTCCAACATGGAGAGCACTGCTGCCTCTGAAGCATGTCAGCCGTAACGCTGCAGCCACAGATTTCTGTTGGATGTGGTTTGAATCATTATTCTGCAAATTTAGGAGCAATGACCTGCATGGATTTTAAGAGCAAAATACTAAAAAATACTTTTATAAACACAGAAAACGTTTTATTTGGGTTTTTTCATGCTTAACATCATTGAGAAGAACAACCAAAGGCAGCCAGAGCTGAGGAAGTAACCAGGACAGGAGCTGAGGAATGAAGCAAAACTCCAACAAGAACCAAACCAAGCTGACAGAAAACCTGAAATCTTCCTGCCAAAGGAAGAAAAAGCAAGAACCTACAGAGCATGACAGGTAAAGTGCTCTTTGGTGGCCAGTGTCATCACTGAATTATGAGCAGAGATGAAATCCTGTTAGTTTAATCCTTCAGACTTCCCCAGAGAGCTGCCAGCAGCAGCATATGATCAGGGATTAAAAGTCATTTGATTGTGCTTTAATCAGACCTCATTTGGGTCTGTTACCGGGCGGATTTATGCTGGTCTGTGCCCACCGGGGTTTCTGCAGGCTTTGGTCTCTCCCTTTAGATGTTTTCTGGACTTTTTAAAGCAGCCCTTCTCTCAGTTTTCTTTCTGCTGCTTGTTTCTTACTTTGGGTTCGAACTCCTGCTCCTGCTTCACTTCTCTGTTATCTACAAAGACACACAGTTAGAGAAAAACACTAAAATCCCCGACTGAATGCATATTTCTCTGGTTTGTTGACTCCACCTGAGCAGATTCTGCGCCTGTTGGATGTGAATTGGAGCTGGAGGATAAGCAGCAAAGTGCTGCTGCTGGATCTGGGTTTCTGCAGAGATGATGGACTGGCAGCTGCCAGCTTAAACCTACCAAGGTGTGAGATTTATTCATGCAGGGTGTCTGCTGAGGTGCAGCTGATGTGGTTCCAAGAACAGGTACATTTGTGAATTACATTCAGTCATTTCAGGCCAAAAGGGACTCCTGTGTATCACCTTTTTATTCCTTGGGTGGGAGAGACTTCTGAAAAGTCATTTAGGACAAAGTGACACTCTAAAACCTCTTCTGAAGCCCATTAAAAATAGAAGAGTCCCTCTTTGATGCTTGGGGTTAAAATGGGTTTTTAATTTACCAAAACATTCGTAAATGATTAAATGAGTGAGTTAAATCTGCAAAGAGCAGAATGAATGGCTCCAGGAGGATGATTAGAAAGGATGCTTCTTCTTGTGCATCCGTTTGCTCAGAGGAGATGATGAAGCAGCCAGAGAGCTGGAGTTAAACAGTATTTTCAGGTAGTCACGGTGCAAAACTGAAGCGTTAGCAGTTCGAACAACTCTCACTTTCTCTGAAGTGGGTCGTAATTCTTCATTTTATGGCAGGAGCCATGTTAAAGTTCCCGTGTCTGATGCCATTAAAGGCCGTCGAACACTCATTACTCCAGATGTGTGGCTCTCAGCTCCCAAAGTCTGCACAGCTGAGGCATCAGTGGCTCTCTCTGTGTATCAGAGTTCTGTTTTTATCCTGAGACGACAGCACCTTGATTGATGGAAAATGCTCAGATCAGGTACAATAAGTCAGACTTTTTGTTATGTCTCCATCCTTCAGTTTGCAAAGCAATGACTGATGGAAAAATGTGGGAAAACTGAGGAAAGTGCAGCCAAAACCACATTCTGTTCTGTCTGCAAACACACTGACAAAATGAAGTCTTAACAAGTTGTTTCTGTCGTAAAAAAGTAGCTTAAACAAACTTATTTAGTGATAAATTGCAGTCATGCTCTTTATTTTCACACATCCGGGACATGAAGACGTCTCTGTTTTGCATAAGAAACCATTCAAAGAAACTTAGCTGAGATTATTAGCTCTTCTAACTCCTGCATTTATTTTGTGGCAGCACAGAAACACTCCTGGAGATGCAGCATTTACTCACTGAGCCCAGCCTCACCATAAAACAATTTGTCCACATTTCCAGAACCTTATTGGGCCATAACTCAGTCCGAGGAGCTGTTTTAGATGTTATTGGGTCATAAATCAGTCCGAGGAGCTGCTTTAGACGTGCAGGGCGGGTGCTGAAGCTGAGGTATCTCTAAAAGGTGTTTAAATGTTCAGGGAAAGACTTGGAGGGACGCTCTGCAGACACAGGGAGAACACAGCACCTCTGCTGAGAGGCGGCGCCTTAAAACACCATTAAGCCCGTGTTTATGTCCTAACTCTGAGGAAGCTGATTATCTTCATGTCTCAGTGTTAAATGGACGAGCAGCTGGCCTTTTCCCAGCTGCCTTCCTCCAAAGGGCTGCCTGTTAAACCCAGTCTGAGCTGCATTATTCAGCAGGTGTTGCTGATGTGAGCTCCCTGGGAAGCGGCCTGAAGATTTTTCATGATGTTTGGCTGACTAACCTTTGACCTGTGATGTAATGTGCCATGAATCTATCCCAGCTCCACAGACACCTGAGTTACCTGCGTAGGGATTAGATTTAATTCCCCATGATGCCGACAGCTGAAACTCAGGCTGACAGGGTCCTGATTCTCCCCCATGGAAGGTCACCGCTGCTCCGGGGCTGGAAATGACCACGAGGTGGCTGTGGAGAGGAATGGATGATGACAACATTTACATGCTAATGAAGATGAAGCATGTGTTTCTGAGGTTTCCACCTCAGGAGGGAACAGGAAACAGTATCTGAAGTCACCCAGACAGAGGAGCTCTGCAGTCACAATTCATTTCACGCCACCTTTATCCTTTATTTGAAGTTATTCCATCACCAGACCAGGCCTTCGAGCTTTTCTTTGAATGCAACATGGAAGCAGCTCCTGAAACAGCTCATTGTCGTCACATTTCCTGTTTGGGGATGAAATGAATTGCCGTATTTGAACTTGAACTTTGAAATGGCCTCTTTGACCTCTGCAGAGACACTTTGAATAATTCGGGAGTATTTGACCTTCTGATCTGCTGCTGCAAACCGACCATTTGGTGCCGTTTGGTAACTCATCCTCAGCTCCCTCCAGCCCTTTAAACTGCATCTCTTTCCTCTGTAACAGTCTCATTAGATAACAGGCAGAGTGTGAAAACCATCTCAAAGGCTGTGTTTTACTCATAGTCTCAATTATAATCATAATAATTAAAGTTGTGCATCTATTAGTGAGAAAAACATGGTTTTGCAGAGCAAACATTGGAAAAAAGGTGACTTTTAAAGCCAGACATGGCTCCCTGTATTGACTTGTTTTGAGGTCAGAGTTGGCACCCCCCCCGTGGCTCTATTGGATGGTTTAGACCCCCCCCTGTGACTCCTCTTTTTGTATTTGTGAAGCCTGAGATTTCGCCCATTGTCAGCTGTCTCGGGTCGAGTAAAATCCATGTGATACTCAGGCTAAAGTGTTTTATCCAGCCAGCAGGGAGCTGCAGGATGCTGAAAACAAGTCAGCTCCTTTGACTCTCTGCAGAGGTCCGCATTGAAGGGAAAACAGAAAAGGAGCGGCTGACATTTTGTTTGTGATGTTTATTCTGGGAAATGAACGATAAACCAAATGCAGCAAATTGGATTTCTCAGTACCTGAGACTCCCCGTGAGACTGAGATTATCAGCAAGCCAGATATTTACCTCCCAGCTGTGTCCCCTCTGCGGTAAAGGAAGAAGAAAGACATCAACACCCAGACATTTGTGTGCATTTGGGACAGAATCCGCAGGACAAGGAGCTGTTTAAGGTTTTCAATGATAAAAAGATTCATATTTCATGATTTTACTGATTCAACAGATGTAAAAAGGCTCCCCATGAAGCCCACTGATGTGTGAAAAATCACAGAAAAAAGTCCCTGAATGGTGAGCAACATGCAAGCGTATATTCCCAGATTTAAAGATCCTTTTAGACTTCATCACAACACCAAGAGGGGAAGGATTAATAGAACATTTGTCCTCCATTCAGAAGAGTTCAAAGAGAGTTCAAAGACTCTACATCAAGCGGCTCTGCGTTAATAATCAGCTCAAACACCTTGTTTTGTCCCAACAACACACTGAAAAGTCTCTTCCATGTGTGACACATGAAGGCAGATCATTCTCACATCTCTTATAGGCCAGAAACAGACGTTTTAAGAAAATAACTAATCATTCAGTGAGCTTCTAACAGGTAAATTCAGACCAGGCAGCTTTAAAATGATGCTGTGGCAATAAATTCAAACCTAAGCCGTAAGCAGACTGTCCAACATATAGAGAAATACATCTTAATTAGCGGTAAAAGGCATTATTTTTCTCTTTCGGATGTCTAAACTGTGGTAATATGTACACCTAGGGTCTCACTGAATGAAAAACATGCTCTAATGAAGGAATGAAGGCTAATTTATTGCTTTCTTGGCTCATTGCTCCATCTTGTTCTGCCTTCTGTACTCTCTAATATATCTAACTCTATATATCTGTGTCCAGGCAGTATGAAAACCTGTTTATTTTAGTTTTTTCCCTCCTCATCAGGCCCTAAATGCTCCCTTATCGGGGCTTTGCTGAAATGAACGTGTAAAAACACAGGTGGGGCCCATTAAAGTCACTCTTTATCTCCCCAGAGAGCGGATTTAACGCAGTTTACACTTTTTCCTTTGTTTCATGGGATTATTCATCCAGTAAGAGACTAATGTTTTTGAAAATTCGCATAGTCAGAATGAGATAATGAGATAAAAATAATGAAATTTTAAGATATAAGAGCGTTTGGATCCATATTTATGGATTTATTACGGAATTAGCGCTATGAGAAGAAAACATTCCCTGTTTCTCTCTCGGATGGCGCCTCAGAAGAAGTTCAAATCTTATTTGAGGAGGCATAAATTACAGCCAGGCTGTTTCTAAATGCCGCCACGAGGCACATCGCTTCACCTTCACTTGTCCTACCTCAGCAGGACTTAAAAAGCCTTCAGATCCACCGCTTCATCATGATCGCTTTTGGAATTAAAATGTAAAATCCAACCAGATTAGTTCAGGTTTCACATCAGTCTCAACAGAGATTGTCCCACAGTGGCCTGAGACGTTCATGACTCACTTCTGCTGCCTTTACTTTGTACTTGAGCCCAAACTCCCGGTGAAACAGAGCAGCCTGGCGGCCCATCACACAATGCGTTAACCCTTCAAAAACCGGACGGATTGGGTGATTGAACAAGGAGCTGCAACCATCTTTAATTAGAACAGAGGCAGACACAGCTTCATCCTCCAGGCTGAGACTGCAGCCGTGCTGCTGCGTCCCACTGAGGAGCATCTTATGTAATTATAAGAGAAACGGGTTAGTTTGGGGGGGGGTGCTAATAAGAGTGTGAAAAGTGTGGAAAATGTCTTGAATCTTTCAATAAGATGAGGAAGAAGATTAAATTTGGGTGGTGGGAGGTAAGAGGAGGACGGGGGCAGGCGCTGCATCATTTAAGTACTGCGGCTGATGTAATTTCCTAAGCACCATAATTGGACATCAATGACTCTTACAGCTGTGAAGAATGGCTGAATGAAGACACGCGCGCGCACACGCCCCCAGAGGGAAGGTTGCTGCTTCACTGGTCCACTGAAACCTTAATGGCTCGGACCTCACAGCGCCTCTCTTTCTGCCTCACGCACACACCTGAGAGGAGCCACATTTCCACGCTCACCTACACGCATCCTGCCGCCGTGGCCCCCACCTGGCCCCTCCCTCACCAGACAGCACGGACACGTTAAATGAGTTAAATCTGTCACGCGGAGCAGCGGGAGATCCCTTGACCGAGCCGCGCGCGGAGCTCTCGCCGGGCATCCTCCCTCCTCTCCGGCGGTGATTCAGCAGCGCAGACGGATCCAAAGCTGCGGTTTCCCCCTTTAGAAGAAGCGGCGGCAGCGCACCTCAGACCCAGACCCGTGGGCGGCTGCGGGTGGTCTGCGCGAGCTGATAGGACGGGATCCGGCGCCAGCTGCCTCAGCCCAACAACACCCCGACATCTCAGGATATGGCGCTGATGTAGAGAAGCCACAGTAAGTCATTCATGCGGGCTTTGACTGAAACGGACAGCATCTTCCTCCTTACCAGTTGATATTCTAAGTACCTAAAAGTGCGCGGCTGGTGAATTCGCGCGGCAGGTCCAGCTCTCAGACTGAATGAGTCCATCTTTGGCCGTCGGACGGACTCAGGAACCCACAGCCTCTCCGCCGCCGGTAAACTAACCAAACGGGAGGGGACCCTCACACCGGCGGACCGCAGATTCACAGGCAGGTAAGCTGCGCGTGTCACCTCTGCGCGTGCGTGTTAAAGGTGACTGTCCGCTCCTGCTGGTGGCCGCAGAGCCTCCCAAGCGTCTGCACCTGTTGTGATCTCCGTGAACGCACGGGGCGTGCTTGTGCGCGTGCACGCTTTAATGGCTGATCACACCTAACGTGTGGCTGTCCGTTTGCGTTCAGCATCTGACCGTTTCCACTGTTTCCCCAAACCTTTGTGATGTTGGTGCGCGCTGTGTGGGTTTGATCGATGTGATTATAGGTCCATCACGCGCCTTAAGTGTAATTACAGTGTGATTGTCTGAGCACGCGGCGGGTGTAAAGCACTCCATCATGCTCTATATATCATTCTTTGCGCCTCATTCAGCCTGGAGCCTGATGAATGGAGTCTGGCTGCACTCTGAAACCCAAGTGAATTCATTCTCAGTGCCAGATGCTCTGTGATCCTCAGTCTTATGGCATGATGGCCACATCTGTTACCTGCTGCGCGCTCCCATCATGAAGAGGATCCACGTCCACCTGTGGGTGGAGAAGGGAAGGATGGAGGTGTGTGAGAGAGAGAGAGAGGGGTGTTAAGTCCTTATTTACCTGTTATTTACCTGTTATTTCTATATTATATTATATTATTTTGTGTTCCTGTTATTGTGCAACATGTATATGTTATATATATACATCTATATATCCATATACATCTATATATATATATATACAAATATATATATATATATATATGTGTGAATATGAATATGAATATTACATATTCTTCACCATGTAATTCTTCACCTTGGAGCGTCAGACGGTGAGTTTCCAGCTGCGCTCCGTCCGCTGTCAGACCTTCAAAGTGTCCAACACTTCTTTCCCTACGGGTGGGGGTTCTGTTAGTGTCTGTCAGACCCCCCACACACACACTAAAGGCCGCGTGTGCACGTCTCCCCTGGCGGAGCCGGGCACGAAGCACGGCCGCGGCTGACGGGGTCAGAATGACCCGCAGCTCGACAGCAGAGGCGGCTGTGGGCGAAACTACGGAAGCCCACGCAGGGCCCCTCCTCGGGAAATGTTTTCAGGAGGTGGGATTGATGGGTTGGAGACAGACAGCTGAGATCATAGCTGTTATTGTCTTTGCCCAAGGTGACTTCCGAAGGACGCTGACAGGGTGCTACTGTGCAGGACAACAGTAAATAATCTCATTTCTCTGCATCATGTTGTTATTGGTTTAAAGTCTAAAGTAAATCTAATAAAATGCCATTTTATTGTTGGTTCCCATTGAGCCTCCTCTGATCCTCTCCATGAGAAACTTACTCTGACCAATCACAGAGCGGCTCTTTACTTTTCTCCCGCAGAGCTTCAGCTGATCAGCCGAGCCTCGGAGTTTTTGGCAGGTTTCAGCGGCTTTAATTCTAAAACCGGAGACTTTCAGTGGCTGTGAGTAAAAGGAGAATTATCTGTTATCTAAGGCCCTCTGTAGATCTCAGGTGCATCAGAGAGGCACCGCAGGAAGTTAAATCACAGTCCTGCTCGTTTATTTGGTTAATTGGTGGCTGAGGGGGAAACAGCATGTCTTCCTTCTGAAGGTTTGATTCTGATCTAAAGGATCTAAAGGCTCTCTGTTTGTGCTATATTGCTGAAAAAAACACTGTTGTGACCCTGTTCCTGCCAGTTGGCGAATGCATTTTCCTCCATGGGGGACAAAGAGTGAAAAAACAAACCCTTTTTGTTTAAATCTCAGTTTCCCTTCATCTCAATCTCTCCTTTGGGCTTAATTTGGTTCTGGTGGCCTGCTGCAGACTTGAAACTGGGCTCCCTGGTGACCCACAGTTCAGACACTGACAGGCAGCCCACTTTCATTTGCTCCTTTCATCTTCTCCACATACTGTTTCCATACCTCCTGCACTCAGGCAGTGGAGCTCATGGAGGTGTCCTGTGAAAGCCTGTCGCTGTCAGCTCCCATCTCTGTGCCATCAGCCGCTGATTTCACACGTTAGGAAAGAATAAAAAAAGATGCAGCCCAAAAATATATGGAGGATAATAGACTGTGACAGAAAAGACTTATTTTTGTGTGCATGTGTGGCTGAGTGGGTGTTTCTCTGAGGGAACAGTTGGGAGCAGATGGACTGTTGAAATACATTCTCATATTAATTTCATATCATATGTCTTATTAATTTGTCCAGTTGAAGAATTTGGGAATTTCAGCTTTCTGCGGCAAATCAGTCATGACATCTCCATTAGTTTGGACTTATAGATGCATCCTTATAGATCACATAAGTCCGGTCCTGGAGGGCCGCTGTCCTGCAGCTTTTAGATGTTTCCCTGCTTCAAAGCACCTGATTCAGATCAAATGGATCTCTTCAAAAGATTGTTAAGTTCTGCACAAACCAGCTAATGAGGCATTGATCTGATTCAGGTGTGTTGAAGCAGTGAAACATCTAAAACCTGCAGGAAACATCTAAAACCTACAGGAAAACATCTAAAACCTACAGGAAACATCTAAAACCTGCAGGAAAACATCTAAAACCTGCAGGAAAACATCTAAAACCTACAGGGAAACATCTAAAACCTGCAGGAAACCTGATAAAACCTGCAGGAAACATCTAAAACCTGCAGGGAAACATCTAAAACCTGCAGGAAAACATCTAAAACCTGCAGGAAAACATCTAAAACCTACAGGGAAACATCTAAAACCTGCAGGAAACCTGATAAAACCTGCAGGAAACATCTAAAACCTGCAGGGAAACATCTAAAACCTGCAGGGAAACGTCTAAAACCTGCAGGGAAACATCTAAAACCTACAGGAAAACATCTAAAACCTGCAGGGAAACGTCTAAAACCTGCAGGAAAACATCTAAAACCTGCAGGGAAACATCTAAAACCTGCAGGAAACATCTAAAACCTGCAGGAAAACATCTAAAACCTGCAGGGAAACGTCTAAAACCTGCAGGGAAACGTCTAAAACCTGCAGGGAAACGTCTAAAACCCGCAGGGAAACGTCTAAAACCCGCAGGAAAACATCTAAAACCCGCAGGAAAACATCTAAAACCCGCAGGGAAACATCTAAAACCCGCAGGGAAACGTCTAAAACCCGCAGGGAAACGTCTAAAACCCGCAGGGAAACGTCTAAAACCCGCAGGGAAACGTCTAAAACCCGCAGGGAAACGTCTAAAACCCGCAGGGAAACGTCTAAAACCCGCAGGAAAACATCTAAAACCCGCAGGGAAACATCTAAAACCTGCAGGAAACATCTAAAACCTGCAGGGAAACATCTAAAACCTGCAGGGAAACATCTAAAACCCGCAGGGAAACGTCTAAAACCCGCAGGAAACATCTAAAACCCGCAGGGAAACGTCTAAAACCCGCAGGAAACGTCTAAAACCCGCAGGGAAACGTCTAAAACCCGCAGGAAAACATCTAAAACCTGCAGGAAAACGTCTAAAACCTGCAGGGAAACATCTAAAACCTGCAGGGAAACATCTAAAACCTGCAGGAAAACATCTAAAACCTGCAGGGAAACATCTAAAACCTGCAGGGAAACATCTAAAACCTGCAGGAAAACATCTAAAACCTGCAGGAAAACATCTAAAACCGGCAGGGAAACGTCTAAAACCTGCAGGGAAACATCTAAAACCTGCAGGGAAACATCTAAAACCTGCAGGAAAACATCTAAAACCTGCAGGGAAACATCTGAAACCTGCAGGAAAACATCTAAAACCTGCAGGGAAACATCTGAAACCTGCAGGAAAACGTCTAAAACCTGCAGGGAAACGTCTAAAACCTGCAGGGAAACATCTAAAACCTGCAGGGAAACGTCTAAAACCTGCAGGGAAACAACTAAAACCTGCAGGGAAACAACTAAAACCTGCAGGGAAACGTCTAAAACCTGCAGGGAAACGTCTAAAACCTGCAGAGAAACGTCTAAAACCTGCAGGGAAACATCTAAAACCTGCAGGAAACATCTAAAACCTGCAGGAAAACATCTAAAACCTGCAGGGAAACATCTAAAACCTGCAGGAAAACATCTAAAACCTGCAGGGAAACATCTAAAACCTGCAGGGAAACGTCTAAAACCTGCAGGAAAACATCTAAAACCTGCAGGGAAACATCTAAAACCTGCAGGGAAACGTCTAAAACCTGCAGGGAAACGTCTAAAACCTGCAGGGAAACATCTAAAACCTGCAGGGAAACGTCTAAAACCTGCAGGGAAACATCTAAAACCTGCAGGGAAACGTCTAAAACCTGCAGGGAAACGTCTAAAACCTGCAGGGAAACGTCTAAAACTTGCAGGGAAACATGTAAAACCTGCAGGAAAACATGTAAAACCTGCAGGAAAACGTCTAAAACCTGCAGGAAAACATCTAAAACCTGCAGGGAAACATCTAAAACCTGCAGGAAAACATCTAAAACCTGCAGGGAAACATCTAAAACCTGCAGGAAAACATCTAAAACCTGCAGGAAAACATCTAAAACCTGCAGGAAACATCTAAAACCTGCAGGAAAACATCTAAAACCTGCAGGGAAACATCTAAAACCTGCAGGAAACATCTAAAACCTGCAGGAAACATCTAAAACCTGCAGGGAAACATCTGAAACCTGCAGGAAAACATCTGAAACCTGCAGGAAAACGTCTAAAACCTGCAGGGAAACGTCTAAAACCTGCAGGGAAACGTCTAAAACCTGCAGGGAAACATCTAAAACCTGCAGGAAACATCTAAAACCTGCAGGAAAACATCTAAAACCTGCAGGGAAACATCTAAAACCTGCAGGAAAACATCTAAAACCTGCAGGGAAACATCTAAAACCTGCAGGGAAACGTCTAAAACCTGCAGGAAAACATCTAAAACCTGCAGGGAAACATCTAAAACCTGCAGGGAAACGTCTAAAACCTGCAGGGAAACGTCTAAAACCTGCAGGGAAACATCTAAAACCTGCAGGGAAACGTCTAAAACCTGCAGGCAAACGTCTAAAACCTGCAGGGAAACGTCTAAAACCTGCAGGGAAACATCTAAAACCTGCAGGAAACATCTAAAACCTGCAGGAAAACATCTAAAACCTGCAGGGAAACATCTAAAACCTGCAGGAAAACATCTAAAACCTGCAGGGAAACATCTAAAACCTGCAGGGAAACGTCTAAAACCTGCAGGAAAACATCTAAAACCTGCAGGGAAACATCTAAAACCTGCAGGGAAACGTCTAAAACCTGCAGGGAAACGTCTAAAACCTGCAGGGAAACATCTAAAACCTGCAGGGAAACGTCTAAAACCTGCAGGGAAACATCTAAAACCTGCAGGGAAACGTCTAAAACCTGCAGGGAAACGTCTAAAACCTGCAGGGAAACGTCTAAAACCTGCAGGGAAACATGTAAAACCTGCAGGAAAACATGTAAAACCTGCAGGAAAACGTCTAAAACCTGCAGGGAAACGTCTAAAACCTGCAGGGAAACATCTAAAACCTGCAGGAAAACATCTAAAACCTGCAGGAAACATCTAAAACCTGCAGGGAAACATCTAAAACCTGCAGGGAAACATCTAAAACCTGCAGGGAAACGTCTAAAACCTGCAGGGAAACGTCTAAAACCTGCAGGGAAACGTCTAAAACCTGCAGGGAAACGTCTAAAACCTGCAGGGAAACATCTAAAACCGTCAGGAAACATCTAAAACCTGCAGGGAAACATCTAAAACCTGCAGGGAAACGTCTAAAACCTGCAGGGAAACGTCTAAAACCTGCAGGGAAACGTCTAAAACCTGCAGGGAAACATGTAAAACCTGCAGGAAAACATGTAAAACCTGCAGGAAAACGTCTAAAACCTGCAGGGAAACGTCTAAAACCTGCAGGGAAACATCTAAAACCTGCAGGAAAACATCTAAAACCTGCAGGAAACATCTAAAACCTGCAGGGAAACATCTAAAACCTGCAGGGAAACATCTAAAACCTGCAGGGAAACGTCTAAAACCTGCAGGGAAACGTCTAAAACCTGCAGGGAAACGTCTAAAACCTGCAGGGAAACGTCTAAAACCTGCAGGGAAACGTCTAAAACCTGCAGGAAAACGTCTAAAACCTGCAGGGAAACGTCTAAAACCTGCAGGAAACATCTAAAACCTGCAGGAAAACGTCTAAAACCTGCAGGGAAACGTCTAAAACCTGCAGTGAAACATCTAAAACCTGCAGGAAACATCTAAAACCTGCAGGGAAACATCTAAAACCTGCAGGAAAACGTCTAAAACCTGCAGGAAAACATCTAAAACCTGCAGGGAAACATCTAAAACCTGCAGGGAAACATCTAAAACCTGCAGGGAAACGTCTAAAACCTGCAGGGAAACATCTAAAACCGGCAGGAAACACCTAAAACCTGCAGGGAAACATCTAAAACCTGCAGGGAAACATCTAAAACCTGCAGGGAAACGTCTAAAACCTGCAGGGAAACATCTAAAACCGTCAGGAAACATCTAAAACCTGCAGGGAAACGTCTAAAACCTGCAGGGAAACGTCTAAAACCTGCAGGACAGCGGCCCTCCAGGACCAGAGTTTGACATCCCTGTTATAGATGAACAGTCTGTGGTCAGAACAACATGTTAAAAGGTGCTTAGTTTGAATGATTCGCTGGGAGGTTGTCATGGAGACGGGGCATAACAATGTGGATAATATTACACACCTTTAGCAGCATTAGGGACTGTGAAAGCCAGCTCTGCTTTTGCTTTGCTACCAATCATTTCACCGTAAAAGAAGTGGAAGAGGAGCAAAGCTGTTCTACAAATCTAGTTTTTTACATACTGCACTGTTAAAAAAGATAAATCGAACTGACGATGTGTGTCACAGGTTGCCAGTTTGAATCTGAGCTGAAGCCTTTCTGTGTGGAGTTTGCTCTTCTGTAGCTTCTCTGCAGGGACTCGAGTTGTCCAGAAGAACCTCTCAGCCAGCATCTAAATGCCAGCTCTCACAGAGGCTCTTAGGTTTTGGTAGCTTCTCTTGTCACTTCCTGTTTTATTTTGAAATTAACATCTCCTCTTGTTTCAGGTAACTTGCCCTTCCTCCCGTGTGTCTCTTTGTCTTCCCTGATTCCCAAAGTGTTTCCACCTGTTCCCCTTGGTCCCTCAGGTGTATTTAGTCTGCGTTTCTACACATTTTGTAGCCTTATCTAAACTTCCCACAGCCCTGGAAACTGCAGAACTTCTCTCCAGTCGTGCGTTTTACTCACTTTGCATCCTCACTGATGGCTTTTTTTGTCATACTCTGTGTCAGTTTGTCCACTGGTTTTCACTCTCAGAAAGCAGAGTTGGCCAACCAAGAACTGGAGGCTGCTCTACTGTGCATTGTTGCCACCAATCCCTCCACCTACGCCAGTGGAATCCGCCCATAATTCTCTCATCTCCACAGCCGCAGGACTGCCTCCCTTCGAAAGCTATCTACTAACACTATTCCCAGATCTGGAGGGAGAGATTGCTGTGCTGTCCATGCAACTCTGTCTCTGCTGCAGACTCCGGAGAGAGATGAAGACCCTCCTCAGGACCTCTGAATGCAACCAACAAGTTGCGGACCATTGTCAGACATCTGCACCTTATTATTGTCAAGGTCAGAAAGTCAAGACAGAAATATCTTCTGCATACTTCATACAGAAACTGTCCCTCAGGTACATTGGACCCTCGAAAGCAGTGATTTGGTTCCAGACACCCTTCACCCTCTGGGTCATTGAAAAGCAGCCTGAATTCCCTGCTCATGTCTTCTGAATGTCCATCGCAGTGGTCGGGGTCTCTAGTACCCGGCTGACAGGGAGCGATAAAGTCCTGAGGAGAGGTTGTGGGTGACCCACTTCCTCATCTTGCACTCCAACCTGGTGAATGGATTTCAGGATGTCCATCCAGACAAGCCTGGAGGATCAGCTGGAGGCTCCTGTTGAAGTACTGTCATGAGGCCATTCCTCTGGACTTGGTATGTGTGTGTTTGTTTTTTACTGTGGTGTGCTGTGGAGAAAAGGCCAGAGAAGGTGTCAGATAGCTGTCCATCATCACTTCATCATAGGATCTGCTTCTCTGCCCTGATTGGCTCTCTCCTCATCATCAGATCATTTAGTTTCCCTCTGTGGTAAACGTTGGCTGAATACCTCGTCCCTGGTTCTTTCTCTGTCTATGCCCTTATCTAATCTTGTGTTCTCCGTGTTCCTCAGCTGGTCTGGAGAAGCTATTCTCAGAAACCAATGCACCTTACTACACCAAACCCACAGAAATCCTGAAGGACTCGACTATTGGCCTGGCTCCTCCATGTACCCTGGAAACCATGACTTACCTGGACTGCATGTCAGATGGTTTGGCTTACACAATCTCTTTGGGGTCCTTTGGGGTCCTTTGAGGTCCTTTAGGGTCCTTTGAGGTCCTTTGAGGTCCTTTGGGGTCCTTTGAGGTCCTTTGGGGTCCTTTGGGGTCCTTTAGGGTCCTTTGAGGTCCTTTAGGGTCCTTTGAGGTCCTTTAGGGTCCTTTGAGGTCCTTTAGGGTCCTTTGAGGTCCTTTGAGGTCCTTTAGGGTCCTTTGGAGTCCTTTGGAGTCCTTTAGGGTCCTTTGGGGTCCTTTGGAGTCCTTTAGGGTCCTTTGGAGTCCTTTGGAGTCCTTTAGGGTCCTTTGGAGTCCTTTAGGGTCCTTTGGAGTCCTTTGGAGTCCTTTAGGGTCCTTTGGAGTCCTTTGGAGTCCTTTAGGGTCCTTTGAGGTCCTTTGGGGTCCTTTGGAGTCCTTTAGGGTCCTTTGGGGTCCTTTGAGGTCCTTTGAGGTCCTTTGAGGTCCTTTGAGGTCCTTTGGGGTCCTTTGGGGTCCTTTAGGGTCCTTTAGGGTCCTTTGAGGTCCTTTAGGGTCCTTTGAGGTCCTTTAGGGTCCTTTGGAGTCCTTTAGGGTCCTTTGGAGTCCTTTGGAGTCCTTTGAGGTCCTTTGGGGTCCTTTGGGGTCCTTTGGGGTCCTTTGAGGTCCTTTGGGGTCCTTTGGGGTCCTTTGGGGTCCTTTGGGGTCCTTTTGGGTCCTTTGGGGTCCTTTGGGGTCCTTTGGGGTCCTTTTGGGTCCTTTGGGGTCCTTTGAGGTCCTTTGGGGTCCTTTGGGGTCCTTTGAGGTCCTCTGGGGTCCTTTGAGGTCCTTTGGGGTCCTTTGAGGTCCTTTGAGGTCCTTTGGGGTCCTTTGGGGTCCTTTGAGGTCCTTTGGGGTCCTTTGGGGTCCTTTGGGGTCCTTTGGGGTCCTTTGAGGTCCTTTGGGGTCCTTTGGGGTCCTTTAGGGTCCTTTGAGGTCCTTTGGGGTCCTTTGAGGTCCTTTGAGGTCCTTTGGGGTCCTTTGGGGTCCTTTGGGGTCCTTCGAGGTCCATTGGGGTCCTTTGAGGTCCTTTGGGGTCCTTTGGGGTCCTTTGGGGTCCTTCGAGGTCCATTGGGGTCCCTTGGGGTCCTTTAGGGTCCTTTAGGGTCCTTCGGGGTCCTTCGGTTTCCAGAAAGACTCCATAAGTCCCGGCACCTCTGCTTCCTGGAACCCACATCTTAACATTTTCCCTAGAAGAACGTACCTGCCTGTTAAGGGTTCTAACCTGAGTTTTCCGGTGACTCGTCTGCCTTTCTGGGTCCAAACCTTTTGACCATGTGACAGATTTTCTTTTTTCGTTGCAGCAGGTTGTAAAAGCAGCAGTAAAACCTGAAGTCGCTGATGTTAATGAGTCAGAATCCACTCCTCATGCCAGGCAAAGACTGTCCCTGCCTGCTTGTTTTGATCACTTCCTTGAAATCATTTTCCTGGTCTGTCACAGCAAGAATGCTGCGGCGCATTTTAATGTCTGTAAATCCTGCTTTAATTTTCTGTAAGAGCAAGAATCCTGCCTCTCATTTTTCAGCAAACAGTGACAGAAATAGGGAAAGTCAATTTAAAAAAGAGGATCCAGGAAGAACTGATGAAATAAAGGTCAATCATTCAATTTACCCCCCCCACACACCTCTTTCTGCCTCTTTTCGTGATGATCGATGTGACCAAATACAGAATAAGAACACGAGTACAGGCTACTGTTTGGCTCAGTCTCACGTTGCCGTGGTGATCTGAGTAGCTTTAATGTGCAGGTGAGATAAGAGTGGACCCAGGAACAGATGGACCGAGGGGTAAATCTTCTCAGAGCTCACAGAAACATCCTTATACACCAGATCATCAGAGCCCACCCTTTTTCACAGTCTCTGCCTCCCATTTTCTTTCTCTGCTCCGGTTCTACAAAGCGCCGCTGTCCTGAACAACAGCAACGAGAGGAGAGAGGCTGCTTCTATTTCCTGTCACAGAAACACTTCCATCCCCATTGCTCTCGTCTGGCAGCTGCCGGCTCAATGCTCTTGGGATTTCTGTCCCTCCCACGTCTTCTTTTCTAACCCTCACCTCAGCTCAGCTCGGCTCCACATGTTCTGGAGGCAGAAATAACATGGAGCCTATCACCAAAATGTCAAATTTACACACAACTCTTCTTCAAAGCAGGGAATCGCTCTGATCTCGCACCGGCGGGGGCCACGGCTGATGTTTGGTGGCAGCGGGGATCGTCTTCTGGGACAAGGAGTCAGCGAATCTGACAGACTAGGTTAGAGGAAACAACAGCTGACAGGGCTTTCTCCTCCTCTCCTCTGGCACTCAGAGAATGGCTGCTGGCTGTGCTCTGCTGGTATTATTCACAACAATAATAACGTCTTTTTCTTTGGGATCCATTGAATTTTAATGTGATTACATCATTTGTTGCTTTGATTGTGAAAAGAGGACCTTTCTAAAAAGAGCCAGCGTTTGAAAGCACTGAACCAGTCTTTCCCATCTCTGTTTTTCCCTCTGTGACACATCTTCACAGCCGCTGTGCGTTTCCTCCACAGGGAGAAGATGCCGTTCCACCATGTGCGGGCCGGCCTGCTCTATCCAGACAACTACCTGAGCAGCTCCCTGACGGAGGGCAGCGAAGCCTTCCAGCTCACCAGCCTCTCCACAGAAGAACTGGGAGGTAAGGGTGCTGACAGGGAGGCAGGAGGTGCAGAACAAGGTCTGAGGTCCACCAGTGGAACGATGCAAGGCTCCAGCCTTTCCTGTCGGCCATTTTGTCTTGATTGGATGCATTGGTTTCCGATTACAGAGCTTTGGCAATGAAATGAGTCAAAGGGCTCATAATGAAGCCTGAGAGAACACCAATGTGTTACTGTTAGCATCTTAATCCAAGTTTTCATTTCAGACCAGATTATCAGTTACCAGACCCCCAAATATTGAGCTTTGAGGTTGCAAATGTTCAGAGAAATATGCTCCATTCGTGAGGAACAGTGCTTTAATCTCTCGTATTATTCTCATCATTTTTCAGCCATGATAGTTAGTTTTTCTGGCACAGAAACACAAAACTCAACAAGCCGATCCCTGAGTTACTGAGGAATGCAGCAACATCTGTAAAAATAGAAATAAAAACATCTGTAAAAATAGCTCAAACCGGCTCACAGGAAAGCAGTGAACACATCTCCAGGTTAGTCGGATGTGTTTTAGGGACAGAAGTTACAGCAGCACCTGCAGCGGCTGATTGTGTGCACGGCTGTGCACGTTATTACTGATTGTGTGCACGGCTGTGCACGTTATTAAGCATGACTGCATCATTTCAGGGTATCTTCTTCATATAGAGCTAATGTAACTGCTTCCAGTGTTGAACAAAGACATTAAAAGCACAGTTTTTGCTGAATTCACCTTTAATTTAATCACATAAAAGGTTTGCTTTTCAAAGGTTATGCTCACCCTGGAAGACGTGCACGTGCACTGCTTCTGTCACTTTTGGTGGGAAAGAAGCAGCTAATCCTGAGCTTTGAGTGTGTCTCTGTTGTTCCAGTTCGTACATGTGGCCTTTTGTCGTTTGCTCGATTCTGCTTTGCTATGAAGTACTTTGCAGAATAAATCTTTTAATCCGATGTCTCTGGAGCACAACTGGACTCGAACCGGTTCAACAGAACAGTCACCGACAGCAGAGCTTCTCCTTCGTCTGGTTGGCCTCTGCCTGTGTTTTATTCGCTGTAATTCGGACATATAAGTTGCTTTAATATATAAATTGAGTTGAAGAATCTGTAGTTGCTGTCAGCCACAGATCTGAGGCAAAAATCGAGTTTAATGTGTGTTTGCTTCCAGCGTTTTTGGAAAACTTCTAATCCTACTTCAGAGAGACGTTCAAGGTTCCTTCAGGATAATCAGTTAGAACAGATTCAAAGCTAGTTAATCACCCCTCAGTTTCCAGGCTTTTCATCAGTGAAATGATGCCAAATGCAGGCAGTCTTCTCTGCACATCCCACAGAAAAACATCCGGCTCCCTGGTTCCATATGTAAGATGTAGTCTTAACTGTTGAGCTGCATACAAAAGCACGCCAGCTTGTTTTAGGAGCCCCAACAGCTCGCCTATGATTCTCACTTCATGGAGTGAGACTGGAGCTCCAGTCCAGTTGGGAGCCGGGGGGTGTTTCCAGGCTTAGAAGGGTCTGAATTTCAGCTGTTTTTATGCAACATGCAGAGGAAAGAGAGGCACAGGGAACAGGTCGGACACAGAGGAAAGAGAGGCACGGGGAACAGGTCGGACACAGAGGAAAGAGAGGCACGGGGAACAGGTCGGACACAGAGGAAAGAGAGGCAGGGGGAACAGGTCGGACACAGAGGAAAGAGAGGCACGGGGAACAGATCGGACAGAGTGGAAAGAGAGGCACGGGGAACAGTTCGGACACAGAGGAAAGAGAGGCACGGGGAACAGATCGGACACAGAGGAAAGAGAGGCACGGGGAACAGGTCGGACACAGAGGAAAGAGAGGCACGGGGAACAGGTCGGACACAGAGGAAAGAGAGGCACGGGGAACAGGTCGGACACAGAGGAAAGAGAGGCACGGGGAACAGATCGGACAGAGTGGAAAGAGAGGCACGGGGAACAGTTCGGACACAGAGGAAAGAGAGGCACGGGGAACAGATCGGACACAGAGGAAAGAGAGGCACGGGGAACAGGTCGGACACAGAGGAAAGAGAGGCACGGGGAACAGGTCGGACACAGAGGAAAGAGAGGCACGGGGAACAGATCGGACAGAGTGGAAAGAGAGGCACGGGGAACAGTTCGGACACAGAGGAAAGAGAGGCACGGGGAACAGGTCGGACACAGAGGAAAGAGAGGCACGGGGAACAGGTCGGACACAGAGGAAAGAGAGGCACGGGGAACAGGTCGGACACAGAGGAAAGAGAGGCACGGGGAACAGGTCGGACACAGAGGAAAGAGAGGCAGGGGGAACAGGTCGGACACAGAGGAAAGAGAGGCACGGGGAACAGGTCGGACACAGAGGAAAGAGAGGCACGGGGAACAGATCAGACCCAGAGGAAAGAGAGGCACGGGGAACAGGTCGGACACAGAGGAAAGAGAGGCACGGGGAACAGATCGGACAGAGAGGAAAGAGAGGCACGGGGAACAGGTCGGACACAGAGGAAAGAGAGGCAGGGGGAACAGGTCGGACACAGAGGAAAGAGAGGCACGGGGAACAGATCGGACAGAGAGGAAAGAGAGGCACGGGGAACAGGTCGGACACAGAGGAAAGAGAGGCACGGGGAACAGATCAGACACATAGGAAAGAGAGGCACGGGGAACAGGTCGGACACAGAGGAAAGAGAGGCACGGGGAACAGGTCGGACAGAGAGGAAAGAGAGGCACGGGGAACAGGTCGGACACAGAGGAAAGAGAGGCACGGGGAACAGATCGGACAGAGAGGAAAGAGAGGCACGGGGAACAGATCGGACACAGAGGAAAGAGAGGCACGGGGAACAGGTCGGACACAGAGGAAAGAGAGGCACGGGGAACAGATCGGACAGAGAGGAAAGAGAGGCACGGGGAACAGGTCGGACACAGAGGAAAGAGAGGCACGGGGAACAGGTCGGACCCAGAGGAAAGAGAGGCACGGGGAACAGGTCGGACAGAGAGGAAAGAGAGGCACGGGGAACAGGTCGGACACAGAGGAAAGAGAGGCAGGGGGAACAGGTCGGACCCAGAGGAAAGAGAGGCACGGGGAACAGGTCGGACACAGAGGAAAGAGAGGCACGGGGAACAGGTCGGACACAGAGGAAAGAGAGGCAGGGGGAACAGGTCGGACCCAGAGGAAAGAGAGGCACGGGGAACAGGTCGGACACAGAGGAAAGAGAGGCAGGGGGAACAGGTCGGACACAGAGGAAAGAGAGGCACGGGGAACAGGTCGGACACAGAGGAAAGAGA
This sequence comes from Leuresthes tenuis, assembly GCF_036924035.1. NCBI lineage: Eukaryota > Metazoa > Chordata > Actinopteri > Atheriniformes > Atherinopsidae > Leuresthes > Leuresthes tenuis. The sequence continues at coordinate 506,495 of NW_027325375.1, read as the reverse complement.
GGCACGGGGAACAGGTCGGACACAGAGGAAAGAGAGGCACGGGGAACAGGTCGGACAGAGAGGAAAGAGAGGCACGGGGGAACAGGTCGGACACAGAGGAAAGAGAGGCACGGGGAACCGATCGGACACAGAGGAAAGAGAGGCACGGGGAACCGATCGGACACAGAGGAAAGAGAGGCACGGGGAACAGGTCGGACACAGAGGAAAGAGAGGCACGGGGAACAGGTCGGACACAGAGGAAAGAGAGGCACGGGGAACAGGTCGGACACAGAGGAAAGAGAGGCACGGGGAACAGGTCGGACACAGAGGAAAGAGAGGCACGGGGAACAGGTCGGACACAGAGGAAAGAGAGGCAGGGGGAACAGGTCGGACAGAGAGGAAAGAGAGGCACGGGGAACAGGTCGGACACAGAGGAAAGAGAGGCACGGGGAACAGGTCGGACACAGAGGAAAGAGAGGCACGGGGAACAGGTCGGACACAGAGGAAAGAGAGGCACGGGGAACAGGTCGGACACAGAGGAAAGAGAGGCACGGGGAACAGGTCGGACACAGAGGAAAGAGAGGCACGGGGAACAGGTCGGACACAGAGGAAAGAGAGGCACGGGGAACAGGTCGGACACAGAGGAAAGAGAGGCACGGGGAACAGGTCGGACACAGAGGAAAGAGAGGCACGGGGAACAGGTCGGACACAGAGGAAAGAGAGGCACGGGGAACAGGTCGGACACAGAGGAAAGAGAGGCACGGGGAACAGGTCGGACAGAGAGGAAAGAGAGGCACGGGGAACAGGTCAGACACAGAGGAAAGAGAGGCACGGGGAACAGGTCGGACACAGAGGAAAGAGAGGCACGGGGAACAGGTCGGACAGAGAGGAAAGAGAGGCACGGGGAACAGGTCGGACACATAGGAAAGAGAGGCACGGGGAACAGGTCGGACACAGGAAAGAGAGGCAGGGGGAACAGGTCGGACACAGAGGAAAGAGAGGCAGGGGGAACAGGTCGGACACAGAGGAAAGAGAGGCACGGGGAACAGGTCGGACACAGAGGAAAGAGAGGCACGGGGAACAGGTCGGACACAGAGGAAAGAGAGGCAGGGGGAACAGGTCGGACAGAGAGGAAAGAGAGGCACGGGGAACAGGTCGGACACAGAGGAAAGAGAGGCAGGGGGAACAGGTCGGACAGAGAGGAAAGAGAGGCACGGGGAACAGGTCGGACACAGAGGAAAGAGAGGCACGGGGAACAGGTCGGACACAGAGGAAAGAGAGGCACGGGGAACAGGTCGGACACATAGGAAAGAGAGGCACGGGGAACAGGTCGGACACAGAGGAAAGAGAGGCACGGGGAACAGGTCGGACACAGAGGAAAGAGAGGCACGGGGAACAGATCGGACAGAGAGGAAAGAGAGGCACGGGGAACAGGTCGGACAGAGAGGAAAGAGAGGCACGGGGAACAGGTCGGACAGAGAGGAAAGAGAGGCACGGGGAACAGGTCGGACACAGAGGAAAGAGAGGCACGGGGAACAGGTCGGACACAGAGGAAAGAGAGGCAGGGGGAACAGGTCGGACAGAGAGGAAAGAGAGGCACGGGGAACAGGTCGGACACAGAGGAAAGAGAGGCACGGGGAACAGGTCGGACACAGAGGAAAGAGAGGCACGGGGAACAGGTCGGACACAGAGGAAAGAGAGGCACGGGGAACAGGTCGGACAGAGAGGAAAGAGAGGCAGGGGGAACAGGTCGGACACAGAGGAAAGAGAGGCACGGGGAACAGGTCGGACAGAGAGGAAAGAGAGGCAGGGGGAACAGGTCGGACACAGAGGAAAGAGAGGCACGGGGAACAGGTCGGACAGAGAGGAAAGAGAGGCACGGGGAACAGGTCGGACAGAGAGGAAAGAGAGGCACGGGGAACAGGTCGGACACAGAGGAAAGAGAGGCACGGGGAACAGGTCGGACACAGAGGAAAGAGAGGCACGGGGAACAGGTCGGACAGAGAGGAAAGAGAGGCACGGGGAACAGGTCGGACACAGAGGAAAGAGAGGCACGGGGAACAGGTCGGACACAGAGGAAAGAGAGGCAGGGGGAACAGGTCGGACAGAGAGGAAAGAGAGGCACGGGGAACAGGTCGGACAGAGAGGAAAGAGAGGCAGGGGGAACAGGTCGGACACAGAGGAAAGAGAGGCACGGGGAACAGGTCGGACACAGAGGAAAGAGAGGCACGGGGAACAGGTCGGACACAGAGGAAAGAGAGGCACGGGGAACAGATCGGACACAGAGGAAAGAGAGGCAGGGGGAACAGGTCGGACACAGAGGAAAGAGAGGCACGGGGAACAGGTCGGACACAGAGGAAAGAGAGGCACGGGGAACAGGTCGGACAGAGAGGAAAGAGAGGCACGGGGAACAGATCGGACACAGAGGAAAGAGAGGCACGGGGAACAGGTCGGACACAGAGGAAAGAGAGGCAGGGGGAACAGGTCGGACACAGAGGAAAGAGAGGCACGGGGAACAGGTCGGACACAGAGGAAAGAGAGGCAGGGGGAACAGGTCGGACGCAGAGGAAAGAGAGGCACGGGGAACAGGTCGGACACAGAGGAAAGAGAGGCACGGGGAACAGGTCGGACACAGAGGAAAGAGAGGCACGGGGAACAGGTCGGACAGAGAGGAAAGAGAGGCACGGGGAACAGATCGGACACAGAGGAAAGAGAGGCACGGGGAACAGGTCGGACACAGAGGAAAGAGAGGCACGGGGAACAGGTCGGACACAGAGGAAAGAGAGGCACGGGGAACAGGTCGGACACAGAGGAAAGAGAGGCACGGGGAACAGGTCGGACACAGAGGAAAGAGAGGCACGGGGAACAGGTCGGACACAGAGGAAAGAGAGGCACGGGGAACAGGTCGGACACAGAGGAAAGAGAGGCACGGGGAACAGGTCGGACAGAGAGGAAAGAGAGGCAGGGGGAACAGGTCGGACACAGAGGAAAGAGAGGCACGGGGAACAGGTCGGACACAGAGGAAAGAGAGGCACGGGGAACAGGTCGGACACAGAGGAAAGAGAGGCAGGGGGAACAGGTCGGACACAGAGGAAAGAGAGGCACGGGGAACAGATCGGACACATAGGAAAGAGAGGCACGGGGAACAGGTCGGACACAGAGGAAAGAGAGGCACGGGGAACAGGTCGGACACAGAGGAAAGAGAGGCACGGGGAACAGGTCGGACACAGAGGAAAGAGAGGCACGGGGAACAGGTCGGACACAGAGGAAAGAGAGGCACGGGGAACAGGTCGGACACAGAGGAAAGAGAGGCACGGGGAACAGGTCGGACACAGAGGAAAGAGAGGCACGGGGAACAGGTCGGACAGAGAGGAAAGAGAGGCACGGGGAACAGGTCGGACACAGAGGAAAGAGAGGCACGGGGAACAGGTCGGACACAGAGGAAAGAGAGGCACGGGGAACAGGTCGGACAGAGAGGAAAGAGAGGCACGGGGAACAGGTCGGACACATAGGAAAGAGAGGCACGGGGAACAGATCGGACACATAGGAAAGAGAGGCACGGGGAACAGGTCGGACACAGAGGAAAGAGAGGCACGGGGAACAGGTCGGACACAGAGGAAAGAGAGGCACGGGGAACAGGTCGGACACAGAGGAAAGAGAGGCACGGGGAACAGGTCGGACAGAGAGGAAAGAGAGGCAGGGGGAACAGGTCGGACACAGAGGAAAGAGAGGCACGGGGAACAGGTCGGACAGAGAGGAAAGAGAGGCACGGGGAACAGATCGGACACAGAGGAAAGAGAGGCACGGGGAACAGATCGGACAGAGAGGAAAGAGAGGCACGGGGAACAGGTCGGACAGAGAGGAGAGGAGAACTTTAATGGCATACAGCATGAGACAGAGATGATCTTCATGTAAAATTCATCAGCTGCACTCAGGAAAGGATCAGTCTTGGGGAAATACACTTTTGATTGTGTTTCTCCAGTAATGATTTGCAGTGTAGCCAAATGCTGTCATGACACCTTTTCCACCCCGAGATGCAGAGATCGACCGTTCATTTAGTTTTCATTCCCGCTTCATCCTACGCAGGGAAGAGGGGCGGCTGGAGCCGGTCCCAGCTCCCGCCGGGGGGGAGGCGGGGTACCGACAGGACGCCGGGGGGGAGACGGGGTACGGACGGGGCGCTGGGGGGGAGGCGGGGTACGGACGGGGGGGAGGCGGGGTACGGACGGGACGGCGGGGGGGAGGCGTGGTACGGACGGGACGACGGGGGGGAGGCGGGGTACGGACGGGGCGCCGGGGGGGGGGGCGGGGTACGGACGGGACGCCGGGGTACGGACGGGACGCCGGGGTACGGACGGGACGGCGGGGGGGGGGGCGGGGTACGGACGGGACGCCGGGGGGGAGGCGGGGTACGGACGGGACGCCGGGGGGGGGGGGGTACGGACGGGAGGCCGGGGGGGAGGCGGGGTACGGACGGGACGCCGGGGGGGGGGGGGGGGGGGTGGGTACCGACGGGAGGCCGGTCACAGCTCGCAGACATCTTCAGAATAGCTCAATAAATTACACAGAATCGTCGGTTTGTAAAAAGAAAAAAAGAAAAGTATCACGACTCTCCCGTCTCTGACATCTTTATCAAGTCAATAAATTCGAGCAACTCTTCGAGTTCAAGCGGTGCCTGCCCCCCCCCCAACATCCCTGCCAAATGATTGACAGGTAATTTACTGGAGACTGACAAGGTCATTTTTTATCATGTTCCTCAGTTTGAGTGTTTCTGCTGCAAAGACAGACGCTACTGTTGAGTTCTGGGTCTGAAATGACATTTTCAAGGTAGAAAGAAGCCTTTTTATAGGTGGGAGGAGAGCTATTGGCACTGATAACAGTGATTAAAGTGTGGAGCCATCCCAGCAGGGCCTTTTGGGCCCTTTGGGTTTGTAAAATACGAGTTTATGTCTATTTATTTATGTTTATGAGGAAAAACCTGACCAGACATCAGTGGAGGTGAAGGTGAGGAATAAAGAGTAAAAATAAACCTGAAACCAAAAGCCAAGACAGGACAGTTACTATAGATGTAGGAGAGAAAAGGGAAGGAGGCTGCAGCACCTCCAGTTCATGGGAAAGCACCTTCCAGACCTGTTAATCATCCATTTTGGGTTTTACTCTGACACACTGATACCATCTGATGACTCACACTTATATTTTTGGATTAAGCTTTCTGAAGCTGAACCAAAACAATGGAAAAATGCTGTCTCTTAGAAATTTGTGCTGTTGCAACCTGTTGAAGCGAATGATCGGGGTCTTTGTTGCTGTGAGTGACTCATATCTTTTATTGTTGAGGTTTAGCTCCAGTTGGACAATAAAACTTCTTGGTTACAGGACAGGAATCCAAGCTTAACAACACAGAACGACCCCAAAGGATCGTGTTCATCTTATCTTAAAAACATTTAAGTCTATATTATTACAGCCAAACTTCCAGTTTGACTTGTGGTCCCTTAAAGTAGTTCCAAACTGTAGCTCTGCGCCAATAAATCCAGGTTTTTATAACTTAAAGACAAAGTCTGTGCAGTGAATTCAGGTTATTTAGCTGTTTAATGATATTCCACAGAGAAAATGAGAGGTAGCAGAATATCTTGTACAATATGGTGGCAAATAAAGTATCTAAAGTATCGGTTCAACGGTGACATTCAGTATCTAAGTTCATTTGTTAGACTCTGCATGCACCACATTGTCTGTTCTGCAGAATGATTAATCAAACCTGCTGCATTTAATACACAAACCAGCTGAATCTGTGGCTTCTTGTACCGTGATTCATGGCATTTTTTGGTTTAATTTGTACATTTTTGCACATGCAATGCTTCAGTTTCTGAGAGGAATGTGTTAAAGTCAAAAAGTTATCTTCTCTGGGGATGCAAAGATCAGCAAATCCTGGTTAAGTTCTACTTACCAGCAGCGCAGCGCTTCACCCAAACGCTATCTGTCCAAACTTCACACAGAGTTTGCTGCTGATAGTTTTGTGCAACATGGCAGGATATTTATCAGATTTAGACAATATGAACGAGGACTTTGAGTAAGATGGAGGTTCTTACCGGAGTGAATGAGCTGTGGTTTAAGGTTTAAGCGAGACACTGGACCTCACATGTATGTAGAAAGTGATAACGAGGCGCTATATAAGTGTGAATTGTGTATGTCATGCAGCAACATATTGATGAGAGGAAAGATATATCAGGAATTAAAAACCTTTAGAAGAAGTTTTGATTGCAGATGTACAGTAAAAAAGAAGAGAAAGTAGAGTATTACTCACCAGATCTCATATGAAAACATTTAGGGAAAGATTACTCAGTCAGTTATGTCCCAGTCCTGGTTTTTAAAGGTTTTTAAGGGTTTTTTTTTGGGGGGGGGGGGTTAAGGGTTTTTAAGGCTTTTTAAAGGTTTTTAAGGGTTTGTAAGGTTTTGTTTAGGGTTTTTAAGGGTTTGTAAGGTTCTTTTAGGGTTTTTAAGGGTTTGTAGGGTTCTTTTAGGGTTTTTAAGGGTTTTTAAAGGTTTTTAGGGGTTTTTATAGGTTTTTAAGAGTTTTTTAAGGGTAACGCTCTCCTGTGAGGAGTCATCTGCTTGTGAGACACATAGAAAACAAGAAGTGACAGAGTTCACAAATGTTCACACCTCACTGTCTGCAACCAGCAGACACTTTAGATGCTTCTTTAGGGTTTTTAAAGTTTTGTAAGGGTTTTTTAAGTGTTTGCAAGGTTTTTTTAGGGTATGTAAGGGTTTTCTTTAGGGTTTTTAAGGGTTTGTAAGGTTTTGTTTAGGGTTTTTAAGGGTTTGTAAGGTTTTGTTTAGGGTTTTTAAGGGTTTGTAAGGTTCTTTTAGGGTTTTTAAGGGTTTGTAAGGTTTTGTTTAGGGTTTTTAAGGGTTTGTAGGGTTCTTTTAGGGTTTTTAAGGATTTTTAAAGGTTTTTAGGGGTTTTTATAGGTTTTTAAGAGTTTTTAAGGGTAACGCTCTCCTGTGAGGAGTCATCTGCTTGTGAGACACATAGAAAACAAGAAGTGACAGAGTTCACAAATGTTCACAGCTTACCTCACTGCCTGCAACCAGCAGACGCTTTAGATGCTTCTTTAGGGTTTTTAAAGTTTTGTAAGGGTTTTTTAAGTGTTTGCAAGGTTTTTTTAGGGTATGTAAGGGTTTTCTTTAGGGTTTTTAAGGGTTTGTAAGGTTTTGTTTAGGGTTTTTAAGGGTTTGTAAGGTTCTTTTAGGGTTTTTAAGGGTTTGTAAGGTTTTGTTTAGGGTTTTTAAGGGTTTGTAGGGTTCTTTTAGGGTTTTTAAGGGTTTGTAAGGTTTTGTTTAGGGTTTTTAAGGGTTTGTAGGGTTCTTTTAGGGTTTTTAAGGGTTTTAAAGGTTTTTAGGGGTTTTTATAGGTTTTTAAGAGTTTTTAAGAGTAACGCTCTCCTGTGAGGAGTCATCTGCTTGTGAGACACATAGAAAACAAGAAGTGACAGAGTTCACAAATGTTCACACCTCACTGCCTGCAACCAGCAGACGCTTTAGATGCTTCTTTAGGGTTTTTAAGGGTTTGTAAGGGTTTTTAAAGGTTTGTAAGGGTTTGTAAGGGTTTTTAAGGGTTTGTAAGGTTCTTTTAGGGTTTTTAAGGGTTTGTAAGGTTTTGTTTAGGGTTTTTAAGGGTTTGTAGGGTTCTTTTAGGGTTTTTAAGGATTTTTAAAGGTTTTTAGGGGTTTTTATAGGTTTTTAAGAGTTTTTAAGGGTAACGCTCTCCTGTGAGGAGTCATCTGCTTGTGAGACACATAGAAAACAAGAAGTGACAGAGTTCACAAATGTTCACAGCTTACCTCACTGCCTGCAACCAGCAGACGCTTTAGATGCTTCTTTAGGGTTTTTAAAGTTTTGTAAGGGTTTTTTAAGTGTTTGCAAGGTTTTTTTAGGGTATGTAAGGGTTTTCTTTAGGGTTTTTAAGGGTTTGTAAGGTTTTGTTTAGGGTTTTTAAGGGTTTGTAAGGTTCTTTTAGGGTTTTTAAGGGTTTGTAAGGTTTTGTTTAGGGTTTTTAAGGGTTTGTAGGGTTCTTTTAGGGTTTTTAAGGGTTTGTAAGGTTTTGTTTAGGGTTTTTAAGGGTTTGTAGGGTTCTTTTAGGGTTTTTAAGGGTTTTAAAGGTTTTTAGGGGTTTTTATAGGTTTTTAAGAGTTTTTAAGAGTAACGCTCTCCTGTGAGGAGTCATCTGCTTGTGAGACACATAGAAAACAAGAAGTGACAGAGTTCACAAATGTTCACAGCTTACCTCACTGCCAGCAGACGCCGTCACACCAGGACCATCAAGTGGACCACATGGTTTATACTCTTTATTCCTGCAGCTGTTTGAACTCTAAAATACCAACTGTGTCACTGCAGAACGTGTGATAACCATAGTCCACGCCAGAACCCTTTATTTTCCCCATACTGACCGACAGGGAAACATCTTGTGTTTGTTGTGCAGAGATCCGAGAGGCGTTTCGTGTTTTGGATCGGGATGGAAATGGTTTCATCTCCAAACAGGAGCTGGGCATGGCCATGCGCTCCCTGGGTTACATGCCCAGCGAGGTGGAGCTGGCCATCATCATGCAGAGACTGGACATGGATGGTGAGGCTCTACATGAGGACACACACTCGGGTGCATGCACAGAACATGCAAAGCAAGGAAAACCTGCACAAACGGGACAGTTTAACATGAGAATCTGTTTTACTGTCATATATTATGCGTAACCCTGAATAGGGAAGTGTTCCTATTCTCAGACAGTTGGTATGAATGTTTCAGTAAATGAAAAACACTAAACTGAATGCCTCCTTCATTTGCCTCAGGCTCATGTAGGATTTCCTTTAAAAATGACTCCATTAAACAGTTTCTAAACAGCCTTAATGGGAGCAGGTGGTCAGCTGTCAAGAAATGATTCCCCTGGAGTGGTGAAGAGCCGGCCGATCAGCTCTTTCTGCCTAAACTCCAGCTCTGCTTGTAATTCCAAGCAGATTGCAATGACTCCTATGCAGCCCTTGCATCAGAAACAGTCTCCTGAGGCGTTTCAGCTGGTTCCTTATCAGCCTGGTCTTGGTTCTTGATTCCACAGCTTGTGGTAAATCTCAAAGGTCAAAGCTAAAAGCTTTTTGCTTCCATGAGTAGCCAAGCACCTGAAAGCATAGCTGCCGTTTGTTCTGAGGCTGCATCTCTCTCAGATTCCTCTACAACTGACTTCCATAATGTCCCAACACGTCTTTCAGCTGTATTCTATGACATTAAACACGTGCTCAACATGAATTAACCGCTGGTACCTGCAATTATCCACCTTCTAAGCCTTTAATATTCTTTATTAGGATTTAGTTCTGTTAATTCGGGGCTGTAGTATTTGAGGAAGTCATCAGGTTTAGCAGGAATTGAAATGGATGATACACACAGACAATAATTATCTGGCATTTCTTCACCATTTGGGTCATTTTGAGGCTGGAATTTATTTTCTAGAAAGAACCACGTTGGGTAAATATTAGTTTTCTGTGCTTTAATGAAGCTGAAATTGAATTTTAGGCTTGCCCAAAGACAGATTTTATATTTTTGTGCCCTGGAACTCACAGAAATGAATAAGAAACTCTTCTTCTTAGTGTTATTAAAGTGTTTTCTGATGTATTTTCGTGCTCCTTATCATGACGCAGGAACTGAATGCTGTGATCTTGCAGTGAAATCGGTTAAATCGAGCTGCAGTTTATGCTGTTTTCCAGCGCTGTCACGATGGTGCCCGGCTGTGTAAAGCTGTCACTGACTGCAGGCTGCACCTGAATACATAATGCAAACTCACACAAGTCGTGTCCTTTGAATTCAAATGTTACCCGACAACACGCCCAGCTGCCCTGTTACACATGACCACAGATGAGAGGCACACACCTTATCTGAAAAGGCGAATTAATGCTGATGATGTGTGTCACGGAGGATTCCCATTCCTCGATCTTCTTCTTCTCAGTAAACACAGATGATTGAGCTCTTTCCTGCCAGGCTTCCTGTCTGATTTTCTTCTTCTTCTTCTTCTTTTTCCCGTCCTGTCTCTCTCTTTGTGGCCCTGCAGGCGACGGCCAGGTGGACTTTGAGGAATTCATGACGATACTGGGGCCTAAGCTGCTGTCCTCCGACAACAGAGAAGGATTCCTGGGTAACACCATTGACAACATCTTCTGGCAGGTGCGAGACATAACTTCCTCCTCCCAGCAGGCAAACCGTCTGTTTCTCATCACTTTGACTACCTGTTATTTATCAGCTCCATCTTTTTTCACCTCTGGCATTCAGAGCAAATCTCACATTCTCAAGCACAGCCCGAGTTTCTGCAGGAACAGAAAATACCCTCCCAGCCTGCTTCTTTCTGCTTCTTTCTGCTTTTTTTGAGTTGGGGGAAGGAAAGGAGACCTGGGGAGAATTCAGAGGTATGCTTGAGTGTGTTTGGGCATAATGTTAGCGCTGTAAAGACTTCAGGGATGCTATCTCAGGAATGTCTGAGTTTGTGTGTGTTTAAGTAGCCACAGTGGGTGCGATGGTCATTAAGGCTGCATTAATGCTGTTCTCTGAGTCATTATCTGCCTCTTAAGGCCTGCAACATCACAGAAACAGTGTAGAAGCTGTGTCTGTGAGGTGTTTGCATGCAGAGACGGGGGGGCGACAGCACTCAGGAAGCTGTGCTCTGCTTCCCTTGGACCAACTGAGAGGAGAAACGTTTAGAGGGTGACTCACTGGAATCAGGAGGAAGTTACACAGACCTTCCTCATCCCAGGTTTCATCTCTTTAGAGAAGATAATAACTGAGGAAACGGTTAACTATGCTGTTCACGGATCAGAAAACAAACACATTCAAATGCTGATTTTAATGGAAGATCTTTTATAAATGAGATGCACAGCTTCTGGGATGGAGAGGAGGACCAACCTGGACTGCAGGGTGCCACCCAGCGAGCCTAAAGAGACAATATGAGGGGATGGGGGGGGTGCCCCACATAAAGAGACAGGAATATGAAGGAAAATCACAAAGGAGAAGAGAAAATGAAAGACGTGTGAGAGTCTGTGACTCATGAAGGTGGCAGACAGTGTGCATCTCAGGGGATTTAAAACATTCAACTCCCACAAAGGATGGAGCGGGAGAGGATGGATGGAGCGGGAAAGGATGGATGGAGCGGGAAAGGATGGATGGATGGAGAGGGAAAGGATGGATGGATGGAGCGGGAGAGGATGGATGGATGGAGCGGGAGAGGATGGATGGAGCGGGAAAGGATGGATGGATGGAGCGGGAAAGGATGGATGGAGCGGGAAAGGATGGATGGAGCGGGAAAGGATGGATGGAGAGGGAAAGGATGGATGGATGGAGCGGGAAAGGATGGATGGAGCGGGAAAGGATGGATGGAGAGGGAAAGGATGGATGGAGCGGGAAAGGATGGATGGAGCGGGAAAGGATGGATGGAGCGGGAAAGGATGGATGGATGGAGCGGGAAAGGATGGATGGATGGAGCGGGAAAGGATGGATGGAGCGGGAAAGGATGGATGGAGCGGGAAAGGATGGATGGAGCGGGAAAGGATGGATGGAGCGGGAAAGGATGGATGGAGCGGGAAAGGATGGATGGAGAGGGAAAGGATGGATGGATGGAGCGGGAAAGGATGGATGGAGCCGGGAAAGGATGGATGGAGAGGGAAAGGATGGATGGATGGAGCGGGAAAGGATGGATGGATGGAGCGGGAGAGGATGGATGGAGCGGGAAAGGATGGATGGATGGAGCGGGAAAGGATGGATGGAGCGGGAAAGGATGGATGGAGCGGGAAAGGATGGATGGAGAGGGAAAGGATGGATGGAGCGGGAAAGGATGGATGGAGCGGGAAAGGATGGATGGAGCGGGAAAGGATGGATGGAGCGGGAAAGGATGGATGGAGAGGGAAAGGATGGATGGAGAGGGAAAGGATGGATGGAGCGGGAAAGGATGGATGGAGCGGGAAAGGATGGATGGAGCGGGAAAGGATGGATGGAGCGGGAAAGGATGGATGGATGGAGCGGGAAAGGATGGATGGATGGAGCGGGAAAGGATGGATGGAGAGGGAAAGGATGGATGGATGGAGCGGGAAAGGATGGATGGATGGAGCGGGAGAGGATGGATGGAGCGGGAAAGGATGGATGGATGGAGCGGGAAAGGATGGATGGAGAGGGAAAGGATGGATGGATGGATGGAGCGGGAAAGGATGGATGGAGAGGGAAAGGATGGATGGATGGAGCGGGAAAGGATGGATGGAGCGGGAAAGGATGGATGGATGGAGCGGGAAAGGATGGATGGATGGAGCGGGAAAGGATGGATGGATGGAGCGGGAAAGGATGGATGGAGCGGGAAAGGATGGATGGAGCGGGAAAGGATGGATGGAGCGGGAGAGGATGGATGGAGCGGGAAAGGATGGATGGAGAGGGAAAGGATGGATGGATGGAGCGGGAAAGGATGGATGGATGGAGCGGGAAAGGATGGATGGATGGAGCGGGAAAGGATGGATGGATGGAGCGGGAAAGGATGGATGGATGGAGCGGGAAAGGATGGATGGAGCGGGAGAGGATGGATGGAGCGGGAGAGGATGGATGGAGAGGGAAAGGATGGATGGAGCGGGAAAGGATGGATGGATGGAGCGGGAAAGGATGGATGGATGGAGCGGGAAAGGATGGATGGAGCGGGAAAGGATGGATGGAGCGGGAAAGGATGGATGGAGCGGGAGAGGATGGATGGAGCGGGAAAGGATGGATGGAGAGGGAAAGGATGGATGGATGGAGCGGGAAAGGATGGATGGATGGAGCGGGAAAGGATGGATGGATGGAGCGGGAAAGGATGGATGGATGGAGCGGGAAAGGATGGATGGATGGAGCGGGAAAGGATGGATGGAGCGGGAGAGGATGGATGGAGCGGGAGAGGATGGATGGAGAGGGAAAGGATGGATGGAGCGGGAAAGGATGGATGGATGGAGCGGGAAAGGATGGATGGATGGAGCGGGAAAGGATGGATGGAGCGGGAAAGGATGGATGGAGCGGGAAAGGATGGATGGAGCGGGAAAGGATGGATGGAGCGGGAAAGGATGGATGGAGCGGGAAAGGATGGATGGATGGAGCGGGAAAGGATGGATGGAGCCGGGAAAGGATGGATGGAGCCGGGAAAGGATGGATGGATGGAGCGGGAAAGGATGGATGGAGCGGGAAAGGATGGATGGAGCGGGAAAGGATGGATGGAGCCGGAAAGGATGGATGGAGCGGGAAATGAAAGCACAAAGCCAAAGAGTCCAGCAGGAGAGGAGGGGAGGGAAATGGCTGCAGGGGGGTGTCTCAGAGGAGCCTGTTTCTATTTCACAGACTTCAGGGGAGGCAGGAGAGATGGAGCTGGGTTAAAAAGGAGGAGAAAAAAGGAGGAGAAAAAAGGAGGAGATGGAGCTGTGTTAAAAAGGAGGAGAAAAAGGAGGAGATGGAGCTGGGTTAAAAAGGAGGAGAAAAAAGGAGGAGATGGAGCTGGGTTAAAAAGGAGGAGAAAAAGGAGGAGATGGAGCTGGGTTAAAAAGGAGGAGAAAAAGGAGGAGATGGAGCTGTGTTAAAAAGGAGGAGAAAAAGGAGGAGATGGAGCTGGGTTAAAAAGGAGGAGAAAAAAGGAGGAGATGGAGCTGGGTTAAAAAGGAGGAGAAAAAAGGAGGAGATGGAGCTGGGTTAAAAAGGAGGAGAAAAAGGAGGAGATGGAGCTGGGTTAAAAAGGAGGAGAAAAAAGGAGGAGCTGGAGCTGGGTCACCACAGAGAAACCGTCAGCACGATTCCTTCACTGCAGAATTAGCAGGTTTTAGCAGGTTTTATCTGTAATAAGACAGTAGAATTATTGGAATTCCTTTTGGTCCTTTGGTTCCTTTTTCTTCAGCAGCACAAAGCTTCCCTACAGTCTGACTGAAAATGTTTACAGATGTTTGGCTGCAGAACCTTCAGCAGCTGCTGGATGCAGGAAAACAGGAGCTTCCTGCCGGCAGTTTCTGCCTCTTTCTTTGCTCTGGTTCAGTGGGATTCTGCTCATTCCTCTCAGCCTCTCAGATGAATATTCAGCTCATCGTTCTGCAGTAAAACATCGTTCATTGACTCATTCGCACCACAATTATTGTCCAGAACATCTTTGTTTTGGACTCTTCCAGATGAAAAGCCTTTATTTTGCTGCTGTTCCATAAATCTGGACATTTCATTCAAATATTCTGATGATATTCTGATTTCTGTGCCCATAATCAATGAGCTCACCAGACAGAAATGTGCTGTGAGTTCATCTGAGAGACTTTAGAGTCAGATGCCTGCAGTAAGAACATGTTCTCGGGTTGCTGGGCATTTAAAACAGTTCATTTGCTGTGTGGCTCTCATCACAAAGTAAGACAGAAAGGAGGTTTTTGCCTTTATTGACAGACTGCTGCAGACAGTGGAGGTCTGACGCTAACAGCCACGGGTTTGAATAGATTCAGGGAGGATTTCAGCTTCTTTATTGGATGCAAACTCTACCAGGAGAAGCTGTTCACTGCACCTGTCCACAAACCTTTCAGCTTCCCAGGTCCTGGCATTCATCAGGATGTTTCCTTCATCTCACATAACTAACCCAAACAGAAGAGCGAGTTCTCCACATGGCAGCTGCTCTGTCAGAGGGGGGCAGCCACCCGGCAGGACTGCTCCCCCATCAGAATGTCCTGATACTTTCCAAACAGAGCATCACACCCTTCACCCTTTTCCTGGCGTTTACTTCCCTGAGCCGAGCAGCTGAAGGCTTCAGATGGAGTTCTGTTTGTGCAACTTAAGAAGAAGAAACATCTGTGGAAGCTCACAGGAGAAGGAAGGAGGATGAGGAGCAAACTAGAGTCTTACTCTCTTAATCAAAGGTGGGAAACCGTCCTCTGATCGAATCGAATGGACAAAAACAGAGAAAGCTGATGAAGATGGGACCCGAGTCGGCATAAAGAAGGCGCCGTGCAAACAAAGGGACCCGAGGAGCATGAATGATGACCAGAGCAGTTAAAACTGGAATTAGGAGGGAAACCTATCGGAGCGGCACAAGGAAAAGCTTTTTTAGAGAAAAAGTGAAGCCAAAGAAGCTCCAGAACCCAAAGGACAGAGTCCCAAAGAACATAAACCCAAGAGTCAGAGCTGAGGTTTGTCTCAGTCTATCTGTGAAAAGGGTAAGAAGTGGTTCAAATCTCTGCTGAAACACTCTGTAACGTTCATTTTAATGAGCTCTGATATCAGTCTTTTAAAGGGTTGCCTCCCTGTTGCATAATAACTGAGAAATGGCTGTAATATGGGCTGATGAAATGCTTTCAGAGCTGCTTTTCCCTCAGTCAGCTGTGACTGGTTCTGTTGTTCTGAGGCCTCATTTCAGCCATTTTTTAAGTGTCCTTGTTCAGATTTCTTTAGTTTAGCATCATCTTTACTCCAATGTGAGACATTAAGCTGGTAAAGTCAGAGGAAAACAAACTTTTTGTTAAGGGTCAGAAGACAGAGCAGGTGGAGGCCTGACGACTGGAGGCCCGGCGGGACGAGAGGCTGGGGAGGCACCTGCTCCTCTGATTGATGCGTCTTGGCTCTCGCTGACAGGCTCTCGCCGTGTTCTCGCAGATTTAGGTTCAGAAATCTCTCAGATCTTCATGTGGCCTGTCGGTTTCTCCGTGAGCGTCCGTCAGAGTCTGCTGGTGGCAACAGGAAGCTGCTCTGGAGCTGCCTTTCTTCAGCTGTCATCTGCAGCTCAGACACATTTCGCTCCGTTTCCCTGCATGCATTCGAGGCAAAGACAGCAGAAATCAAGCATCACCTCCAGCTGCTCGTGCCACAGCTTGCTTATGTTCCCTGGAGCGCCACATATTTTTTTACCAGGTCTGCAAATTGGCAATGACCCCCTAAAAAAGGTCAATATGACGTTGACACGGGGACCATAGCAACAGAAACCCCACAAGGAGCCCCTGATAAAGTGCATGAGCAGCTTTGGCAGACCGAGGCAGACCTACATGATATCAGACAGATGGTTTCAGGGACCCCCATGATGCTCACTTACAGATAATTATATTTTCCAGGTCCACCAGAAAAAAGGTGACTCAAACAGTACAATCCCTGCCAAAAGAATTAGGCCATTTATTCAGCTGTTACATTCTGCCAAAAGAAAGAAAAAGAGAAGGAAAAACCATCGAAACTCAGGTGATTTTCACACATTAAATTAAAAAAATTCATGAATTAATACAACCGACGGCTTTTTTCAGGTCGAGAATGCAAAAGAAATATTGAATTGTGAAAAAATGAATCACATCTAGTGACAATTTGATCAAAAAGATACATGTACACTTAATTTATTATTCCTCTGAGGCTGAAAAATGCTCCTGCTGCTGGTAAGGAGGCAGAAAATGTCTTTGATGGACACATCTGCCTCAGACCTTTACTCACAGCTGGAAATAGCCCCTTTAATCCTCTCCCTGTTAATAAACAGCAGAAGCAGGCCTCTGGGAGTTTGAGTTTGGTGCTAAAAGAAGCAGCAAAAATGCTAAAATTGATATGTTTCCATCAGGCTCCTCTTTTATGACCAAATGCACAGAATCTGATGGATGAAGTTGAGAAAACAAGCGACTTTCCTCTATATTTTCCACTTTTTATATTCTGAAATCTCTTTATCTGACGCCCGTTTAAAAACCTTTGAATCCACAGTCAGGATGATTTTATTTACCGGCTAAATATTTGTCCTTATAAGCATAGAAATGTCCTTCTTTATGCCCAAAGTTGTGCATCAGCTTTAAGACACGTTGCTTTGAGTTTGGCTCCCTGACATGTTTCCCTTTCACTTCCTTTGTGTTGGCACTTGGCCCAAAGTGGGGTGGAACCAGCATCTTTTGTCAGACTTTGACTCGATGCAGTTTATTGAGGTGCTTTTATCATCCTTTCCATTGTTTCCAGTGACAGCTCTCTTGTCGGGGGCATGTTTCCTGTCAATCAGCCAGCTGCAACAGCTCATTAAGCTCTGCCAGCGCTCCCTTTTAACTCCACACTCATCCGCATATTAAGGTATTCCTTTGAGAAAATCAGCACCGTATATCTTATAGTTGTGTTTTCCAAAGAATGAAATAGTTTTCTGTCATTTTTTGAGTATAAATCCTCCCAGACGGGTGATAGTTGGCTGCAGCAGCTCCTCTCACCTTCTGTTTTCAACACCTTGCTTAGCTCCTCTGTCTCTGAGATCCTCTGAGATCTGAGCCAGAAGACAAGTCCAGTCAAGTCCTTTCTTTCTTCATACGAGCCATCATAGCCTCATGGGGCTTCACAGTCTCTGAATACCACTCATTCAGCACTTGATTACAGAGAAGGAGCCTTTTTCAAAGGAAAACTAGAGAAGAAACCCTGAACAGAGCATCTGAGGAACGATTCCTCCTCCAGGATGGGCCATTATGGAACAAAAGACCAAGAAAGGGGTTTTATAATGGAGAATTTAGAAGATTTATGTGGAAATAATCCATGAAGACATCGAGTAGCGACCACATTTGGTCACACAGAAGAGATAAAATATGATAATTCAAGCTGTTAGGAGGTATTAATCTATCAATCAGATATAAAAGGACGACTCAGCACCCCAAAGGTGGAGGTGGGACAGCTGCACTCTGGCTGAGGTGTAAATGTGTAAAGTGGCTTTTTAGGCTTCTTCTTTCCTTTTAGGGGAAGAAGCCGGGTGTTTCTCCCATGTGAAATCCTCCTCCTGTGGTGTTTGTTTCTGCTCTAAAGCCTGTGTGGTACGTGGGAGTATTTCCATAATTATGGAAATGAATGATAAATCAATAGACATGTGCAGAGAGGAGGAGGCATGCAAACACATGATCTCACTCAGTTACATAAAATGTGTTTGCTTGCCTCATTATGCGAACATATGTATGTCTGAAGATAGTTTCCCTCTCTTCCATAAGCGTATTAATATCTTTCTAACTGTCCTCTGGTGACGCTTCAGTTGGAAGTTTGATGCTTCTCTCATATGAAGCTCCGCCTGCATGTGAAACGGCTTCTTTTCTGCCTTTGGTCGGGGGAAATTCAGCCGTTTCTCCCACTTTGAGTCTAAAGTGAAACCTTCTGGTGTCTCGGACCCAAAGGACCGGTTTGACCCTTCAGATGTTTTCATCTATGCCAAAAATGAGAAATTTTACATTCAAAGACTGAAAATGAGAAAGAAAAGTGGAAGTAGCTCTTAAATATATTATTCTTTCTTACTTTGGTCTCTTTAATGTTCAGATATTTTACTTTTAGTTTGTGAAACCAGACGATTTGACGTCTTTTTAAGTGAAATATCGTAGTTCTGTTGGTTTGTTTCAGCTTAAGTAAAGCATCTCTGCCACCATCTGTCCCTCTTCTTCACTCATCTGCCTCTTCTTCATACTTTCCTCGTCCTTCCCCTCTCCCCCGACCCCCTTTTCTCCCCCTCTTCCCCATGCCGGCCTCGCTGTGTCCATCTGTTGTGCGAAACCAAGCGACTGATTGTATTTGAGGCTGTCAGGGATGTAAATAACGCAGGGATGCTCTGTGCATACATATGTGTGGATTTAAGGGAAGAGCTGCGGGGAGGATGTGATTTTCTCTGGAAGATCATAAAAGATGGAGCAAAGGAGTCACATCAGAGCCTCCTGAATCATTTTATAAGGCTGTAAATGCAGCGTTTTAATTGATAAAGCCATTGAATTGATGGGGCCGGCATGCATTAATCCTCCTGTATCACACACAATCAGACGGCTGTAAATAGCTTCAGCTTCACATTACAAAGCAGCGTTTCTGCAGATATAAGCCGGTGCAGAACATGCTGCTCGGTTATCTCACACACTGCTGATGGCTCTCTGCATTGATCCCTGTGTCCCTGCAGTTTGACATGCAGCAGCTGTCTCTGGATGAGCTCAAGCAGGTGCTGTTCCACGCTTTCCGAGACCACCTGACGATGAAGGACATCGAGAACATCATCATCACCGAGGAGGAGAGCCTCAATGAAACCTCAGGGAACTGTCCCGAGTATGAGGGAGGTGAGGAAGCGTGGCGTTCATATTCTGCATTATTTACAGCAGCACAGGCTGCGGTTACCAAGGTGAAAAAGCTCTAAAGAAACAGAAAAGAAATCTGTTGCAGAGGGGTTGATGGGGAAATCTATATCTCAATATACTGGAGCTAAAAGCCAAGTAACAATGTGCAAAAATACAAGAAACAGCAGGAGACTGACCTGCTTCCAGGTCTCTGACGGATCCCTGGAGCAGAGTTTAGTGAGAAATGATAAAGACACAATCTTCCTGCTCAGGTCCTTTAAATATAGAAGACAAACAACGCCGGTTAGGGAAAGGAAAAGATGCTTTAACATGAAATATGATCACATCTCGGTTAAGATAATTCCTCTGCAGCTGAAATGTGAGGATGGGCTGTTTATAATGAGGTAGCCATGACTGAAATGAGTTAAAAGCACCTTTGAAGACACGTTATTTGGGTGAAATGTTGCTTGAAATCCTACTTAATGTGTTAAAATAAAGAAATATCTGCCCCAGGTTTGATCTGTAGGGTGTCTACAGAAACAAAAGCAGAAACCTGGCCCCGTGGCTGCTGTGAAACATCCTTCAAGACAGACTGGAGAGCAGTAAAGACAGATCAAATGTGCTAGAAAACTTCTAAAAGTCTTAATGAATCCACTGGGTACCGGCCCACAGGCTCAGTGAGACCTAAAAAGAGTGTGCCGGCGGGAAATGGAGGAGAAGGCGGCGTAAAGGAGGAGATAAGAGGCTAAAGAAGGGATCAGGGAAGTGCTGGCCAGACATTTCCCAAAGTTTCTGGTGTTTAGGGTGGAATATACCATGCGTTGGGGAGGTTAGGGGGAGTTAAAACACTGAAATAAAAGAGGGTTTAAGAAGAGGAGATGAAAGGAGTCTGTTACCCTCATCCTCTACTTCCTTCCACCATCCTCTGTCTGTCAGGTGGGAGCTCAGTTCTGCTCACAGCTCCTCTTCGACCCACCAGTCAGAGCTCTGAGTCGGAGTTACTGATGCAGTGTGGGACTCTGACAGACTCAGACAGGGGAACTGGCAGAAAGGAAACTTCTCTGCTCATCTGCCTCTTTCAATCACCATGAAACCCCGTCTTTGGGGGAAGGAAGTCCTGAACAGACTGATAGCAGAGCAAAAGTTCCACCCTGCCTTTGTTTTTGCTGCTTTTGTAACCGCTCTGAGTCACTTCTGCTTCAAATCTGGGTCACAGAAATAAGCTGCAACACAAGGCAACTGGAAAGCCTTTTCTTTCAGGCAAAGGACATTCGTGTCCCGTGAGAACCGAGCCAGGATTCTGAAATCTGACATTTTTATTGAGGTGCAAAAGAAGAGTTTTTTATTCACGTTAGCATGAAGTGTGACAAAACAGTTTGTTTCAGAGCTTTTGACTGCATGTCACACTTTTCATTTGGCTGAGGTGAGCTCCAACATTTATAGACCTCTGCAGAAATATGATCTGAAACAGCACAGATCACAACACTTATACAGCCCCAAAAACATCTGGACGCCGTGTGGGACGTGAATAAAATCAGAACGCAGCAGATTTACAGTTTTCCACCAGGAACAACATCAAATGTGAGACATTTCGCTCTTTCTTCTCATTTTAAATGTCATCAACGTGTCTCAAAAGCATTGGGATGAGGCCCAGTTCACCACTGTGTAGCATCCCCTCTTCCTTTAACCACATCTGGACACATCTGGGGACGGAAGAGACCAGCCGCTGGACCTTAGAGGGAGGAATGTTGTCCCAGGGACTGAAGCTGCTCAACATTTCTTCAGGACATTCCTGGAGCTGGAATAAAAGGAGCATCTCAGCTGTTTTCAGAACCTCTTTTCCAGCTTTATCCAGATGTGTTGTTGCATCAGATTCCAGATGAGCAGATATTTGTCATTTCAGCATGTTTAGAAGTGGATATAGATGGATTTAGATGTGCATATCTGTGAGTAAAAGAAAGCCTTTGCTGTCAGAATCTGGTGCCTGCTGTTGGTTAGTCCTTCACATCACCTTGAAGGGGTTTGTGGAGATGACTTCAACCCAAAGATATCAGTGGCTTTTCCCTCATATGCTGGTTTTTAAAGGTTTTTAAGCATTAACTCGGTTCCTATTTGAACCATTCTTTGGTTGAAAGACATGCTGAGATCCTGTTTTGCTGTAGAATCTGTTAATTCAGACTTAATCCTTCAGCCGATGCCTTTAATCTGCCCTGGTGCAGCATATTGACCCAAACCATGATACATCCACCAACATGTTCACACATGGGGCTCTGTTTTGGTGCCATATGTCCCCATAAAAAACAGCACCAAACAAACAGCACCAAACAAACAGCTCCAAACAAACAGCACCAAACGACCAGCACCAAACGAACGGCACCAAACGAACGGCACCAAACGAACGGCACCAAACGAACGGCACCAAACGAACGGCACCAAACGAACGGCACCAAACAAACGGCACCAAACAAACGGCACCAAACAAACAGCACCAAACAACCGGCACCAAACAAACGGCACCAAAAAACCGGCACCAAACGAACGGCGCCAAACGAACGGCGCCAAACAAGCGGCGCCAAACAAACGGCACCAAACAAACGGCACCAAACAAACGGCACCAAACAAACGGCGCCAAACAAACGGCGCCAAACAAACGGCACCAAACAACCGGCACCAAAGAAACGGCACCAAACAAACAGCTCCAAACAAACAGCACCAAACAAACAGCACCAAACAACCAGCACCAAACAACCAGCACCAAACAAACGGCACCAAACAACCAGCACCAAACAACCAGCACCAAACAAACAGCACCAAACAACCAGCACCAAACAACCAGCACCAAACAACCAGCACCAAACAAACAGCACCAAACAACCAGCACCAAACAACCAGCACCAAACAACCAGCACCAAACAAACAGCACCAAACAACCAGCACCAAACAACCAGCACCAAACAACCAGCACCAAACAACCAGCACCAAACAACCAGCACCAAACAAACAGCACCAAACAACCAGCACCAAACAAACAGCACCAAACAAACAGCGCCAAACAACCAGCGCCAAACAAACAGCGCCACACAAACAGCGCCAAACAAACAACACCAAACAAACAGCACCAAACAACCAGCACCAAACAACGAGCACCAAACAACCAGCGCCAAACAAACAGCGCCACACAAACAGCGCCAAACAAACAGCACCAAACAAACAGCACCAAACAACCAGCACCAAACAACCAGCGCCAAACAAACAGCGCCACACAAACAGCGCCAAACAAACAGCACCAAACAAACAGCACCAAACAACCAGCACCAAACAACCAGCACCAAACAACCAGCGCCAAACAAACAGCGCCACACAAACAGCGCCAAACAAACAACACCAAACAAACAGCACCAAACAAACAGCACCAAACAACCAGCACCAAACAACCAGCACCAAACAACCAGCACCAAACAAACAGCACCAAACAAACAGCACCAAACAACCGGCACCAAACAACCGGCACCAAACAACCGGCACCAAACAACCGGCGCCAAACAAACAGCGCCACACAAACAGCGCCAAACAAACGGCGCCAAACAAACGGCGCCAAACAAACGGCGCCAAACAACCGGCACCAAACTACCGGCACCAAACAACCGGCACCAAACAACCGGCACCAAACAACCAGCACCAAACAACCAGCACCAAACAAACAGCTCCAAACAAACAGCGCCAAACAAACAGCGCCAAACAAACAACGCCAAACAAACAGCGCCAAACAAACAGCGCCAAACAAACAGCGCCAAACAAACAGCGCCAAACAACCAGCGCCAAACACACAGCGCCAAACAAACAGCGCCAAACAACCAGCGCCAAACAAACAGCGCCAAACAAACAGCGCCAAACAAACAGCGCCAAACAACCAGCGCCAAACAACCAGCGCCAAACAACCAGCGCCAAACAACCAGCGCCAAACAAACAGCGCCAAACAACCAGCACCATACAAACAGCACCAAACAAACAGCGCCAAACAACCAGCACCAAACAAACAGCACCAAACAACCAGCACCAAACAAACAGCGCCAAACAACCAGCGCCAAACAACCAGCGCCAAACAAACAGCGCCAAACAAACAGCGCCAAACAAACAGCGCCAAACAAACAGCGCCAAACAAACCGCGCCAAACAAACCGCGCCAAACAAACAGCACCAAACAAACAGCACCAAACAAACAGCGCCAAACAAACAGCGCCAAACACACAGCAGCAAACAACCAGCACCAAACAAACAGCGCCAAACAAACAGCGCCAAACAACCAGCACCAAACAACCAGCACCAAACACACAGCACCAAACAACCAGCACCAAACAAACAGCGCCAAACAAACAGCACCAAACAACGAGCACCAAACAACCAGCGCCAAACAAACAGCGCCACACAAACAGCGCCAAACAAACAGCACCAAACAAACAGCACCAAACAACCAGCACCAAACAACCAGCGCCAAACAAACAGCGCCACACAAACAGCGCCAAACAAACAGCACCAAACAAACAGCACCAAACAACCAGCACCAAACAACCAGCACCAAACAACCAGCGCCAAACAAACAGCGCCACACAAACAGCGCCAAACAAACAACACCAAACAAACAGCACCAAACAAACAGCACCAAACAACCAGCACCAAACAACCAGCACCAAACAACCAGCACCAAACAAACAGCACCAAACAAACAGCACCAAACAACCGGCACCAAACAACCGGCACCAAACAACCGGCACCAAACAACCGGCGCCAAACAAACAGCGCCACACAAACGGCGCCAAACAAACGGCGCCAAACAAACGGCGCCAAACAAACGGCGCCAAACAACCGGCACCAAACTACCGGCACCAAACAACCGGCACCAAACAACCGGCACCAAACAACCAGCACCAAACAACCAGCACCAAACAAACAGCTCCAAACAAACAGCGCCAAACAAACAGCGCCAAACAAACAACGCCAAACAAACAGCGCCAAACAAACAGCGCCAAACAAACAGCGCCAAACAAACAGCGCCAAACAACCAGCGCCAAACACACAGCGCCAAACAAACAGCGCCAAACAACCAGCGCCAAACAAACAGCGCCAAACAAACAGCGCCAAACAAACAGCGCCAAACAAACAGCGCCAAACAACCAGCGCCAAACAACCAGCGCCAAACAACCAGCGCCAAACAAACAGCGCCAAACAACCAGCACCATACAAACAGCACCAAACAAACAGCGCCAAACAACCAGCACCAAACAAACAGCACCAAACAACCAGCACCAAACAAACAGCGCCAAACAACCAGCGCCAAACAACCAGCGCCAAACAAACAGCGCCAAACAAACAGCGCCAAACAAACAGCGCCAAACAAACAGCGCCAAACAAACCGCGCCAAACAAACCGCGCCAAACAAACAGCACCAAACAAACAGCACCAAACAAACAGCGCCAAACAAACAGCGCCAAACACACAGCAGCAAACAACCAGCACCAAACAAACAGCGCCAAACAAACAGCGCCAAACAACCAGCACCAAACAACCAGCACCAAACACACAGCACCAAACAACCAGCACCAAACAACCAGCGCCAAACAAACAGCGCCAAACAACCAGCGCCAAACAAACAACGCCAAACAAACAGCAGCAAACAACCAGCAGCAAACAACCAGCACCAAACACACAGCACCAAACAAACAGCACCAAACAAACAGCGCCAAACAACCAGCACCAAACAACCAGCACCAAACAACCAGCACCAAACAAACAACACCAAACAACCAGCACCAAACAAACAGCGCCAAACAACCAGCGCCAAACAAACAACGCTAAAAACAAACAACGCCAAACAACCAGCACCAAACAACCAGCACCAAACAACCAGCACCAAACAACCAGCACCAAACAAACAGCGCCAAACAAACAGCAGCAAACAACCAGCACCAAACACACAGCACCAAACAAACAGCACCAAACAAACAACACCAAACAACCAGCGCCAAACAAACAGCGCCAAACAACCAGCGCCAAACAACCAGCGCCAAACAACCAGCACCAAACAAACAACGCCAAACAACCAGCACCAAACAACCAGCACCAAACAAACAGCACCAAACAAACAGCACCAAACAACCAGCACCAAACAACCGGCACCAAACAACCAGCGCCAAACAACCAGCGCCAAACAAACAGCGCCACACAAACAGCGCCAAACAAACGGCGCCAAACAAACGGCGCCAAACAACCGGCGCCAAACAACCGGCACCAAACTACCGGCACCAAACAACCGGCACCAAACAACCGGCACCAAACAACCAGCACCAAACAACCAGCACCAAACAAACAGCTCCAAACAAACAGCGCCAAACAAACAGCGCCAAACAAACAACGCCAAACAAACAGCGCCAAACAAACAGCGCCAAACAAACAGCGCCAAACAAACAGCGCCAAACAACCAGCGCCAAACACACAGCGCCAAACACACAGCGCCAAACAAACAGCGCCAAACAACCAGCGCCAAACAACCAGCGCCAAACAAACAGCGCCAAACAAACAGCGCCAAACAAACAGCGCCAAACAAACAGCGCCAAACAACCAGCGCCAAACAACCAGCGCCAAACAAACAGCGCCAAACAACCAGCACCATACAAACAGCACCAAACAAACAGCGCCAAACAACCAGCACCAAACAAACAGCACCAAACAACCAGCACCAAACAAACAGCGCCAAACAACCAGCGCCAAACAAACAGCGCCAAACAAACAGCGCCAAACAAACAGCGCCAAACAAACCGCACCAAACAAACCGCGCCAAACAAACAGCACCAAACAAACAGCACCAAACAAACAGCGCCAAACAAACAGCGCCAAACACACAGCAGCAAACAACCAGCACCAAACAAACAGCGCCAAACAAACAGCGCCAAACAAATGGCACCAAACAACCAGCACCAAACACACAGCACCAAACAACCAGCACCAAACAAACAGCGCCAAACAAACAGCGCCAAACAACCAGCGCCAAACAAACAACGCCAAACAAACAGCAGCAAACAACCAGCAGCAAACAACCAGCACCAAACACACAGCACCAAACAAACAGCACCAAACAACCAGCGCCAAACAAACAGCACCAAACAAACAACACCAAACAACCAGCACCAAACAAACAGCGCCAAACAACCAGCGCCAAACAAACAACGCTAAAAACAAACAACGCCAAACAACCAGCACCAAACAACCAGCACCAAACAACCAGCACCAAACAACCAGCACCAAACAAACAGCGCCAAACAAACAGCAGCAAACAACCAGCACCAAACACACAGCACCAAACAAACAGCACCAAACAACCAGCACCAAACAAACAGCGCCAAACAAACAGCGCCAAACAAACAGCGCCAAACAAACAACGCCAAACAAACAACGCCAAACAACCAGCACCAAACAACCAGCACCAAACAAACAACACCAAACAAACAGCGCCAAACAAACAGCGCCAAACAACCAGCGCCAAACAACCAGCACCAAACAAACAACGCCAAACAACCAGCACCAAACAACCAGCACCAAACAACCAGCACCAAACAAACAGCAGCAAACAACCAGCACCAAACAAACAACACCAAACAACCAGCACCAAACAAACAGCACCAAACAACCAGCACCAAACAAACAGCACCAAACAACCAGCACCAAACAAACAGCAGCAAACAACCAGCACCAAACAAACAACACCAAACAACCAGCACCAAACAAACAACACCAAACAACCAGCACCAAACAAACAACACCAAACAACCAGCACCAAACAAACAACGCCAAACAACCAGCGCCAAACAAACAGCGCCAAACAACCAGCGCCAAACAACCAGCGCCAAACAAACAACGCCAAACAACCAGCACCAAACAACCAGCACCAAACAACCAGCACCAAACAAACAGCACCAAACAAACAGCAGCAAACAACCAGCACCAAACAAACAACACCAAACAACCAGCACCAAACAAACAGCACCAAACAACCAGCACCAAACAACCAGCACCAAACAAACAGCACCAAACAAACAGCACCAAACAAACAGCAGCAAACAACCAGCACCAAACAAACAACACCAAACAACCAGCACCAAACAACCAGCGCCAAACAACCAGCACCAAACAACCAGCACCAAACAAACAGCACCAAACAAACAGCACCAAACAACCAGCACCAAACAAACAGCGCCAAACAAACAGCGCCAAACACACAGCACCAAACAACCAGCACCAAACAACCAGCGCCAAACAACCAGCGCCAAACAACCAGCACCAAACAAACAGCGCCAAACAAACAGCGCCAAACAAACAACGCCAAACAAACAACGCCAAACAACCAGCACCAAACAACCAGCACCAAACAAACAACACCAAACAACCAGCGCCAAACAAACAGCGCCAAACAACCAGCGCCAAACAACCAGCACCAAACAACCAGCACCAAACAACCAGCACCAAACAAACAGCAGCAAACAACCAGCACCAAACAAACAACACCAAACAACCAGCACCAAACAACCAGCACCAAACAAACAGCACCAAACAAACAGCAGCAAACAACCAGCACCAAACAAACAACACCAAACAACCAGCACCAAACAAACAGCACCAAACAACCAGCACCAAACAAACAGCGCCAAACAACCAGCGCCAAACAAACAGCGCCAAACAAACAGCGCCAAACAAACAGCACCAAACAACCAGCACCAAACAACCAGCACCAAACAAACAGCGCCAAACAAACAGCGCCAAACAAACAGCGCCAAACAAACAGCACCAAACAACCAGCACCAAACAACCAGCACCAAACAAACAGCGCCAAACAACCAGCGCCAAACAAACAGCGCCAAACAAACAGCGCCAAACAACCAGCGCCAAACACACAGCGCCAAACAAACAGCGCCAAACAAACAGCGCCAAACAACCAGCGCCAAACAAACAGCGCCAAACAAACAGCGCCAAACAAACAGCGCCAAACAAACAGCGCCAAACAACCAGCGCCAAACAACCAGCGCCAAACAACCAGCGCCAAACAACCAGCGCCAAACAACCAGCGCCAAACAACCAGCGCCATACAAACAGCACCAAACAAACAGCGCCAAACAACCAGCACCAAACAAACAGCACCAAACAACCAGCACCAAACAAACAGCGCCAAACAACCAGCGCCAAACAACCAGCGCCAAACAACCAGCACCAAACAACCAGCGCCAAACAAACAGCGCCAAACAAACAGCGCCAAACAAACAGCGCCAAACAAACAGCGCCAAACAAACAGCGCCAAACAAACCGCGCCAAACAAACCGCGCCAAACAAACAGCACCAAACAAACAGCACCAAACAAACAGCGCCAAACAAACAGCGCCAAACACACAGCAGAAAACAACCAGCACCAAACAAACAGCGCCAAACAAACAGCGCCAAACAACCAGCACCAAACAACCAGCACCAAACACACAGCACCAAACAACCAGCACCAAACAAACAGCGCCAAACAAACAGCGCCAAACAACCAGCGCCAAACAAACAACGCCAAACAAACAGCAGCAAACAACCAGCAGCAAACAACCAGCACCAAACACACAGCACCAAACAAACAGCACCAAACAAACAGCGCCAAACAACCAGCACCAAACAACCAGCACCAAACAACCAGCACCAAACAAACAACACCAAACAACCAGCACCAAACAAACAGCGCCAAACAACCAGCGCCAAACAAACAGCACCAAACAAACAGCGCCAAACAAACAGCGCCAAACAACCAGCACCAAACAAACAGCGCCAAACAAACAGCAGCAAACAACCAGCACCAAACACACAGCACCAAACAAACAGCACCAAACAACCAGCACCAAACAACCAGCACCAAACAAACAGCGCCAAACAAACAGCAGCAAACAACCAGCACCAAACACACAGCACCAAACAAACAGCACCAAACAAACAACACCAAACAACCAGCGCCAAACAAACAGCGCCAAACAACCAGCGCCAAACAACCAGCGCCAAACAACCAGCACCAAACAAACAACGCCAAACAACCAGCACCAAACAACCAGCACCAAACAACCAGCACCAAACAACCAGCACCAAACAAACAGCACCAAACAAACAGCACCAAACAACCAGCACCAAACAACCGGCACCAAACAACCAGCGCCAAACAACCAGCGCCAAACAAACAGCGCCACACAAACGGCGCCAAACAAACGGCGCCAAACAACCGGCGCCAAACAACCGGCACCAAACTACCGGCACCAAACAACCGGCACCAAACAACCGGCACCAAACAACCGGCACCAAACAACCAGCACCAAACAAACAGCGCCAAACAAACAACGCCAAACAAACAGCGCCAAACAAACAGCGCCAAACAAACAGCGCCAAACAAACAGCGCCAAACAACCAGCGCCAAACACACAGCGCCAAACAAACAGCGCCAAACAAACAGCGCCAAACAACCAGCGCCAAACAACCAGCGCCAAACAACCAGCGCCAAACAAACAGCGCCAAACAAACAGCGCCAAACAAACAGCGCCAAACAAACAGCGCCAAACAACCAGCGCCAAACAACCAGCGCCAAACAACCAGCGCCAAACAAACAGCGCCAAACAACCAGCACCAAACAAACAGCGCCAAACAACCAGCGCCAAACAAACAGCACCAAACAACCAGCACCAAACAAACAGCGCCAAACAACCAGCGCCAAACAAACAGCGCCAAACAAACAGCGCCAAACAAACAGCGCCAAACAAACAGCGCCAAACAAACAGCGCCAAACAAACCGCGCCAAACAAACCGCGCCAAACAAACAGCACCAAACAAACAGCACCAAACAAACAGCGCCAAACAAACAGCGCCAAACACACAGCAGAAAACAACCAGCACCAAACAAACAGCGCCAAACAAACAGCGCCAAACAACCAGCACCAAACAACCAGCACCAAACACACAGCACCAAACAACCAGCACCAAACAAACAGCGCCAAACAAACAGCGCCAAACAACCAGCGCCAAACAAACAACGCCAAACAAACAGCAGCAAACAACCAGCAGCAAACAACCAGCACCAAACACACAGCACCAAACAAACAGCACCAAACAAACAGCGCCAAACAACCAGCACCAAACAACCAGCACCAAACAACCAGCACCAAACAAACAACACCAAACAACCAGCACCAAACAAACAGCGCCAAACAACCAGCGCCAAACAAACAACGCTAAAAACAAACAACGCCAAACAACCAGCACCAAACAACCAGCACCAAACAACCAGCACCAAACAACCAGCACCAAACAAACAGCGCCAAACAAACAGCAGCAAACAACCAGCACCAAACACACAGCACCAAACAAACAGCACCAAACAAACAACACCAAACAACCAGCGCCAAACAAACAGCGCCAAACAACCAGCGCCAAACAACCAGCGCCAAACAACCAGCACCAAACAAACAACGCCAAACAACCAGCACCAAACAACCAGCACCAAACAACCAGCGCCAAACACACAGCGCCAAACAAACAGCGCCAAACAAACAGCGCCAAACAACCAGCGCCAAACAACCAGCGCCAAACAACCAGCGCCAAACAAACAGCGCCAAACAAACAGCGCCAAACAAACAGCGCCAAACAACCAGCGCCAAACAACCAGCGCCAAACAACCAGCGCCAAACAAACAGCGCCAAACAACCAGCACCAAACAAACAGCGCCAAACAACCAGCGCCAAACAAACAGCACCAAACAACCAGCACCAAACAAACAGCGCCAAACAACCAGCGCCAAACAAACAGCGCCAAACAAACAGCGCCAAACAAACAGCGCCAAACAAACCGCACCAAACAAACCGCGCCAAACAAACAGCGCCAAACAAACAGCACCAAACAAACAGCGCCAAACAAACAGCGCCAAACACACAGCAGCAAACAACCAGCACCAAACAAACAGCGCCAAACAAACAGCGCCAAACAAATGGCACCAAACAACCAGCACCAAACACACAGCACCAAACAACCAGCACCAAACAACCAGCGCCAAACAAACAGCGCCAAACAACCAGCGCCAAACAAACAACGCCAAACAAACAGCAGCAAACAACCAGCAGCAAACAACCAGCACCAAACACACAGCACCAAACAAACAGCACCAAACAACCAGCGCCAAACAACCAGCACCAAACAACCAGCACCAAACAAACAACACCAAACAACCAGCACCAAACAAACAGCGCCAAACAACCAGCGCCAAACAAACAACGCTAAAAACAAACAACGCCAAACAACCAGCACCAAACAACCAGCACCAAACAACCAGCACCAAACAACCAGCACCAAACAAACAGCGCCAAACAAACAGCAGCAAACAACCAGCACCAAACACACAGCACCAAACAAACAGCACCAAACAACCAGCACCAAACAAACAGCGCCAAACAAACAGCGCCAAACAAACAACGCCAAACAAACAACGCCAAACAACCAGCACCAAACAACCAGCACCAAACAAACAACACCAAACAAACAGCGCCAAACAAACAGCGCCAAACAACCAGCGCCAAACAACCAGCACCAAACAAACAACGCCAAACAACCAGCACCAAACAACCAGCACCAAACAACCAGCACCAAACAAACAGCAGCAAACAACCAGCACCAAACAAACAACACCAAACAACCAGCACCAAACAAACAGCACCAAACAACCAGCACCAAACAAACAGCACCAAACAACCAGCACCAAACAAACAGCAGCAAACAACCAGCACCAAACAAACAACACCAAACAACCAGCACCAAACAAACAACACCAAACAACCAGCACCAAACAAACAACACCAAACAACCAGCGCCAAACAAACAGCGCCAAACAACCAGCGCCAAACAACCAGCGCCAAACAAACAACGCCAAACAACCAGCACCAAACAACCAGCACCAAACAACCAGCACCAAACAAACAGCACCAAACAAACAGCAGCAAACAACCAGCACCAAACAAACAACACCAAACAACCAGCACCAAACAAACAGCACCAAACAACCAGCACCAAACAACCAGCACCAAACAAACAGCACCAAACAAACAGCACCAAACAAACAGCAGCAAACAACCAGCACCAAACAAACAACACCAAACAACCAGCACCAAACAACCAGCGCCAAACAACCAGCACCAAACAACCAGCACCAAACAAACAGCACCAAACAAACAGCACCAAACAACCAGCACCAAACAACCAGCACCAAACAAACAGCGCCAAACAAACAGCGCCAAACACACAGCACCAAACAACCAGCACCAAACAACCAGCGCCAAACAACCAGCGCCAAACAACCAGCACCAAACAAACAGCGCCAAACAAACAGCGCCAAACAAACAACGCCAAACAAACAACGCCAAACAACCAGCACCAAACAACCAGCACCAAACAAACAACACCAAACAACCAGCGCCAAACAAACAGCGCCAAACAACCAGCGCCAAACAACCAGCACCAAACAACCAGCACCAAACAAACAGCACCAAACAAACAGCAGCAAACAACCAGCACCAAACAAACAACACCAAACAACCAGCACCAAACAACCAGCACCAAACAAACAGCACCAAACAAACAGCAGCAAACAACCAGCACCAAACAAACAACACCAAACAACCAGCACCAAACAAACAGCACCAAACAACCAGCACCAAACAAACAGCGCCAAACAACCAGCGCCAAACAAACAGCGCCAAACAAACAGCGCCAAACAAACAGCACCAAACAACCAGCACCAAACAACCAGCACCAAACAAACAGCGCCAAACAAACAGCGCCAAACAAACAGCGCCAAACAAACAGCACCAAACAACCAGCACCAAACAACCAGCACCAAACAAACAGCACCAAACAACCAGCGCCAAACAAACAGCGCCAAACAAACAGCGCCAAACAAACAGCACCAAACAACCAGCACCAAACAACCAGCACCAAACAAACAGCGCCAAACAACCGGCGCCAAACAAAAGGCACCAAACAACCAGCACCAAACACACAGCACCAAACAACCAGCACCAAACAACCAGCACCAAACAAACAGCAGCAAACAACCAGCGCCAAACAAACAGCGCCAAACAAACAGCGCCAAACAACCAGCGCCAAACAACCAGCACCAAACAACCAGCGCCAAACAAACAGCGCCAAACAACCAGCGCCAAACAAACAACGCCAAACAAACAGCGCCAAACAACCAGCACCAAACAACCAGCACCAAACAAACAGCACCAAACAAACAGCAGCAAACAACCAGCAGCAAACAACCAGCACCAAACAAACAGCACCAAACAAACAGCAGCAAACAACCAGCACCAAACAACCAGCGCCAAACAACCAGCGCCAAACAAACAACGCCAAACAAACAGCACCAAACAACCAGCACCAAACAACCAGCACCAAACAAACAGCACCAAACAAACAGCAGCAAACAACCAGCAGCAAACAACCAGCAGCAAACAAACAGCACCAAACAAACAGCAGCAAACAACCAGCACCAAACAACCAGCGCCAAACAACCAGCGCCAAACAAACAGCGCCAAACAAACAGCGCCAAACAACCAGCGCCAAACAACCAGCGCCAAACAAACAGCGCCAAACAAACAGCACCAAACAAACAACGCCAAACAAACAGCGCCAAACAAACAGCGCCAAACAAACAGCACCAAACACACGGCGCCAAACAAACAACGCCAAACAACCAGCACCAAACAAACAGCGCCAAACAAACAGCAGCAAACAAACAGCACCAAACAACCAGCACCAAACAAACAGCACCAAACAAACAGCACCAAACAACCAGCACCAAACAACCAGCACCAAACAAACAGCACCAAACAACCAGCACCAAACAACCAGCAGCAAACAAACAGCACCAAACAAACAGCACCAAACAACCAGCACCAAACAAACAGCACCAAAAAAAAAGCTATCCAGCTGGCTGCCGTCTTCATGGCAGCTTGTTTCCAAGGCCACCGCTGTTTTCCGGTGTTCACATGAGCGCCAACATGAGCCGATGTACGAGAGGCTTTCAGTTGTTTCGAGGTCCAGCATCCATCCATCCATCCATCATCCATCCATCCATCCATCCATCTATTCCTCCATCATCCATCCATCCATCATCCATCCATCCATCATCCATCATCCATCATCCATCCATCCATCATCCATCATCCATCCATCCATCCATCATCCATCCATCCATCATCCATCATCCATCATCCATCCATCCATCCATCATCCATCCATCCATCCATCCATCCATCATCCATCCATCCATCATCCATCCATCCATCCATCCATCCATCATCCATCATCCATCATCCATCCATCATCCATCCATCCATCCATCCATCCATCATCCATCCATCATCCATCATCCATCATCCATCCATCCATCCATCATCCATCCATCCATCCATCCATCCATCCATCATCCATCCATCATCCATCCATCATCCATCCATCCATCATCCATCCATCCATCCATCAATCCATCCATCCATCATCCATCCATCCATCATCCATCCATCCATCCATCCATCCATCATCCATCATCCATCATCCATCCATCATCCATCCATCCATCATCCATCCATCATCCATCATCCATCATCCATCCATCCATCCATCATCCATCCATCCATCCATCCATCCATCCATCCATCCATCCATCCATCCATCATCCATCATCCATCATCCATCATCCATCATCCATCCATCATCCATCCATCCATCCATCCATCATCCATCATCCATCCATCATCTATCCATCTATCCATCCATCCATCATCCATCATCCATCATCCATCCATCCATCCATCCATCATCCATCATCCATCATCCATCCATCCATCATCCATCCATCCATCATCCATCCATCCATCCATCCATCCATCCATCCATATACTTTTTTCATACATTTTCAAATACGTAAATCCCATATTTCAGGTCCTATTTATGTAGCCACACAGCCAAATCTAAAGGGTTCACAAACTTTAAAGCACCAGTCATGACACGAAGGCCCAATGAAACTCTTATGACTCATTTCTTCTTCTCTCTCTCTCCTCTCAGTCCACCCTAAGAAGAAGAATCGGCAGACGTGTGTCAGGAAAAGCCTGATTTGCGCCTTCGCCATGGCTTTCATCATCAGTGTCATGCTTATCGCAGCCAACCAGATGCTGCGGAACGGCATGGAGTAAACCTATTGCACTGTGAGCATGGGGGGTGGACAGAGCAGCCAGGACCTCACATCTCGCCTCTGCAGCCAAAGCTGGACCAACCACAACCCGAGCACTTCTCCAACAACCCGTTGAGTTTTGGTTTTCATTTGAACTGACCCTGTGAAACGGATCCAGGAGTTCTGCAGTGAAGGACTCACTGGGCAAAAGGAACCTGAAGTTTTATATCATGACAGGAAAGATAGGGTCTTATTCAGCTGTTTTTCAGACCAAAACCACCCTTTAAACTTGATTTTATAATTACCGAAAATCAGGTGCTTTGAGCCATTCCTAGTTTTGGAAAACAAATACCAATTATCACGGATAACTGCATATTTACCCTCCAGAAACTGCATCCAATGTGAGCTGAGCACTGAATATTGGCCACAACATTTAAACTCTTCACTTCTCATGTAGCCGTGTACCAACATCCCACTTTTGTCTCCTCGTCTCGGCACACATGAGATCTTTTTGTGTATTTACAGGAAGCACAACTCAACACTCAGAGAGGGACCACTTCACTGGACACACTGGTCCACAGACATCATTTGCTCAGGCTGCCTGAAGGGTGTTAAAGATGAGAAGCCAAAAGAGACCAGACTGAGACGAAAGGCTTCAGAATTTCACTGTAAAACTGCCCAACTGTGGAATTAACTGCACAGCAGCATGCCAGTATATACACTGCCATTTACTCCAGCTCCCCGTAGAGTTCGCTGTATATATAGTACTACTTAGTTTGTGTAATATATTACTCCTCTCAACAAGAGAATGTATGAAAAAGATAGAAACTAGTGAGATATATCAGGGATCTACAGTAGAGCCGTGTTAGGAAAAGGCTGCCCTCTAGTGGTCAGACTGAGAACTGCAGAGACATGAGAGCACCACTGAATCTGAGCCTTCATGTTGTGATCAGTCTCTGTTTTTAATGGTAAGATCTTTTGTTTTTTACACAACCCAAACTGTGCAGATCGGGATTGGATGGAATACTTTGAAATGACTCATTTGGGCCTCATCTTGTATACTTTCTGCACTCATCGTCCAGTTATAGCTCTAGTCTGTTATGTGGAGCAGGCGTGAGTCGGCTTTAAATGCACATTGGAGCCATGTTAGGAATGAAGGTGGAGGAGTTTAGGCAGCCAGTCACCATGAGAGTACCATCATTTACAGTAAGGCCAAACACCTGTGGTACCCAGGCAGCTTGGTCCGACTCATGAGGCTTACAGGGCTGGAAAGGTTGGGGAAACACTTTGTAGGAGTTCACGGTTAAGCTTTTCTTCTGGTATGAAGGATGAGGGCCTAACTGAGCCCACAGATGGAAACCGAGGATGAAAACATCCTTTCAGTGGGTGCAGGACAGGATGCTCGTCCAAAACTATGTTGGATTCTTAGCAAATTCTCACGTTTCGAGTAGCAAGTCTAAGGAACGAATGAAACCCTGTGACAACACGTACTGTTTGAATTAACTTCTGTGTGATAACTGTGTGAAATCAGTATATATATCCCCTGAATATTCTCATTTCGACCACCCAGCCCTCTGTAAATGTAGCCGTGTCTGTGAATCATACGGTGCTCCCCTGGGACAGTTATGGGCTGCAGACTTATGGGCATCAAGACCTCAGAGCATTCCTGTCTTTCTTTGGTTTTTCTTCCCGTCTTTGCTCAGTAAAACATTTCAGTCAGACGTTAGCGCAGCCGTGTGGTTTACTGTTGGCTGGAAAGAGGATCGAGGGCTTTCTTTTAAAACAGAACATAGCTTTCTAAGACCATGTATCGCAACAAAAATGCACGATACTGGAAGTGAGTCTGCAGGAAACAGGGAATCCAATGACTTTGGTTTAAATGTGAGTATCTCGTCTCTTGACTTTCCAATTTCTACTGTAATAGCCATTTTTATAGTTTCAACCAGCTATTAATCAAATCCAAGCGCAGAAGAGGGCATTTTCATAAATATGCAAATACAAGGTCACGTCGTCATGGTGTCCGTTTCCGTCCTCTGAGGTGGAGCCAGCGGAGTCTCTGGATGGCTTCACTCGTTCAGTCCACTGTATTTTGTGTTTTAGTCACTTTAGGCTGTACTGGAGTGTCCCACTGCCTCATATGTCTGTACCAGCTGCTGTATAACGTGCGCTACACTCATCCTTTTGTCTTTGATATTCTCGGCACGATGTTTCTACTTCTGTCTGTGACATCATGGCCCGTTTGAAACCAGCATAACTCATTTTATCCGAACAATTCTCTAATATTTGTGCCACTCAGACATCCTTGCATGACTATGTAAGGCTTTCAGCCCTTTTAAAGTTTACATTGTTACACTTTACATCTGTTTCAGGATCGGTTCATGTTTTTGACTTTTGTTTTTACCTAAACATGTTTTTACCAGCTGTAAACTGTACAAAGATAAAACTGAACCCAGATTATATGTATTCCAACCTTGGCCTGCAGCCTGGAACAGGAGCAAGAAAACAGCAATAGTTACCAACTGAGTGGATATTAAAAATGCAAAGTTGGATCTGTTTAATCTAAAAATATATATCCATACATGTTTATGCAATAAAACCTTGTTTTGATAGAAATACTTTGCAGCTGTGTCTGTTTGTAAAGGAGAAAAGAAAAGAGCCCTCCAGAGGAAAGGTTTTCACCTGATTTACAGCTCAAGGTTGCTGCTCATCACGGCGCCGTCCTTTTAAACACCGACCCACGGGTTAGAGGACGACCCACGGGTTAGAGGACGACCCACGGGTTAAACGCCGACCCTCGGGTTAAAGGACGACCCGTCCTTTTAAACGCCGACCCACGGGTTAGAGGACGACCCACGGGTTAAAGGACGACCCGACCCACGGGTTAAAGGACGACCCACGGGTTAAAGGACGACCCGTCCTTTTAAACGCCGACCCACGGGTTAAAGGACGACCCGTCCTTTTAAACGCCGACCCTCGGGTTAAACGCCGACCCACGGGTTAAAGGACGACCCGTCCTTTTAAACGCCGACCCTCGGGTTAAACGCCGACCCACGGGTTAAAGGACGACCCGTCCTTTTAAACGCCGACCCACGGGTTAGAGGACGACCCACGGGTTAGAGGACGACCCACGGGTTAAAGGACGACCCGACCCACGGGTTAAAGGACGACCCACGGGTTAAAGGACGACCCGTCCTTTTAAAGGACGACCCGTCCTTTTAAACGCCGACCCACGGGTTAAAGGACGACCCGTCCTTTTAAACGCCGACCCTCGGGTTAAACGCCGACCCACGGGTTAAAGGACGACCCGACCCACGGGTTAAAGGACGACCCACGGGTTAAAGGACGACCCGTCCTTTTAAACGCCGACCCTCGGGTTAAACGCCGACCCACGGGTTAAAGGACGACCCGTCCTTTTAAACGCCGACCCTCGGGTTAAACGCCGACCCACGGGTTAAAGGACGACCCGTCCTTTTAAACGCCGACCCACGGGTTAGAGGACGACCCACGGGTTAAAGGACGACCCGTCCTTTTAAACGCCGACCCACGGGTTAGAGGACGACCCACAGGTTAAAGGACGACCCGTCCTTTTAAACGCCGACCCACGGGTTAAAGGACGACCCGTCCTTTTAAACGCCGACCCACGGGTTAGAGGACGACCCACAGGTTAAAGGACGACCCGTCCTTTTAAACGCCGACCCACGGGTTAAAGGACGACCCGTCCTTTTAAACGCCGACCCACGGGTTAGAGGACGACCCGACCTTTTAAACGCCGACCCACGGGTTAGAGGACGACCCACGGGTTAGAGGACGACCCGACCTTTTAAACGCCGACCCACGGTTTAGAGGACGACCCTCGGGTTAAAGGACGACCCGTCCTTTTAAACACCGACCCACGGGTTAGAGGATGACCCACGGGTTAGAGGACGACCCGTCCTTTTAAACGCCGACCCTCGGGTTAAAGGACGACCCGTCCTTTTAAACACCGACCCACGGGTTAGAGGATGACCCACGGGTTAGAGGACGACCCACGGGTTAAACGCCGACCCACGGGTTAGAGGACGACCCTCGGGTTAAAGGACGACCCGTCCTTTTAAACGCCGACCCTCGGGTTAAACGCCGACCCGTCCTTTTAAACACCGACCCACGGGTTAGAGGATGACCCACGGGTTAGAGGACGACCCGTCCTTTTAAACGCCGACCCACGGGTTAGAGGACGACCCGACCTTTTAAACGCCGACCCACGGGTTAGAGGACGACCCACGGGTTAAAGGACGACCCGTCCTTTTAAACGCCGACCCTCGGGTTAAAGGACGACCCGTCCTTTTAAACACCGACCCACGGGTTAGAGGATGACCCACGGGTTAGAGGACGACCCGTCCTTTTAAACGCCGACCCTCGGGTTAAAGGACGACCCGTCCTTTTAAACACCGACCCACGGGTTAGAGGACGACCCACGGGTTAGAGGACGACCCACGGGTTAAACGCCGACCCACGGGTTAGAGGACGACCCACGGGTTAGAGGACGACCCACGGGTTAGAGGACGACCCACGGGTTAGAGGACGACCCTCGGGTTAAAGGACGACCCGTCCTTTTAAACGCCGACCCTCGGGTTAAAGGACGACCCGTCCTTTTAAACGCCGACCCACGGGTTAAAGGACGACCCGTCCTTTTAAACACCGACCCACGGGTTAAAGGACGACCCACGGGTTAAAGGACGACCCGTCCTTTTAAACGCCGACCCACGGGTTAAAGGACGACCCACGGGTTAAAGGACGACCCGTCCTTTTAAACGCCGACCCACGGGTTAAAGGACGACCCGTCCTTTTAAACGCCGACCCTCGGGTTAAACGCCGACCCACGGGTTAGAGGACGACCCACGGGTTAGAGGACGACCCACGGGTTAGAGGACGACCCACGGGTTAAAGGACGACCCGTCCTTTTATTCATATGCTGATTCCAATCTTCCCCCAATAAAGAAGTCACACTGATGATGGAAGGGATAAAAACTATTTAATGAGGTACTAATTGTCACTTTGATGCTCACACATTTAAATGCACACACAGAACGGATGTAAAACACAGAACTCCCCCCAGACCCACAGAAACTGATCCCAGACCCACAGAAACGGATCCCAGACCCACAGAAACGGATCCCAGACCCACAGAAACGGATCCCAGACCCACAGAAACGGATCCCAGACCCACAGAAACGGATCCCAGACTGATCCAGACTGATCCAGCAGAGTGGAACACATTAACCAGCAGCACCGCACATCATGGCAGCCATTCAAAGAGGCTTTGAGGAAAAGCTAAAGGAGCAGTACGTAACTGAGGCTTGCTGCGTTGGTCCATTAAAACGAGGCTTTGATGTGAAAACCAGGACAAAGTATCCAGTGGCCTGCAAAAAGTATTTACCCCCTTTGGCAGTTTCAGCCTTGAATATGCAAAATAAATTTTAAAAAAGCATTTTTATTCACCATGATTAGCGCCCTGCCGCTGCGGCGCGATGCTGCCGCCACCGTGCACCTGTGACCGTGGCGATGGTTCAGTTCCTGTCTCACCTGAGGATCTTCTTCCATATCTACACGCTTTCTTATTTTTCCTGAAAGCTAAAGGTCTTTTCTTTCCGGCCACTCTTCAGCAGGTGCAGAAGATGGATGAACTTTGCCCCTGAGCTGTTTGCAGAGCTCCTCGGACTTCAGGGTGCCGCTTCCTGATTAGTGACTCTGGGGCCTCTCAGCACAGGGGGCCCTCCTCGAAGGCCCTGCTTCAACACACCTGATTCAGATCAAACGGATCTCTTCAGGCTTGTTAAGTTCTGCACA
This sequence comes from Leuresthes tenuis, assembly GCF_036924035.1. Lineage (NCBI taxonomy): Eukaryota > Metazoa > Chordata > Actinopteri > Atheriniformes > Atherinopsidae > Leuresthes > Leuresthes tenuis. The sequence goes on along the minus strand of NW_027325375.1, from coordinate 465,371 downwards.
AACCAGCTTTGAGCTCGGGTCTGCTGAAGCAGGGAAACGCCTAAAACCTGCCGCCGCCGGCCCTCCGTTTGACTTCCCCGACATGAGTGACATTAGGCTGCACACGGGGGGCGTTTTTAACCAAATTTATGACATATGAGGGTCATTTGTAGAGCAGAACACGTTTTTTTCCCCATTACTTCACCAAATTGGACCATTTTGAGAGTTAAATTGGAGGATTTAAGGCAAGAGAAACTGAAAAATGGGGGGGGGGGGGGTGTTTCTACAGGCCACTGTAACACCTTTTCAGCCCTTTTCAGCACGATCTTTACACGCCTTCAGAGCTGTGGCGTGGTGACGAACAACAGCAGAAGAAGAAGAAGCCACATCAGCTGGAACAAAGAAGCTTTAATAGCTCGTCCTCCTGCACCCGACGGGACATTTCAGAAGAAGGTTTACAGACTTTAATCATCTGAGTGCAGCTGGCTGCAGGTTCACGTGTCCTTGCGGGAGGGGATGTGTCTGCAGATATAACCAGAGGTGGGGGGTCAGAACTCTGTGTGTGAGTGACTGTAGTCTCGGCTGCCCGCCGGCATCTCGCTGGGCTTCATGAAGATGCCCTCCATGGCCTTCCACAGGCCGTGCTGGCTGGGGCTCGGCATGGCGTGGACCTCCATCTGACCGTGGATGGGCCGGCCGTACTGCTCGCCCGTCACCGACAGCACCGCATCCGTGGCCCTGTGGCGGAAGCGGATGGCCTCCTCGCGTTTCCACACGGATCCCCCACACTGGACTGTCCACTCGTCGAGGTTGTCCCCCTCTCCCTCCTCGCCAAACGCACTCACCTCCTGTGCACACAGGAACAGGAATCAGACGAGCTTTATTCACATGGTTTTAGTTTCTGACATGAACAGCCCTCGGTGCCTCACAGCTTCCTGTTAACTCAGAGCTGTACGAGTCATACAAGGCGCCCTGCTGCACGCCGATGACTGCGCCTCACACTGTGGGACGGTATGCAAAACCTTCCACTGCTGCCACACCGGTTCGACCACATCACCATTTATGCACGTGTGGCCCATTGACTGGAGTAATCATCCACCTCTAAGGACACTTTTCTACTCGTCCTGCTCGACCTCTGACCCCTGCACGGTTTGGGCTGAACTCGCATTTTGTTGACCTGAAGCTTTTCCCCAGAGACTTTCAGTTCAGTGCAGAAACTGTTCTAAGCTCAGGCACATTTCAAATAGTCTGTCCAGAATCTAACTCAGGCTTTAACCCGGTCTCTAACCCGGGCTTTAACTCAGGCTTTAACTCAGGCTTTAACCCAGGCTTTACCTAAGGCTTTAACTCGGGCTCTAACTCGGACTCTAACTCAGGCTTTAACCCAGGCTTTACCTAAGGTTTTAACTCGGACTTTAACTCAGGCTCTAACCCGGGCTTTAACCCAGGCTTTACCTAAGGCTTTACCTAAGGCTTTAACTCAGGCTCTAACCCGGGCTTTAACCCAGGCTTTACCTAAGGCTTTAACTCGGGCTCTAACTCGGGCTCTAACCCGGGCTTTAACCCAGGCTTTAACCCAGGCTTTAACCCAGGCTTTAACTCAGGCTTTAACTCAGGCTTTAACTCAGGCTTTAACTCAGGCTTTAACTCAGGCTTTAACTCAGGCTCTAACCCGGGCTTTAACCCAGGCTTTACCTAAGGCTTTAACTCAGGCTTTAACTCAGGCTTTAACTCAGGCTTTAACTCAGGCTTTAACTCAGGCTTTAACCCAGGCTTTACCTAAGGCTTTAACTCGGGCTCTAACTCGGGCTCTAACCCGGGCTTTAACCCAGGCTTTACCTAAGGCTTTAACTCAGGCTTTAACTCAGGCTTTAACCCAGGCTTTACCTAAGGTTTTAACTCGGACTCTAACTCGGACTCTAACTCGGACTTTAACTCGGACTTTAACTCAGGCTCTAACCAAGGCTTTAACTCAGGCTTTAAACCAAGGCTTTAACTAAAGCTTTAACTCCGACTTTAACTCGGACTTTAACTCGGACTTTAACTCAGGCTCTAACCCGGGCTTTAACCCAGGCTTTACCTAAGGCTTTACCTAAGGCTTTAACTCTGGCTCTAACTCTGGCTCTAACTCGGGCTCTAACCCGGGCTTTAACCCAGGCTTTAACTCGGGCTTTAACTCGGGCTCTAACTCGGACTTTAACTCGGACTTTAACTCGGGCTCTAACTCGGGCTCTAACTCCGACTTTAACTCAGTGTTTCCAGTGCTCATGACCCACCGCCCTGCATGTTTTGGATGTTTCCCTCCTCCACCACACCTGATTCGGCTCTTCATCAGGCCGCTGCAGAGCTGGATGGCGAGCTGATCATTTGAATCAGGTTGAGAAACGCTGCTTTATTTTAGCATTAATGCATATTATTTATCAGTTCCTACCACAGATCTGTCAGAGGCATAAACCTGGCTCACTGCTGATGGATTTTGGGTTTCTGAAGCATTCTAACAATCAGATTTTCTAAATGAGTCCAGCTGTTACAAGGCTGCCTTTTGAGCATGAACCATTTCCTGATCTCTGCAGGAAGCTCTGGGTTAACCCTTCCCCTGACCCCTGACCCCGTCTTCACGCTCTGCTCCTCGTAACGCACCTGGTTAGAGGACAGGGGGGGAGAAGTGGCGGCTGTAACGCACCTGGTTAGAGGACAGGGGGGAGGAGAAGTGGTGGCTGTAACGCACCTGGTTAGAGGACAGGGGGGAGGAGAAGCGGTGGCTGTAACGCACCTGGTTAGAGGACAGGGGGGAGGAGAAGTGGTGGCTGTAACGCACCTGGTTAGAGGACAGGGGGGGAGGAGAAGAGGTGGCTGTAACGCACCTGGTTAGAGGACAGGGGGGAGGAGAAGTGGTGGCTGTAACGCACCTGGTTAGAGGACAGGGGGGAGGAGAAGCGGTGGCTGTAACGCACCTGGTTAGAGGACAGGGGGGGAGGAGAAGCGGTGGCTGTAACGCACCTGGTTAGAGGACGGGGGGGAGGAGAAGTGGTGGCTGTAACGCACCTGGTTAGAGGACGGGGGGGAGGAGAAGTGGTGGCTGTAACGCACCTGGTTAGAGGACGGGGGGGAGGAGAAGTGGTGGCTGTAACGCACCTGGTTAGAGGACAGGGGGGAGGAGAAGCGGTGGCTGTAACGCACCTGGTTAGAGGACGGGGGGGAGGAGAAGTGGTGGCTGTAACGCACCTGGTTAGAGGACAGGGGGGAGGAGAAGCGGTGGCTGTAACGCACCTGGTTAGAGGACGGGGGGGAGGAGAAGTGGTGGCTGTAACGCACCTGGTTAGAGGACAGGGGGGAGGAGAAGCGGTGGCTGTAACGCACCTGGTTAGAGGACAGGGGGGGAGGAGAAGCGGTGGCTGTAACGCACCTGGTTAGAGGACAGGGGGGGAGGAGAAGTGGTGGCTGTAACGCACCTGGTTAGAGGACAGGGGGGGGGGAGAAGAGGTGGCTGTAACGCACCTGGTTAGAGGACAGGGGGGAGGAGAAGTGGTGGCTGTAACGCACCTGGTTAGAGGACAGGGGGGAGGAGAAGCGGTGGCTGTAACGCACCTGGTTAGAGGACAGGGGGGGGGGGGAGAAGCGGTGGCTGTAACGCACCTGGTTAGAGGACGGGGGGGAGGAGAAGAGGTGGCTGTAACGCACCTGGTTAGAGGACAGGGGGGGGGGGAGAAGCGGTGGCTGTAACGCACCTGGTTAGAGGACGGGGGGGAGGAGAAGCGGTGGCTGTAACGCACCTGGTTAGAGGACAGGGGGGGGGGGAGAAGCGGTGGCTGTAACGCACCTGGTTAGAGGACGGGGGGGAGGAGAAGCGGTGGCTGTAACGCACCTGGTTAGAGGACAGGGGGGAGGAGAAGTGGTGGCTGTAACTCACCTGGTTAGAGGACAGGGGGGAGGAGAAGTGGTGGCTGTAACGCACCTGGTTAGAGGACAGGGGGGGGGGGAGAAGCAGTGGCTGTAACGCACCTGGTTAGAGGACAGGGGGGGAGGAGAAGTGGTGGCTGTAACGCACCTGGTTAGAGGACAGGGGGGAGGAGAAGCGGTGGCTGTAACGCACCTGGTTAGAGGACAGGGGGGGGGGGAGGAGAAGCGGTGGCTGTAACGCACCTGGTTAGAGGACAGGGGGGAGGAGAAGTGGTGGCTGTAACGCACCTGGTTAGAGGACAGGGGGGAGGAGAAGCGGTGGCTGTAACGCACCTGGTTAGAGGACAGGGGGGAGGAGAAGCGGTGGCTGTAACGCACCTGGTTAGAGGACAGGGGGGAGGAAAAGCGGTGGCTGTAACGCACCTGGTTAGAGGACAGGGGGGGAGAAGCGGTGGCTGTAACGCACCTGGTTAGAGGACAGGGGGGGAGAAGCGGTGGCTGTAACGCACCTGGTTAGAGGACAGGGGGGAGGAAAAGCGGTGGCTGTAACGCACCTGGTTAGAGGACAGGGGGGAGGAGAAGCGGTGGCTGTAACGCACCTGGTTAGAGGACAGGGGGGGGGGGGAAGTGGTGGCTGTAACGCACCTGGTTAGAGGACAGGGGGGAGGAAAAGTGGTGGCTGTAACGCACCTGGTTAGAGGACAGGGGGGAGGAAAAGTGGTGGCTGTAACGCACCTGGTTAGAGGACAGGGGGGAGGAGAAGTGGTGGCTGTAACGCACCTGGTTAGAGGACAGGGGGGGGGGGGAGTGGTGGCTGTAACGCACCTGGTTAGAGGACAGGGGGGAGGAGAAGTGGCGGCTGTAACGCACCTGGTTAGAGGACAGGGGGGAGGAGAAGTGGTGGCTGTAACGCACCTGGTTAGAGGACAGGGGGGGGGAGAAGTGGCGGCTGTAACGCACCTGGTTAGAGGACAGGGGGGAGGAGAAGTGGTGGCTGTAACGCACCTGGTTAGAGGACAGGGGGGAGGAGAAGTGGTGGCTGTAACGCACCTGGTTAGAGGACAGGGGGGAGGAGAAGCGGTGGCTGTAACGCACCTGGTTAGAGGACAGGGGGGAGGAGAAGTGGTGGCTGTAACGCACCTGGTTAGAGGACAGGGGGGAGGAGAAGCGGTGGCTGTAACGCACCTGGTTAGAGGACAGGGGGGGGGGGGAAGTGGTGGCTGTAACGCACCTGGTTAGAGGACAGGGGGGAGGAGAAGCGGTGGCTGTAACGCACCTGGTTAGAGGACAGGGGGGGAGGAGAAGTGGTGGCTGTAACGCACCTGGTTAGAGGACAGGGGGGGGGGGGAAGTGGTGGCTGTAACGCACCTGGTTAGAGGACAGGGGGGAGGAGAAGTGGTGGCTGTAACGCACCTGGTTAGAGGACAGGGGGGGGGGGGAAGTGGTGGCTGTAACGCACCTGGTTAGAGGACAGGGGGGAGGAGAAGTGGTGGCTGTAACGCACCTGGTTAGAGGACAGGGGGGGAGGAGAAGTGGTGGCTGTAACGCACCTGGTTAGAGGACAGGGGGGGGGGGGGAAGTGGTGGCTGTAACGCACCTGGTTAGAGGACAGGGGGGAGGAGAAGTGGTGGCTGTAACGCACCTGGTTAGAGGACAGGGGGGAGGAGAAGTGGTGGCTGTAACGCACCTGGTTAGAGGACAGGGGGGGGGGGGAAGTGGTGGCTGTAACGCACCTGGTTAGAGGACAGGGGGGAGGAGAAGTGGTGGCTGTAACGCACCTGGTTAGAGGACAGGGGGGAGGAGAAGTGGTGGCTGTAACGCACCTGGTTAGAGGACAGGGGGGAGGAGAAGTGGTGGCTGTAACGCACCTGGTTAGAGGACAGGGGGGGGGGGGAAGTGGTGGCTGTAACGCACCTGGTTAGAGGACAGGGGGGAGGAGAAGTGGTGGCTGTAACGCACCTGGTTAGAGGACAGGGGGGAGGAGAAGTGGTGGCTGTAACGCACCTGGTTAGAGGACAGGGGGGGGGGGAGTGGTGGCTGTAACGCACCTGGTTAGAGGACAGGGGGGAGGAGAAGTGGTGGCTGTGCAGGTTGCGGCCCGTGTTGACGTGCGTGAGGCGAATCGTCTGCCCACACTTCACTGGAGTACCCCGATGGCACAAAGTGTCCCCGGTACCACGAACCCTCCAGTAGCTGTTACTGTCCTCCACCGCCGTGACCCCCGTCACAGACTGCTGCCCACTGCCTGTGTCACAGACCAGGAAGAGAAAGTCAGGATTTATGGATGCAAATCGTTGCCACAGTTCCAGCAGCGAGCTCCAAATGTTGCAAAAGTCCACCTTCAGCACACCTGTATGCACTGCCTTCATCTATTCCTGTATTTGTTGCTGTCCGGCTTGAAGGGAGACATGAAAACTATCCTCCCATCAATAGCCGGAAGTAATTCAGCTAAGTCACGTGATCGATTTCAGCCCACCGACCATTTGACAACTTAACTACAGCAATCTAAACTAAATTAATCCACAACCACCCTTATCCTGCTTCGTGTTGAATCCCTTTAGAAAAGCTGGTTAATTAATTTTTAATAATATTTTAGGTGCACCACTGTGACAGCATCCATTATGTCACCATGGACACGGAAATGCACAATTTCATACTCACACTGACAAATAAATAAGCAATTGCACTGGAAGTCGATATTTTGGTTTGTTTATGAATCTTTAGTCGATAAAAAATGTAATAAAATGAAGAGGAGACTCACCGGATCCGTAGCGCACATCGTGAGAGTGTAATCTCACATTGTGCTTCACATTCAGCAGTTTAATGACTGAGCCGCACGTCACAAAGCTCAGCTCCGTTTCCAGCGACAGCCCGAACACGCAGGATAGCACTAAGAAAAAGGCCGGCGCATATTTATGGTCGACATTATAGTTTAAGTAAGCCATTCCGACTCCAGCTGTAGCTCAAGCAGTCGCCAGTGCTAGAAGATTTCTGTCATTCTGTAACGCTACGTCATTACAGTTGTAAACTGTCCCAATGGGAAGTTAAACAGCGCCCCTAGCAACTCGGAGTGGTAACGACACGGGTCTTTGGGGGGCTTTCGGTTTATTTCAGGCTACTTTAGGCAACCCTTTTTAATTAATCCCTTGATAAATCATATGTTAAAACAGCTAAACTCCCAGCCATCTTGACCGTTGCTACAATTTGCCGACCGACGTCTTTGTGTCGTTTTGTGCACACTCGAAAATGAACCAGCAGGGGGCGGTGTTTTGGTGCCTTTTGGAAGTAGCCTTACTGCATCCAGGTGTAGCGTCAAAATCTGTGACCTGTTAGATTCAGGACGATAGGAGGTTGTATTGTCGTTGCATAAACGACATAATTATGTTTATAGAATATAAGAAGCTTCCTGTGTGGCGCGTATTTCAGAGATTTTGATATCTTGAGCATTATTCTGACTTAGTGTTGGCTCTAAAGGTTCAGAAAAAGGATGTGCTTGCAAATCCGATTTACTTCAGAAGAAATGGCAAAATCGCACACATTATTATATCTAACAGCTCTTCAGCATGTGGATTCTGACCGATAGTTTAAAGCTGATATAAGATCATGATCTGACCAAACAAACACTATATTAGGGGGGATAGAGCTACAGGTTCAAGCCAACATGGCAAGAACTGGCGTGATAACAAAAGAAAACATGTTTAATCACTTGAGAAATACTTTTTAAAATAATTTTTTCAATATATATATATATAAGTACCCAACCGGATATATGCTCACTTCATTTTAACAGGTTGTAATTGTACTACTTTATTGTAGAGAATACAATAACTGAGCAATATAAGGGAAGCAAAAACAAGCAAAATACTTTTCAATCACGTGACATTTCTAACATTCTTAAAGATTCTTAAACTATTTCAGCTAAAATAATCCTTTTCCATGTGTCTGATCGCCTGCTCCAGACTTCACGCCAGTTGATGGCGGTAATGAATCTGCTCGGCGGCGTGTTACGAACACAAAGGTGGGGGAAGAATCCGATGGGTAACAGAAATTGACGGTACACCGGAATTGTCATCACGCCGCTTGTTCTCGGCCATTTTTACAAGTGCAAGCTCCGAAACACAAAACACAACACATAGCGGTTATTACTCTTAATTATTTTTTGGGACTTTATCACCATATTAAGACGTGTAAGTCCAACTTCATCGTGGTCCTTTTTTTTGCCATGTCTACGTTGTGCTGTTAAAGCTAACCGTCGCTCAAGCTGGTTGTTGTCGTACAGGCTAACTCGATGCTATGCTAAAGCTTTACCTAGCTAATGTTGGACTCCGAGTGGGTTCGGAGGCCTTGCTTTGATTTCTGCAGTGGTTCGCTTGCTCAGGCTATATTTTCGTTGCTATTTGAGATGTTGCTGAGAACAAAAACGTTTTGAAGGACTAGAGAATTAATAATTAGCTAGTTGTTGAAATGCGCTTCACTAGCTAACCTGCTAATATTGATTAGCATCGTCGGTGGTTGCTAGCTGATGAGGATAACATTAGCTAAAAGGCTTATATTTCTATTTTACAGCGATTTAATAGGCAGTTGGTTCACAAGTACGCGTTAATGTGTCCTCTGGATAATGGCAGCCACCGTTGGATGTGAAGCAGACTGCCTGTATTGAGCATCTCCGCCGCTTTTTTCTGTGCGCAATGCGACATTTAGACGTGATTTTTTTCTTCTCGACCTCGAAAGTTGCATCTTTCTGTTTTGCTTTTTTAAAATTTTGTAACTTAGAAATTTCAACCCAGTTTTAGAGCGATAGCCACTGCCAAGTCGACTGCCAGCACTTGTAGTATTAATGAGTATTAATGTCGTTTGTTGAAAGGACTTTGCTTTATAAAATGTGCCACAAAGCTTTGGGATTTCCTCTTGTAATATATGCTCTTATGAATCGTTTTTAGCTAATTGTGTAAAAGTGAATTAAAAAAATACAGATATGAATAGGGTTACTGTAAGAGAAACCGTGTAGAAACAAGATTCCTCTGTTTGAATTACAGTAAATGTATTCAAATAAATATTTATATGCACATAATAAACAGCCTGGATCAACCGGTCAGGATTGAATCTACAGTATTTTCAGGGGCATTTAAAATGCAAAATCTTTAAATTACATAAAGGGGGGTTGAAGAAACCCGGATATTTCAGTGTGAAACTGTTGTGTCATTAATAATTTAAAGAATAATTTAATATCTGTGCCAGGAGATGACTTTAACGTCCGGTGATGCTAACGTCTTCTTGCCTGCTTTCACCAGGATCGGCTGCCATGTCGGACTTTATTGAGAGCGAGGCAGAGGAATCGGAGGAGGAGTTTGAGGAGAAGGATCTTAAGCCTAAGAAGACTCAGAGATTCTTAGAGGAAGATGGTAAGATCCGAAGGCTTTTAGCTTTGGAAATGTGTTTAAGAGCCAGACTTCTGTGCTTTGCAGACAACTCTCCTGTCTGTTTTACACCAGATGAGGAGGAAGATGTTGTCAACCCAGAGGAACAAGATGAGCATGGAAATTTGCGGGGTTTGATCGATGATGGAGATGAGGATGGAGAGGAGGATGAGGAACCCGGAAGGAGTGGAAGTGGAGGAGGGAGCGACTCAGAGGAGGAAGTGAGGCACCGACGGAAAAAGCGCAGTGAGTTCATAAAGACTTCATTAAAGCTCGTAAAAAACCATCCTGAACCATCCTTCAGTCGATGGTTCAGACGTTTGGAGACGAACCTTTAAACTAATCTTGCCAAATCCGTTGAAAAGTTCTTTATTTCTGGAGGCTTTGAGCTTTTGGAAAGTCTGCTGTTCGTAGACTCTGGTACTGAGGAGCGTTGTTTGGGTTTGATGAGTCAAACTTCTTTAAAGGTCATTTCACACAACCAGAGGAAAACAGAGACCCTGTTAAGCTCCTCTGGTTATTCACACAGCCCCACATCAGTGCTTCTACCCATCAAGCTGGGAGAATCAGCCTCACCTGTACTCACCGTTTCCCCTCTTTTACAAACTCTGCTGGCGTATCATCAGCCTCTGACGTTCTCTGCTTGAAGGTCACATGTGAAGCTGAAGTATACGACACGCTCAGTTTGTGTCGGTCGATAACTGAGAAGCTCTGATGTTCCGTTGCTGTGATGCTGCTCTGTTTCTCTCCCCAGGGACTGGTAAAGGAAACCAGAGGGATGCAGGCACTGCTGGCCTCACATTCTCTAGACTTTTTCTGGAGGTGTTGCATTGGAGAATCTAACATTATTATTATTATCACTGCTGAGTTTTCTGTGCCAGTCTCAAAAATGAGTGAAAGAATGAGTGAAAGTGTCACAAATCAGTGGTACGCCTGCACTAAGATGTGGGACTAACGGGTGAATTTACTGAAAACCAGGAAAACGAGTCCGTTTACCATTCCTCTGACTTCATGTCTCAGATTAAAAACTCTCATTTTAAACAAACTCTTCACAGATTTCAGATTAGTCTTGATTTTGTACCTTGGAGGAAACAATGAAACTGATCTGATTGGTATTTTTTCAGCTGTGAATTCTCTGTATAATACTGAACTGCTGAATTTATGTGGAAAGAGTTGATCTAAAACACTGAAGAATGATTATTAAGCTAATTTCTATCATCTGTGAAGCAGGAAATGCTTCTTTTTTCAGGAAGTTAGAGCCAGACCCAGCTATCTATTCCGGTTAAATGTTCCTCATGTTTTTTCTTTGTCTTTATCCATAAAGTCCATTTTGATAGGAAATATTATTAACTTGCTGCAGTTATACAGATTATTGGTCTGAATTATGAGCTAAATATGCCAAAAAGAAGCACATTTAGAGTTTTTACAGTGGTGTAAATGCATCGTATCTCCAGGCTGGTTCCTCTCTTAGAGACTTTCTGTCTCCGTAGATTATGACGACTACCTGGATGACGACGATCTCGACCTAATTGAGGAAAATTTGGGTGTGAAAGTAAAAAGAAGGGTGAGTACGGCTTTAAGTGAATATCTCCGGTGGGTAATTGGAGAAAGGATTTCCACCGTTAGCCTCACGTTTAGCACCAAGCCGCTGATGCTCTGCCCGTCTTGTGTCACAGAAGAAGAAATATGACCGCGTAAAGACGCTGGACGACGATGAAGAAGACGATGACGAGAAGGACCTGATTGCAGACGAGATCTTTCACGGAGATGGCGACGGCGAGCTGGAGGAAGGCGAAGCCGTCGAGGAGCCGCTCCAACATGGAGATGATGACGAGGAGGGAGAAGATGAAGAGTCAGGTTGGCAAAAATCTCTTTACAAGTGAACTAAATGATGAGGAAGTAAACATGGTAACTGAATCAGCTTGAAATGTGAGCCTTCTGTTCCACAGATATAGATGATTTTATTGTGGATGATGACGGCCAACCCATCACCAAGAAGAGGGGCAAGAAGTTCTCCGGATACACAGATGCGTGAGTGTTTTTCTGTAAATCTGGGGATATTTCTACCTTTAGGGAAAGGTTGGGAAAGGAAGTGTTGAATCTTTCTGCCTCGTTCCACAGAGCCCTGCAGGAAGCTCAGGAGATTTTTGGTGGCGACTTCGACTTTGCGGATTTTGACGCAGACGCTTATGACCAAGGCGAAGAGGAGGAAGAGGATCAAGATGAAGAGGGCTGGGACCGACCCAAGAAGCAGACGAAGAGGAGGCTGGGGAGAAAGAGCATCTTTGAGATATATGAGCCCAGTGAGCTGGAAAGCAGTCACATGACGGACCAGGACAATGAGATCCGGTCTACAGACATGCCCGAGAGGTTCCAGGTGCGTGGTCATGGGTCAGGGGGTCGTTGGCGTGTTTATTTTGTGATGCTGAGGCTGGTGGTTTTTGTGCTTTGCAGTTACGATCCATCCCCGTTAAACCTGCTGAAGATGATGAGCTGGAAGAGGAAGCAGAGTGGATCTTCAGACATGGGTTCTCTACTCTGACCATCTCCATGCAGGTACAACCAACTGCAACCTGGGAAAACACCAAATAACAGCTGGCATTCAGTGTGGTCTGAGGCCATAGACCTTTCCCTCATTAGAACAGAAATAAATCTTCCTTTCTGTCACCAACAGGAAAGCACGGATTATCTTGACAGAGGAACAACCACAAACTTCAGCAGAAAAGGACCCAGCACAATCGCCAAGATCAAAGAGGCCCTTAACTTCATGAGGAATCAACAGTTTGAGGTACTTCAAATCACCTGTATGTCAGACTATAGTCTGTCAGTCTATAGTCTGTCAGTCTGTACTATTTCAGTCTGTAGTCTGTCAGTCTGTCAGTCTGTACTATTTCAGTCTGTAGTCTGTCAGTCTGTACTATTTCAGTCTATAGTCTGCAGTCTGTCAGTCTGTAGTCAGTCTGTAGTCTGTCAGTCTGTAGTCTGTCAGTCTATAGTCTGTCAGTCTATAGTCTGTCAGTCTGTACTATTTCAGTCTGTAGTCTGTCAGTCTGTACTATTTCAGTCTGTAGTCTGTCAGTCTGTACTATTTCAGTCTATAGTCTGCAGTCTGTAGTCTGTCAGTCTATAGTCTGTCTATAGTCTGTCAGTCTGTACTCTTTCAGTCTATAGTCTGTCAGTCTGTACTCTTTCAGTCTATAGTCTGTCAGTCTGTACTCTTTCAGTCTATAGTCTGTCAGTCTGTACTCTTTCAGTCTATAGTCTGTCAGTCTGTACTCTTTCAGTCTATAGTCTGTCAGTCTGTACTCTTTCAGTCTATAGTCTGTCAGTCTGTACTATTTCAGTCTGTAGTCTGTCAGTCTGTACTATTTCAGTCTGTAGTCTGTCAGTCTGTACTCTTTCAGACTATAGTCTGTCAGTCTGTAGTATTTCAGTCTGTAGTCTGTCAGTCTGTACTATTTCAGTCTGTAGTCTGTCAGTCTGTACTATTTCAGTCTATAGTCTGTCAGTCTGTAGTCTGTCAGTCTGTAGTCTGTCAGTCTGTACTATTTCAGTCTGTAGTCTGTCAGTCTGTACTATTTCAGTCTATAGTCTGCAGTCTGTCAGTCTGTAGTCAGTCTATAGTCTGTAGTCTGTCAGTCTGTAGTCTGTCAGTCTATAGTCTGTCAGTCTATAGTCTGTCAGTCTGTACTATTTCAGTCTGTAGTCTGTCAGTCTGTACTATTTCAGTCTGTAGTCTGTCAGTCTGTACTATTTCAGTCTATAGTCTGCAGTCTGTAGTCTGTCAGTCTATAGTCTGTCTATAGTCTGTCAGTCTGTACTCTTTCAGTCTATAGTCTGTCAGTCTGTACTCTTTCAGTCTATAGTCTGTCAGTCTGTACTCTTTCAGTCTATAGTCTGTCAGTCTGTACTCTTTCAGTCTATAGTCTGTCAGTCTGTACTCTTTCAGTCTATAGTCTGTCAGTCTGTACTATTTCAGTCTGTAGTCTGTCAGTCTGTACTATTTCAGTCTGTAGTCTGTCAGTCTGTACTCTTTCAGACTATAGTCTGTCAGTCTGTAGTATTTCAGTCTGTAGTCTGTCAGTCTGTACTATTTCAGTCTGTAGTCTGTCAGTCTGTACTATTTCAGTCTATAGTCTGTCAGTCTGTACTATTTCAGTCTGTAGTCTGTCAGTCTGTACTATTTCAGTCTATAGTCTGTCAGTCTGTACTATTTCAGTCTATAGTCTGCAGTCTGTCAGTCTGTACTATTTCAGTCTATAGTCTGTCAGTCTGTACTATTTCAGTCTGTAGTCTGTCAGTCTGTACTATTTCAGTCTATAGTCTGTCAGTCTGTAGTCTGTCAGTCTGTACTATTTCAGTCTGTAGTCTGTCAGTCTGTACTATTTCAGTCTATAGTCTGCAGTCTGTCAGTCTGTAGTCTGTCAGTCTGTACTATTTCAGTCTGTAGTCTGTCAGTCTGTACTATTTCAGTCTATAGTCTGCAGTCTGTCAGTCTATAGTCTGTCAGTCTGTAGTCTGTCAGTCTGTACTATTTCAGTCTGTAGTCTGTCAGTCTGTACTATTTCAGTCTATAGTCTGCAGTCTGTCAGTCTGTACTATTTCATCTATAGTCTGCAGTCTGTCAGTCTGTACTCTTTCAGTCTGTAGTCTGTCAGTCTATAGTCTGTCAGTCTGTACTATTTCAGTCTATAGTCTGTCAGTCTGTACTATTTCAGTCTATAGTCTGTCAGTCTGTACTATTTCAGTCTATAGTCTGTCAGTCTGTACTCTTTCAGTCTATAGTCTGTCAGTCTGTACTCTTTCAGTCTATAGTCTGTCTATAGTCTGTCAGTCTGTACTATTTCAGTCTATAGTCTGTCAGTCTGTACTATTTCAGTCTATAGTCTGTCAGTCTGTACTATTTCAGTCTGTAGTCTGTCAGTCTGTCTTTAGGAGACCAAAATGTAACTCTTTGTTAAACACTTTTCTTTCTGTTGAAGGTCCCGTTCATAGCTTTCTACAGAAAAGAATATGTGGAACCAGAGCTCAATATCAACGACCTGTGGAAGGTGTGGCAGTGGGATGAAAAGGTATCGTTTTCATGCGTTTTTATGTGAAATCGGTCAGAGTTGAGATGAAGTTTATGAAATAAAACAGATGTTCTTCATCTTCTCCCCACCAGTGGACTCAGCTGAAGACGCGGAAGCAGAACCTGACCCGCCTGTTTCAGAAGATGCAGTCCTACCAGTTTGAGCAGATATCTGCTGACCCGGACAAACCTTTGGCTGATGGCATCCGTCCTTTGGACACCGCTGACATGGAGAGGTACAGATCCAGACTGAGCCTTCTGTGCTGTCTTTGGTTTTGATCGCTCTAAACAAGGAGCAATTGCATTGAATTAAACCCCTTTTTATATATGTTTAAAGGCTGAAAGATGTGCAGACTCTGGAGGAACTGGGTGATGTGTACAATCACTTTTTGCTCTACTACGGCCGGGACATCCCTAAGATGCAGAACGCTGCTAAAGCCACCAAGAAGAGGCTCAAGAAGATCAAAGAGGTGTCAGAAGATGGTAAGTCGGGTTTTAGAAGATCATGGCTGGAAACTAAAGGATTATTATTATTAAACCGTGTGTTAACCTCAGGTGAGGAGGAGGAGCTGGAAGTGGAGGAAGAGGAGGAACCGAAGGGGCCTGATCTGAAGTTGGCATCTCGTAGGGACATGTACAGCATCTGTCAGAGCGTGGGACTCGGTGAGTCATTTCTCCTGCTGTGGACACAGTCTCACAGTTTAAAAACCCCGGCTACAGTCTCTTCTGTCGCTTCTTTACTGCAGACGGCCTGGCCAAAAAGTTTGGATTGACTCCAGAGCAGTTTGGAGAGAATTTGAGAGACAGTTATCAGCGGCACGAGACGGAGCAGTTCCCCGCCGAGCCTCTAGAGCTGGCCAAAGACTACGTTTGCAGTCAGTTCGCCACTCCTGAGGCGGTGCTGGAGGGAACCAGGTACATGGTCGCCATGCAGATCGCCCGAGAGCCTCTGGTCAGACACGTGCTCCGTCAGACCTTCCAGGAGAGGGCCAAGATCAACACCAAACCCACAAAGAAGGGCAAAAAGGTTCGGCTGGGTTTGAGGGCAGAGGTCTTCCTGAACACAGGTTACCTTCCTGAACTCATCTCTTGTTACTGTCCAATAGGAGGTTGACGAGGCCCACTTTGCCTACTCCTTCAAGTATCTGAAGAACAAGCCTGTGAAGGAGCTGAATGGGGACCAGTTCCTGAAGATGTGCCTGGCAGAAGATGAGGGGCTGCTTTCCATTGATATCTGTATAGATTTGATAGGGGTCAAGGGGTAAGTAGATCTTTTTGATTGAATCAGTTATGCAGACGTCCCTAAGAGGAATTTCCTGTCTTTATTAGGCAGGCATGAAGGATATTTTCCAGCTGTCAGCTTTATTTAAGCCCATCAGACACAGCGTAGAGTTCTGTTTATAGCATCTGCTGTCAGAGGAAAGATGAGCTGCTCAGGCTCCCCTGAGCTTCACCTTTCAGGGAGAAAACTGTAGCTTCATTGTTTTTATCCATCATCCTGGCAGGTAAAATAATTTGTAACCGGCTCTTCTTCTTGTCTCCATTATTCCCCTTTTTCAGGTACGCTGGGGACCAGACGTACTTTGATGAGATCAAGCAGTTCTACTACAGGGATGAGTTCAGTCACCAGGTGCAGGAGTGGAACAGGCAGCGGACTTTAGCCATCGAGAGAGCTCTCAATCAGTTTCTCTACCCTCAGATGGCCAAAGAACTCAAGAGCAAACTCATCGCTGAGGCCAAAGAGAGCATCGTAAAGGTGAAGCGTCTGTTTTCTGATTGGCTGCTTTATTGCTTTACCTTAACACTGTGAAGTAAATGTAGTTTATTTCTACAGCCCTTTACAACAATCCATCTCGGTTTACAGCAGATAATAAATAGAGAAAAGAATAAGTAAAAAAAACAATAAAATAACAGTAAAAAAACAATAAAATAACAGTAAAATCAATAAAATGACAGCAAAATTGAATAAGATAATATAAAAGTGTCACCATACTACTGGGTATTAAAAGCCATCTGAAATAAGTATGTTTTTAGCCCAGATTTAAAGAGGTCAGAGGTCAGAAATAAGATGCATCTGAGGGGGGGGGCTTATTCCAGAGCCTGGGGGCAGCAGCAGAAAAGGCTCGGTCACCCCAGGGCTTTTATTTTGACCTGAACACTTCCAACAAAAGTTGATTTGTTGACCTCAGAGCTCTGCCAGGGTTACAGTTAAAAGCTCAGATAAATACAATGGGGTGAGGGTTACAAAACAATAAAATAACAGTAAAAAACAATAAAATAACAGTAAAAAACAATAAAATAACAGTAAAAAACAATAAAATGACAGTAAAAAACAATAAAATAACAGTAAAAAGCAATAAAATAACAGTAAACACAATAAAATAGCAGTAAAAAACAATAAAATAGCAGTAAAAAACAATAAAATAACAGTAAAAAACAATAAAATAGCAGTAAAAAACAATAAAATAGCAGTAAAAAACAATAAAATAGCAGTAAAAAACAATAAAATAGCAGTAAAAAACAATAAAATAACAGTAAAAATCAATAAAATAACAGTAAAAAACAATAAAATAACAGTAAAAAACAATAAAATAACAGTAAAAAACAATAACATAACAGTAAAAAACAATAACATAACAGTAAAAAACAATAAAATAACAGTAAAAAACAATAAAATAGCAGTAAAAAGCAATAAAATAACAGTAAAAAACAATAAAATAACAGTAAAAAACAATAGAATAACAGTAAAAAACAATAAAATAACAGTAAAAAACAATAGAATAACAGTAAAAAACAATAAAATAACAGTAAAAAACTATAAAATAGCAGTAAAATCAATAAAATAACAGTAAAAAGCAATAAAATAACAGTAAACACAATAAAATAGCAGTAAAAAACAATAAAATAACAGTAAAAAACAATAAAATAACAGTAAAAAACAATAAAATAACAGTAAAAATCAATAAAATAACAGTAAAAAACAATAAAATAACAGTAAAAATCAATAAAAGAACAGTAAAAAACAATAAAATAACAGTAAAAAACAATAAAATAGCAGTAAAATCAATAAAATAACAGTAAAAGCAACAAAATGCAGCAAAATTGAATAAGATAATATAAAAGTGTCTATTAAAGGGTATTAAAAGCCATCTGAAATTAGTTTTTAGCCCTGATTTAAAGTAGAGCTAATCAGCACTTCTGGTCCTTCTGGTTCTCCTGTTTTAGAACATTTGCAAACTAACTAAACGATTTGTTTGCTTTTCGTCTCATGTTCTTCCTTTCTTTCTCCTTGAAGTCCTGCTGTCGCCGGCTGTATAACTGGCTGAAGGTGGCTCCCTACAGGCCTGATCAGCAGGTGGAGGAGGACGATGACCTGATGGATGAGAGTCAGGGCAAAGGCATCCGGGTGCTGGGTGTTGCCTACGCTCCCAGCAGGTGGGATTCCAGCCTTTTCCTGCCTGTATAAGCACAGCTGAAGCAACAGTTCATGACTGTAATCTTTACTCTGGCAGGGACACACCTGTCTTCTGTGCTCTGATCAACGGGGAAGGAGAGGTGGTGGACTTCCTCCGGCTGCCTTACTTCATGAAGAGGAGGAATGCCTTTCGGGAGGATGAGCGAGAGAAGAAGGTACAAGCAGAGAACGCCATTTTCCCGCCTTGCAGCTCTTTGTTTCAGCTTTTTAAACAGTGAATTCTTTCTTCTGCAGGCCAACGATATAGAAAACCTTAAAAAGTTTCTGTCCAGCAAGAAGCCTCATGTTGTAGCAGTGGCTGGAGAAAACCGGTAAGACTTTAGATGATTGTAATTTTAACATTTGGCCTGATTAACAGCTGGGAAAGTTTATTTATATGGCACATGTCCCTTAGAGCTGAGCTGATAGTGAAGTTCTCTGGTGGTAGATCTATAATCTGTCTGAGGTCACACAAACCCAGATAATTCATATATTAACCAGGCACAGCGAGGGAGGCTCACTGGTATGGCAGCAGAACATTTTGATCTCCACATGCAGCGACTTTGAGACGAAACTTTGTCTGTAGAACAGAAATCCAGCTGCCCTGCCTGTCTGGAGCCTCAGAGGAATGCAGTCCATCAACCTTAAGCTAAATCTAATTTGGATGTTTGGAAAACTGTGTCCTCCTGAGCAGCATTTAGGTCAAATAATTACGTGTTGTATGTGCAGAGATGCCCAAATGATCATGGAGGACATAAAGAGGACCATCAGTGAGCTGGAGCAGGAGTCCTCTCTGCCTGCTGTTGGAGTGGAACTGATAGACAACGAGTTGGCCACATTGTACATGAACAGCAAGAAGTCTGAGGTGCCCCGACTCCTCCATACGCATCAGTCACTGTTCGCCTTTGGCCCTCAGGCTCACTTTCCCCCTCTTTTCTCCCCGCTGTGCAGGCGGACTTTAGGGATTATCCTCACTTGCTGCGGCAGGCGGTGTCGATAGCCAGAAAGATTCAGGACCCCCTGGTGGAGTACGCTCAGGTGTGCAGCACAGACGAGGACATCCTGTGCCTTAAACTGCACCCGCTGCAGGTGAGAGACTCGCGTGCTTTCATGGCTCTGTGGGCCGGGTTTTTCTCTTTGGCTGCATGTTGTGTCACAAACAGCCTGTTGATTCAATTCAATTCAATTCAGTTTTATTTATAAAGCGCCAGATTACAACAATTACAGTCATCTCAAGGCACTTAAGTAATAAAGTCCAATTCAAGCCAATTGGAATTCAATTCATTGTAATAATAATCCAATTAATTCATATGGAGCCAATTCAAAAAAATAATATCCGAGCTAAGGAAACCAACAGATTGGACCGAAACTTGTCTTCAGTCCAATCTCCCGTCCTGAGCCTGAGGGACTGTGGAAAGGAACGACTCCCTTTAACAGGAAGAAACCTCTGGCAGAACCAGAACCAGGAAGAAACCTCTGGCAGAACCAGAACCAGGAAGAAACCTCTGGCAGAACCAGGAAGAAACCTCTGGCAGAACCAGAACCAGGAAGAAACCTCTGGCAGAACCAGAACCAGGAAGAAACCTCTGGCAGAACCAGAACCAGGAAGAAACCTCTGGCAGAACCAGGAAGAAACCTCTGGCAGAACCAGGAAGAAACCTCTGGCAGAACCAGGAAGAAACCTCTGGCAGAACCAGAACCAGGAAGAAACCTCTGGCAGAACCAGACCCAGGAAGAAACCTCTGGCAGAACCAGGAAGAAACCTCTGGCAGAACCAGGAAGAAACCTCTGGCAGAACCAGAACCAGGAAGAAACCTCTGGTAGAACCAGAACCAGGAAGAAACCTTTGGCAGAACCAGGAAGAAACCTCTGGCAGAACCAGAACCAGGAAGAAACCTCTGGCAGAACCAGGAAGAAACCTCTGGCAGAACCAGACTCAGGAAGAAACCTCTGGCAGAACCAGAACCAGGAAGAAACCTTTGGCAGAACCAGGAAGAAACCTCTGGCAGAACCAGAACCAGGAAGAAACCTCTGGCAGAACCAGAACCAGGAAGAAACCTCTGGCAGAACCAGAACCAGGAAGAAACCTCTGGCAGAACCAGGAAGAAACCTCTGGCAGAACCAGAACCAGGAAGAAACCTCTGGCAGAACCAGAACCAGGAAGAAACCTCTGGCAGAACCAGAACCAGGAAGAAACCTCTGGCAGAACCAGGAAGAAACCTCTGGCAGAACCAGACTCAGGAAGAAACCTCTGGCAGAACCAGAACCAGGAAGAAACCTCTGGCAGAACCAGAACCAGGAAGAAACCTCTGGCAGAACCAGGAAGAAACCTCTGGCAGAACCAGGAAGAAACCTCTGGCAGAACCAGAACCAGGAAGAAACCTCTGGCAGAACCAGACCCAGGAAGAAACCTCTGGCAGAACCAGGAAGAAACCTCTGGCAGAACCAGGAAGAAACCTCTGGCAGAACCAGAACCAGGAAGAAACCTCTGGTAGAACCAGAACCAGGAAGAAACCTTTGGCAGAACCAGGAAGAAACCTCTGGCAGAACCAGAACCAGGAAGAAACCTCTGGCAGAACCAGGAAGAAACCTCTGGCAGAACCAGACTCAGGAAGAAACCTCTGGCAGAACCAGAACCAGGAAGAAACCTTTGGCAGAACCAGGAAGAAACCTCTGGCAGAACCAGAACCAGGAAGAAACCTCTGGCAGAACCAGAACCAGGAAGAAACCTCTGGCAGAACCAGAACCAGGAAGAAACCTTTGGCAGAACCAGGAAGAAACCTCTGGCAGAACCAGAACCAGGAAGAAACCTCTGGCAGAACCAGAACCAGGAAGAAACCTCTGGCAGAACCAGAACCAGGAAGAAACCTCTGGCAGAACCAGAACCAGGAAGAAACCTCTGGCAGAACCAGGAAGAAACCTCTGGCAGAACCAGACTCAGGAAGAAACCTCTGGCAGAACCAGAACCAGGAAGAAACCTCTGGCAGAACCAGAACCAGGAAGAAACCTCTGGCAGAACCAGGAAGAAACCTCTGGCAGAACCAGAACCAGGAAGGGTGTCCATCCGCCTCGACCAGCTGGGGTTTGAGAAGACAGAAAAGAGGGAAAAGAGGGGGGGAAAACACCATAACACCATTCAAAGGATACCTGCTGGAACAGGGAAACACAAGTTAATAACCACAATAATGTCACAGGGACATAAAATCATTAGAGAAATTAAACAGGAGGAAAAAGAGAGGAAAGGGAGGAAAGGTGGGACAGATGAGGTCCCCCAGCAGGCTGGGCCTATAGCAGCAGAACTATGGGATGTTTCAGGATCACCTGAGCCATCCCTAACTATAAGCTTTATCAGAAAGGAAAGTTTTAAGCCTAATCTTAAAAGTGGAAAGGGTGTCTGCTTCCCGGACATTTACTGGCAGCTTGTGATGTAGGATGGTTTTGGCCAACCTCCAGGAGCAGTGACAGCTTCTCTGAACCTTCAGAACAGCATGAATATAGGGTCTTTACGTGTGAAACTCTGCTGTTCCTCAGGAGCACGTCGTTAAGGAGGACCTGCTGTGCGCTCTCTACTGTGAGTTCATTAATCGAGTGAACGAGGTCGGCGTAGACGTGAACCGGGCCATCGCCCACCCCCACACCCAGAGCCTGGTGCAGTATGTCTGTGGTTTGGGCCCCAGGAAGGGCTCCCACCTGCTGAAGGTAGGGTTCTGGTGCCAGCATGAGGAGGTGTGCTGCTGCCAGCTCACTCCATATCAGCCCTCATCACAACTGTGCTTCTCTGATCTCTGAAGATTCTGAAGCAGAACAACACTCGTCTGGAGAACCGAACTCAGCTGGTCACCATGTGCCACATGGGACCCAAAGTGTTCATCAACTGTGCCGGTTTCATAAAGATTGACACTGCATCACTCGGGGACAGGTTGGTATATTTTCAGATCCTTCAGGTATCTCCCATCAGCCCAGATATACAGATGTTAGACTGCGGTTTCTCTCAAATCCACCTGACAGCACGGACTCGTACATCGAGGTTCTGGACGGTTCTCGCGTCCACCCTGAGACGTACGAGTGGGCTCGCAAGATGGCTGTCGATGCCCTGGAGTACGACGAGTCTGCAGAGGATGCAAACCCAGCTGGGGCTCTGGAGGAGATCTTAGAGAATCCAGAACGCCTCAAAGATCTAGATCTGGACGCCTTTGCTGAGGAGCTGGAGAGACAGGTGGGCTTTATTCATTCTGTCGTAGATGAGCATCAGTAACTTAATGGATATTATGTCCCATTTAAGGCATTTAAGGCAGAGGAGCACATCAGTCCAGCTGTGAGGTCTTTCCACCGGCTGCCGGTCCATCAGAGGATAGACTTTAAGGTTCTGATGCCGGTCCATCAGAGGATAGACTTTAAAGTTCTGATGCCGGTCCATCAGAGGATAGACTTTAAAGTTCTGATGCCGGTCCATCAGAGGATAGACTTTAAAGTTCTGATGCCGGTCCATCAGAGGATAGACTTTAAAGTTCTGATGCCGGTCCATCAGAGGATAGACTTTAAAGTTCTGATGCCGGTCCATCAGAGGATAGACTTTAAAGTTCTGATGCCGGTCCATCAGAGGATAGACTTTAAAGTTCTGATGCCGGTCCATCAGAGGATAGACTTTAAAGTTCTGATGCCGGTCCTTCAGAGGATAGACTTTAAGGTTCTGATGCCGGTCCATCAGAGGATAGACTTTAAAGTTCTGATGCCGGTCCATCAGAGGATAGACTTTAAGGTTCTGATGCCGGTCCATCAGAGGATAGACTTTAAAGTTCTGATGCCGGTCCATCAGAGGATAGACTTTAAGGTTCTGATGCCGGTCCATCAGAGGATAGACTTTAAAGTTCTGATGCTGGTCCATCAGAGGATAGACTTTAAGGTTCTGATGCCGGTCCATCAGAGGATAGACTTTAAGGTTCTGATGCTGGTCCATAAAGCTCTGACCTCTGACCTCCTGACCCACTGTGAACCTCCCAGACCCCTCAGGTCATCTGGATCCGGTTCTTTATCAGTTCCCAGAGTCAGAACCAGACCTGGAGGAGCTGCATTCAGCTTCTATGCTCCACATGTCTGGAACAAACTCCCAGAAAGCCTCAGATCAGCTGAAACTCTCAGGATTTAAGTCCAGGCTGAAGAAACATTTGAATAAGTTTCAAAACGGAATCATATTTTAACTGATTTTATCTTTCATATATATAATTTTTTCTGATTTTATCTATTGTCCTTATTTCTTTCTTTTGCTTAAATTTTTTCTCATGCTTTTTATTGTTTATTTCTTCTGTTTTAGTGTCTCTCTCTTGTTGTTGAATTGTGCTATAAAATAAACTTGCCATTTTATGTTAAACCCAGACCAACAGAGGGGTCACACTCTTCTTCTCTTGTTTGGTCCTACAGGGTTATGGCAACAAGGGCATTACGCTGTATGACATCCGTGCTGAGCTGAGCTGCAGGTACAAAGACCTCAGAGTCGTCTACAGAGTCCCCAACACTGAGGAGGTCTTCAACATGCTCACCAAGGAGACTCCAGAGACCTTTTATATCGGTACAGTTTCTTTTTTTCAAAGAGCTTCTCCAAGGATTTGGTTTATATCAGTGAATTTCTAACGATTACTGCTTCTAACGAACACTTTTAAGCTTGAAGTGACACAAAAACACTGATAAAAATGAAGATAATGTCAGTAATTTCCCCTAAAAGCTGAAGGTTTGACGTCTCAGATGTTTCTTTGTTTGGTTCTAGTTCCTCCAGAGGCTGAGAACGGTTGTTTTTCCATATTTGTTTCAGGAAAGCTGATCACCAGCATCGTAACTGGCATCGCTCACCGGCGTCCTCAGGGCGAGAGTTACGACCAGGCCATCCGGAACGATGCCACGGGCCTGTGGCAGTGTCCCTTCTGCCAGCAGGACAACTTCCCCGAACTGAGCGAGGTACCCGGCGGCTCAGTGCCTGCATGTTTCTGCTCCCTGAGCCTCTCTCTTCATGGTGATCCCCTCTGCTGCAGGTGTGGAATCACTTTGACAGCGGCTCCTGTCCAGGCCAGGCCATCGGCGTGCGGTCCCGGTTAGACAACGGCGTCCAGGGCTTCATTCCCACCAAGTTTCTCAGTGATAAGGTGGTCAAACACCCCGAGGAGAGAGTCAAGGTAAGGCTGGAAGAAAAGCATCTTTCTGCTTCTGTCGGCTGCGTTTTGGCGCTCTTTGACCCTTCCTCGCCCTCCTGCAGGTGGGCATGACGGTTCACTGCCGCATCATGAAAATCGACATTGAGAAGTTCAGCGTTGACCTGACATGCCGCACCTCGGATCTGATGGACAAGGCCAACGAGTGGAAGCTCCCGAAGGACACCTACTATGACTTTGACACGGAGTCTGAGGACCAGAAACAGGATGAAGAGCTCAAAAAGAAGCAGCAGCGAACACGTCAGTGCGAAGCTAAAAGAAGGCTGAACCGCACCTTTCAATATGCTTTATCTACCCCAGAATGTTCTCTTTACATCACTGATGAGTCATTTATCTGCTCTTTGCCCCCCAGCATACATAAAGCGAGTCATCGCCCACCCCAACTTCCACAATATCAGTTTCAACCAGGCGGAGAAGATGATGGAGACCCTGGACCAGGGAGACCTGATCATCCGACCCAGCAGCAAGGGAGAGAACCATCTCACCGTCACCTGGAAGGTGAGAGGATGCAGCAGGATCTGCAAATGAAGCAAAGAAAGCAGCTTCCACGCTGCTCTGAGACGCTCATTTTCTGATTGGCTGTTTTCCAGGTGGCTGATGGCATCTACCAGCATGTGGATGTGAGGGAGGAAGGCAAAGAGAACGCCTTCAGTTTAGGGCACACGCTCTGGATCAATAATGAAGTGAGCTTCGTTTTGTTCTGCGTGATCCAGCCGCTGTGGTCTCTGCCTTCTCACTCACTCGTCTGCTTTTGGCTCTGCAGGAGTTTGAGGATCTGGATGAAATCACTGCTCGGTACATCCAGCCGATGGCCTCGTTCGCACGAGATCTGCTGTCCCACAAATACTTCCAGGACTGCAACGGGGGAAGCAAGGAGGTGCGTGCTTCAGCTTCAGCCTTTGCTGCTCTGTTGTCCCTCATCTCTGACGTTGATCTGCTCTCTTTGACAGAAAATGGAGGAGTTACTGGTCAGGATAAAGAGGGAGAAGCCCACTTTCATTCCTTACTTCATTTCAGCTTGTAAAGAACTGCCAGGAAAGTTCATCTTGGGCTACCAGCCTCGTGGAAAACCTCGGTGAGCAGATTCTGATTCCTGGCTGTAGAGATCCAGTCAGACACAACTGGAGATTATATGCATGCTTTCAGCTCTGAGAACCGAGAGAATCCACTTAAACACTTAAAGTCCCGCCTCCTCCTCAAAGTTACGCCATCTTCACCTAAAGTGTGTGACCCTCATTGGACGTTTGAGTCTTCATCTGTTCAGGTTTGATGAGCAAAAACACTGAAGGTTTCCAACACTTCCATCAGCTGCTGGACAGCCTTCCCAGTCTGTCAGAACAAGCTTATCGTTTTCAAGCTGTTAAAGGGGAACTCTTTGTTTTTAAACCTTATTTCTGGCATGAAATACGTTCATCTACTCACTG
This sequence comes from Leuresthes tenuis, assembly GCF_036924035.1. NCBI lineage: Eukaryota > Metazoa > Chordata > Actinopteri > Atheriniformes > Atherinopsidae > Leuresthes > Leuresthes tenuis. The sequence goes on along the minus strand of NW_027325375.1, from coordinate 439,926 downwards.
AGAACAGTTTGGTGAAAGTCGGCGTCCTTCTGAAGATATTTAGATAACTGGAGATCCATATAACGGAGAGAACGGGGCTTAGAGGATGCAGCCTCTAAATAAGGCATTATCTGTCTTTATTTCACCAATACTTTAAGAAGAATGAATGAATGAACGTGTGCTATAGCTCTGTTAGCTCATAGCTCTGTTAGCTCATAGCTGCTGTTAGCTCATAGCTGCTGTTAGCTCATAGCTCTGTTAGCTCATAGCTCTGTTAGCTCATAGCTCTGTTAGCTCATAGCTGCTGTTAGCTCATAGCTCTGTAAGCTCATAGCTCTGTTAGCTCATAGCTCTGTTAGCTCATAGCTCTGTTAGCTCATAGCTCTGTTAGCTCATAGCTCTGTTAGCTTATGGCTCTGTTAGCTCATGGCTCTGTTAGCTCAGAGCTGCTGTTAGCTCATAGCTCTGTTAGCTCATAGCTCTGTTAGCTCATAGCTGCTGTTAGCTCATAGCTGCTGTTAGCTCATAGCTGCTGTTAGCTCATAGCTGCTGTTAGCTCATAGCTGCTGTTAGCTCATAGCTGCTGTTAGCTCATAGCTCTGTTAGCTCATAGCTCTGTTAGCTCATAGCTCTGTTAGCTCATAGCTGCTGTTATGTGGCTACTTGCAGCTATAGGAGAGCTAACGGAGGGATTTCTACACAGGCACTCTACTGGGACCACTTCATCCACACGCCCCCCTGCAGCACAGCTTATTCACTCCGTGCTCTGTGACAGTCGGCTAACTTCACACAGAGTTTGCTGCTGATAGTTTTGTGCAACATGGCAGGATATTTATCAGGTTTTGACAACGTGAACGACGACTTTGAGTAAGATGGACGTTCTTACCGGAGTGAATAAACTGTGCTGCAGGGGGGCGTGTGGATGAAGTGGTCCCAGTAGAGTGCCTGTGTAGAAATCCCTTACCTTTAGTTTACCTTTAGTTTATAGTTTAAGTCGAATGAAACATCTGGAAGTCGCTGTAATCAGCCTCTCTCTCTCCCTTTAGGATCGAGTATGTGACCATCACCCCGGACGGCTTCCGCTACCGTTCTCAGATATTTCCCACAGTAAACGGGCTTTTCCGGTGGTTTAAGGACCATTACCAGGAGCCTGTGCCAGGTACTGACGCACTGTACCTGCAGGTCACATTTAAAACTGTGGAACTGCAGATTACTGACACTTTCTCCTCCATCAAAGGCATCACTCCAACCAACAGCAGCCGGACCAGGACTCCTGCGTCCCTGAACGCCACGCCAGCTAACATCAATATAGCAGGTGAGTTCTGCTTCTCCCCCACCCAGAGTCTGCCGTTCAGGATGAGTTTGATCATTTCTCCTTCCTCCCCAGACCTGACGCGAGCGGTCAACGCTCTCCCACGCAACATGACGTCTCAGATGTTCAGCGCCATCGCCGCAGTCACGGGTCAGGGCCAGAACCCCAACACCACCCCCGCACAGTGGGGCTCCAGCCAGTACGGCTACGGGGGCAGCACGGGAGGCGGAGGAGGGAGCTCCTCTGCTTATCACGTAAGGAGAAGCTCAATGTGGGAGGAAAGGGGCTCCTGGTGATGTTTGAGGCTCCTGGTGTCTCTCCTGGTGATGTTTGAGGCTCCTGGTGATGTTTGAGGCTCCTGGTGTCTCTCCTGGTGATGTTTGAGGCTCCTGGTGTCTCTCCTGGTGATGTTTGAGGCTCCTGGTGTCTCTCCTGGTGATGTTTGAGGCTCCTGGTGTCTCTCCTGGTGATGTTTGAGGCTCCTGGTGTCTCTCCTGGTGATGTTTGAGGCTCCTGGTGTCTCTCCTGGTGATGTTTGAGGCTCCTGGTGTCTCTCTGGTGTTTATGAGCTGCTTGAGGCTCGGTGAAGCTGCAGGACATGTCCTGCTTTTAGTTTTTATCATTAACAGCCTTCCAAAGTAAGAGGAGACCAAATGATTAGCTGGATGAGAATGATTTAAAGCATAGGTGTCAAACTCTGGCCCGCGAGGCAATTTCAAATTAAATTTAGAGCTGGTCCGTCAGTATAATACGGCGGCAGCGCTGTAACACCACTTATACTACAAATCCCACAATGCTCTGCTGTTGTTTTGGTGCGTCAGTTAGAACAGAGGCAGATACGCCCCCTCCTCTGAGTCAGTAGCATCTATGCTAGCAGTCTTCTTGTGCCCCCCGCCTCTCCCCCAGACCTCAGACCACAGCTGTCACTGTTACCTACCAAAAAATGGCCAAAAGAAAGGCAGAAAATAGAACTTTTCTGGACAGGTGGGAGACAGAATATCTGTTTATGTAAAAGACAGACCTGTTTGTCTTGTTTGTGGAGCCAACGAGTCAGTAACTAAGGAGTAACTAAGGAGTAACTATGGAGTAACTATGGAGTAACTATGGAGTAACTATGGAGTAACTAAGGAGTAACTAAGGAGTAACTAAGGAGTAACTAAGCAGTAACTAAGCAGTAACTAAGGAGTAACTAAGGAGTAACTAAGGAGTAACTAAGCAGTAACTAAGCAGTAACTAAGCAGTAACTAAGGAGTAACTAAGGAGTAACTAAGGAGTAACTAAGGATATAATATTAGAGACACTATGAAACGAAACACCTGGACACAGCTCAAAGGAGCCAGAAAGTAAAGGAGATGAAAAGAGGTTTATTTTATTTTCACATTTATTAGCCTGTGTAAGAAGCTAATTTTGACATAAATCAGAAGGCTGCAAACAGAAAGGAGGCATTCATTTTTATTTATATTTAATTAAATATGCCATTGATGATGTTTTTATTATTATTATTATTAGATATTTCCCCCCCCTGGACTTTAAAGTTAAGCCTTGCTGGTTCAGTATTCATTGTTAAATCAAAGCTTGTTGGGTTCCATATTAAAAGGTTAATTTGTTCAGTTTAACATTTCGGCCCCCTGTGAGTTTGAGTTTGACCCCCCTGATTTAAAGCATCCGGGGTGAAAAATTCCGCCTTTCAGGCCTAAAAACGGCGTGTTTTTTAGGTTCCTTCAGCCTGTTGCTGAACGCCGTTCTTTCTGCTCTGCAGGTCTTTGCCACGCCTCAGCAGCCCATGGCCACTCCCATGATGACGCCCAGCTACTCCTACACCACGCCGAGCCAGCAGGCCCTGGGCACGCCGCAGTACCCCGGCTCCACCCCCCAGTCCTCCCACGCCCACCTGCCCCACCACAGCCACCACAGCAGCCATCACGGTCACTCCTCCGGCACGCCGTCGTCCTCCACCTCATCCCGAGGACGGACGCCGCAGCAGCAGCCGCCGCCAAAGTAAGCGCCGCCTTCCCTGGATGTTAAACAGGAATGATTCAGCTTCAGTGTCTGGTTTATGCCACCAGGTGGCGCTGCTCCCACAGTCTGGTTTATGCCACCAGGTGGCGCTGCTCCCACAGTGTCTGGTTTATGCCACCAGGTGGCGCTGCTCCCACAGTGTCTGGTTTATGCCACCAGGTGGCGCTGCTCCCACAGTGTCTGGTTTTATGCCACCAGGTGGCGCTGCTCCCACAGTGTCTGGTTTATGCCACCAGGTGGCGCTGCTCCCACAGTCTGGTTTATGCCACCAGGTGGCGCTGCTCCCACAGTGTCTGGTTTTATGCCACCAGGTGGCGCTGCTCCCACAGTGTCTGGTTTATGCCACCAGGTGGCGCTGCTCCCACAGTGTCTGGTTTATGCCACCAGGTGGCGCTGCTCCCACAGAGTCTGGTTTATGCCACCAGGTGGCGCTGCTCCCACAGTGTCTGGTTTTATGCCACCAGGTGGCGCTGCTCCCACAGTGTCTGGTTTATGCCACCAGGTGGCGCTGCTCCCACAGTCTGGTTTATGCCACCAGGTGGCGCTGCTCCCACAGTGTCTGGTTTATGCCACCAGGTGGCGCTGCTCCCACAGTGTCTGGTTTATGCCACCAGGTGGCGCTGCTCCCACAGTGTCTGGTTTTATGCCACCAGGTGGCGCTGCTCCCACAGTGTCTGGTTTATGCCACCAGGTGGCGCTGCTCCCACAGTCTGGTTTATGCCACCAGGTGGCGCTGCTCCCACAGAGTCTGGTTTATGCCACCAGGTGGCGCTGCTCCCACAGAGTCTGGTTTATGCCACCAGGTGGCGCTGCTCCCACAGTCTGGTTTTATGCCACCAGGTGGCGCTGCTCCCACAGTCTGGTTTATGCCACCAGGTGGCGCTGCTCCCACAGTCTGGTTTTATGCCACCAGGTGGCGCTGCTCCCACAGTCTGGTTTATGCCACCAGGTGGCGCTGCTCCCACAGTCTGGTTTATGCCACCAGGTGGCGCTGCTCCCACAGAGTCTGGTTTATGCCACCAGGTGGCGCTGCTCCCCCACAGTCTGGTTTATGCCACCAGGTGGCGCTGCTCCCACAGTCTGGTTTATGCCACCAGGTGGCGCTGCTCCCACAGTCTGGTTTATGCCACCAGGTGGCGCTGCTCCCACAGTCTGGTTTATGCCACCAGGTGGCGCTGCTCCCACAGAGTCTGGTTTATGCCACCAGGTGGCGCTGCTCCTACAGTCTGGTTTATGCCACCAGGTGGCGCTGCTCCCACAGTCTGGTTTATGCCACCAGGTGGCGCTGCTCCCACAGTCTGGTTTATGCCACCAGGTGGCGCTGCTCCCACAGTCTGGTTTATGCCACCAGGTGGCGCTGCTCCCCCAGTGTCTGGTTTATGCCACCAGGTGGCGCTGCTCCCACAGTCTGGTTTATGCCACCAGGTGGCGCTGCTCCCACAGTCTGGTTTATGCCACCAGGTGGCGCTGCTCCCACAGAGTCTGGTTTATGCCACCAGGTGGCGCTGCTCCCACAGTCTGGTTTATGCCACCAGGTGGCGCTGCTCCCACAGTCTGGTTTATGCCACCAGGTGGCGCTGCTCCCACAGTTTCTGGTTTATGCCACCAGGTGGCGCTGCTCCCACAGAGTCTGGTTTATGCCACCAGGTGGCGCTGCTCCCCCAGTCTGGTTCATACCACCAGGTGGCGCTGCTCCCACAGTCTGGTTCATACCACCAGGTGGCGCTGCTCCCACAGTCTGGTTTATGCCACCAGGTGGCGCTGCTCCCACAGAGTCTGGTTTATGCCACCAGGTGGCGCTGCTCCCACAGTCTGGTTTATGCCACCAGGTGGCGCTGCTCCCACAGTGTCTGGTTTATGCCACCAGGTGGCGCTGCTCCCACAGTGTCTGGTTTATGCCACCAGGTGGCGCTGCTCCCACAGTCTGGTTTATGCCACCAGGTGGCGCTGCTCCCACAGTTTCTGGTTTATGCCACCAGGTGGCGCTGCTCCCACAGAGTCTGGTTTATGCCACCAGGTGGCGCTGCTCCCACAGTCTGGTTCATACCACCAGGTGGCGCTGCTCCCACAGTGTGGTTTATGCCACCAGGTGGCGCTGCTCCCACAGAGTCTGGTTTATGCCACCAGGTGGCGCTGCTCCCACAGTCTGGTTTATGCCACCAGGTGGCGCTGCTCCCACAGTGTCTGGTTTATGCCACCAGGTGGCGCTGCTCCCCCAGTATTGGCTCCTTAAAGCTAAACCATGTGACTAACCCCCTCCCTCTCCGCAGGCCGAGCAGCAGCAGCAGCACCAGCTCCACCGCCGTGGACTGGGGCAAGATGGCCGAACAGTGGCTGAAGGAGAAGGAAGCAGAGGGGCGGAAGAAGGCCCAGCGGATGACCCCCCGGCCCTCGCCCAGCCCCATGATCGAGAGCACGCCCATGTCTCTGGCTGGAGACGCCACGCCCCTGCTGGATGAAATGGACCGATAGGACGCGGCGGGGGGCAGAGCCACTCCCCCCACAGCCCTTTGCATGGTGCTGACCACCAGCTGAAGCCCCCCCATGTCTCACGTTGTGTTTCCCTCCCCGTGTTGTCGCCCCCCCACAGCTCGCAGCCTCAGACAGAAAGAGGCTCAGAGCGGCGCTCCGGTGACAGAAAGACCGATCAGTTCCATGCAGGATATGGACCTCACAGACGCTGGTTTTCTTTGGTCCCTGAATGCTTCGACACACGGCGACGCTCCTCCTTTCCTCCACGACGACTCGCTGGAGTTCTGACAGCAAAAGATCGCTTTGCCCAGAAAATCAGGAAATTTAATTTTTGTATGGAATGCATCAGAATGAATAAAGACTTGTTTTTTTTCTGTTTGAAGCTTCAGACTCCGGCTTTCCCCGCTGTCCCCGACCGACAAAGCAAACACTAAAGTAGCTGCAGACGGGGGGGGGGGTAGGTCAGCTGACCTGGGACCTGTGGGCCGCTGGCGTTTGGGCCAGAAGACGCTGGGGTTATTATTTTAAAGCGGTTTATCTAACGTCTCTCATCTTATCTGGCAGTTTATTGGCCTCCTGTTGGCAGCTGAGTGATTATTTCTCCCGTGGGTTAGTCCTCTGCAGCATGTGATGTCTCAGCATGTGATGTCACAGCATGTGACGTCACAGCGTGTGATGTCACAGCCTGTGATGTCACAGCATGTGATGTCACAGCGTGTGACGTCACAGCATGTGACATCGCAGCGTGTGATGTCACAGCATGTGATGTCGCAGCGTGTGACGTCACAGCATGTGATGTCACAGCGTGTGATGTCACAGCGTGTGATGTCACAGCGTGTGATGTCACAGCGTGTGATGTCACAGCGTGTGATGTCACAGCGTGTGATGTCACAGCGTGTGATGTCGCAGCGTGTGATGTCACAGCTCTGACTGACAGGTAAACCCTGGGTTTCTGTTTAACTTTCAGACGTGACGCAGCTACTTTAGTGGAATGAACGTGGTGTTGAAGACGTTTTGTGGCCGTCGTTTCCAGCTGCTCCGCTTCACTCGTGGCTCTCCTGTCTCTCCTGGCTCTGTGCCACAGAACAAACGCTCTGCACAAACATCATGCTCCCCTGAAATGCATATTCTCCATAATTATTGTTTTTGGGTTCCACTTCTCCTGCCAGGTGAAGAAACTGCACCTGTCTCAGAGAGGCTGTGATTGGTTGTCAGCAGCAGTTGGTGAAAAAGTGATGTCTCTGCTGATGACCTTTTCTATCTGTGATCCCTTTAATAAAAGTGTTCATAGTAAACTCTTTTGTCCTGTTTATGCCAGTCCAATAAACACCAGTTTATTCCCAGTTTGTGGTCTTTTAGCACAGATGCCTCAGATTTAAACGTCCTTATTTATTAAAGAACAACTGAAATCTAAGAACTAATTGTCCCTGTTATGTTGAAAATCCACATACGGTGAACCAGCTACGATTTAGAGAAGCTGTGGCTGTCAGATTAGCACAATTTAGACTTTTAAAAAGAAAAACAGTCGAGCTCCAAGTAAGTGGTTCCTTAGTGAGAAAACTGTAAAAAGGTGACCGTCCCATCCGCTCTGCAGCTGGATGGAGCCGACGGATAAGGGGCCCAACAGGCTGCATTTCTGTGGTATTTAAGCAAAACTACAGCGAAGCGTGGCGGCGGCGTCCTGCGGCGGCGGCGTTCATAACTGAGACGGAAGAGAACTGAAGGAAGTTGGAGGGAATCTACTTTTCAGCGGGATGAAGAACACACCTAATGCTGTCATTTCTGCACTAAGAGCTTTTTCAAAGCATTCATTTAGAGCAGGGATGTCAAACTCCGGTCCTGGAGGGCCGCTGTCCTGCAGGTTTTAGATGTTTCCCTGCTTCAAAGCACCTGATTCAGATGAAATTGATCTCTTCTAAAGATTGTTAAGTTCTGCACAAACCAGCTAATGAGGCATTGATCTGGATCAGGTGCGTTGGAGCAGGAAAACATCTAAAACCTGCAGGAAAACATCTAAAACCTGCAGGGAAACATCTAAAACCTGCAGGGAAACATCTAAAACCTGCAGGAAAACATCTAAAACCTGCAGGGAAACATCTAAAACCTGCAGGGAAACATCTAAAACCTGCAGGGAAACATCTAAAACCTGCAGGGAAACATCTAAAACCTGCAGGGAAACGTCTAAAACCTGCAGGAAACATCTAAAACCTACAGGAAACATCTAAAACCTGCAGGGAAACGTCTAAAACCTGCAGGGAAACGTCTAAAACCTGCAGGAAAACATCTAAAACCTGCAGGAAAACATCTAAAACCTGCAGGGAAACGTCTAAAACCTGCAGGAAACATCTAAAACCTGCAGGGAAACGTCTAAAACCTGCAGGAAACGTCTAAAACCTGCAGGGAAACATCTAAAACCTGCAGGGAAACATCTAAAACCTGCAGGGAAACGTCTAAAACCTGCAGGGAAACGTCTAAAACCTGCAGGAAACATCTAAAACCTGCAGGAAACATCTAAAACCTGCAGGGAAACGTCTAAAACCTGCAGGGAAACATCTAAAACCTGCAGGGAAACATCTAAAACCTGCAGGGAAACATCTAAAACCTGCAGGGAACATCTAAAACCTGCAGGAAAACGTCTAAAACCTGCAGGGAAACATCTAAAACCTGCAGGAAAACGTCTAAAACCTGCAGGAAAACGTCTAAAACCTGCAGGAAACATCTAAAACCTGCAGGGAAACATCTAAAACCTGCAGGGAAACATCTAAAACCTGCAGGGAAACATCTAAAACCTGCAGGAAACATCTAAAACCTGCAGGGAAACATCTAAAACCTGCAGGAAAACGTCTAAAACCTGCAGGAAAACGTCTAAAACCTGCAGGAAACATCTAAAACCTGCAGGGAAACATCTAAAACCTGCAGGGAAACATCTAAAACCTGCAGGGAAACATCTAAAACCTGCAGGAAACATCTAAAACCTGCAGGGAAACATCTAAAACCTGCAGGAAAACGTCTAAAACCTGCAGGAAAACGTCTAAAACCTGCAGGGAAACATCTAAAACCTGCAGGAAAACATCTAAAACCTGCAGGGAAACGTCTAAAACCTGCAGGAAAACATCTAAAACCTGCAGGACAGCGGCCCTCCAGTCCCTGATTTAGAGCTTTGATGATATTTTAAATGACTTTTTAAGGTTTTTGACGTGTTTTGATGGGTTAGTGAGGGTGCACCTGTCAGCTCAGGTTCCCGGGGGTTTGGATACTTTGTGAGGAAGGTTTGTGTCTGCTGGACAGAGGCCTGGGAAGCACACGCTTCCTCCTCTCTGGCTCAGAGGAAACCAGGTGGCCGAAGATGCAACTGCAGCTTGTTTCCATTCCAGCAAACAATCCCTCCATTTTAAGATCATGTGAACCTTGTGTCAGAGGAGAGAGTTTCTTTATGGGCATGACGGAGGTCATTGGACCCGGCATATGCATCGAATTAGCAGCGGAGACACATGACGGGAGGCCAGAGAAGAGCCGCAGCGGCTCTGAGTTTTCAGCCGCTACAGCAGAAAAACACGGACCTCATTACGAAGGCATGGAAAGATGGAGAGAACAGTTCTTCTTTTCTCAACGTTTATGTAAGCAGAGACATCACAAAGAATGACTTGTTGCAGACCTGATGGCAGTCAACATTCCTGAGAGTACCTCACAGACGTCTACAGACTCAACCAAGAACTCTCAGAGCTGAAGCCACAACCTGGACTGGAACCAACTGCCTCTAAGGCTGTTTTCAGAATGCTACAAGTACATCATCAGCTGAGATAGCTTTTCAGGGAAGCACACTGAGTCCATTTTCCTGTTTCAGTAGAATCCAGGCGCTCCGTTGTTCAGCCTCAGCAGCAGTTGGACCTCCTCTTGGGTTTGTGATCGGCTTCTGTGCTGTCTGTGATCCCTGAAAGCAACACAAACATCCCTTTAAGTTGTGTCAGCACATAAAACCACCAGAACCTGCAATCACAGCCATGAGGGTTGGACCCTGAGGGTTGGACCCTGAGGTTGGACCCTGAGGGTTGGACCCTGAGGTTGGACCCTGAGGTTGGACCCTGAGGTTTGGACCCTGAGGTTGGACCCTGAGGGTTGGACCCTGAGGTTGGACCCTGAGGTTGGACCCTGAGGGTTGGACCCTGAGGTTTGGACCCTGAGGTTGGACCCTGAGGGTTGGACCCTGACCCTGAGGTTGGACCCTGAGGGTTGGACCCTGACCCTGAGGTTGGACCCTGAGGGTTGGACCCTGACCCTGAGGGTTGGACCCTGAGGGTTGGACCCTGAGGCTAATAAATCAGCATCATTTTCACTGTGGAACAACAGTTTCTGCACATTTTGAACTGAGTCTGACTTTGAGTCTGAACTGAGTCTGAGTCTGAACTCAGTCTGAGTCTGAGTCCGAACTGAGTCTGAGTCTGAACTGAGTCTGAGCTGAACTGAGTCTGAACTGAGTCTGAGTCCGAACTGAGTCTGAGTCTGAACTGAGTTTGAGTCTGAACTGAGTCTGAGCTGAAATGAGTCTGAACTGAGTCTGAGCTGAAATGAGTCTGAGCTGAACTGAGTCTGAGTCCGAACTGAGTCTGAGTCCGAACTGAGTCTGAGTCCGAACTGAGTCTGAACTGAGTCTGAGTCTGAGCTGAACTGAGTCTGAGCTGAGTCTGAGCCCGAACTGAGTCTGAGTCTGAACTGAGTCTGAGTCCGAACTGAGTCTGAGTCTGAGTCTGAGTCTGAGTCTGAACTGAGTCCGAACTGAGTCTGAGTCTGAACTGAGTCTGAGCTGAACTGAGTCTGAACTGAGTCTGAGCTGAGTCTGAGTCTGAACTGAGTCTGAGTCTGAACTGAGTCTGAGTCTGAGCTGAACTGAGTCTGAACTGAGTCTGAGCTGAGTCTGAGCTGAGTCTGAGTCTGAACTGAGTCTGAGTCTGAACTGAGTCTGAGTCTGAGCTGAGTCTGAGTCTGAGCTGAGCTAAACTGAGTCTGAGCTAAACTGAGTCTGAGTCTGAACTGAGTCTGAGTCTGAGCTGAGCTGAGTCTGAACTGAGTCTGAGTCCGAACTGAGTCTGAGCTGAACTGAGTCTGAACTGAGTCTGAGTCCGAACTGAGTCTGAGCTGAACTGAGTCTGAACTGAGTCTGAGTCTGAACTGAGTCTGAGTCCGAACTGAGTCTGAGTCTGAACTGAGTCTGAGTCCGAACTGAGTCTGAGTCTGAACTGAGTCTGAGTCCGAACTGAGTCTGAGTCTGAACTGAGTCTGAGTCCGAACTGAGTCTGAGCTGAACTGAGTCTGAACTGAGTCTGAGTCCGAACTGAGTCTGAGTCTGAACTGAGTCTGAGTTTGAACTGAGTCTGAGTCCGAACTGAGTCCGAACTGAGTCTGAGTCTGAACTGAGTCTGAACTGAGTCTGAGCTGAACTGAGTCTGAGTCTGAGTCTGAACTGAGTCTGAGCTGAACTGAGTCTGAACCGAACTGAGTCTGAACTGAGTCTGAGTCCGAACTGAGTCTGAGTCCGAACTGAGTCTGAGTCCGAACTGAGTCTGAGTCTGAACTGAGTCTGAGTTTGAACTGAGTCTGAGTCTGAACTGAGTCTGAACTGAGTCTGAGTCTGAACTGAGTCTGAGTCTGAGCTGAGTCTGAACTGAGTCTGAGTCCGAACTGAGTCTGAGCTGAACTGAGTCTGAACTGAGTCTGAGTCCGAACTGAGTCTGAGCTGAACTGAGTCTGAACCGAACTGAGTCTGAACTGAGTCTGAGTCCGAACTGAGTCTGAGTCTGAACTGAGTCTGAGTCCGAACTGAGTCTGAGTCTGAACTGAGTCTGAGTCCGAACTGAGTCTGAGTCTGAACTGAGTCTGAGTCCGAACTGAGTCTGAACTGAGTCTGAGTCCGAACTGAGTCTGAGTCTGAGTCTGAACTGAGTCTGAGTCCGAACTGAGTCTGAGTCTGAACTGAGTCTGAGTTTGAACTGAGTCTGAGTCCGAACTGAGTCTGAGTCTGAACTGAGTCTGAACTGAGTCTGAGCTGAACTGAGTCTGAGTCTGAGTCTGAACTGAGTCTGAACTGAGTCTGAGTCTGAACTGAGTCTGAGTCCGAACTGAGTCTGAGTCTGAGTCTGAACTGAGTCTGAGTCCGAACTGAGTCTGAGTCTGAGTCTGAACTGAGTCTGAGTCCGAACTGAGTCTGAGTCTGAACTGAGTCTGAGTCTGAACTGAGTCTGAGTCTGAACTGAGTCTGAACTGAGTCTGAGTCTGAGTCTGAGTCTGAGTCCGAACTGAGTCTGAGTCTGAACTGAGTCTGAGTCTGAGTCTGAGTCTGAGTCTGAACTGAGTCTGAGTCCGAACTGAGTCTGAGTCTGAACTGAGTCTGAGTTTGAACTGAGTCTGAGTCCGAACTGAGTCTGAGTCTGAACTGAGTCTGAACTGAGTCTGAGCTGAACTGAGTCTGAGTCTGAGTCTGAACTGAGTCTGAACTGAGTCTGAGTCTGAACTGAGTCTGAGTCCGAACTGAGTCTGAGTCTGAACTGAGTCTGAGTCCGAACTGAGTCTGAGTCCGAACTGAGTCTGAGTCTGAACTGAGTCTGAGTCCGAACTGAGTCTGAGCTGAACTGAGTCTGAACTGAGTCTGAGTCTGAACTGAGTCTGAGTCCGAACTGAGTCTGAGTCTGAACTGAGTCTGAGTCCGAACTGAGTCTGAGTCTGAACTGAGTCTGAGTCCGAACTGAGTCTGAGTCTGAACTGAGTCTGAGTCCGAACTGAGTCTGAGCTGAACTGAGTCTGAACTGAGTCTGAGTCCGAACTGAGTCTGAGTCTGAACTGAGTCTGAGTTTGAACTGAGTCTGAGTCCGAACTGAGTCCGAACTGAGTCTGAGTCTGAACTGAGTCTGAACTGAGTCTGAGCTGAACTGAGTCTGAGTCTGAGTCTGAACTGAGTCTGAGCTGAACTGAGTCTGAACCGAACTGAGTCTGAACTGAGTCTGAGTCCGAACTGAGTCTGAGTCCGAACTGAGTCTGAGTCCGAACTGAGTCTGAGTCTGAACTGAGTCTGAGTTTGAACTGAGTCTGAGTCTGAACTGAGTCTGAACTGAGTCTGAGTCTGAACTGAGTCTGAGTCTGAGCTGAGTCTGAACTGAGTCTGAGTCCGAACTGAGTCTGAGCTGAACTGAGTCTGAACTGAGTCTGAGTCCGAACTGAGTCTGAGCTGAACTGAGTCTGAACCGAACTGAGTCTGAACTGAGTCTGAGTCCGAACTGAGTCTGAGTCTGAACTGAGTCTGAGTCCGAACTGAGTCTGAGTCTGAACTGAGTCTGAGTCCGAACTGAGTCTGAGTCTGAACTGAGTCTGAGTCCGAACTGAGTCTGAACTGAGTCTGAGTCCGAACTGAGTCTGAGTCTGAACTGAGTCTGAGTCCGAACTGAGTCTGAGTCTGAACTGAGTCTGAGTTTGAACTGAGTCTGAGTCCGAACTGAGTCTGAGTCTGAACTGAGTCTGAACTGAGTCTGAGCTGAACTGAGTCTGAGTCTGAGTCTGAACTGAGTCTGAACTGAGTCTGAGTCTGAACTGAGTCTGAGTCCGAACTGAGTCTGAGTCTGAGTCTGAACTGAGTCTGAGTCCGAACTGAGTCTGAGTCTGAGTCTGAACTGAGTCTGAGTCCGAACTGAGTCTGAGTCTGAACTGAGTCTGAGTCTGAACTGAGTCTGAGTCTGAACTGAGTCTGAACTGAGTCTGAGTCTGAGTCTGAGTCTGAGTCCGAACTGAGTCTGAGTCTGAACTGAGTCTGAGTCTGAGTCTGAACTGAGTCTGAGTCCGAACTGAGTCTGAGTCTGAACTGAGTCTGAGTTTGAACTGAGTCTGAGTCCGAACTGAGTCTGAGTCTGAACTGAGTCTGAACTGAGTCTGAGCTGAACTGAGTCTGAGTCTGAGTCTGAACTGAGTCTGAACTGAGTCTGAGTCTGAACTGAGTCTGAGTCCGAACTGAGTCTGAGTCTGAACTGAGTCTGAGTCCGAACTGAGTCTGAGTCCGAACTGAGTCTGAGTCTGAACTGAGTCTGAGTCCGAACTGAGTCTGAGTCTGAGTCTGAACTGAGTCTGAGTCCGAACTGAGTCTGAGTCTGAACTGAGTCTGAGTCTGAACTGAGTCTGAGTCTGAACTGAGTCTGAACTGAGTCTGAGTCTGAGTCTGAGTCCGAACTGAGTCTGAGTCTGAACTGAGTCTGAGTCTGAGTCTGAGTCTGAGTCTGAACTGAGTCTGAGTCTGAACTGAGTCTGAGTCTGAGCAGCTTTGCTGCGGTGTCATCTTTAACTTCATACGGTAAGAAGCGACTCACTAATAATGTCTTTGATGTGCCGCGTCCCACTTTTCTCAAGCTCAGCCAGAACGTTGGCCTCGAAAGTCAAAGACGCCACGCGTGAGAAGAAGTCTCTGATGCCTTCTCCTGGAACAGAAAACAGCCAGAGAGCACGGTTTGAGACAGAAAACTCCTTCTCTGGACTGGTGACTGGACCGGGTTCATCTCTCACCAGACTTTGCAGACACGGCCCAGTACTCAGCTTTGATTTCCTCAGAGAGTCTGATGGCTTCCTGCTCAATCTGAGCCAACTGATCAGGAGACTGAGGAGCAAAAGAAGCTTTAAAGCTCGACATGTCACAGAAAATTACATTCAGAGCAGCAAAAAGCTAATTATTCATCAGCATTAAGGATTTCAACATAAAAACTGCTGCTGTTCTGCTGCTGTTCTGCAGATGTTCTGCATCTTTTCTGCTGCTGTTCTGCATCTGTTCTGCTGCTGTTCTGCATCTGTTCTGCTGCTGTTCTGCTGCTGTTCTGCTGCTGTTCTGCATCTGTTCTGCTGCTGTTCTGCATCTGTTCTGCTGCTGTTCTGCTGCTGTTCTGCATCTGTTCTGCTGCTGTTCTGCTGCTGTTCTGCATCTGTTCTGCTGCTGTTCTGCTGCTGTTCTGCATCTGTTCTGCTGCTGTTCTGCTGCTGTTCTGCTGGTGTTTTGCATCTGTTCTGCTGCTGTTCTGCATCTGTTCTGCATCTGTTCTGCTGCTGTTCTGCTGCTGTTCTGCATCTGTTCTGCTGCTGTTCTGCATCTGTTCTGCTGCTGTTCTGCTGCTGTTCTGCTGCTGTTCTGCATCTGTTCTGCTGCTGTTCTGCATCTGTTCTGCTGCTGTTCTGCTGCTGTTCTGCATCTGTTCTGCTGCTGTTCTGCATCTGTTCTGCTGCTGTTCTGCTGCTGTTCTGCTGCTGTTCTGCATCTGTTCTGCTGCTGTTCTGCATCTGTTCTGCTGCTGTTCTGCTGCTGTTCTGCATCTGTTCTGCTGCTGTTCTGCTGCTGTTCTGCATCTGTTCTGCTGCTGTTCTGCTGCTGTTCTGCATCTGTTCTGCTGCTGTTCTGCATCTGTTCTGCTGCTGTTCTGCATCTGTTCTGCTGCTGTTCTGCTGCTGTTCTGCATCTGTTCTGCTGCTGTTCTGCTGCTGTTCTGCATCTGTTCTGCTGCTGTTCTGCTGCTGTTCTGCATCTGTTCTGCTGCTGTTCTGCATCTGTTCTGCTGCTGTTCTGCATCTGTTCTGCTGCTGTTCTGCTGCTGTTCTGCTGCTGTTCTGCTGCTGTTCTGCTGCTGTTCTGCTGCTGTTCTGCTGCTGTTCTGCATCTGTTCTTCCTCGGTTCTAACTGGGCAGAAAGTCACCAAAGTGGTTTCTTTCCTTTAAAGGGAACTGGATCAGTATGAAGGAACCTGAACTCTCATTAAAAACATTAAAATCTGGTGTTTAAATCGGTGAAAATGGGACATGAAAAGCAGCTAAAGGTGGAATGTTTAAGCGACTCTTCTCTGTTCCACAGAGCGTCGGGTCTCTGCTCGACTTTCATCGTTTCATCGTGGGTCAACGGTCCAAATTCCCTGAACTCTTCTACTCTTTCTTTCCAGTTTGTTAAATGTTTTCACAGCATTTGAATCTTTCATGAATTTCACCCACGCTGAGGTCCTTCTTGGTGCCAACGAGGAAAAGCAGAACGCTGGACGGGTCGTTTTCCTTCATGGCGTCCTCCAGCCACTGCCTGCAGACGCCACAGAAGAACCCGTTACCACAGAAGAACCCGTTACCACAGAAGAACCCGTTACCACAGAAAAGGCTTTTAAAGGAGTAACGAGTGCATGTGAGGATCACCCACCTGGCATGAACTAATGAGTTCTCACTGCTCAGGTCGAACACCACTATGATGGCTGGGGAGGCATGGAGAGACAGCAGGTGTGAAAACTTGAACCAGTCAAAGCAATAAAGGAAGAGCTCAGCTCACCTTGGGCTCCTCGGTAATATGTGGAAGCGATGCACTTGAACCGCTCCTGTCCCGCTGTGTCCCACCTGAAACACAACCTGAGCGTAAAGTGGGCTGAAGACATAATGATCAGTTATTATGGTAATTAACAGTTATTATGGTAATTAACAGTTATTATGGTAATTATCAGTTATTATGGTAATTATCAGTTATTATGGTAATTATCAGTTATTATCATAATTAACAGTTATTATCATAATTAACAGTTATTATCATAATTAACCGTTATTATCATAATTATCAGTTATTATCATAATTATCAGTTATTATCATAATTATCAGTTATTATGGTAATTAACCGTTATTATCATAATTAACCGTTATTATCATAATTAACAGTTATTATCATAATTAACAGTTATTATCATAATTATCAGTTATTATCATAATTATCAGTTATTATGGTAATTATCAGTTATTATGGTAATTATCAGTTATTATCATAATTAACAGTTATTATCATAATTAACAGTTATTATCATAATTATCAGTTATTATCATAATTATCAGTTATTATCATAATTATCAGTTATTATCATAATTATCAGCTGTTTTCAGTAAGACTCAGAAGCTGCAGGCAGAGCTGAGAAGTACTTTAGTCCAACTTTAACTGTTCAACCAGGTTAATTGAGTTTGTCCAGCCTCACAATCAGTCTAATTAAGCCCTCATTACGTTCCCCCAGTGATTAGAATCGGTTTAATGCTGCAGTCATGCTCACAGCTGCAAGCTGAAGGGAACACCGATCACTTCGAATCGCTCCATCTCGAAATCCACCCCGATGGTTGCTTTGTAGTTCTTACTGAAAGCACCTTTGCAGAACCTCAAAAGACACAGAAAACAGTTTATTTTTCCTTAATAAAAGATCATTAATGCAGGTTTGTGTCTTAAAGCTGTTTTATCACTTTAACCCTTCGGTGACCTTTATTATCACGTTTTTATGGAAGAACATTAAAGTTGAAATCCAACGAGCACCTCACCTGCTGATCAGACACGTTTTCCCCACTGCCACGTCCCCCACCACGATGACCTTGGCGAGGTTGAAGCTGGCGACAGAGAGCCAAGGCTGTGATTGGTCGTGAAACAACAACCTAACTGCAGGTTAGAAAACATCTACATTTAAAGCTTAAACAGCTGATGAGACTCAGCAGGAGCCACAGCAGGCCGGGAATTTCCTGCCTTCACCTGCTGCTGCTCCCCATAACTTTCTGTTACTCCTCATTCAAGATGACGCTCTCTTTCTTTTTTTATTCTCACTCAACCCACAAAGCCGAGAAAGGAAACAATTAATGTCCTCCAAGTTTGCCTGAAATAGATCAAAAGTCTTTTATATGTAACATTGTGTTGTAAAAGTAAAAATAAGGACCACAAACAGAAGCTATCTGAGCTGCTTTCAACACAAAAAGCTAAAAATATCGAGCTGCTTAGATAAAAACTGCTGGTTTCTTCTATTTTTAACAACTTTTTCTCAGAGCACTGATTTAGAAGAAGAAAAGAAACATTTACAGAGCTGGCAGAGCGATCTTTACCATGAAAACAGAACAATATACACCGGAGATGAACAGCTGTAACTTTCTGTTGGAGGTATTTCAACCACTGGAATGAGCTCCATGAACAGTTTTAATGCCAGTCCTGCCTCATGACTTCGGTCCTTTGAGAGAAAACAGTTTTCTACCTGAGCAAAGGTTTCTCCTGATGATAGGAGTGAATCAAACGACTGTATTTTGTGTTCGTGTGGAGCTCAATGAATGAACAAATCTTCACAAATAACAGGCGATGGCTCAGAGCTGGAATTATGTCACATATAGAGCAGCAGAAACCCTGTGAGGCTGGAAACTGCTTATTGTTCTGCGCCACAGATGTTGAACTCCGGTAAACTCCACCAGAGGTTATGTGGCGTCTTCTGCCATTTTGGCGGATCAGAGCTTCTGAAAGCTGTTTAAGCTTTAAATGTTTTCTGGTTCCACATCTGTGTGTGGTGCTGGCTGTCTTGGTATCTTGGGAGCTCTTGGAAAACAGAATCTGAAGAGCAACATTTTCCCAGTTAAATGACGGTGAAACAGAAGTGGAATTTAAAAAATGCTGTCCTGCTCCTCTGCTTCAGACACGTATCACTCCCCGCCAAAATCTAGTCCCTGACCGGGCCTCTTTTAAAACTGAGACCATAAGTTCTTCAGCGAGATCCTCCACAGGAATTCAGACAGAATGTGTTTGTTTTGTTCTTTTTCATGTGATTTACAAGATCTGTCTTATCTTTAAATAGACCGCCGGAAAAATGCGGTCCGATGCGGTGGGTTTGGAAGATGTGTATCAGCTGACTGAGCAGACATAGCATGAAATAAAGGTCCCTGTCAGAACTAATTGGTTTAGCCCAAACACTTCTCTCAGTGTGCAGCCAGATGGGAGGCAGAGTTTTCCTTAATAATCCTCGTGCTTTCTCACCTCATAGCATCCGTCTTCTGGGCCTGGCACACGGCCTTCACCTGAGGGTGGAAGCCTTCTTTGGTGTGGAGAGCTGCATTTGGACTGAAACACTGAAAGAAAGCAGGGAACCAAAGGGTCAGAAACCGCAGAAAAGAGGCAACAATGATCCAAGCTACAGCTGCAAGTTGGTGAAACTTTCTCAGCTTTGTCCAGTTTAAAATAGCCTCAACATCAATAGTAACATTGTTAGCTGTAATTGCATTACAGCGCGCATTTACAGCAGCGGCTGTGTTTGAAATAAGCTGCGAGATCCCTCCACATTCTGCTTAAATAAGAAGGATGACATAACCTAAACCAGAAAGAGTTAGAATATTATATCTGCTGAGAAAAAGGATGAATTCTTACAGAAGAGGCTGTACTTTGGGATGTTGGTGCTTTTTGTCTCAGTAAAATTCCACAGTTCTTATTGGATTAAAGTCTTTGACCTGCCTTCCTAAATCATTAACTTAATTCTTCTTTAACCATTGTGTGACTAAAACTCATTTGAGTTGTTCTCTTCCTGTTTTGCCCATTTTTCCATCTGAACCATCTTTTACAAAAGAGAACAAATTGATATTATGATCCTCATCATCTGGGCTTTGGTTGCCTTTTATGATTTAGATGTTAATGAGAAACATTTACCAGTTTTTGGCCATTTTGAAGCAGACTTTATAGACCCTGGGAGAAATAAAACACTGCTTTGGGGATCTGATCTGACCTGTTAAATGACACAACTCCAAGCTGTTTGAGATGCTGGAACCCAGAAAAGTCATGGTGCTGCCACCACCGTGTTTCAGTGACTTTTTGTTTGAAATATAAAGCAATAAATTAATAAATAAAGCTCGTTTTGAATGTGATGCCCAGAAGACATCTTTTAAAAAGTGGAATAATATTATCTTTGTTTTCTTTTACTGCTTTTGGGACGGCGCTGATGATGGTTCTGGGCATATTGTAAGATTTCACGTCTTTAAATGGCTCCACTGACCTTTGGGAGGTGGGAGATGACGCGGTCCTTCTTCACAGGCGGCAACATGCTGCAGCAGTCGGTTAATATCACATGGACAGACACGCATTCAAGTCCACACTTTCACTGCCACAAGTACACTCCTCATTCAAGATGACGCTCTCTTTCTTTTTTTATTCTCACTCAACCCACAAAGCCGAGAAAGGAAACAATTAATGTCCTCCAAGTTTGCCTGAAATAGATCAAAAGTCTTTTATATGTAACATTGTGTTGTAAAAGTAAAAATAAGGACCACAAACAGAAGCTATCTGAGCTGATTTCAACACAAAAAGCTAAAAATGTCGAGCTGCTTAGATAAAAACTGCTGGTTTCTTCTATTTTTAACAACTTTTTCTCAGAGCACTGATTTAGAAGAAGAAAAGAAACATTTACAGAGCTGGCAGAGCGATCTTTACCATGAAAACAGAACAATATACACCGGAGATGAACAGCTGTACCTGGAGCAGATTCAAGGCGCGGGTCGGGAGCTTTGTCCGCAGTTTGCCACTGAAACAGAAGCACGCGCTCCTCAGGCAACATTCACACACAGCAGCAGACTCACAAACTGGCGCTTCATGCCCTTTGAGGGATTTAAGTGAAGAGAACCAGCGTCAAAGCGAGCCGTCAAACAGCGCCACCTGCCGTCTCAGAGCTTTCTAAAATGGTAGATTTTTAACTAAACTCAAGTATTCATCCAGAGGTGGCCGAACGCGCGCCTTTATTTGGTTATTCTTTAGAGAAATAAAGCAGGTACTGTTTTAAAATGCTCGTTTTATCTGATCTGTGTCTTTCAGGTCGCTGAAAAAAATCGTATCGTCTCTTAAACCTTCTCTGGATTCTTTTGAGTAAAACTACTGACCTAATCCACTGCGTTGCCAAGGTTACACTATGATAATCGATTTGTATTATTTAGTAGGTCCAAACTGTTGTACCTTATGAGTTGTATTACTTTTCTCTGTAAAAATCTAACAACTTTTTTGAAGGGGAATTACTCCCGTTTTACAAGTTAATCATTAAGAAATAAGCAAATGAAAATACGCACAGCATCCCTTAACCTACCGGGACGTCCAGGAGGCGTTTTCCTTATTTTGTATGAGCTTCATATTGCTGCTGTTTTGATTAGAATATTTCTCTTGAATAATTTCTCAATCATTCAGAAATAGATTTGATTTTTTCACGTTTTTTAAGATCTGATCGGCGCTGATTACAACTATCTGCTGCTTATTATCTAACAGTGTAATCCTGACCCTGTGCGACCTATGATACGCGCTGTGGTGCAGAATAGGGAGCTTTCTTGTTTTTTACAAGTAGTTGACCAAGTATATTCAGTTAAACTTATTTCCGGTCATTTCAGTCCAAACTCTTTCCCTAATAAAATTACTCTGACGTGTCTGAAAGCTTTAAAAACAAGTTTGATCTTTTTTATTATTATTATTTTAGTTCCTTCAGGTAAAGGTATTCTTCGAGATTTACAATAAACTCCTAAAACGTTTAGGCTAAAAGTTTAACAAAAGTAAATCGTTCCCGCGACTTTATGTGAGACAACTGGAACGAAGTCACGACGGTCTCGTTCTCAGCCAATGAGCGTCTTTAACGTCAATGTTACGCGCAAGGACTAGTATTAATGACGTCATATTACCGCGACGGTCAGAGTTTAAAAGGGAGCCCGTCCTCGTCGTCGGTCCTTTCAGCTTCAACCTGGCTCCTTGCTGTGTGGCCTGACTGGTCTCTCTTGTAATTTGTTAGGAGCATTTAGCAAATATGGGTCACCAGCTTACTTTTAAAGCAAAACGTGCACGTTCATGCTTCCTTTTAAGTGAATTAAATTTAAACATCGGATAGCTGCAGTTTAGCGTCGCTGTGTGAAGATGGGCCTCATTCAGCCACGTGGAGAGGACGGTGGCGTCTGGGCTCTCTGGACATGAGTTTTACGACAAATACTCAAAGGTTAGACTATTTTCTTTTTGTCTTTGTTTTTTAACACAGATTTTAAGTTCTTTTGTTGCTCAAACGAGCTGCATTTAACCAGGTTTGGTGCTGATTGTTACTAGTGTCGCATTTCAGTGGCTTTTACTTTACGTTTACTTAGTTTGTGGCTGATTTTTGTGTATTTAAAATGGATTAGATCTGAACTGAGCCATGAAATTGTACTGAGGTTTTCTGCACTGCTCTTCCTATAGCAGCTACATTACAGATGAACGGTGGCCTCAGGTGAACCTTATTTAATCCTGGTTTTAAATCGCTGCTTTATGTGCGTTTCCCTTCAGGTGTGAGTCGGAGTGTTTCACACATGAGGAGCATCAGATGTCCTTGTTTTGGGAGGTGAGTAAAAGTGAAGTGTTCTCCGGTTTCTGATGCAGTTGTGTCGGTGATGAAAACTGTGAATAGGAAGTGCCGTCTGATGCGACAACTGACGATGTTATTTCTCACTGTTCTGAGCCTTAAACCTGCTGAATGTGGAGCCGTAAGCTTCCCAGGAAGCATGGACTCATTTTAATCGTAGTTTCTTTTTTTCCACAGACTTAATGGAGCATCGCAGCTCTAAGATTAAGGTTTGTTCTTTTTGGTTTTATAGTCTTAGATGATCCAGTTTTCCTTTAATAGCATTTTCAAATGAAATCTGAACCGAAATGGCTGGAATGACCCTTTAAGGATCTGATTTCTGGCCATGAGGAGCTGCAGAGTTTAACAATGAATGTTCTTCTTCTGCAGCCCGTAAAGCCTGCTGAGGAGGCCAGAGTCTGAGGACTTTCTGCAGCCAGGTGAGCGTGGATCTGCACCAGAACTCAAACTGGCTGCTTCTGTTGTGATGAAACTTAAACTAATGCTGGAATTACCGGCAGATTGTTCAGTGGTGATAATTGGTTTTCTGAGCTCCAAATGGAAGAAACTTGTCTGGACTTGATGGTTCTGCTCAGGTTTGTCCTCCTGAACGTTTTCTCTTATTCCAGCTGGTCGGGACTTGAATGTTTCCTCCTCTGGAGTCTTCTGATCCTGACGTATCGAGCAGCTTTCCTCAGGTAACTGTTGGGCAGCTTTCCTCAGGTAACTGTTGGGCAGCTTTCCTCAGGTAACTGTTGGGCAGCTTTCCTCAGGTAACTGTAACAGAACGCTGCAGCCAGCTGTCGGTCTTTGTTGTGATGAAACCAAACTGAAACGCTGGAATTACCGGCAGATTGTTCAGTGGTGACTCTCGGTTTTCTGAACATTAAATGGCAGCACGATGAGTTGCTCTAAAGCCGCGACTCGCAGCTTAACCTCGGTCTCGTCCTTCAGGGCTGGCGCCGGTCTTCTGGATGTTCGGCGCTTTCACTCCTGGGCCTCAGAGCTGCAGCTGCATCCATGAAAGGAGCCTAACTCACCCCATCCAGTCCCAGGATACAAGTTCAGAATGCAGCAGGCGACCAGTTTTTGAAGATTTTTCTGACCCTGTTGAATGTCTGAAATGTTTCCTACATGTTGAGTTTATTTGTAGAAGTAAATCTACTTTAACTTTGTCTTTTTGCCTGTAAATGATCTGAATCCTTTGTTTTGTCTGACAAATACTTTCCAGAATGATTTTAGAATAAAATATTTAAAGCAAACCTGTTTGACTCTGAAGTTTCTTTCTGTGGAGGGTTAGGGTAACTGGCCCTAACCCAGCTAAAGGGTCATTCTGCAGAGAACAGAGTTACAGCTTCAGCTAAAGGTGAGTTTAAGTTTTAAGGGAACCTAAATGCACTGTTAGACCCTTTTTCTTCTGTGGTTCTTTGTCCACTTCGGCTCCAGATCTGCCTCATAAACCAGAACAGATCAGCTGAACCAGAGCTTCATCCGGGTCAGAATCTGCTCTTGTTCTGGATCTGAGAACGTCTGACGCTCCCCTTCAGTGTGTAATAAGATGTGCAAAATGCAAATTATAATCCATCGCATTACTTTCTTTTGCTCCTTTTATCATTGCTTCAGAAATGTTAACTTTATTACTGTCAGACCCAGAAATAATGCAATATTCTACAAATTACTTTCTGTTGGAGGCAGATGTAAAGCTGCTCAGCATCGAGGGAGCAGAACGAGCTTCTTATGGAGGTGAGTGACACTGAAGAAGCACAGTTGGACTCAAAGGAGCCAAATTAAATGGCAAAGGCATCTGTGAATAACCACAAGTAAAACCAATATTTTAGGATGCTGCCTTATTGAGCCATGGACTGTTTAAATGGGTTTAAAGTTAAATTTGAGCCATCGCCATGGCTACACTCTTTGGCAAGGGGTAAAGCTTCTGATAACCTTTAATAACGAGGTTTGAGGCTGACTTCAGAGCAAGATGTAAAACCTGTTGCAGAAGTTTGTTAAATGTCCTAAAAAAGGCCAAAACAGCTGCTAAAACTGGACTTGGATTCAAAATGGCTGACTTCCTGTTTGATTCAGAACGTGGCTCCAGGAGGCTTTTTGTACCAGTTTAATCCAGATGAATTCAGTGGGTGGGTTGAATTCTTGAAGTTGTTCAGGGGGTGCTCCGGAGGTGTTTTAGCATCAGTTCAGCGCGTGTCCGTCAGCTCACGTGCACAGTCTGGGGACGACTGGATATGAGTCGGATATAATCCTGTTTCATGGTAAAAAAGTATCATGAACGGCTCGACGCTCCGCTGACACACTTTTAAGGGATAAATCTTTGAGAATTTGCATAATTTCCTGTTGTCAGTGGGCGGGGCTACATGTATAGATCTGATCAGGGCCTTAAAGAGATTACAGATGATCTAAACTTGGTGCTGCTCCAATGAGATCTGAGCGATTTATGAGCGATTTGTCCTCCAGTAAAAACTAAGTTTTCTATATAAAGCATCGTGTTGTCTGACCACAGCTGAAGTTGAAGTGCTTCAAAAGGTCAAAGATCAAATGAACCTCCTGTGAAATGGTGACTGAGTACTGACCCAGTTTAAAATCTGAAAAGGAGTTCAAACATCAGGCCTTCATTCATTTTCTGGCCTGTGGGTGAAAGTCGGGGCTGTGGTTCTGTGCTAATGCATTAAAGCAGAAGGTGTTCTTTGGCCACATTCCTTCGGCCCGCTGACCCTGATGCTTACTTGGAAGAACTAAAGTAAAACGGGCTTTTTACTCCGGTGCTGTTCAGATTCCTGGTGCTCGGGTCAGTGTTTCCTATCACTGGACACGGTGCAGCTGATGCCTCGGTACCTGAAGCCTGTCAGCCTCATCAGAGATTCATTTAGAGAATGAGGAACTGAAAAGTGACCGTAAGAAGTAAGAGGAAGGACTTAAATATGGCCTCAGATGAGACGGTGACAGACAATATGTCATTTAGCCGAATACACGGCTTCAGTTTTCCTCCCACTGTGCAACAAGGAAGTGAAGCGGTGGCTCGAAGTGATTCAGCTCTGCAGAGTGTCAGAAACACATAAAACAAATATATAACCCTATCGGTTGAGTATATTTCCTAACCCTAACCCTATCCATAAGAAAATACAAGTGAACTATTGAACTATAATGATAGTTTGGCAGTTTCCTCTTTTTGATGTGACATATCCTGTCAGACTGCAGTATGATAGGTGCTAAAGCACCATGAGAGCTGCTTTTATTCCTCCTTTTACAGAACTAACTTCTTCTAACTTCTGTCTTTACTGTGATGGATAACGCCTCTATGATGGCAACACAAAGCGAGCATAAAGTGTTGGTTCTGAGGCATCCAAACGAACACTTCTCTCCTCGTCTTGCATGCAGTGGAAGTTCCACTTTGCTCTTTCTCTGTCTTCCTCTAAGTGATGATTTAAAACAGACAAACAGCAGCAGCACTGTTCATCAGCCAAATGTTGAGCAAACTCCCCTCATCCCAACCAAAGCCAACTATATGACAACAGGAGACAGAAATCAGAGCTGTCAGTGATACAAAGAGAGGTGTGAAATGATCCCTGAGCAGCGAAGCAGAACAGGAAGAGAGAAAAAAACCAAGGCAGAAGTGGTTGGTGTTCGAGTCGTGAGAGCGAAGGTTTGATCCGAGGCAGCAGATGTTTGAGCGAAGACGAGACTGAAGCCGACGATCTCAAAGTAAAACACTGGATCTGACTGGATATGGGGTGAGTCCGTTTATACAGACCATTATTTCTCTGTCTCAAACTGATCACACTTTACTAAAAACATCGATTCTCTTCGAGCCAACTGGGTTTGTTTGATGATAATTCAGAAGAGGAGTCTTCTCAGGTCACTTTACAAAGAGAGAACCAACAACTCATTTCCTGCTGTTTGCAGCATCTGCAGCTGCAGGTGCTCCACTTTAAACTTTACTGGAAACCTTCAACAGCATCTCCGGTTTTCATGCCAGCAGAACTTATAAAAGACAGTGTTTTTCTCTCAGTGAGCTGCAGAAGTTGGGACTTAGTGGATAAATACAGTCCATATAAGGCAACAATGTGCTGAGCCCAGGAAGTGGTCAAAACTCGAAAACCTTATTGACAGGAAGTAAAGATTTCCCACATAGCTGCACTGAGAATAACTCGTTGTTATGCCTGGTAGAAATAAACGCAGCACCTTTATTTTTATTCCTCTTACTTTAGCAGCTAATGAGGTTGTTTGGCTACAAGTCAGTAGCAAACAAGCAGAGACTGAAAAGAGCGCCATGCAGAGGCAGAGTTCCTAAGACCTTCAAAAAACAGCATCTACACACTGTTCCTCAACATGAAACTGCAAAGACACAATATCACCAAATATCAGGGAAAGACTTTATATCCAAGGTTAATATCCAAGGTTAATAGGCTGAAAATCAATGGGTGCGCCGCATGTTTTCTACAAAACAAGGAGACTCGTCCCTCTGCAAACCAATCAGAGCCATTCAACCAACACAACCCCAAAAGATTGATGTTTTATTCACAACAGAGCAGAGAAAACTGGGATGGGGCACCTGGAGAGAAGGTGGCACAAGAATACAGCTGAGTGAACATGTTGCTAACTCACTAATTAGGTCAACAGGTCAGTGACATCACTGGGCATAAAAAAGAGCACCTTAGAGAGGCAGAGACTCTGAAAGATGCTTCAGGAATCTGCAAAACAGATTTAATCTCTAAAGACTTGGAATATTCCATTGTCCATGGCTGAAAATCTGGGATATTCACAATCTTCAGGCTCTCTGGGATTAAAAACAGACCTGATCCTGTCGTGGAAACCCCTGCCAGGGCTCAGGAACACTTCCAGGACTCAGCCAAACATCCACAGGTGCAGGTTAAAGCCCCATCAGGCAGGGAAGAAGCCACATGTGAACACGATGTCGTCTTTGTGCTGAAGATCATCTGAAATGGACTGAGGCAAAGTGGGGAACTGTCAAAATTGTCTGTCCTCTGGACCAAAGAGGGACCATCTGGCTTGTTCTCGGTGCTCTGCTCAAAGGCCTGCATCCCTTATGCTGAGAGGGTGCAGCTGTGGTATGAAACAGAAAACTTACACAGCTGGAAAGGCACCGTAAAATGCTGAAAGTTATGAAAAGGGCCACAGATCCCATCCAGATGACATATTTTTCAGGGGCCTTTGACCTGTTAGAGACAGCGATAAAACATTTGGAGCATCGAGAAACTCACAAAACAACAAGAATGAGACAACATTCCTCCCCCACAGCTCCAGCAGGTGGTTCCTGCAGGTGGACCTTTCCCCTCGGTTCCTGCAGGTGGACCTTTCCCCTCGGTTCCTGCAGGTGGACCTTTCCCCTCGGTTCCTGCAGGTGGACCTTTCCCCTCGGTTCCTGCAGGTGGACCTTTCCCCTCGGTTCCTGCAGGTGGACCTTTCCCCTCGGTTCCTGCAGGTGGACCTTTCCCCTCGGTTCCCGCAGG
Organism: Leuresthes tenuis; assembly: GCF_036924035.1. Taxonomy (NCBI): domain Eukaryota; kingdom Metazoa; phylum Chordata; class Actinopteri; order Atheriniformes; family Atherinopsidae; genus Leuresthes; species Leuresthes tenuis. The sequence goes on along the minus strand of NW_027325375.1, from coordinate 412,518 downwards.
TGGACCTTTCCCCTCGGTTCCCGCAGGTGGACCTTTCCCCTCGGTTCCCGCAGGTGGACCTTTCCCCTCGGTTCCCGCAGGTGGACCTTTCCCCTCGGTTCCTGCAGGTGGACCTTTCCCCTCGGTTCCTGCAGGTGGACCTTTCCCCTCGGTTCCCGCAGGTGGACCTTTCCCCTCGGTTCCCGCAGGTGGACCTTTCCCCTCGGTTCCCGCAGGTGGACCTTTCCGCTCGGTTCCAGCAGGTGGACCTTTCCCCTCGGTTCCTGCAGGTGGACCTTTCCGCTCGGTTCCTGCAGGTGGACCTTTCCGCTCGGTTCCTGCAGGTGGACATTTCCCCTCGGTTCCCGCAGGTGGACCTTTCCCCTCGGTTCCTGCAGGTGGACTTTTCCCCTCGGTTCCAGCAGGTGGACCTTTCCCCTCGGTTCCTGCAGGTGGACTTTTCCCCTCGGTTCCCGCAGGTGGACCTTTCCCCTCGGTTCCTGCAGGTGGACCTTTCCCCTCGGTTCCTGCAGGTGGACCTTTCCCCTCGGCTCCTGCAGGTGGACCTTTCCCCTCGGTTCCTGCAGGTGGACCTTTCCCCTCGGTTCCTGCAGGTGGACCTTTCCACTCTGTTCCTGCAGGTGGACCTTTCCCCTCGGTTCCTGCAGGTGGACCTTTCCCCTCTGTTCCCGCAGGTGGACCTTTCCACTCGGTTCCTGCAGGTGGACCTTTCCCCTCGGTTCCTGCAGGTGGACCTTTCCCCTCTGTTCCTGCAGGTGGACCTTTCCACTCTGTTCCCGCAGGTGGACCTTTCCCCTCGGTTCCTGCAGGTGGACCTTTCCACTCTGTTCCTGCAGGTGGACCTTTCCCCTCGGTTCCTGCAGGTGGACCTTTCCCCTCGGTTCCTGCAGGTGGACCTTTCCACTCGGTTCCTGCAGGTGGACCTTTCCCCTCGGTTCCTGCAGGTGGACCTTTCCTCTCTGTTCCTGCAGGTGGACCTTTCCCCTCGGTTCCCGCAGGTGGACCTTTCCACTCTGTTCCTGCAGGTGGACCTTTCCCCTCGGTTCCTGCAGGTGGACCTTTCCACTCGGTTCCTGCAGGTGGACTTTTCCCCTCGGTTCCTGCAGGTGGACCTTTCCCTTCGGTTCCTGCAGGTGGACCTTTCCCCTTTGTTCCTGCAGGTGGACCTTTCCCCTCGGTTCCTGCAGGTGGACCTTTCCACTCGGTTCCTGCAGGTGGACCTTTCCCTTCGGTTCCTGCAGGTGGACCTTTCCCCTTTGTTCCTGCAGGTGGACCTTTCCACTCTGTTCCTGCAGGTGGACCTTTCCCCTCGGTTCCAGCAGGTGGACCTTTCCCCTCGGTTCCAGCAGGTGGACCTTTCCCCTCGGTTCCTGCAGGTGGACCTTTCCACTCTGTTCCTGCAGGTGGACCTTTCCACTCGGTTCCTGCAGGTGGACCTTTCCACTCGGTTCCTGCAGGTGGACCTTTCCACTCGGTTCCTGCAGGTGGACCTTTCCCCTCGGTTCCTGCAGGTGGACCTTTCCCCTCGGTTCCCGCAGGTGGACCTTTCCCCTCGGTTCCCGCAGGTGGACCTTTCCCCTCGGTTCCTGCAGATGGACCTTTCCCCTCGGCTCCTGCAGGTGGACCTTTCCCCTCGGTTCCCGCAGGTGGACCTTTCCACTCGGTTCCCGCAGGTGGACCTTTCCACTCGGTTCCCGCAGGTGGACCTTTCCCCTCGGTTCCCGCAGGTGGACCTTTCCCCTCTGTTCCTGCAGGTGGACCTTTCCACTCTGTTCCTGCAGGTGGACCTTTCCCCTCGGTTCCTGCAGGTGGACCTTTCCCCTCTGTTCCTGCAGGTGGACCTTTCCCCTCGGTTCCTGCAGGTGGACCTTTCCCCTCGGTTCCTGCAGGTGGACCTTTCCCCTTTGTTCCTGCAGGTGGACCTTTCCCCTCGGTTCCTGCAGGTGGACCTTTCCTCTCTGTTCCTGCAGGTGGACCTTTCCTCTCTGTTCCTGCAGGTGGACTTTTCCCCTCGGTTCCTGCAGGTGGACATTTCCCCTCGGTTCCTGCAGGTGGACCTTTCCCCTCGGTTCCTGCAGGTGGACCTTTCCACTCGGTTCCTGCAGGTGGACCTTTCCACTCGGTTCCTGCAGGTGGACCTTTCCCCTCGGTTCCTGCAGGTGGACCTTTCCCCTCGGTTCCTGCAGGTGGACCTTTCCACTCGGTTCCTGCAGGTGGACCTTTCCACTCGGTTCCTGCAGGTGGACCTTTCCACTCGGTTCCTGCAGGTGGACCTTTCCACTCGGTTCCTGCAGGTGGACCTTTCCACTCGGTTCCTGCAGGTGGACCTTTCCCCTCGGTTCCTGCAGGTGGACCTTTCCCCTCGGTTCCTGATAGTTACACCTTTGTAGACCTTCTAGTCTGACCGTTAGTTTGAGGGTGCTAACCAGACGAATCCTTTGGAGAACATCTGCCAAACCTGAGAGGTGGACTGGGGACCTCTATCTGAAACTATGTCTGTGGAAGGATCCTGATAAATATCAAGGCCATCAGTGGCATAGAGGATGGAAAAAGATGATTTCCTGAAAGCTGGAGCTTGATGAGGGTGGTGGAAAAAGAAATGTCAGCGATATTGTAGTGTAACTTTCAGGGTTTGATTTAACGGTACCAGAGGAATATTTAACGGTACCAGAGGAATATTTAATGGTACCAGAGGAATATTTAACTGTACCAGAGGAATATTTAACGGTACCAGAGGAATATTTAACGGTACCAGAGGAATATTTAATGGTACCAGAGGAATATTTAACGGTACCAGAGGAATATTTAACGGTATCAGAGGAATATTTAACGGTACCAGAGGAATATTTAACTGTACCAGAGGAATATTTAATGGTACCAGAGGAATATTTAACTGTACCAGAGGAATATTTAACGGTACCAGAGGAATATTTAATGGTACCAGAGGAATATTTAACGGTATCAGAGGAATATTTAACGGTACCAGAGGAATATTTAACTGTACCAGAGGAATATTTAACTGTACCAGAGGAATATTTAACTGTACCAGAGGAATATTTAACGGTACCAGAGGAATATTTAACGGTATCAGAGGAATATTTAACGGTACCAGAGGAATATTTAACGGTACCAGAGGAATATTTAACGGTACCAGAGGAATATTTAACGGTATCACAGGAATATTTAACGGTACCAGAGGAATATTTAACGGTACCAGAGGAATATTTAACGGTATCAGAGGAATATTTAACGGTACCAGAGGAATATTTAATGGTACCAGAGGAATATTTAACGGTACCAGAGGAATATTTAACGGTACCAGAGGAATATTTAACGGTATCAGAGGAATATTTAATGGTACCAGAGGAATATTTAATGGTACCAGAGGAATATTTAATGGTACCAGAGGAATATTCAACTGTACCAGAGGAATATTTAATGGTACCAGAGGAATATTTAACGGTACCAGAGGAATATTTAACGGTACCAGAGGAATATTTAACGGTATCAGAGGAATATTTAACGGTACCAGAGGAATATTTAACGGTACCAGAGGAATATTTAACGGTACCAGAGGAATATTTAACGGTATCAGAGGAATATTTAACGGTACCAGAGGAATATTTAACGGTACCAGAGGAATATTTAACGGTATCAGAGGAATATTTAACGGTACCAGAGGAATATTTAACGGTATCAGAGGAATATTTAACGGTACCAGAGGAATATTTAATGGTACCAGAGGAATATTTAACGGTACCAGAGGAATATTTAACGGTACCAGAGGAATATTTAACGGTATCAGAGGAATATTTAACGGTACCAGAGGAATATTTAACGGTATCAGAGGAATATTTAACGGTACCAGAGGAATATTTAACGGTACCAGAGGAATATTTAACGGTATCAGAGGAATATTTAACGGTACCAGAGGAATATTTAACGGTACCAGAGGAATATTTAACGGTACCAGAGGAATATTTAACGGTACCAGAGGAATATTGGGCTGCAAAGTAAACTCCTGCTCACTGAAACTGTTCTCAGGAGACAAACTAGACTGACCAAAAGTAAAAGTGAAAAGTGGAACTGCTGGCAGAACACCCACATCCTCAGCGAGCGACGTCTTTTAACTGATGTGGTGGAAACTTTAGTAAGGCGCAGAGTCAGTTATTTTTAAGGAAATAAGATGCTTTTAATAATATCTCACAGAGAGAACGACACAGAGCAAAGTACAGAGCTGCTCTGACCACTGAGGCTAAAGCAGTTCAGTCATGATGCACAGTGTTGAGTCACCGCTGCTTGGGTGTAGTTCTTATCTAGTCTCTCTAGCCTTCGTTCCTCTCTAGCTGCAGCCGAGGTTTCGCTTTTATCCTCCTTAAAACGCAGCTTCATCATTTAACGATGCTCTCAGGAGGAAAGAGAAGAACAGGATGTGTTGCTCTGCAGCTGATACACAGTAACACTCAGTATAATGCATATAAGGATTCATTTTCCATTAGACTGGCCTGTAGCAGTTAGACAGCAACTCTATCAGTATTTACCCTCCTCAGTCTCTCCTCTGGGGTTAACTGCTGGGGCTTTGGGGGACCCTAACGGGTGAAGTTTATAAGGTGGAGGCTTGTTATTACGTTGCTATCCTACCTGACTAAACACAGATGAGACAGAAGATATTCCCATTCGGTCCATTTTCTGTGATCCGATCCCAAATAGCCTGAACACTTTCTGATCTGGTCTTTCAGGCCACATTCAGAAGGGTCCAGGACACCTTTGTTTGCATCTTCATGATAATCTCAATGCAGTTATCACCACTTTTCATATTCTACCTGTATTTTGAAAAGTTTTTCTGTGTTATATCACATATTTCTCTAAGTTTTCTCATTTTTGCTGATTTGTGACATCTTTATTACAGTGAGTCAAGTATCTGTCAGGCGAGAGCCTCGGTCATGCTGTACGATGACAGCAGCAAGCGCTGGGTGCCGGTAGGATCTGATGTTCCTTACATTAGTCGTGTGCAGATCTATCACAACCCTGCAGGAAACACCTTCAGAGTGGTGGGCCGCAAACTGCAGACCGACCAGCAGGTATGAGACGAGTTACGAACCTTTACCCTCAGTTATGCATCAGGTCTCGCGCTGCCTTTGGAGATCACTCACCACCGAATAGATTTTAAATGCTCAGCTGCATCACAGGACTGAGAGGTTCAGGAGGTCCTTTCAGGCTTTTTAACAGTGACTGCTGACACGTTATTTATTCATTCATTATTATTATTCTTGTTCTAATATACAATCATTGTAAATATTTTAACTGAGCTACATAACTATTTGAATTTCCCCACGGGGGATGAATAAAGTATTTTTATTTTATTTTATTTTATTTTATTTTATTTTGTTTTGTTTTGTTTTGTTTTGTTTTGTTTTGTTTTGTTTTGTTTTGTTTTGTTTTATTGTATTTTGTTTTGTTTTGTTTTATTTATTTATTTGTTTTGTTTTGTTTTATTTTATTTTATTTTATTTTATTTTGTTTTGTTTTGTTTTGTTTTGTTTTGTTTTGTTTTGTTTTGTTTTGTTTTGTTTTGTTGTATTTTGTTTTGTTTTGTTTTATTTATTTTTTTGTTTTGTTTTGTTTTATTTTATTTTGTTTTATTTTGTTTTGTTTTGTTTTGTTTTATTGTATTTTGTTTTGTTTTATTTTATTTTGTTTTGTTGTATTTTGTTTTGTTTTGTTTTATTTTGTTTTATTTATTTTTTTGTTTTGTTTTGTTTTATTTTATTTTGTTTTATTTTGTTTTGTTTTGTTTTGTTTTATTGTATTTTGTTTTGTTTTATTTTATTTTGTTTTATTTATTTTTTTGTTTTATTTTATTTTATTTTATTTTATTTTATTTTATTTTATTTTATTTTATTTTATTTTATTTTATTTTATTTTATTTTCTGCAGATTTCCCTGTGTTAGATCCAGTTTATAACAGAACTGAACTGAAATGCATTGCTTTGTTCGGGGATTTTGTTTTGTTTTGTTTTGTTTTGTTTTGTTTTGTTTTGTTGTATTTTGTTTAGTTTTGTTTTATTTTGTTTTATTTATTTTTTTGTTTTGTTTTGTTTTATTTTATTTTGTTTTATTTTGTTTTGTTTTGTTTTGTTTTATTGTATTTTGTTTTGTTTTATTTTATTTTGTTTTATTTATTTTTTTGTTTTATTTTATTTTATTTTATTTTATTTTATTTTATTTTATTTTATTTTATTTTATTTTATTTTATTTTATTTTATTTTATTTTATTTTATTTTATTTTCTGCAGATTTCCCTGTGTTAGATCCAGTTTATAACAGAACAGAACTGAAATGCATTGCTTTGTTCGGGGATTCATTTGATTCTAAACTATTCCTTCCTTGTGCTGCAGGTGATAATCAACTGTCCCATTGTCAAAGGGATGAAATACAATCAAGCCACACCAACTTTCCATCAGTGGCGCGATCCCAAACAGGTGTGGGGCCTGAACTTTGGGAGTAAAGAGGATGCTGCTGTGTTTGCTGCCTCCATGACGCATGCCTTAGAGGCTCTGAGTGCATCAGCAGGTAACCACAGCAGGAGGGCCCATCAGATCCACTTATCGTACTGTTCGTGTGCCATAAGTCCAGAAAGCATCCCAATCTGAGACTGAGCAGGAGTTAGAGTTGTTTGATAGGATTTAAAACACATTTTCATGGCCTCTGATGTAGCTTTTAAAGTGTTTAAACTGATGTTGGAACCCACAGGATGTCCTCAGAGCGAGTCAAAGGTCCATCATGAGGCTCTTTGTATTCCTTATTGATGGTGAAATTGCTGAATTTGCAGCCTTCTTCTGTAGTTTGTCGACTGCCCCTCTGTCCAGTCACCAGAATCAGTCTGGATCTGGACTTTAGCTTAGATACCGGCTTATAGCCTCATACATCTGGGGTCCTGACTGATGTGGCAGACCTGGGCCTCTATTGGTTCTATGGATCAGTGAAAAGCTTTTTCCTCATCATCTGAATGTCATGTGGACCAGATAAATGTGTCTGAACTGTCTCAAAGAGGTGATCATAACTGAGGGGCTTCACCTCCCAGAGCCCACCAGATATATATATATATATATGTATTTATATTTATATTGTTTGGGGCTCCTGGTATTTACACAATGATTCTTTCCACAGAGCCGCCTCAGAATGGCCCAGCTGCACCACAGCTGGAACAGAGAAGGTACTTTTCTTTTCTCAGGGACTAAAGTTTGTGTCAGAAAGGCATTTTCAGTAAATTCCAGGATGTTTTAAAGGCAGGAATCATTAACTGCATGATTTTTAACCCATTTATTAGCAGTTTTTCAGTCTTTGGTTACAGTTGCACACATTATATCATGTTTCAGAGCGGAGCCACAGACTCTTCCTACATCCCCAACCCCAGCAGCTGCTCCACCTGCTCCACCTGCTCCACCTGCACCCCCTGCACCCCCTGCACCCCCTGCACCTCCACCACCTCCAGGCCCACCCCCGGCTCCCTCTGGGATGGTCCCACCTGCGCCTCCTCCCCTTCCTTCTGGGGGCTCAGTTCCACCTCCCCCACCTCCACCCCCTGTGGGAGGAAGTGGAGGCGGAGGAGGTGGAGGAGGTGGGGGAAATGATCTTGCTGCTGCTCTTGCAGGAGCCAAACTGCGTAAAACTCAGAAGGTGAGGCCTGTGCAGCAGGGCTGGGTCTTAATAAGGAAGCTGAAGAGGATCTCTGTTCTGATACAGCATGGATTGGGGGTGTTTTTGTGTCTCTAGGATGAGGGCGGAGCTCCAGCACCCAAACCAGCTTCCTCATCCGGTGGAGGAGGCGACCTAATGGGAGAAATGAGTGCCATGCTTGCAAGGAGGCAAGTGAACACTTAAGATCTGTAGAAGTCTGAGGTAATGATGTGCTGCTTGGCCTCTTCATGACTTTATTTATTCATCTCTAAACCAGGAGGAAAGCTTGTGATAAGCCTGCTCCCAAAAAGGAGGAAGCTTGCAATGTAAGGCCCCTCAGAGTCATTTCTATTATTATTATAGTTATTCTGCTTCCTTTCACTGCTGTGTAGTAATCGTAGAATAAGTATCAGAGTATTTAGCTGAATAATAACAGTTTATCTGTACATGACTGCAGGAAGAATGTGACTCTTCAGGTTTATCAGGATCTGGAGGTGAGGAAACTGTCCCGCAGGAGTGTGAAATACTAGATAAATACGGTTTAAAGCAGCATGGCAGAAAGATTCAGGGATAACACATAAAAATAATAACAGAAAATGTTTCAACAGAAAACAACCAGCCAAAGGAAAAATCTGCAGCCACGCTAAGGTGAGAGCCTGATGGATGAGCATCATAAGGCTCATGGTTATATTAAGAATGATAAACAGCGTGTTCTTGTTCCAGGGCCAAGTCCTTAAGCAGCACTCAAAGGGACTCAGGTCCCAGCTCCAGCCCGTCTGCATCCTCTGCCTCCACCACTGCTCCCGTGTCCAGGTACCAGCATGACCTCTGACCTGCTCTCCTCTGCATGCTGTTTACATGCTAACAGAATTAGCTCTGTGCTAAATCCTCACACTACAGCCCTCAGAAGTGTGCTGCTTTACTAATCAATCAAGCTCTCCACAACTGGGTCTTAGTTTAGAGTTCTAGTTATTTTATTTTATTTTGTTTTGTTTTATTGTATTTTGTTTTATTTTATTTTATTTTGTTTTATTTATTTTTTTGTTTTGTTTTATTTTATTTTATTTTATTTTATTTTATTTTATTTTATTTTATTTTATTTTATTTTATTTTATTTTATATTGTTTTGTTTTGTTTTGTTTCGTTTCGTTTAATTTATTTAATTTTATTTCGTTTAATTTAATTTAATTTAATTTAATTTAATTTTGATTTATTTAATTTAATTTAATTTAATTTCGTTTCGTTTCGTTTCGTTTAATTTATTTTATTTTATTTCGTTTAATTTAATTTAATTCAATTTAATTTAATTTAATTTAATTTAATTTAATTTAATTTAATTTAATTTAATTTGATTTGATTTATTTTATTTTATTTTATTTAGTTTCGTTTAATTTAATTTAATTTAATTTGATTTGATTTATTTTATTTTATTTAGTTTCGTTTAATTTAATTTAATTTAATTTAATTTAATTTAATTTAATTTAATTTAATTTAATTTAATTTAATTTAATTTGGTTTAATTTAATTTGGTTTAATTTAATTTAATTTAATTTCATTATCACTGCTCCCGTGTCCAGGTACCAGCATGACCTCTGACCTGCTCCCCTCTGCATGCTGTTTACATGCTAACAGAATTACCTCTGTGCTAAATCCTCACACTACAGCCCTCAGAAGTGTGCTGCTTGACTAATCAATCAAGCTCTCCACAACTGGGTCTTAGTTTAGAGTTCTAGTGAGAGACTTATTTTATTTTATTTTATTTTATTTTATTTTATTTTATTTTATTTTATTTTATTTTATTTTATTTTATTTTATTTTATTTTATTTTATTTTGTTTTGTTTTGTTTTGTTTTGTTTTATTTTGTTTTGTTTTGTTTCGTTTAATTTATTTTATTTTATTTCGTTTAATTTAATTTAATTTAATTTAATTTAATTTAATTTTGATTTATTTTATTTTATTTTATTTTATTTCGTTTGATTTATTTTATTTTATATTGTTTTGTTTTGTTTCGTTTCTTTTAATTTATTTTATTTTATTTCGTTTAATTTAATTTAATTTAATTTAATTTAATTTAATTTAATTCAATTTAATTTAATTTAATTTAATTTAATTTAATTTAATTTAATTTAATTTAATTTAATTTAATTTAATTTAATTTAATTTATTTTGGTTTATTTTATTTTATTTTATTTTATTTCGTTTAATTAATTTAATTTAATTCAATTTAATTTAATTTAATTTAATTTTATTTCGTTTAATTAAATTAAATTTAATTTCATTTCATTTCATTATCACTGCTCCCGTGTCCAGGTACCAGCATGACCTCTGACCTGCTCCCCTCTGCATGCTGTTTACATGCTAACAGAATTAGCTCTGTGCTAAATCCTCACACTACAGCCCTCAGACGTGTGCTGCTTGACCAATCAATCAAGCTCTCCACAACTGGGTCTTAGTTTAGAGTTCCAGTGAGAGACTGAGACTTATTTTATTTTATTCTTTTTATTTTATTTATTTTATTTATTTTATTTATTTTATTTTATTTATTTTATTTATTTTATTTATTTTATTTATTTTATTTATTTTATTTATTTTAATTTATTTTATTTTATTTTATTTCGTTTAATTTAATTTAATTTAATTTAATTTTATTTTATTTTATTTTGGTTTATTTTATTTTATTTTATTTTATTTAGTTTAATTTAATTTAATTTAATTTAATTTAATTTAATTTCATTATCACTGCTCCCGTGTCCAGGTACCAGCATGACCTCTGACCTGCTCCCCTCTGCATGCTGTTTACATGCTAACAGAATTAGCTCTGTGCTAAATCCTCACACTACAGCCCTCAGTATCTGTGCTAAATCATCATTAAAAATCATTAAAAGTTGACACTTTGGAGAAAAAGAAATGAAACTTGCTTCTCCTGTACAGCTTTCTCTTAGAAAACGTCTTTGGCTGAGGGTAAATATATATCTTACAGGCTTAAAGTGGTGAAGAAGAACGTAGACAAAGCAGAGGATCATGCAGATATGGAAAGTATCAAGCAGGTGAGATCAATCTTTATCTGAATGCACAAAAGAAAACTCATCAGCGCCTTTTTCTAAGTAAGCTCAGTTATAAAGTAAAGAAACACGACTCAGGCCTAATGGAACTGCTGCATGTTTGCAGGAAATCATTGAAGAAGTGAAAAAAGAGCTCCAGAAGATGAAGGAGGAGATTATCACAGGTAGGTTTTAAACCTCATTCAGTCAAACTTCCCAGCTCCGCGGTGGTCATCCTGGTTGTGTTTGTCTCTTCCAGCGCTGATCCAGGAGCTGCACACTGCAAAGCCCCAGAGTGAAGACTGCTGAAGGCCGGAGGAGTTTAAGGATGAGCCGTTACTGCTGTGTCACCCAGAGCTCTTATTCTCACTGATAGATGGGGTTTCTCTGTATTTATGCAGCTCACATCTGCTTCTTCTGTTCATGTGATGCTAACTGATCACACTGATGCTCATAGAAAGACTTATAAAGCTGATAAAGTTACTTGGATCTATGTTTTTTTTTTTATTTACACCTCTAGAATTCATCCAAAACTGGGTTTTTACCCTTAAAACTTTTACCAGGTGGTAAAAACATCCATTTAGTGTAAAGCGCTGAGCTGAGCAGCTGGAACCCAAACAGCAGATACACCAGTTAGCATAAGTACCTGTAGCTCAGGTGAGCACATTTTACAGAGAAAGGAAGTAAATGAACCCCAGTTCAATCAAACTATGGAACAATTCAGCCCATTTTATCATGAATGTATCAATAAAAGTGTAATAAAAAGTGGCTTCACTCACTTGTATGGAAAGCTTTGGCTGAAAACACTGAGAGGAGCTCAGAGACTGTGTTCAAACTAATCAATGAATGTGATTCATTTTATTATTATATTATATTAATATAACCCAAATTTACGGTGATTATCCAGCAGTGAGACTCATGGAGTAACTTACTAACATACTGGTGCAGAAAAGTGGAGGTTCTGCCCTGATGTCTGCACCAGCTCCTATGAAGACCGTGCAAAGAAAGAGAAAAACAGAACTAAAAACCTTATGCAGGTCAGAGAAGCAGAATCCTTCCTAACCCCAAGCAGCAAAATGTTTCACAAACACTGAGAGTTTCAAGGTGATTTAACAGAGAAGCTGAGCTGACAGCAGTCTTCCAAAGTCTGAAAACCTCACGGAAAACCTCTTTGTAGGGTTCAAGAAACACAATAAAATCAAGCAGAGTTTGCACTCTCCTATCAAGAAGATGCTTAGTTTGCTGAACCTCGTGTTTGAGACTCAGATCTGACTCAAAGGCAGAAAGAAGCGCCTCAGCCCTCATTATATTAAGGGTCAGTTTGACCCATTTCAGTTTCTGTGGTGCCCAAAGTGCTGCTTATCCTTTCTCTGTCTTTTTTGTGATGAACTGGTGTGTAAAAACTTTGGTGTGTAGCGGAATAGTGCAAAGCCCTGCTCTGCCGTGCTCGGAAGAAGCTGGACGTCACCGGAAAGACCCGAGTAGTCCCGAGAGAACACGAACACGGCGGCAGTAAAGCGACGAGCACAACTCTACGGTTATGATAGCACCGTTATAATCACCCACCATCATAACCATCACTCTGTGTCTGATGTCTGAGGGAAAAGTCAGTCAACATCAGGTGTTTGGTCCGTTTTTCTGAACCTAACCGGCCGCCATGTTGTGCTGCGGACTTCCGCTCAAAGCTTTCTTTATATCGCCACAGATTTATATTTATATTTATATACCCTCTGGCATATAATACCGCTTTTATTGGTGATATTCACGTTTATTTACAGTTTTTGTTGCACAATGATACAGCCTGAGGCGCCCCCGCGCGGCCATTTCAGTGTATTGCTCTGACCTCAGAAGTGATGTGACTTTATTTTTGTACCTTATATTTATGGTGTTTTTATTTGATATGATTCAGGAAACCACAGCAGGTACATGTGCACTGTTCAAAGCTTTAAAAGGCAATAAAGAAGCCTAACAGAAAGCTTTATTCAAAAGATCATTTACAGGGATGTCTGTGCAGTTCTGATCCAAAATAAACATCTCTTTATTGCACAGTTATTTGTATTTTCTTTACCTGAGAGAGCTGAAATTATCACAGATGTTGATGCTAGGACCTGGGATCCTCTGTGAGGTGACGGCGCTCACCAGCACACCGCCGTGCAGCCGAGGGTTAAGAAAGCGGCGCTCTTTGGGTCCAGAGATGATCTCACGACTTTCCTTTGGAGAACGCCTCTTCAGCTCAGTTAGAGACAGTAGATTACCTGATAAGAGGGTGATCTGGATCAGCATCACAGCTTCTCTGCCCTGCAGTGCTCATCACCAGTGAGTCTTCAGCTTATTCTAGGATGTCTTTTAAACTGCGTTTTTTCACTGCTCAGCAAGATCCTCAACCTCTTAATTACCTCTCATTTCTGTAGTCCTGGAAAGTGTCTGAAGGGCAACTACTCGATCCTCAGATCACGAGTGCAGGACTGGAGCATATCAGAAAGACATTTGGGTCCTATGACCTGTAGCTCTATCTGAGAAACCCACGCTTCCTCTCATCTTTCATGTCTTTCAAGATCCTGCAACAGTCTGCTGGATTACGGCATGCTGTGTATCTGCACCGTGCGTCTGTGCCTGCAGCTCCCTCTGCTGCTGCTGCTGCTGCTGAAGCTGCTGCTGCTGCTGCTGAAGCTGCTGCTGCTGCTGCTGCTGCTGCTGCTGCTGCTGCTGCTGCTGCTGCTGCTGCTGCTTCTGCTGCTGCTGCTGCTGCTGCTGCTGCTGCTGCTGAAGCTGCTGCTGCTGCTGCTAAAGCTGCTGCTGCTGCTGCTGCTGCTGCTGCTGCTGCTGAAGCTGCTGCTGCTGCTGCTAAAGCTGCTGCTGCTGCTGCTGCTGAAGCTGCTGCTGCTGCTGCTGCTGCTGAAGCTGCTGCTGCTGCTGCTGCTGAAGCTGCTGCTGCTGCTGCTGCTGCTGCTGCTGCTGCTGAAGCTGCTTCTGCTGCTGCTGCTGCTGCTGCTGCTGCTGCTGCTGCTGCTGAAGCTGCTGCTGTTGTTGTGGACAGAGCTCTTTCTGAACTGTGAACCTCTTCAGATGCACAGCCAGATTCAAAGCTGTACAGCTGCTGCAGAAGTGAAACAAAGTCAGCAACCTCAGGCACTGCTTTGGAGCATCAACAAGAACTAAACAGCGTGGCGCATTACAGTGAATGTAGAGACAGCAGAGTGTTTCCTGCTCATGGTGGATGTCCCACGAGGTTCCTTCATGTTACTGGGACCTGCTGCATCAAGGCTGTCAGCTGCCTGTTTCTACCCTGACCCTAACCCTGCTTTCCTGGAATAATAAACCAAAGAAGTTCTTTTGTTTCATCTGCAGTCACTGAACACGTCCTTTTCTTTCACTTCCTTCATGATTTCATTCTGTACCATCTCAGCTCAGCCCTGAAGAACTTCGTTTTGGATTTGCTGACTTGTGTATTTTGCATTGCCACGTGCACTTTTTAAATAAATCTGTCATGCTTCGCTATTTAATGTAATATGGCCAAACATTTTCCCCTATTCTGAGAGTCCTCAGACTCTGGATGACCCCTCTGGGCTATGCTTCAGGTTGCATTTGCTGTTGCTTTGACATAATGTTGATTTTCTTCCTCTTTCTTTTGTCGATTTCTGTCCATAGAAGTTAACACAGTTGTGTCCATCTCAGCGGTTCTGGGGAATTTAAATGGAGACAGACCCAGCTGAACGGGAATATCTGAAATAATATCTGAAATAATATCTGAAATAATATCTGAACTATCTGGAATAGAAACAAAATGGTCATGGAAACACAGTTCAGGGATCCAGAAGAATATTAGACGATAACTGCAGCTAACTCGCAGGTTTTCAGGTAAGTAGACTGAGCCCTGGCTCCTCTGGGGAGAACAGCAGGGCTGGAAGCAGAGGTCTCTGTGCCAGAGTTGCTGCTCCCAGCAGCATCACTTACAATCACACTGCTTCTTAAATCTCCACTTTCAGTCTAAAAACTGCGGAAACACTGCGCCTCCAGGTGCCTCCTCTCCTCCAGGTGCCTCCTCTCCTCCAGGTGCCTCTCCTCCAGGTGGCGCCTCTCCTCCAGGTGCCGCCTCTCCTCCAGGTGCCTCTCCTCCAGGTGCCTCTCCTCCAGGTGCCTCTCCTCCAGGTGGCGCCTCTCCTCCAGGTGCCGCCTCTCCTCCAGGTGGCTCCTCTCCTCCAGGTGCCTCTCCTCCAGGTGCCTCTCCTCCAGGTGGCTCCTCTTCTCCAGGTGCCTCTCCTCCAGGTGCCGCCTCTCCTCCAGGTGCCTCTCCTCCAGGTGCCTCTCCTCCAGGTGCCTCCTCTCCTCCAGGTGGTGCCTCCTCCAGGTGGCGCCTCTCCTCCAGGTGCCTCTCCTCCAGGTGCCTCTCCTCCAGGTGCCGCCTCTCCTCCAGGCGGTGCCTCCTCCAGGTGGCGCCTCTCCTCCAGGTGCCTCTCCTCCAGGTGCCTCTCCTCCAGGTGCCTCCTCTCCTCCAGGTGGCTCCTCTCCTCCAGGTGGCTCCTCTCCTCCAGGTGCCTCCTCTCCTCCAGGTGCCGCCTCTCCTCCAGGTGGCGCCTCTCCTCCAGGTGCCTCCTCTCCTCCAGGTGCCTCCTCTCCTCCAGGTGCCTCCTCTCCTCCAGGTGCCTCTCCTCCAGGCGGTGCCTCCTCCAGGTGGCGCCTCTCCTCCAGGTGCCTCCTCTCCTCCAGGTGCCTCTCCTCCAGGTGCCTCCTCTCCTCCAGGTGCCTCTCCTCCAGGTGGCGCCTCTCCTCCAGGTGCCGCCTCTCCTCCAGGTGCCTCTCCTCCAGGTGCCTCTCCTCCAGGTGCCTCCTCTCCTCCAGGTGCCTCTCCTCCAGGTGCCTCTCCTCCAGGTGCCTCTCCTCCAGGTGGCTCCTCTCCTCCAGGTGCCTCTCCTCCAGGTGCCTCTCCTCCAGGTGGCGCCTCTCCTCCAGGTGCCTCCTCTCCTCCAGGTGCCTCTCCTCCAGGTGCCTCTCCTCCAGGTGCCTCCTCTCCTCCAGGTGCCTCCTCTCCTCCAGGTGGCGCCTCTCCTCCAGGTGCCTCTCCTCCAGGTGCCTCCTCTCCTCCAGGTGCCTCTCCTCCAGGTGCCTCTCCTCCAGGTGCCTCTCCTCCAGGTGGCTCCTCTCCTCCAGGTGCCTCTCCTCCAGGTGGCTCCTCTCCTCCAGGTGCCTCTCCTCCAGGCGGTGCCTCCTCCAGGTGGCGCCTCTCCTCCAGGTGCCTCCTCTCCTCCAGGTGCCTCTCCTCCAGGTGCCTCTCCTCCAGGTGGCGCCTCTCCTCCAGGTGGCGCCTCTCCTCCAGGTGCCTCTCCTCCAGGCGCCTCTCCTCCAGGTGCCTCTCCTCCAGGTGCCGCCTCTCCTCCAGGTGCCTCTCCTCCAGGTGCCGCCTCTCCTCCAGCTGGCGGCTCCTCCAGGTGGCGGCTCTCCTCCAGGTGCCTCCTCTCCTCCAGGTGCCTCTCCTCCAGGTGCCTCTCCTCCAGGTGGCGCCTCTCCTCCAGGTGCCGCCTCTCCTCCAGGTGCCGCCTCTCCTCCAGGCGCCTCTCCTCCAGGTGCCTCCTCTCCTCCAGGTGGCTCCTCTCCTCCAGGTGGCGGCTCTCCTCCAGGTGCCTCCTCTCCTCCAGGTGACTCCTCTCCTCCAGGTGGCGGCTCTCCTCCAGGTGCCTCCTCTCCTCCAGGTGGTGGCGCCTCCAGGTGGCTCCTCCAGGTGGCGCCTCCAGGTGGCGCCGTGTGCCCAGAGGACGGTGATAATCCCGTGTGAAGCAGCAGAAGAAGAGCGCTCGGCTCTTTCCTGAGTGGACGGCCTTCTCTGGATCAAACCTGTCATAACAACGTTGGGACGACAGAAACGTGGAAGAAAGTCGTGAAATGTGCGTGAAACCGCTTCCTTTCAGAGTTGTGTGCAGAAAATCTCATGTTTGTTGATTAGTTTAGAAAGTTTTATTGGTTAAAGTTAGTTCTTTAAGCACCTCGCTGTAGCTCAGGCTGTGTGTGTTGCACGCGACACATGATCGCTAATGTGAGAAACTGTTTACTGATGATGAACTTTAGTAACTAATGCTGGGTCCAAAGAGGACCAAAGAGGTCCAAAGCGGACCAAAGAGAGCAAAGAGGTCCAAAGAGGTCCAAAGAGGTCCAAAGCGGACCAAAGAGGTCCAAAGCGGACCAAAGAGGTCCAAAGCGGACCAAAGAGGTCCAAAGAGGACCAAAGAGGACCCAGAGCCGGTGTGTGTGTTCGTTTCTGTGAACCCTGAACTCGGTGTGTCACAGAAAGTTTGAAATCTCAGTTCTTCTGTTTCTCTGTTTTACCACAGAGGAGGAATTGGATCTGTCAGATAACCGCTTATTGTAAAGTGGAAACATCGGTGTTCTGCTCAATATGTTTCCCCAGTTTGGACTGTTCTAGTTAACCAGAAGGCAACCTGCCAGATGTGTTACTGTCTCAGAATAGTTTGAACTGGTTCAGCACTTTCACTGAAAACTGTGGACATAAAAACTAAGTGCTTTGGTCACATGTTGCAGAGGGATGAAGGAGCTTCTTCTTCTTCTTCCTCCAGCCAGCTCTCACATGAAGAACCTGTGTGACGGCACCTGAGCCGTGGCAGTTAGTGAAGGTCCAGCTGAACCGGAGTGACTTCACATTGCACCTGTGCCTTTAATTCAGCAGCATTCACACCCTGCAGCTTTCTTTGAACTGAGCCAGTTGTGCCTTTAATTCAGCAGCATTCACACCCTGCAGCTTTCTTTGAACTGAGCCAGTTGTGCCTTTAATTCAGCAGCATTCACACCCTGCAGCTTTCTTCCTGAACTGAGCCAGTTGTGCCTTTAATTCAGCAGCATTCACACCCTGCAGCTTTCTTCCTGAACTGAACCAGTTGTTCCTTTAATTCAGCAGCATTCACACCCTGCAGCTTTCCTCCTGAACTGAGCCAGTTGTTCCTTTAATTCAGCAGCATTCACACCCTGCAGCTTTCTTTGAACTGAACCAGTTGTTCCTTTAATTCAGCAGCATTCACACCCTGCAGCTTTCTCCCTGAACTGAGCCAGTTGTTCCTTTAATTCAGCAGCATTCACACCCTGCAGCTTTCTTCCTGAACTGAGCCAGTTGTTCCTTTAATTCAGCAGCATTCACACCCTGCAGCTTTCTTCCTGAACTGAGCCAGTTGTTCCTTTAATTCAGCAGCATTCACACCCTGCAGCTTTCTTTGAACTGAGCCAGTTGTTCCTTTAATTCAGCAGCATTCACACCCTGCAGCTTTCTTTGAACTGAGCCAGTTGTTCCTTTAATTCAGCAGCATTCACACTGTGCAGCTTTCTTTGAACTGAGCCAGTTCCTTTAATTCAGCAGCATTCACATCCTGCAGCTTTCTTCCTGAACTGAGCCAGTTGTTCCTTTAATTCAGCAGCATTCACACCCTGCAGCTTTCTCCCTGAACTGAGCCAGTTGTTCCTTTAATTCAGCAGCATTCACACTGTGCAGCTTTCTTTGAACTGAGCCAGTTCCTTTAATTCAGCAGCATTCACATCCTGCAGCTTTCTTCCTGAACTGAGCCAGTTGTTCCTTTAATTCAGCAGCATTCACACCCTGCAGCTTTCTTCCTGAACTGAGCCAGTTGTGCCTTTAATTCAGCAGCATTCACACCCTGCAGCTTTCTTCCTGAACTGAACCAGTTGTTCCTTTAATTCAGCAGCATTCACACCCTGCAGCTTTCTCCCTGAACTGAGCCAGTTGTTCCTTTAATTCAGCAGCATTCACACCCTGCAGCTTTCTTCCTGAACTGAGCCAGTTGTTCCTTTAATTCAGCAGCATTCACACCCTGCAGCTTTCTTTGAACTGAGCCAGTTCCTTTAATTCAGCAGCATTCACACCCTGCAGCTTTCTTTGAACTGAGCCAGTTGTGCCTTTAATTCAGCAGCATTCACACCCTGCAGCTTTCTCCCTGAACTGAGCCAGTTGTGCCTTTAATTCAGCAGCATTCACACCCTGCAGCTTTCTTTGAACTGAGCCAGTTGTTCCTTTAATTCAGCAGCATTCACACCCTGCAGCTTTCTTCCTGAACTGAGCCAGTTGTGCCTTTAATTCAGCAGCATTCACACCCTGCAGCTTTCTTCCTGAACTGAGCCAGTTGTGCCTTTAATTCAGCAGCATTCACACCCTGCAGCTTTCTTCCTGAACTGAGCCAGTTGTTCCTTTAATTCAGCAGCATTCACACCCTGCAGCTTTCTCCCTGAACTGAGCCAGTTGTTCCTTTAATTCAGCAGCATTCACACCCTGCAGTTTTCTTTGAACTGAGCCAGTTGTTCCTTTAATTCAGCAGCATTCACACCCTGCAGCTTTCTTCCTGAACTGAGCCAGTTGTGCCTTTAATTCAGCAGCATTCACACCCTGCAGCTTTCTTCCTGAACTGAGCCAGTTGTTCCTTTAATTCAGCAGCATTCACACCCTGCAGCTTTCTCCCTGAACTGAGCCAGTTGTTCCTTTAATTCAGCAGCATTCACACCCTGCAGCTTTCTTCCTGAACTGAGCCAGTTGTTCCTTTAATTCAGCAGCATTCACACCCTGCAGCTTTCTTTGAACTGAGCCAGTTCCTTTAATTCAGCAGCATTCACACCCTGCAGCTTTCTTTGAACTGAGCCAGTTGTTCCTTTAATTCAGCAGCATTCACACCCTGCAGCTTTCTTTGAACTGAGCCAGTTGTGCCTTTAATTCAGCAGCATTCACACCCTGCAGCTTTCTTCCTGAACTGAGCCAGTTGTTCCTTTAATTCAGCAGCATTCACACCCTGCAGCTTTCTTTGAACTGAGCCAGTTGTGCCTTTAATTCAGCAGCATTCACACCCTGCAGCTTTCTTCCTGAACTGAGCCAGTTGTTCCTTTAATTCAGCAGCATTCACACCCTGCAGCTTTCTCCCTGAACTGAGCCAGTTGTTCCTTTAATTCAGCAGCATTCACACCCTGCAGCTTTCTTCCTGAACTGAGCCAGTTGTTCCTTTAATTCAGCAGCATTCACACCCTGCAGTTTTCTTTGAACTGAGCCAGTTGTGTCTTTAATTCAGCAGCATTCACACCCTGCAGCTTTCTCCCTGAACTGAGCCAGTTGTGCCTTTAATTCAGCAGCATTCACACCCTGCAGCTTTCTTCCTGAACTGAGCCAGTTGTTCCTTTAATTCAGCAGCATTCACACCCTGCAGCTTTCTTCCTGAACTGAGCCAGTTGTTCCTTTAATTCAGCAGCATTCACACCCTGCAGTTTTCTTTGAACTGAGCCAGTTGTGTCTTTAATTCAGCAGCATTCACACCCTGCAGCTTTCTTCCTGAACTGAGCCAGTTGTTCCTTTAATTCAGCAGCATTCACACCCTGCAGCTTTCTTTGAACTGAGCCAGTTCCTTTAATTCAGCAGCATTCACACCCTGCAGCTTTCTTTGAACTGAGCCAGTTGTGCCTTTAATTCAGCAGCATTCACACCCTGCAGCTTTCTTTGAACTGAGCCAGTTGTGCCTTTAATTCAGCAGCATTCACACCCTGCAGCTTTCTTTGAACTGAGCCAGTTGTTCCTTTAATTCAGCAGCATTCACACCCTGCAGCTTTCTTTGAACTGAGCCAGTTGTGCCTTTAATTCAGCAGCATTCACACCCTGCAGCTTTCTTTGAACTGAACCAGTCGAGCCTTTAATTCAGCAGCATTCACACCCTGCAGCTTTCTCCCTGAACTGAGCCAGTTGTTCCTTTAATTCAGCAGCATTCACACCCTGCAGCTTTCTTCCTGAACTGAGCCAGTTGTTCCTTTAATTCAGCAGCATTCACACCCTGCAGCTTTCTTTGAACTGATCCAGTTGTGCCTTTAATTCAGCAGCATTCACACCCTGCAGCTTTCTTATTGAACTGAGCCAGTTGTGCCTTTAATTCAGCAGCATTCACACCCTGCAGCTTTCTTTGAACTGAGCCAGTTGTGCCTTTAATTCAGCAGCATTCACACCCTGCAGCTTTCTTTGAACTGAGCCAGTTGTTCCTTTAATTCAGCAGCATTCACACCCTGCAGCTTTCTTCCTGAACTGATCCAGTTGTGCCTTTAATTCAGCAGCATTCACACCCTACAGCTTTCTTTGAACTGAGCCAGTTGTTCCTTTAATTCAGCAGCATTCACACCCTGCAGCTTTCTTTGAACTGAGCCAGTTGTGCCTTTAATTCAGCAGCATTCACACCCTGCAGCTTTCTCCCTGAACTGAGCCAGTTGTGCCTTTAATTCAGCAGCATTCACACCCTGCAGCTTTCTTCCTGAACTGATCCAGTTGTGCCTTTAATTCAGCAGCATTCACACCCTGCAGCTTTCTTCCTGAACTGATCCAGTTGTGCCTTTAATTCAGCAGCATTCACACCCTACAGCTTTCTTTGAACTGAGCCAGTTGTTCCTTTAATTCAGCAGCATTCACACCCTGCAGCTTTCTTTGAACTGAGCCAGTTGTGCCTTTAATTCAGCAGCATTCACACCCTGCAGCTTTCTTTGAACTGAGCCAGTTGTTCCTTTAATTCAGCAGCATTCACACCCTGCAGCTTTCTTTGAACTGAGCCAGTTGTTCCTTTAATTCAGCAGCATTCACACCCTGCAGCTTTCTTCCTGAACTGAGCCAGTTGTTCCTTTAATTCAGCAGCATTCACACCCTGCAGCTTTCTTCCTGAACTGAGCCAGTTGTTCCTTTAATTCAGCAGCATTCACACCCTGCAGCTTTCTTTGAACTGAGCCAGTTGTGCCTTTAATTCAGCAGCATTCACACCCTGCAGCTTTCTTCCTGAACTGATCCAGTTGTGCCTTTAATTCAGCAGCATTCACACCCTGCAGCTTTCTTTGAACTGAGCCAGTTGTTCCTTTAATTCAGCAGCATTCACACCCTGCAGCTTTCTTTGAACTGAGCCAGTTGTTCCTTTAATTCAGCAGCATTCACACCCTGCAGCTTTCTTTGAACTGAGCCAGTTGTGCCTTTAATTCAGCAGCATTCACACCCTGCAGCTTTCTTCCTGAACTGCTCAGTTGTTCCTTTAATTCAGCAGCATTCACACCCTGCAGCTTTCTTCCTGAACTGCTCAGTTGTTCCTTTAATTCAGCAGCATTCACACCCTGCAGCTTTCTTCCTGAACTGAGCCAGTTGTTCCTTTAATTCAGCAGCATTCACACCCTGCAGCTTTCTTCCTGAACTGCTCAGTTGTTCCTGCACCGGAGGAGTATCTTGAGGAAAAGTCGTACAGTTACTAAAATAACTTCTGCTTATGTGTCGGTTTTTCGGTGGATTTAATGTAATCTTTGTAAATATTTTCTGTCTAAACTTTTTTAGGATCCACAGCGGGGTGCTTTTGATGTAAATGTCATAATCTAAAGAAACATTTCTAAAGAAAAAGCAAACAGTTGTTCTTTTAGTATCGGCTGTTTTCTGTTCTTTGCACCTTTGCTGTTTAATGTTGAACGCTGAAAAAGACCCTAACCCTAACACCGGTTATTCCAACAGGCACAAGATGCACGGAGCACCTCCATTAATCAAGTCTTACATCTGTCTGTGCATCTGGACACACATAAATCCATAAAAGTGTCTCATAATTACACCTTTTTTTGTTTAACTCGGCATGTTCTGTTCAGATTTTCTTTCTGTGACTGAGATTTGAACGGATCAAGGCAGAAGCCACTGTTCCCCTTCCCGTCTTCCTGTTCCTGACCCTCCCTTAAGTACATCTCCAACCATGGCTGAAGTAAATGTAGTCAGAGAGGGCTGGCTCCACAAAAGGGGTAATTAGTACGAGAAATTACATTTGATTTCCTAACAGTGGTTTACCAGAGTTATCGATAGTCTCATGACACTATGCATAACTTCTGAGATGGTGTCAAACTAAATTGAATTACTTGTCTCTAAAGTGCTCTGAGCTTCTAATTGTCTCCCTCCATCCCAGGTGAATATATCAAAACATGGAGGCCAAGGTATTTCATCTTGAAGAGTGACGGTTCCTTTATTGGCTACAAAGAAAAGCCTGATCTACATGACCAGACTTCCTCACCGCTCAACAACTTTTCTGTGGCAGGTTAGACTCTGACTGGAGAGATTTTCCTGAAAGCAGTTCTGTGAGTTTTCATCCAGTTAAGAGCCCGATGTTAACGTCTGAACTGGACTCTGCTGTTTACAGAGTGCCAGTTGATGAAGACTGAAAGACCCCGGCCCAACACATTTGTCATTCGTTGCCTTCAATGGACCACCGTCATTGAACGTACTTTCCATGTGGAAAGCAGTCTGGAGAGGTACAAAAAGAGTAACATCATATCAAACTGCTGGAGTACTGTGATGGGATGTAAATGTGTGACCACTTCTGGTACTTTTCAGAAAAGAGTGGATGAGTGCAATCCAGTCTGTGGCAAATAGTCTGAAGATGCGGGAACAGAAGGAGGAGGAGGAGGAACCTATGGATGTGTTGAGTATGCCAAGCCAGAACAGCCTGGAAGAGATGGAACTGGCAATGTCGAAGAGCCACAACAAAGTGGTGAGATGATTATTTGGTATCTATAGATATATATGCACATATGTATATATATTGATCAGGTCTGTCTGACCTTGGGTTAACCAGTCTGGGTGGGTCCCAGCCATCACTGGTTAATTTGTGCTGTGAGGCGTTCATGGAGGACTGTTAGTTTCTTTAGCCAGTAGGTGTGTATCATGTCAGAGTCTCTGGTCTCCATTCCAGCTCTTCATATTTGAGACTTAATGTTTGCCACCGTGATGGTTACTGCTTCTTATGACTATATGTGTGTCTGTGCGTGTTTGTGTGTGTATTTCAACTTGTTGCCCTTTGCTGTATGTCATCCTCCACTTAGCTGCTCTGTCTCCACTGCTCTGTCTCCACTGCTCTGTCTCCACTGTACTGTGCTCTGTCTCCACTGTACTCTACTCTGTCTCCACTGCTCTGTCTCCACTGTACTCTACTCTGTCTCCACTGTACTCTACTCTGTCTCCACTGCTCTGTCTCCACTGTACTCTACTCTGTCTCCACTGCTCTGTCTCCACTGTACTGTGCTCTGTCTCCACTGTACTCTACTCTGTCTCCACTGCTCTGTCTCCACTGTACTCTACTCTGTCTCCACTGTACTCTACTCTGTCTCCACTGCTCTGTCTCCACTGTACTCTACTCTGTCTCCACTGCTCTGTCTCCACTGTACTCTACTCTGTCTCCACTGCTCTGTCTCCACTGTACTCTACTCTGTCTCCACTGTACTCTACTCTGTCTCCACTGCTCTGTCTCCACTGTACTCTACTCTGTCTCCACTGCTCTGTCTCCACTGTACTCTACTCTGTCTCCACTGCTCTGTCTCCACTGTACTCTACTCTGTCTCCACTGCTCTGTCTCCACTGTACTCTACTCTGTCTCCACTGTACTCTACTCTGTCTCCACTGCTCTGTCTCCACTGTACTCTACTCTGTCTCCACTGCTCTGTCTCCACTGTACTCTACTCTGTCTCCACTGTACTCTACTCTGTCTCCACTGTACTCTACTCTGTCTCCACTGTACTCTACTCTGTCTCCACTGCTCTGTCTCCACTGTACTCTACTCTGTCTCCACTGCTCTGTCTCCACTGTACTCTACTCTGTCTCCACTGTACTCTACTCTGTCTCCACTGTACTGTGCTCTGTCTCCACTGTACTCTACTCTGTCTCCACTGCTCTGTCTCCACTGTACTGTGCTCTGTCTCCACTGCTGTCTCCACTGCTCTGTCTCCACTGTACTGTGCTCTGTCTCCACTGTACTCTACTCTGTCTCCACTGCTCTGTCTCCACTGTACTCTACTCTGTCTCCACTGCTCTGTCTCCACTGTACTCTACTCTGTCTCCACTGCTCTGTCTCCACTGTACTCTACTCTGTCTCCACTGTACTCTACTCTGTCTCCACTGCTCTGTCTCCACTGTACTCTACTCTGTCTCCACTGCTCTGTCTCCACTGTACTCTACTCTGTCTCCACTGCTCTGTCTCCACTGTACTCTACTCTGTCTCCACTGTACTCTACTCTGTCTCCACTGTACTGTGCTCTGTCTCCACTGTACTCTACTCTGTCTCCACTGCTCTGTCTCCACTGTACTGTGCTCTGTCTCCACTGCTGTCTCCACTGCTCTGTCTCCACTGCTCTGTCTCCACTGTACTGGACTCTGATGCCCAAAAGAAACCCTGGTTAATGTTTTTATTCTATTCTATTCTCTTGTACTCTAGTTCATTTTTGTGTATTTTACAGACGATGAATGATTTCGAATACCTTAAGCTTCTTGGCAAGGGTACCTTTGGGAAGGTGATTCTAGTCAAAGAGAAGTCCACTGGAGTTCATTATGCCATGAAAATACTACGCAAAATGGTCATCATAGCCAAGGTAAGTAAAGTGTGTGTTTGAACTCCAGCCTTCACTTTAAACTTTATGCATTCTGTCACATTTCCATGTAGTATCAGGAACTTCTTTCAGAATAATTAAACTGATAATGATACAACAATTCTGCTATAGCATGATGCTTCACCAGACCAGACAAGACTGAGACGGAGAATCCACTCATTAAAGCTGATGATGGCTGACATCATCAGCTTTAATGTTTCATAAAAACAAAAGAAAGACTCTCATTACTGGTGTAGCAGACAGCTGCATGTCCTGCTAGCTTTCAGGCTCATGATGATTACTGAGGAGCTTAATGTTAGCGAGCGCCGTCTTCAAACCTTTGGTGTTTCAAATGAAAGGAGTCATCCTGTGATGCCCTCTTTCCACATGCTAATACTTTTTTATGGGTCTTAATGAGGCGTCTGATGTGTTTAGGTCAAAATAACACGGAGACTGTACAGCAACTTCATCATTAACTTACACCTCTTATCCAGTTAATTCACTTAATTAATCATTGACACTTCACAGTGCATTTGTGCACTTTTGGTCTTGTTCTCAGGGGTTGAAGGAAATTGTGCCAGAGAAAAAATGAGGAGGATATTCTGTGGCTCCTAACTTTCAGTGATCACTGCAAAGCTTTTTCCAACAGAAAGTCTATTTGTTCTGAAATTAAATGTGGTGTTTTCAGTGTTTTCTGTGTTTCTTTGCAGGATGAGGTGGCCCACACGGTTACAGAGAGCAGAGTGTTACAGAACACCAGGCACCCCTTTCTTACGGTGAGAAACAGGGGAATGAATCTTTGGATTCAGTGTGTGTTGCCTTTAAACTAAACATGGTGTTTGTTTAACGACTGCTACGATCCTACTCAGCTGTTTGTTCTTTAAAACCGTCATAGGCAAAGAATCATCTAGAATAAGACGCGTATTCCTCTACTTCTGATGTGTTGATATGCTAATCTGAGCATTTTTAGGTTTCTTGTGACAGTCTGGAATAGTGTCTGAAGCCATTTCCTCACACGGTCTGACAGGCGTTGTGTTTCTTGTTGCCTCTTCAATGGTTTCTCCTTTCTCTGAGCGCCGTGATCATCTGTGCTACCCTATATTCATGAAGAGGTTAGATGGTGCAGGAAACCAGTCCAATCACAGCAGTTTGCTAATGCCATTGAATTACAGAGTTAGCAACATTAGCAGAATAAATGCAATCATAGAAGGTGACGATTTGGAGTAAAAGCAAAACATCTTACAGAACTACAGCTGCAGCATCAGCCTGAAATTAATTTTAACTGCAGACTGACACCAAAACCGGAGCTGAGTGGTGAAAGGAAGTGAGGGGCTCGGACTTTCAGTGTATTACGTAGCACGGAGTTGCTCGCTGCTAGAGCTACATTTCAGAAACCTTGTCAAACAGGATTCTGCTCACTGAACAACCCAAAAATGTAACAAAATGGATGAACTTCAGCAACAGACTCGTACAGGAATATTATATCCTATATTAAAGGTAGCTATTTAGGTTGCCATGACAGAAACACAGCTGCACCCCACCCACCTGGGCAATGGCATCCATACATAACCATGACGGGTCTCATTATAGAAGGAGATGAGGCTGCATATGAGAAGGAGGTCCAGCAGTTTGTATGTTGTAGCATAATTTGATCTTTTACACCTCAAAGGCCAAAGAGCTGATCATCAACTTTAGGACAGTCGGCCAGTCAGCATGAACTACGTAAAGAGGGTCTTGGACCCTTTGTTTCCTGGGTACCCACATCAGGGAGGACCTGACCTGGACTGCACTCCTGAAAGAAGCTCATCAGGGATTTGACCTGTTGGGGATCATAGGAAAGGCTGCTGGTGTCGTTCTACTGCCACTGAGTCGGTGCTGCTGAGAGGAAATCTGTCTGGGGGGGGCGGTGGTGTGTGTCATTACGCTGCCAAGAGACTCACTGGGTGCCCTCTTTCCTTTCTACTTACTGCTTAAACATTGAGCTGTGCAACAGCTGTTTGTGCAGTATTTTTACAGTTTAATTCTATCGTTCATAATTGATCTCTTTATTGAACTCTTAGAGAGTCTTTTTAATCTCCCGCTGGTTATTATTTTATATTTGACTCTTTTATAGTACCAAATCTGAGAGTTCTGCCTACATTTAGCTGTGTTTGAACCATTTTACCACTGAAAGGATGACTTTTGTACACACAAACGTGTTAGCGGGAGCCGAAGATGGGGCCGACTTGTCCTCCTTTAGTTCACTCCTAACAACATGCTTTGGGACCTGCAAATGGTTGAGAATCTGCAGCAAATCGCGCTTGTAGAAATCAATCGGCTCAACAGATGGAGCAGCCAAAAGCGCTCCAACATAAATGTGGACGCCATGGGAACCAAGACTCAGGGATTGACTGAATATATAAACCAGACCGGCTCTGGCAGGCAGAGCAGGAGGCGGCATAAGAAATGCACAGATCGTTTACTGTAATAAGGAAGTCTTTTCTTTTTGCTGTACTCGGAGGCACAGAAAGCCGCTGTGTTCTCATCATACTCATCATACAGCAGCATTGTTTGCAGTTGGCCCCAACAATCAGAAGATAAGAAATGTTTGAAATGTCTTGCTTAAGGCAGCAGAGTTTCCGTGGTTCTTCTTCACTCATCAGCTTGAGAAAGCCTCTGAGCCCTCTGTGTAAAAATAATTCAGATGCCAAGATGAAAAAATCAAGTGGCTGACATTGTAGGCTTCTGAGGAGCAGTGGTTCCCAACTGGTGCGTTTTCAATGGGTTTCAACTCTGACTGGGAAATAAAGTTCAGACCGTGCTTTAATTCAGAATGTATTCACACTCCTAAACAGTAGGTGGCGCCGATGCCCTGTAATGCTCATCCACTCCTGCTATTTCACAGATAGAAGAAAAGCTGTTTTCATATAGAGTGACTGTGGCTAAACGCAGGAACTGACTACATAAAGTTTGGATTTTCTTATATTGAGGACAGAAGGAGGAACTCGGTGCACTTTTTGATTTGGAATTAAAATGCAGCCTCTTGAGTGTTAAAGGGCATTTCTCCTCTACTGTCACACTCTTTTGTTTGCGTTTGTTTATCATTAAACTTGAATTCTGTGACACACACTGTGATATTTTATTTCATTAAAGTAATTTGAGCTGTTAAAAGTTTTCCTGGGTCGCAGCTTGTCTATAATGACGGCGGGTCCTGGAGCCGGACCAGTAGGAACCAGTAGGAACCAGTAGGAACCACTGGTTACTCGACACACCTAATCTGTGCTTCTGTGACTCCTGATTTCAGCAGGTTTCTTCTCCCCTAATGTCAGGATCTGGTGGCAGAGGTTTTTCATTGTGATGTTTTGGTTGCAGACACTGAAATATGCCTTTCAAACCCACGACCGGCTCTGTTTTGTCATGGAATATGCGAATGGAGGCGAGGTGAGACTCACACATCAGCCACAGCATGCCTGGTCCTCTCTTTCAAATGTTCTGTAATGACTTCACCTGCTCTCGTCCTCCAGCTTTTCTTCCACCTGTCACGGGAGCGAGTGTTCACAGAGGAGCGCGCACGTTTTTATGGCGCCGAGATCGTGTCAGCGCTGGAATACCTCCATTCACGTGATGTCGTCTACCGTGATCTAAAGGTGATCCGAGAGCATTCAACACAGATTGATGCAGCACATTGATGTTTCCAGCACACAAAGAAGCATTTACATGCGCGTTAGAGCCTTTAGAGTGTGTGTAGCTCCTCTTTAACATGATCCAGTGCACATCTGCATACATGGGGTGTGTCACGGTTCAGACTTTTAACTGTGTCTAATGACATGAATTCTGCTTTGTTTCTGTCTCTGTGTTTATCAGAAGCTTTTATCCAAAGAGACTTACAAATGAAGATATAACAGCTATATATAAAGCTAACAATAAGCTAACAATAAGCTAACAATAAGCTAACAATAAGCTAACAATAACCTAAAAATAAGCTAACAATAAGCTAACAATAAGCTAACAATAAGCTAACAATAACCTAAAAATAAGCTAACAATAAGCTAACAATAAGCTACATAGAAGGAACCCAGGAGTCCGACTCTGTCAGAGGGGACAGAGTAGAGATAGGGTGCAGGCATAGAAGGAAGTGCAGAGATAGAGGGGGGAGGGAAGTACAGGGTAAGTGCTGGGATAGGAGATGCTCTCTGAAGAGCTGGGTTTTCAGGAGCTTCTTGAAGATAGACAGGGACGCCCCTGTTCTGGTAGCGCTCGGTAGGTCCTTCCACCATCGTGGGACGACACATGAACAGAGTTTGGATTGTCTTAGGCGTGGTGTAGGAGCTGCTAGACGACAATCCTGGGACCAACCGAGGGACCCAGTTGGGACAGAAGCCTTTGCAAGAGCATTCAAGTAGATGGAGCCGTTCCATTAAGCTCTTTGTAGCTAACATCAGGGACTTGAACCTGATGCAGGCGGCTAAGGGCAGCCAGAGGAGCTCAATGAACAGAGGGGGGGCGTGTTCTTTTAGGCTGATCCAAGACCAGACGCACCGCCGCGTTCTGGACCATCTGCAGAGGTTTCACAGGCTGGAGACCAGTTAGGAGACCAGTTAGGAGACCAGTTAGGAGACCAGTTAGGAAACAAGTTAGGAAACCAGTTAGGAAACCAGTTAGGAGACCAGTTAGGAAACCAGTTAGGAAACCAGTTAGGAAACCAGTTAGGAAACCAGTTAGGAGACCAGTTAGGAAACCAGTTAGGAAACCAGTTAGGAGACCAGTTAGGAGACCAGTTAGGAAACCAGTTAGGAAACCAGTTAGGAAACCAGTTAGGAAACCAGTTAGGAGACCAGTTAGGAAACCAGTTAGGAAACCAGTTAGGAGACCAGTTAGGAGACCAGTTAGGAAACCAGTTAGGAAACCAGTTAGGAGACCAGTTAGGAAACCAGTCAGGAGACCAGTTAGGAAACCAGTTAGGAGACCAGTTAGGAGACCAGTTAGGAAACCAGTTAGGAGAGCAGTTAGGAGAGCAGTTAGGAAACCAGTTAGGAAACCAGTTAGGAAACCAGTTAGGAGACCAGTTAGGAAACCAGTTAGGAGACCAGTTAGGAGACCAGTTAGGAAACCAGTTAGGAAACCAGTTAGGAAACCAGTTAGGAGACCAGTCAGGAGACCAGTTAGGAGACCAGTTAGGAGATCAGTTAGGAGAGCAGTTAGGAGAGCAGTTAGGAAACCAGTTAGGAAACCAGTTAGGAAACCAGTTAGGAGACCAGTTAGGAAACCAGTTAGGAAACCAGTTAGGAGACCAGTTAGGAGATCAGTTAGGAGATCAGTTAGGAAACCAGTTAGGAAACCAGTTAGGAAACCAGTTAGGAGACCAGTTAGGAGACGTGTTCTTTTAGGCTGAATGGAATCAGCATGTCCAGCTAAAGGGAAATGCTTCCATACATTATCTGTCCTGAGATGTCTTCAGTTGGATGGAATTAATGATCCTTGAGCCCAAGAAAATGTAAATAAAAGAAATGATTCAATCGGTTTCTGTAGCGGAAATGTTGGGGGGGGGGGTTCTTATTTACACGCTAATATAAATTGTTTAGTGCACATATAACAGATCCAGATGTGCTGCTGGCACAGACACAGCCATGGGTCACTTTTAACTGCTGAAAACAGGATTCAGACAAGTTGAACTGAGAGAAACAACATGTCTGCAGGTCACTGGCAGCGATACTCGGGTTAATACCAACTCAACTTATACTCTGAGCAGCTTCTGCTAGCTTCAGTCAGGCTCTCAATGGGAAACAGTGTCTTCACTGCTGTATATTTTCACTTTATCTCATCTCTCCATAACATTGTTAACAAACCAGCAAGCCATGTATTTTTTTCTTAATGTTAGGAATGTCCTCAGGTGTTTGGAGGGACCTGATTTGTTGGCTTCTTTCTCTCTGTCACAGCTGGAAAATCTGATGCTGGACAAAGACGGACACGTCAAAATCACAGATTTTGGTCTTTGTAAGGAGGGCATTACTCCAGATGCAACCATGAAAACCTTCTGCGGGACTCCTGAATATTTGGCACCTGAGGTAAGCGTGTACATGGGGCCGATAACTTTGGATATTTAGCAGTAACTCACTTTTTTACAGTAAGGAGATGAGAACTGCTGCTTCATTTTTGTTGCAAACTTTTTGAGTAAATTTGGAAAATTCAAATCATCCATTTTCGATTAATCTGTCGGTCGGGGGGGGGGTGGGGGGGGTGGAGCCTATTCCAGGGGTCATCGGAGAGAGAAAATTCAATTCAGTTTTGTGTATTTAGCGCCATATTACAACAAATCTCAAGGTAAACTTCATATGAAACCAATTACAATCCAGTTCTTTGTTATACATTCAATCAAATTCATTAAGATCCAGGTTTGTCCAGTTCAGCCAATTAAACAAAAATTAGCCAAGTTAAGGAAACAAACGCATTGCATAGAAACTTCTCTTTGGTCCAATCCCTCATCCTGAGCGTGCCTGAGGCTACTGGAGAGAAAAAACTCCCTTTTAACGGGAAGAAACCTCCATCAGAACCAGAACCAGGAAGGGTCCATCTGCCTGGACCAGCTGGGGCTGAGAGGACAGGAAAGAGGGGACAACAAGCAGCGTAACACCAGGCCAGAGACACCTGCTGAGAGAGAGAAACACAAGTTAATGACAGCAATGATGTCATCTGTACATGGAGGGAGGAGAGGTGCATCATGGGAGCTCCCCCAGCAGGCTGGGCCTATAGCAGCAGAACTATGGGATGTTTCAGGCTCACCTGAGCCATCCCTAACTATAAGCTTCATCAGAAAGGAAAGTTTCAGCCTGATCTTAAAGGTAGAGTGCTCTTTAAGGCACTTTCATGTCAAAATCTTTTCAAGGGCTGGAAACATGGATCGGGCATCAGTCCACTTCATTCAGTACAACTTGGTTTCATCTGGTTTCATAGATAAGTACAGCTGAGTATCATCAGCATAACAATGGAAATTTATGCCATGCTGTCTGATAATGTTACCTAATGGAAGCATGTATAAAGGGAAAAGAATCGGTCCAAGCACAGAACCCTGAGGAACTCCATGACTTCCTCTGGTGTGTGAGGAAGATTCTTCATTTACAAGAACAAACTGGAATCTATCAGATAAATATGCCTTAAACCAGCCTAATGCAGTTCCTTTAATCCCAATAACATGTTCAAGTCTCTGTAACAGAATGCTGTGATCGATCGGATCAAATGCAGCTCTGAGATCCAACAGGACAAGAAACAAGTCCGCTATCAGAGGCTAAGAGGAGATCATTGGTAACTTTCACCAGTGCTGTTTCTGTGCTATGATGCACTCTGAATCCTGACTGAAACTCTTCAAACAGATTATTTCTATGTAAATGATCACAAAGTTGAGCTGCAACTATTTTTTCAAGAACTTTAGACAAAAAAGGGAGATTGGATATAGGTTGATGACAGGAAAAACCTTCTTGAACAGTCTGGTTGGTTAAGAACTGGGGATGCAGAAGAAATAACAAGTTGATGGGACACAATAAGGAACCTTACCTGGACAGGTAAGGAAGAGGGAGTGAGATAGAGTTAAAACAACTGGTTCACAGTTCAAAGCATTGCTTCAGAGAATTAAGGTGTTGGCATCATTTTTAATTTCTTCTTAAATTTTGCATAGATAAATGTCCTGTTGTGTGGAGAAAAAAAGACTATTGTTCAGAAAACTGTAAACAGGCTATTCTTTATTCATCATATATCCAGCTACGTTGATGTGCCCGTCTTTGAGCAAAGGGCTCAAGTTAGATTTCAGTTCAGCGTGTGATTTATGTCCTGAGCATTTTTTCTTCAGGGCCACCAAAGTATCAGGCCCTAGAAAGGTTGCCAGATCAGAGAAGAAGATGGAGAGACAGTGGTTTAAAAAGTAGAAGTTAACTAGTGACTACCTTTTGTCAGGTAGGTTTACAGGGTAAATTCCTGGCTCTGGGCTCAAAGTATCCTGGAGTGTTTAATCTTCCTAAGACCAAAATAAGACTCTTATTTTCCTGATGGAGGCAAGGCAGAGAAGCTGTAAGCATTTCTTAACATTTCCATCCATCCATCCTCTTTCTATACCCGCTAAATCCAACTCAGGGGGGGCTGTTTGGGGCTGGAGCCTATCCCAGCTGTCATTGGGCGAGAAGCGGGGTACACCCTGGGCAGGTCGCCAGTCCAGTTAACCTAACATGCATGCTTTCTCCCACCCGGTGAGAACCCACACATACAAGGTGAGAACATGCTCCACACTGAAAGGCCTCAGCTGGGCTTCAGACCTCTGCTGTGAGGCGGCAGTGCTGACCGCCACACCACCGTGCAGCCCTGAACATTTGCATAAAAGAAATCAACTTTCTTTTTCTTGTGGAAGTGAAGCAGAGAGAGAGACTAAATACAATTATTTGGAAGCTTAGATGGACAACAAAACATGTTGTTAATCATGTCATTAAGTTAACATTACTTACCTTACTGCTTCAGGTGGAGGGAGCGGGACGTAGTCACAGCAGCTGCAGGGGAGTTTTTCTACTTTGTCTGGTAGTCCCTGGTGTCATTCCAGTGGTCTGAACCAGTTGGGCAGTGGTCCCTGGTTTCATTCCTGTGGTCTGAACCAGTTGGGCAGTGGTCTCTGGTTTCATTCCTGTGGTCTGAACCAGTGATCAGTGGTCCCTGGTTTCATTCCTGTGGTCTGAACCAGTTGGGCAGTGGTCCCTGGTGTCATTCCAGTGGTCTGAATCAGTTGGGCAGTGGTCCCTGGTTTCATTCCAGTGGTCTGAACCAGTTGGGCAGTGGTCCCTGGTTTCATTCCAGTGGTCTGAACCAGTTGGGCAGTGGTCCCTGGTTTCATTCCAGTGGTCTGAACCAGTTGGGCAGTGGTCCCTGGTTTCATTCCTGTGGTCTGAACCAGTTGGGCAGTGGTCCTTGGTTTCATTCCTGTGGTCTGAACCAGTTGGGCAGTGGTCTCTGGTTTCATTCCTGTGGTCTGAACCAGTGATCAGTGGTCCCTGGTTTCATTCCTGTGGTCTGAACCAGTTGGGCAGTGGTCCCTGGTTTCATTCCAGTGGTCTGAACCAGTTGGGCAGTGGTCCCTGGTTTCATTCCAGTGGTCTGAACCAGTTGGGCAGTGGTTCCTGGTTTCATTCCTGTGGTCTGAACCAGTTGGGCAGTGGTCCCTGGTTTCATTCCTGTGGTCTGAACCAGTTGGACAGTGGTCCCTGGTTTCATTCCTGTGGTCTGAACCAGTTGGGCAGTGGTTCCTAGTTTCATTCCAGTGGTCTGAACCAGTTGGGCAGTGGTCCCTGGTTTCATTCCAGTGGTCTGAACCAGTTGGGCAGTGGTCCCTGGTTTCATTCCTGTGGTCTGAACCAGTTGGGCAGTGGTCCCTGCTTTCATTCCTGTGGTCTGAACCAGTTGGGCAGTGGTCCCTGGTTTCATTCCTGTGGTCTGAACCAGTTGTGCAGTGGTCTCTGGTTTCATTCCTGTGGTCTGAACCAGTGATCAGTGGTCCTTGGTTTCATTCCAGTGGTCTGAACCAGTTGGGCAGTGGTTCCTAGTTTCATTCCAGTGGTCTGAACCAGTTGGGCAGTGGTCCCTGGTTTCATTCCTGTGGTCTGAACCAGTTGGGCAGTGGTCTCTGGTTTCATTCCTGTGGTCTGAACCAGTGATCAGTGGTCCCTGGTTTCATTCCTGTGGTCTGAACCAGTTGGGCAGTGGTCCCTGGTTTCATTCCAGTGGTCTGAACCAGTTGGGCAGTGGTCCCTGGTTTCATTCCTGTGGTCTGAACCAGTTGGGCAGTGGTCCTTGGTTTCATTCCTGTGGTCTGAACCAGTTGGGCAGTGGTCCCTGGTTTCATTCCTGTGGTCTGAACCAGTTGGGCAGTGGTCTCTGGTTTCATTCCTGTGGTCTGAACCAGTGATCAGTGGTCCTTGGTGTCATTCCAGTGGTCTGAACCAGTTGGGCAGTGGTTCCTGGTTTCATTCCAGTGGTCTGAACCAGTTGGGCAGTGGTTCCTGGTTTCATTCCAGTGGTCTGAACCAGTTGGGCAGTGGTCCCTGGTTTCATTCCTGTGGTCTGAACCAGTTGGGCAGTGGTCTCTGGTTTCATTCCAGTGGTCTGAACCAGTTGTGCAGTGGTCCCTTGTGTCATTCCAGTGGTCTGAACCAGTTGTGCAGTGGTCCCTGGTTTCATTCCTGTGGTCTGAACCAGTTGGGCAGTGGTCCCTGGTTTCATTCCAGTGGTCTGAACCAGTTGGGCAGTGGTCCCTGGTTTCATTCCTGTGGTCTGAACCAGTTGGGCAGTGGTCCTTGGTTTCATTCCTGTGGTCTGAACCAGTTGGGCAGTGGTCCCTGGTTTCATTCCTGTGGTCTGAACCAGTTGGGCAGTGGTCTCTGGTTTCATTCCTGTGGTCTGAACCAGTGATCAGTGGTCCTTGGTGTCATTCCAGTGGTCTGAACCAGTTGGGCAGTGGTTCCTGGTTTCATTCCAGTGGTCTGAACCAGTTGGGCAGTGGTTCCTGGTTTCATTCCAGTGGTCTGAACCAGTTGGGCAGTGGTCCCTGGTTTCATTCCTGTGGTCTGAACCAGTTGGGCAGTGGTCTCTGGTTTCATTCCAGTGGTCTGAACCAGTTGTGCAGTGGTCCTTGGTGTCATTCCAGTGGTCTGAACCAGTTGTGCAGAGGTCCCTGGCGTCATTCCAGTGGTCTGAACCAGTTGTGCAGTGATCCCTGGTTTCATTCCAGTGGTCTGAACCAGTTGTGCAGTGGTCCTTGGTGTCATTCCAGTGACCTGAACCAGTGATCAGTGGTCCCTGGTTTCATTCCTGTGGTCTGAACCAGTTGTGCAGTGATCCCTGGTTTCATTCCTGTGGTCTGAACCAGTTGTGCAGTGGTCCCTGGTGTCATTCCAGTGGTCTGAACCAGTTGGGCAGTGATCCCTGGTGTCATTCCAGTGGTCTGAACCTGTGATTATTGATCCCTGGTGTCATTCCAGTAGTCTGAACCAGTTGTGCAGAGGTCCCTGGTGTCATTCCAGTGGTCTGAACCAGTGGGCAGTGGTCCCTGGTGTCATTCCAGTGGTCTGAACCAGTTGGGCAGTGGTCCCTGGGTTCATTCCAGTGGTCTGAACCTGTGATTATTGATCCCTGGTGTCATTCCAGTGGTCTGAACCAGTTGGGCAGTGATCCCTGGTTTCATTCCTGTGGTCTGAACCAGTTGGGCAGTGGTCCCTGGTGTCATTCCAGTGGTCTGAACCAGTTGGGCAGTGGTCCCTGGTGTCATTCCAGTGGTCTGAACCAGTTGGGCAGTGGTCCCTGGTTTCATTCCTGTGGTCTGAACCAGTTGGGCAGTGGTCCTTGGTTTCATTCCTGTGGTCTGAACCAGTTGGGCAGTGGTCCCTGGTTTCATTCCTGTGGTCTGAACCAGTTGGGCAGTGGTCTCTGGTTTCATTCCTGTGGTCTGAACCAGTTGGGCAGTGGTCCCTGGGTTCATTCCTGTGGTCTGAACCAGTTGGGGAGTGATCCCTGGGTTCATTCCTGTGGTCTGAACCAGTTGGGCAGTGGTCCCTGGTGTCATTCCAGTGGTCTGAACCAGTTGGGCAGTGGTCCCTGGGTTCATTCCTGTGGTCTGAACCAGTTGGGCAGTGGTCCTTGGTGTCATTCCAGTGGTCTGAACCAGTTGGGCAGTGGTCCTTGGGTTCATTCCAGTGGTCTGAACCAGTTGGGCAGTGGTCCCTGGGTTCATTCCAGTGGTCTGAACCAGTTGGGCAGTGGTCCTTGGGTTCATTCCAGTGGTCTGAACCAGTTGGGCAGTGGTCCCTGGTGTCATTCCAGTGGTCTGAACCAGTTGATGTCAAAACAAGCACAGAGATGCGCAGCAACATGTGTTGGTAAACCTGGCTGTGCAGCGAGCACAACAATATTTGGTTGACTTTGCAGATCTTGGAACAATGTGGGGGGAATATTGTATATTCAGAGCTGTTAGAGCTGGTCGATAAACTGTTGATGAGCACAAAGCAGTAGAGACGCCTGAAAAAACTTACTATAGTTTTTATCCATCAGTTAGTATGTAGATATGTGTTTATATATGTCATTTTTGTCATTGATATCATCAGAACTTCGTCCTTTTCATAATCTCTTGGCACCTACATAAAGTCTTGGCAACCTCAGGCTGCCAGTTTCTCCAGCATGCTCTAAATATAATGCAGCCATAAGCTGATGTTGCAGAGGACTTGAGTGGCAAAGAGCAACACAGCATCTGACAGGAAGCATGAAGACTCACTTCTCATGTAATAATGTGCTGTGGAAATAAACGGAACTCCAGATACTGAAAATATTCTCACCTTTAAAAGTATAACCTGGTTCTGTTGGAAACAGGTTCTGGAAGATAATGACTACGGCCGGGCGGTGGACTGGTGGGGCCTCGGTGTCGTTATGTATGAGATGATGTGCGGCCGCCTGCCTTTCTACAACCAGGACCATGAGCGTTTGTTCGAGCTCATTCTCATGGAGGAGATCCGCTTCCCCAGGAACCTGACGCCTGAGGCCAAGGCCCTGCTGGCCGGCCTGCTGAAGAAGGACCCCAAGCAGAGGTACCTCACCAACATCATGCTGTTCCCGCACTGGTTCTCAGAATGAATACTTCGATCTCATGTCATTCTGTCTGGGCTGACAGATTAGGGGGCGGTCCCAATGATGCCAAAGACGTAATGAGCCACAAATTTTTCATTTCTATCAACTGGCAGGATGTGGAACAGAGGAAGGTAAGACTTTCTTTGGCTCAGGTTACATGAAGGTTACTGATGGAGCGCCGTGTTCAGTCACCATGTCGGTTACTTCAGAACTGGATCAGAAGTTAGTATTTTTTGTGTAAAGTTGTGTTGATAAAATGTTTAATGATGCAACGGTTTAACCGTGCTGCTGAAACAGGACAGCAAAATTAAACTAGATCAAGCTTTTAATCAGCAGCGTGGAAGATGAGAAAGCTGAAAAAAGGGAAAGTTTAGCAGAAAAGCTGTCGCTTGAGCTGAAAACTTTAAAAAAATGCAGAAAAGAAAGTTGCTGGAGTCTCAGCAGTAATTTTACGGGGGGACCAGGAGCTGAAAAAAAGCACAAAAATGAACACAAAGCAAGTCATTTGAAGGCTGCAGTGGAAGGAGAAATCACTGGAAAGGGTTTAAGAAGCTGAAGATTTGGTGAAAATGGCTGAAAACAACAGTTTAGGTCTGGGCTTTAGAGCATCTCAACAGAGATCAGGGCTCATGGAAAAGGTCAAAGGTCACCTGAACACTGATCTTAAATGGGAAACACTGTGTTTTGGGGTAAGTCAGACCTGATTGATGCTGCTGGACCTTGGAGGGGTCAGTCTTGTGATATATGGGACCAGTGGGTTCAGAGAAGACATGGCACCGGTACTGGACTGTCCTTAGAGAAACAAATGAAGGAAATAACACCAGAACAGTACCTTAGAGTATAAACAGACCTGCTTTCTTACCTCTGATGTGAGCTGTCTGACCCGCTGTCTACTGAACACTCCTGCTTCCAGCCTCATCTGCTGGGACTCTTGGTCCTGCTGACAACAGAACCAGAACAGAACCCTCCTTACCACACTGTTAGGAAAATGAATACGAAGACCCAGGAATACTGCCTGAAATTCAAAAGCAGAGGACATTTCTTATCCTGCAGCAAGGGAACATTCACACCCAGAGGCTGATGCAAATGTTCAAAGATCTCTGGAAGCTTTTATAGGGGAGAGAAGACGGTGCCTGTGTCCATGCATGAGACATTTCCTCCTGTGCTGCTGGGAGCAGAGAGTAGAGGCTGAGAATCTCATGCATACGTCAACATTAGCAGTTCCACAGAAGTAGAAACGATTAAAGGACAAGAAATATTCAGCTGAAAGCAGTTAATGTGAACCGTGGCCTGCAGTGGAACTGAAGCTGAAACACATCTGTGTGAAAATAAAACAGAAACTGAACATAAAGCTGAACAAGGGTCCAAAAAGGTCATCCTCACTCAACCTGAGCAGTGCTGGAGAAACCTCTTTCACTGCAGCTCAAGCTTATTTATCAGAATTATTTCTGTGAAAAATGAACATTTAATGTGCTCAAAGACCCTGTTTGCATCACATGAGCTAACTGCACCATTACCAGCTGTCAGATTGGCTCCTGTTTCCTGGTCATTTACAGTCATCAGAAGAAGCAGAACCGCTGAATGTCCCCATGTCCACTTTCTTAATGTTTTTCTCTCCCGGTCGAAGCTGGCTCCACCGTTCAGACCTCATGTGACATCAGAGACAGACACGCGCTACTTTGACGAGGAGTTCACGGCCCAGACCATCACGCTTACTCCTCCAGATAAGTGTGAGTATCTTCTGCCTGTGCTGAGCTGTCGGCTCTGTGATCGTGACCTCTGACCTGTGCCGACTTGTTCTTTCAGATAACAATCTGGAGTGTGACGATCCCAGCCAGGATGCTCATTTCCCTCAGTTCTCATATTGTGCGAGCATAAGAGAGTGATGGCGTCTCTGCCACCAAGACAACCAGCACCTCAGGGCCTGGTTCAAATGTCCCAAACCCTCCTCACACGAGGCTTTGCTTGGGGGAGGATCCAAGTGCCTTGTTTGGCCTGTTCGTCTAAACTATGAAAAACAAAGCCTGACAGTGGCTCTAATCTGTCAAACTGGACATTTTCTCACATATAGTCACCAGCATGGTCAGAACTGTCTCTGCACAGTCTCACGTTTTTCACCTCTGAAGAGTTCCTCTGGATGTTTGCATTTTATCTTCCTATGGACAGGCTTCTGTGTGTGTGTGTGTGTGTGTGTGTGTGTGTGTATAGATGTACAGTATATCTATATATGCATATATGAGATGTTCTCACTTCAGTGTTATCTCAGTTAAACCTATCAAGTTGAATTAAATTCAGTTTTATTTATATAAATCACAACAATGTCACCTCAAGGCCCTTTAAAGATGAGAAACAGTCCAATTCTGTCATTATCCAATCAAGTTAGTTCAATTCCACGCTGGTCCAGTTCATTCAAAGCCAGTTCAAACTGCACCCAATCCCCGTCCTGAGCGTGCACGAGGCGGCTGTGGAGAGAAAAGCTCCCTTTTAACAGGACGATCTTTGTGGATCAGCAGTATTTAAGGTGCTTTCTGATGCTCATCAAGCATTTACTGATGTAGTCACTGAGCTGGAGGTGAACTGCAGCTGTTAGGAGGTGTTAGCTGCCCTCAGCAGGCAGGCAGACGGGGAACTTAGAGAAGTTATTCTGGAAAGAAAAAGCACTAAACTTTGTAAAGCTGCTACTGAAGAGCTGGTGCAGAGAACATTGTCCAACATACTGTACACGCTGCGTCTAAATCATTTCTGTTCCTCTTTTTCCATCGGTTTCATGATATCCGATCATCCTTCCTGGAGAACAGTTTCACCACATCCAGGGATGAATGATAATGTTTGAGTTCTCTTTGGCATCGTGTTTAAAGTCTTCATTTCTACTCATGTCACTGAATGTAACTCTGAAACAAAGTGATAAAATACACATTTGTAACTATGTGAATACATCCTTGTTTTTTTCTTTCATTCTTCAGCTGTTTGTCCAGGAGTCACCAGCCACAGTCATACATGTCCAGAGCTGCTGTGAAATACCAGCTTTAACTATAAATGCATTAATTTAACCTGTAATGAGAGGGGTGGAGCTGCAGGGTGGAGCTGCAGGGTGGAGCTGCAGGGTGGAGCTGCAGGGGTGGAGCTGCAGGGGTGGAGCTGCAGGGGTGGAGCTGCAGGGTGGAGCTGCAGGGTGGAGCTGCAGGGGTGGAGCTGCAGGAGGGGAGCTGCAGGGGTGGAGCTGCAGGGGTGCAGCTGCAGGGTGGAGCTGCAGGGGTGGAGCTGCAGGAGGGGAGCTGCAGGGGTGGAGCTGCAGGGGTGGAGCTGCAGGGTGGAGCTGCAGGGTGGAGCTGCAGGGTGGAGCTGCAGGGGTGGAGCTGCAGGGGTGGAGCTGCAGGGGTGGAGCTGCAGGGTGGAGCTGCAGGGTGGAGCTGCAGGAGGGGAGCTGCAGGGGTGGAGCTGCAGGGTGGAGCTGCAGGGGTGGAGCTGCAGGGTGGAGCTGCAGGGTGGAGCTGCAGGGTGGAGCTGCAGGAGGGGAGCTGCAGGGTGGAGCTGCAGGGGTGGAGCTGCAGGGTGGAGCTGCAGGGTGGAGCTGCAGGAGGGGAGCTGCAGGGTGGAGCTG
Organism: Leuresthes tenuis; assembly: GCF_036924035.1. Taxonomy (NCBI): domain Eukaryota; kingdom Metazoa; phylum Chordata; class Actinopteri; order Atheriniformes; family Atherinopsidae; genus Leuresthes; species Leuresthes tenuis. The sequence goes on along the minus strand of NW_027325375.1, from coordinate 371,185 downwards.
CAGGGTGGAGCTGCAGGAGTGGAGCTGCAGGAGTGGACTCTTGGTCAGTCCAAGGTGCTGTAGCTGCAGGGTGGAGCTGACTCAACAAACATGAAATGATTGAAGCTGAGGTGATAAGTTGATAATTTAATATAATAATGCAGTAATTACAAAAGGTGATAAATGACCATTTAAGTCATTTTATTCATTGGACACTAACTCAATTATAACTATTATGTAACATAGCTTTGTTAAATCTTTCTTAGTGTTCATCATTTGCAAAACAAAACCTTATTTCAGAAAAGTTCCTTCAAAGTAACAAAACGTTTCTTTTTGTTTGAAGCAGTTTGTGAATCCCATTCATCTCCATTTATCTTTGAATAAGAGTCAATTAACCGCATTTAAAAACCTTTTTTGTTGTGCTCTAATTTTTAGAATGAACTAAAAATCGTAATTCTTCTTTTAGTTTAAAAAATAGCTTTCATGTTCTTTGTAGAATTTGATCTTCGTTACTTTTATCCCTCATGAGTTGCACTAAAAGCCATATCTGAACCGGTTTTGGTGTTTTTTTCTTTGCTCTTTTTTTCGTACCAGTGTAAAAGGAGCCTCTGGCATGTGTTCACAGAGTTCTGCTGCAGGGATCAATACCTCCTTAAGCAAGCCTGAAATCACATACTTTCCATACACATGAGCGCTTTCCATCACCACAGCTGCAAAGGAGATTCTGCAGCGCCGGCATCCATTTGTGTGGTAATGGGTAACCAATTCCCAACATCTGAGAATGAAGTGGGCAGAATACGGACTGGAGTCCGCAAAAGAAGACGAGAGCTCTGGAAACGCTGAAGGTAAAGCCAGAACAACAGATAACAGCCCCACAGCCCCATTGTCCCAACCTGCTGAAGTTACTGGGGAGGATTTTGTTAGAGAAGAAGGCTTACACAGTCCTCCTCACTGTCACCAGAGCGGTGCATTTAAAGTTCCTCTCAGTTTTAGCTTAGCCTACAGTTTATTGCAAGGTGTGGATTGTGTAGCATTATTTACTCAGACAATGCCGAGACCTTTAAAGGAGAAGATCAAGACCTCAAAAAACTGGAAATCTTTGAGGGAAGCAGAGCTCAGAAGGGTTTTTTCAGAGAAGGGATAACATGGAAGTACGCTGCTCGGTGGGGTGACTTCTGGGAGAGGCTGGTTAGATCTGTAAAGACCAGTTTAAAAAGGGTCCAAAGGGTCCAAAAGCCTTACACTTTACTAAAGGGTGAAGGAAATCACAACCATTCTGGCAGAGGCTCTACTCAGCTACAGACCTCTCTCATGTGACCCATCAGAACCCCCGACACCCTCTCACTTCCTGGTTGGTGGAAGGCTGACCTCACCTGTGCCTCACCCATCTCCCATCACCAATGCAGGCAGGGAGGAGATGGCTTTGGAATACCTGGAAAGGTGTTCCACAGCTGTAAGACATCTGGACCACCTCCTGCCTGGAGGGAACAACACGCCCGGGCAGACATGGAAAATGGACTGTTTCCAGGGACAGATCCTGAACTGTAATAGTTTCCATCTTTTCAGAACTCTTCTTTTCTTTTGGTAACTCATCACAGCAGATGTTGAAAAGTCTACAGAAGAGGGTATAAAACAGCGCATCCTAGAATCAAATCATGTGCCTTTCTTATGCTGAACAGTGACCTGTAACCGCGTTATTGGTCTAATTTAACTCAAAAAGAGCAGCCCGACTGTTGTAGGTCTGGAAATATTGTAAGTTTTTATTGAGCAGTTAAGATTTTACATGCTGTCATGATATTTTTTACTTCTGAGTAATAAAAATGTCTTAAATCCATTGTTCAATTAAAGTAAATCCAGGTTATAATCTTTCAGATCCAATATTTTAAGTACTTTTGTGAGTGAAATGATCAGTTTCTGTGCATTCTGACTGTTTCATGGAGATAAAAAGGTGGTGATGAACATATTTAACACAGAAAGTGATACAGTAATTATTACATGTATTGCATATTAATATATGTTTACATAGAAGGAGAAGTGAGCTTATTTCTGAATGAGACCATAAATGTTTCCATGTATTTAATACATATATATATTAAAAATATCTAATATTTATATGATAGTAGATTTATATCAAATAGAAATATATTTACTAAACGTATGTTCTTCTTTTTCGATTTAAAACACTGAATCATAGAGTTATAGTCCACTTTTTTCCAGCTTGTGTAACTGCTGAAGGGGGGGGGGTGATTAGATTTCAGAGTTAACTATGACAACTATTACTTTTTCACATTTAAATTCAGAGTAGACCTTTGGTTTGGAAGAAAAATAACAGCTCCGCAGCTCCGGCGGTGTTATGTAAGCAGGTAGCACGCGCGTGGGAGCCTCCTGCTGCCTTCCTCCTTTCTCAAGGGCTCGTGTGCTGCCGGCCAGCGGCCACGCGCCGACGCGCAGCTCACATGTTGCTGCACGCATCCTCAGTCAGCTGTGCTGATTACGTAAAGAATAAGAATGCTGCTCAGTTTGATAAAGGGCAGACCTTCATGATCACTGCAGATTAAACCACATGATGCATTCAGTTCAGAGTGTGTGCGCGCGCGCGCGTGTGTGTGGGGGGGCACTGATGATTATGCTAATTTAATTGATCTAACCTATCCCCCGCAACACAACGCGTGGCTCCTTCTGCCGTCACTGAAAGCAACGCGCACTGAGAGGAACACAACCCTCACATGGCCTTTCTGACGTCACCACAGAAACACGTGTCCCGGCGCTGTGTGACGCGACCACACAGCAGTTTCGCTGACGACGCACACGTTGTCATTGGGAGAATGGGCGTGGCCAGCGAATGAACATGACGGAAGCTTTAAGCCTGGTCCTCCACCATCACACCCATTCACTTTCTGATCTGTCTGGAAAGGGAAAAATGCGTGTGTGTGACTCCAGAAAGAGTTGGTCTTGATTGTGTGGTTGAAGCCTGGACTGCACGAGGTTTTGCACCGTTGCTGTGGAGATGCTGCCACAGTGTTTTCTGTCATCCTGAAGAGAACGCACTGACAGGTGAGGACGCCGTTCACACTCTGACTTTAAAAGCTGCTCAACTTTTTCTGCTCTTCATCGTGTGGGACAGACCGGCTGGTCTTCACTTTGTGTTGCTGACATTTAATGGGACTGTCAGGAGGATTTATAGCAGGCACATGTTTTCCACTTGACAGCAGCAACAGTAGTTACATAACAGTGTTGGGGTGAGAGTTTTCACACCGTCTGATTAGGTTTCTGCTGCAGCTTCATGTGCGGTTACACCGGAGAAAATCCCACAGCTCGGTCTGAGCTTTCATGGTGTCCAATGGATCTCCAAAAGATTTCTAGCCTTAGAGAGCAGCTAACTTCCTGTGTGACCTTTCCTTGACTCCTGTGCTGGAGAACAGCCACAGATGAGCTTCATCATACTGAATGGGATAAAAACTCACACCATTCTCTCACCTTTATGATTTCACCACCAAGAACCGACATGATCGCACTTTGCATGTTGATAAGAACTAGAATTCTTTAAAAGGCAGAGTTCGACTTAAATTCCACGGCTTTGTCAGCACAGATACAGACTGCAGCATGACTGAACGATAGCGTGTGTTGTGTAATAGTATGACAACAAATACTTGTGTGGTCAAAACACAAACCATATATGGCAACCGAAACAAAACCAGCGATGTTTTCCCATGTGACCTGCCTGTCTCCTGCCCTCAATATATACAGAATGTGGTCAGAAACATGATTATTGGGCATAAAAGAAGACCTTAGAGAAGCAGAGTCTCTCCATAGTAAAAATACATAGAGGAATCTGCAAAAAAGTGTCAAAATATTGTGGAGCAATTTCAGAAAAACGTTCCTCAGTGCAACTGTTCCTCCACCTACAGTTAAAGATTCAGGAAAAATGGAGGTATCTCTGTGTGCTTGGCAAAGGACACGGAGGAAAATCAATACTGGTTGCACGTGATCTTTGGACTCTTTGGCAGCTCTGCATTAAAAACAGACCGGATTCTGTCCTGGAAGACTTCAGGGACTCACTGTCTGTGAACACAGCTCAGCGTAACATCCACAGCTCACAGCTCACAGTAACATCCACAGCTCACAGCTCACTGTAACATCCACAGCTCACAGCTCACTGTAACATCCACAGTTCACAGCTCACTGTAACATCCACAGCTCACAGCTCACTGTAACATCCACAGCTCACTGTAACATCCACAGCTCACAGCTCACTGTAACATCCACAGCTCACAGCTCACAGTAACATCCACAGCTCACAGCTCACTGTAACATCCACAGCTCACAGCTCACTGTAACATCCACAGCTCACAGCTCACAGTAACATCCACAGCTCACAGTAACATCCACAGCTCACTGTAACATCCACAGCTCACAGCTCACTGTAACATCCACAGCTCACAGTAACATCCACAGCTCACAGTAACATCCACAGCTCACAGTAACATCCACAGCTCACTGTAACATCCACAGCTCACTGTAACATCCACAGCTCACAGCTCACTGTAACATCCACAGCTCACAGTAACATCCACAGCTCACTGTAACATCCACAGCTCACAGCTCACTGTAACATCCACAGCTCACAGTAACATCCACAGCTCACTGTAACATCCACAGCTCACAGCTCACAGTAACATCCACAGCTCACAGCTCACTGTAACATCCACAGCTCACAGTAACATCCACAGCTCACAGTAACATCCACAGCTCACAGCTCACTGTAACATCCACAGCTCACAGTAACATCCACAGCTCACTGTAACATCCACAGCTCACAGTAACATCCACAGCTCACAGCTCACTGTAACATCCACAGCTCACAGTAACATCCACAGCTCACTGTAACATCCACAGCTCACAGCTCACTGTAACATCCACAGCTCACAGTAACATCCACAGCTCACAGCTCACTGTAACATCCACAGCTCACTGTAACATCCACAGCTCACTGTAACATCCACAGCTCACAGCTCACAGTAACATCCACAGCTCACAGTAACATCCACAGCTCACTGTAACATCCACAGCTCACAGCTCACTGTAACATCCACAGCTCACTGTAACATCCACAGCTCACTGTAACATCCACAGCTCACTGTAACATCCACAGCTCACAGCTCACTGTAACATCCACAGCTCACAGCTCACAGTAACATCCACAGCTCACAGCTCACAGTAACATCCACAGCTCACAGCTCACAGTAACATCCACAGCTCACTGTAACATCCACAGCTCACTGTAACATCCACAGCTCACAGCTCACAGTAACATCCACAGCTCACAGTAACATCCACAGCTCACTGTAACATCCACAGCTCACAGCTCACTGTAACATCCACAGCTCACTGTAACATCCACAGCTCACTGTAACATCCACAGCTCACTGTAACATCCACAGCTCACAGCTCACTGTAACATCCACAGCTCACAGTAACATCCACAGCTCACTGTAACATCCACAGCTCACTGTAACATCCACAGCTCACTGTAACATCCACAGCTCACAGCTCACAGTAATATCCACAGCTCACTGTAACATCCACAGCTCACTGTAACATCCACAGCTCACTGTAACATCCACAGCTCACTGTAACATCCACAGCTCACTGTAACATCCACAGCTCACAGCTCACTGTAACATCCACAGCTCACAGCTCACTGTAACATCCACAGCTCACTGTAACATCCACAGCTCACTGTAACATCCACAGCTCACAGCTCACAGTAACATCCACAGCTCACTGTAACATCCACAGCTCACTGTAACATCCACAGCTCACTGTAACATCCACAGCTCACTGTAACATCCACAGCTCACAGCTCACAGTAACATCCACAGCTCACTGTAACATCCACAGCTCACAGTAACATCCACAGCTCACTGTAACTTCCACAGCTCACAGCTCACAGTAATATCCACAGCTCACTGTAACATCCACAGCTCAGTGTAACATCCACAGCTCACAGCTCACAGTAATATCCACAGCTCACAGCTCACAGTAACATCCACAGCTCACAGTAATATCCACAGCTCACTGTAACATCCACAGCTCAGTGTAACATCCACAGCTCACAGCTCACAGTAACATCCACAGCTCACAGCTCACAGTAACATCCACAGCTCACTGTAACATCCACAGCTCACTGTAACATCCACAGCTCACAGTAACATCCACAGCTCACAGCTCACAGTAACATCCACAGTTCACTGTAACATCCACAGCTCACTGTAACATCCACAGCTCAGTGTAACATCCACAGCTCACTGTAACATCCACAGCTCAGTGTAACATCCACAGCTCACTGTAACATCCACAGCTCACAGCTCACAGTAACATCCACAGCTCACAGTAATATCCACAGCTCACTGTAACATCCACAGCTCAGTGTAACATCCACAGCTCACAGCTCACAGTAACATCCACAGCTCACAGCTCACAGTAACATCCACAGCTCACTGTAACATCCACAGCTCACTGTAACATCCACAGCTCACAGTAACATCCACAGCTCACAGCTCACAGTAACATCCACAGTTCACTGTAACATCCACAGCTCACTGTAACATCCACAGCTCACTGTAACATCCACACCTCAGTGTAACATCCACAGCTCACTGTAACATCCACAGCTCACTGTAACATCCACAGCTCACAGCTCACAGTAACATCCACAGCTCACTGTAACATCCACAGCTCACAGCTCACTGTAACATCCACAGCTCACTGTAACATCCACAGCTCACAGTAACATCCACAGCTCACAGCTCACAGTAACATCCACAGCTCACTGTAACATCCACAGCTCACAGCTCACAGTAACATCCACAGCTCACTGTAACATCCACAGCTCACAGCTCACTGTAACATCCACAGCTCACAGCTCACAGTAACATCCACAGCTCACTGTAACATCCACAGCTCACTGTAACATCCACAGCTCACAGCTCACAGTAACATCCACAGCTCACAGCTCACAGTAACATCCACAGCTCAGTGTAACATCCACAGCTCACTGTAACATCCACAGCTCACTGTAACATCCACAGCTCACAGCTCACAGTAACATCCACAGCTCACAGCTCACTGTAACATCCACAGCTCAGTGTAACATCCACAGCTCACTGTAACATCCACAGCTCACTGTAACATCCACAGCTCAGTGTAACATCCACAGCTCACTGTAACATCCACAGCTCACTGTAACATCCACAGCTCACAGCTCACAGTAACATCCACAGCTCACTGTAACATCCACAGCTCACTGTAACATCCACAGCTCACAGTAACATCCACAGCTCACTGTAACATCCACAGCTCACAGTAACATCCACAGCTCACTGTAACATCCACAGCTCACTGTAACATCCACAGCTCACAGCTCACAGTAACATCCACAGCTCACTGTAACATCCACAGCTCACAGTAACATCCACAGCTCACAGCTCACAGTAACATCCACAGCTCACTGTAACATCCACAGCTCACTGTAACATCCACAGCTCACAGCTCACAGTAACATCCACAGCTCACTGTAACATCCACAGCTCACAGCTCACAGTAACATCCACAGCTCACTGTAACATCCACAGCTCACAGCTCACTGTAACATCCACAGCTCACAGCTCACAGTAACATCCACAGCTCACTGTAACATCCACAGCTCAGTGTAACATCCACAGCTCACTGTAACATCCACAGCTCACAGCTCACTGTAACATCCACAGCTCACTGTAACATCCACAGCTCACTGTAACATCCACAGCTCACAGCTCACAGTAACATCCACAGCTCACAGCTCACAGTAACATCCACAGCTCACAGCTCACTGTAACATCCACAGCTCAATGTAACATCCACAGCTCACAGTAACATCCACAGCTCACAGTAACATCCACAGCTCACAGCTCACAGTAACATCCACAGCTCACTGTAACATCCACAGCTCACAGCTCACAGCTCACAGTAACATCCACAGCTCACTGTAACATCCACAGCTCACAGCTCACAGTAACATCCACAGCTCACAGCTCACAGTAACATCCACAGCTCACTGTAACATCCACAGCTCACTGTAACATCCACAGCTCACAGTAACATCCACAGCTCACAGCTCACAGTAACATCCACAGCTCACAGTAACATCCACAGCTCACAGCTCACTGTAACATCCACAGCTCACTGTAACATCCACAGCTCACTGTAACATCCACAGCTCACAGTAACATCCACAGCTCACAGTAACATCCACAGCTCACAGCTCACAGTAACATCCACAGCTCACTGTAACATCCACAGCTCACTGTAACATCCACAGCTCACTGTAACATCCACAGCTCACAGTAACATCCACAGCTCACAGCTCACAGTAACATCCACAGCTCACTGTAACATCCACAGCTCACAGCTCACTGTAACATCCACAGCTCACTGTAACATCCACAGCTCACTGTAACATCCACAGCTCACTGTAACATCCACAGCTCACAGCTCACAGTAACATCCACAGCTCACAGCTCACTGTAACATCCACAGCTCACTGTAACATCCACAGCTCACTGTAACATCCACAGCTCACAGCTCACTGTAACATCCACAGCTCACAGCTCACTGTAACATCCACAGCTCACAGCTCACAGTAACATCCACAGCTCACAGTAACATCCACAGCTCACTGTAACATCCACAGCTCACTGTAACATCCACAGCTCACAGCTCACTGTAACATCCACAGCTCACAGTAACATCCACAGCTCACAGCTCACTGTAACATCCACAGCTCACTGTAACATCCACAGCTCACAGCTCACAGTAACATCCACAGCTCACTGTAACATCCACAGCTCACAGCTCACAGTAACATCCACAGCTCACAGTAACATCCACAGCTCACTGTAACATCCACAGCTCACAGCTCACAGTAACATCCACAGCTCACTGTAACATCCACAGCTCACAGCTCACTGTAACATCCACAGCTCACAGTAATATCCACAGCTCACTGTAACATCCACAGCTCAGTGTAACATCCACAGCTCACTGTAACATCCACAGCTCACAGCTCACAGTAACATCCACAGCTCACAGCTCACAGTAACATCCACAGCTCACTGTAACATCCACAGCTCACAGCTCACAGTAACATCCACAGCTCACAGCTCACTGTAACATCCACAGCTCACTGTAACATCCACAGCTCACAGCTCACAGTAACATCCACAGCTCACTGTAACATCCACAGCTCACAGCTCACTGTAACATCCACAGCTCACAGTAACATCCACAGCTCACAGTAACATCCACAGCTCACAGTAACATCCACAGCTCACTGTAACATCCACAGCTCACAGCTCACAGTAACATCCACAGCTCACAGCTCACTGTAACATCCACAGCTCACTGTAACATCCACAGCTCACTGTAACATCCACAGCTCACAGCTCACTGTAACATCCACAGCTCACTGTAACATCCACAGCTCACTGTAACATCCACAGCTCACAGCTCACTGTAACATCCACAGCTCACTGTAACATCCACAGCTCACTGTAACATCCACAGCTCACAGCTCACTGTAACATCCACAGCTCACAGCTCACTGTAACATCCACAGCTCACTGTAACATCCACAGCTCACAGCTCAGTGTAACATCCACAGCTCACTGTAACATCCACAGCTCACAGCTCACAGTAACATCCACAGCTCACAGCTCACTGTAACATCCACAGCTCACAGCTCACTGTAACATCCACAGCTCACAGCTCACTGTAACATCCACAGCTCACAGCTCAGTGTAACATCCACAGCTCAGTGTAACATCCACAGCTCACAGTAACATTCACAGCTCACTGTAACATCCACAGCTCACAGCTCACTGTAACATCCACAGCTCACAGCTCACAGTAACATCCACAGCTCAGTGTAACATCAGGCTGTTAAATAAGTAGGAGATGCTACACTTTGGTAAACGAGGACCTGTCCCAACTTTGTATCGTTGGCATCAAATTCAGTGAATGAATGAAACAGTAAAATGTCTCACATATCAACACGTGATATATTTTCTATGTTCTATTTTGAATCAAATATTGGTTGAGACTTACAAACCGATGCATTCTGTTTTTAATACACATAATTGATAACAGGATGCCCCCCAACCTTTTGGAACTGGTGTTATATGGGTCACCTCAAAGGTTGCTGTGTTGGGATAGTGGATACATTTATGTCATGTGGTGTATTGGGGATGGTCGCTTTCAAACTGCCTGTGTGGATGATGCAGGAAGAACTCTGCTGACACAGACTTAGTCGAACACAGAAACATTTATCTTCAACCAGGTCCGTATCAGAATTACAGAATGATGCATCAGGTCTGGAGAGAGGTGTCAAGCCTGGATTCCCTAAAATCTCTGCCTTACTGAGGGTCTTCGTTAAGTAGAATCTGCAGTTTTTAGTGACCTTGAAGATGTTTCATGTTCCCATCACTGAGAAGCCCAGACATGGTGTTTGCGTAACTTTGAGCCTATTCTTGGACAGACTTACTGGGGAGTATGTTATTCTCAAAATGTCCTGATTTATACCCATAACTCCCTTACACAGATGGCAATTAACAGACTTCTTATCATTTTCCCAAGGCAGCTTTGCACAGGTGGTAAACATCAGACACTTCAGTCATTATCTCAAAAATACCAAGGCTCGTTTTCTCAAGATAATGGGTTCATATATTGTGTTAGTTTGGCCTCCCAAAGTTCCTTTAACCATACAGTGGGACTGCCTGAAAGCTGCGGATTCATCAGGGTGCAGGGGCAGCAGCACGGGGGCTCCGGCAGCAGGGGATCCATGTGGAGATGCCAGAGAAAGAGAGCTGCATCAGCAGCGGAGTGCACCGTGGAAACGAGTGGGATCACGAGTGGATATGATGGGATGGCCCAAAGAACGCCTACAGCAGCTCCAGCTCGTGTTGGGAAGTTCGGCTCCTTTTACTGAATCGGATCTTTTGCTCTAGAACAGTAAATTGCACAAATCTTTTTTGGAGTCATTTCGTTCATTTCTCCAGCAGGTGGCGCTGTAGCCCCACTGTGGGCGTTGCACAAAAAGGCCACGATTCAGAACACTTAACACTGAAGGCAACATAGTTTGCTTCAGCTGAGCTGATAAAGTACAAAACACAAAACGCCACAAACAATAATAATAAAAGATCAGTTCAACAACAGAAACTGAAACTTCGACAACAGAAACCGGAATGAACAGCGTACAAGAACAGACAAGAGTTCGAGAAAAAGTCTCGATTTATGAAGCAGGACCTAAAGCAGCCAAACTATTTGCCCGACGGCTGAGAAAACAAGAAGCAGACAGTACCATCTGTAAGGAACCCGGAAACAAATCAACTGAAACACCACCCAGAAGAAATAAAAGCTATTTTCTCAAATGATCACCAACAACTATACACTAAATCTTCTGAAGCTATAGTTGAAGACATGAGAAACTTTCTGAATAATTTAGACTTACCGAGCATTGGCAAAATACAGAATGAAGTTATTACAACAGAAATGACTCCGGAGATGAATGCAACTAACAACTCCAAACCAGATAAGACCCCAGGCAGTGATAGCCCCCCCCCCCCCCTATTGAAGACATTCAATTGGATTAAAGATGTAGGTAAAATATAACAGTAATGGGGAAAGATGGGGAATATAGTAGTAACTATAGACCTATTTCATTTCGGAATATAAGCTGTACACATCGATAACTGCGAAAAGACTTCAGCAGCTTCTCCCAGATTTAACTGACGAAGACCAGACTGGATTTATTAAAACTCGTCAAAGGCACGATAATATCAGAAGGACCTTAAGATACAAAAGGAAAATAAAGCTGCAGTACTGCTAAGCCTTGATGGACAATGATAAAAATGACTCGTGCTACGTCTGAGGGAAGGTTTATTAGAGAAAAGATGGCAGAAGTGGACGTTTTATCAGGGGAAAGTATAAGGTTACTGATATGTTGTGAGTAAACTATGTAGAAGACCACTATTAGGAAGGGAAGAAATGTCTTCCTGTATTAATGTATCGTCCCATAAGCCATATTCTTTACACTTTATTTATTTCTTTGTTCTCTCCTACTCTTTACTTTGTTTGCTATTATGTTCAATTGTGTGCATTTGTACTAGCTTAAAAACTTAATAAAAGATTAAGTGATGATCAACAAGGAAATAAAGAGCAGACAGTGACCAGGGGCCTCATGTACAAAGGGTGCGTCTGCATAAAGGTGGCGTTCGCACTTTTTCCCATCAACCATCAGCCGTATCAGAACGAATGACCGTGGAAATGTGCGGCGCCTCACGCCACCTTCAGGGCTGTCGCACGCACTTTTCTACAGCTGCTGATTCTTTGGCGACACTTGGTCCTAATCCCATTAGGCACGTTTCATCGTGTTATTTTCGTCACCCTTTTGAGTAAATAACCAGCAGATGTGTCTTTAATGCTTTGAACTGAGTGTTTGTTCTCTTGTTCTCAGCTGTGATGCCGAAGGAACAGCCTCAGTGTGGGGAGAGCACCGCTCAGAGCAACTCCAAGAATGCCAAGGAGAAGAGTAACTGTGCCACCCTGCGGACCTGTCAGGCTGCCAGCCACAGGGAGCTGTCTGCAGCCCATTACATGAGCAAGCATGTGCTGTGCTGGGACTCTGAGAAGGACTCCGGATACTCAGGTGAGCTTGGTGGGTCTGACCATGGCTCAGACCACAGGGACACCTTGATTTTATTCACAAACATGCAGTGAATGAATCTAACTACTCTGTCCCTCAGAGGCTGGCTCTGATGATCAGCACAGCAGCAAGAGTCAGCCTTTCAAAGCAAGCAGCAAAAGCTCCAACAACATCACGACTGCTTACGAGGAACTTCCCCCCATTTATGTCCTCAAACACCTGCTGGTGAAGCCGGTGAGATACTCACTGCCACATCAACTGTTGAAGTGCAACATCACCCTGATCAGTGTTTTAGAACAGCTCCATTCTCTGTCAGAGGGTCCAAGTCCAGTTAGATTTCAGCATGACTCCAGAAATGACGGCTTTACCCTGAGTGCTTTCAGAACTTATCGAACACATGTTGTGTGTCTTTTAAAGTATTCATCACACATGAAAACCTTTTTTTTCCAACCGTTTATTGCAAGAAAACAAAACATCCCTAAATATATTATATTTAGAAAGTAGAAGCACGTTTAAAGTTGGATATCAGCGACACACTCAGAAATATTTGTTCTGTTCCGTTGTCCATAATGTAGGACACTGATTGTTGCAGTTTTTCAGAGGAATCTGAGTCCATTCCTGCTGAACCCCAGATTTCAGGGTCTGGTTCTCCTCTTCATGATGCTCCAACATCTGCAGCAGGAGACAGATGTGGACTGCAGGCAGGCAGCCGAGCTCACACACTCTGTGTGTCTGAAGCTGAAGGAGGTCTGGCATCGTCCTGCTGAAATAACCACGGACCTGCCCAAATACGTTGAATCGATCCCATGACAGCAGAAAGTGCCTCAGCAGTCTAAAGGATCATATGAAGTAGTGTTGCTTTGTTCATTTAGAGTGCATAAGTACGAAGGTAAATGACATCTCTTCAGGGGACCTTTTCCTTTCCGAACCAATGAATAGTGGTTTTCTGGCCCTGATACCAGAACATTTAGAAGAATCTGGTATACTAGATGCCATTGATGTCTAAAAGAAAGAGGGTCCATTACCATCAAATTACAACCAGAAGCCTGGAAGCATTTTCTTGATTGGACTTAAAGTTCATGTACTATGCTTCTGTATTCCACACACTTTAAAGTAAAGGAAAGGAAATGATGCAAAACAGCCACATTTTACCAAAAACAACCACATTTAAGTTTTAATTAAAGTGCTGGCGGGTTAAAAGTGCCTCTTATTTGCTGAGATTTGTTCCATAAATGTTATTCTGATGATGAACTTTTATTAGAACCTCTCTTTACGTTAAGGTCTCCATGCTTATTGGTGTCATTGCAATAATCGTTTTGAACCTGCTGGTTGTCCCTTTGTGACGTAATTCTCTTTCCTTCTTGTGCTCTCTTTCTCATACAAACACATAAACCTGCTCACAACCTCCTGGTGATACAGCCGGGACCAGAACAGCTGCTGCATGGCCCCCTTTCATGGGCTGGAGATTGGCAGAGCCTCAGCAGTGGCAAAGCCCCCACTCAGCTTGTGCTGATCCAGCAGCCGGTGATGCCTGCTCCCTCCTCTTCCACCGTGACTTCTTCATCCTGTCAGGCTTCACGACAAGCTCATGTAAAAAAAGCCGGCAGTCGCAGCAGCCACTTGCACAGCAGTAAGAACTCATACTTACCCATCCTGAACTCTTATCCTCGCATCGCCCCCCACCCCAGAAAGGATATCTGTGAGGGTAAGGAGGCTTTGCGGGTTCAGGGAGGTAAAGAGAGTGAAGGTCAGAGCCAGAGGAAGAGGGTGCGCACTGAGGAGGAGAAGAGGGAGGTGGTCTCTACCATCGGCTCCCTCCCAAGGCCCGAGCATCTGCAGCAGCTGGAGGGCAGAGAAGGCCACAGTTCCTCCCCCAGCACCCAACACCAGGCCCAGCGCTGTCTGCAGAACTCACTCTCTGTCAGCTTAGACTCACCTTCCAGCTCCCAGACTCCATCGCCGCCCTCCTCCTCCACCTCCTCTTCATCCTGCTCCCCTCCCTCCTCATCTCCCTCATCTTCAACAGTTCACGGTCCACATCGTGCGGTTCCGGACAGCACGTCCACTCGCCAACGCCGTTTCCTCAACACAGCAGAGATCCTCAACCAATCGGGCCTGCTGGCCATCACGCTGCGGACCAAGGAGCTGCTGAGGCAGAACTCCAGCACAGAGAGAGAAATCCTTCAGCTCCGTCAGCACACCCATCTGCTGTGCAACATCGCACAGGCCAGCCAAAGTAGCTTCAGCCACGACCCGCACAGCCTAAACAGACTCTTCCAGGACATGAACGGATCTGGTTCCTACCCAGATTTAGACTTACATCACCTGAAAACACTGGGCAGCAGCCACCAGCACGGCAGGGTTAGAGATGAGGACGGTACAGAGGGGGAGAACCACATAAAAGCCACTAAGATAGACAGCAGCTCGCCCCCCGTTGTGTCATTGCACAGCAGAGATGATGGAAACTCCCCCCCCTCCCCGCTGTTTGCCCCCTCTCCAGACACAGAGGAAACATTTACCAGCTGTGCCCTGGAACCTGTATCTACCTCCCTCTAAGTTTCTTTTCTATTTGATTAGTTTCTCCAGCAGAATAAATCACTTCATGCCAGAGATGATGTGCTTTCTCTGGTTCTTCAGCTTTTCTAGAATCATCTCAACTCAGCTTTGAAAAGTCTTTCTATTTCTAATTCTATGCCAATAAAGACAAAATGTTTCCATTCAAAGTCTTCAGACTGAGTTAAAACAGAATTCTTTAGACCAAGTGTACAGAACAGCGACGTTTAGATGGGATGTAAGTTGTTATAATGAAAAAAACTGATGCACAATAAAAGCAGGAAACTAAACTCTTATCTTTGTTATTCAAAGCAGCATCATTCCCAGGACTGACCTCTACTTCAAGTTGTTTCTCATTATTTGCATACGTTACCACAGTTATGATGATGAGTACGACTGATGCTATGGTTTGAGTTGAAAATCAACAGTAATTGTAACTGAATTTAAAGTAAAAACACTTTTGTGGTGAAGCTCAGGTGTGTGATGTCTTTAGTAAGATCTGATGCCACATGATGCAGTTTTATAAAAGTTTATGCATCCCATGGTCAGGGAAGAGAGCAGCCTCTGTCCCTCTGTCACTGTTTTACTCGGTATGTTAGTGAGTGAGGTGCAGACAGGGCAAAGTGACCATCCTGCATCAGTTTATGGGACAGCCTACCTATGGCAGCTGGCATTGCATCCTGTACTTTTGCATGATTTCCAGTCACCAGTTAACCTGACAGCATGTTTTTGGATGGTGGGAGGAAGCCGGAGTACCGGAGAGAACCAATGCACCCATGGGAGAACATGCAGCCTCCACACAGGAAGGCCACAGCTGGGAGTTGGACCAGGAACCCTCTGCTATGAGGCGACGGTGCTGACCACCACAGCACCGTGAACCACAGCTTCCACTCTCTACTAAATGATTTAGATTTAGGTAGATTTAGGTAGAAACTTGCCTTTATTTTCAAACCAGTTCTACCAGCTGTTAGTCAGTTGTGGACGGTTGAAGCCATTTTTCCTACTGAATATCTGTTTTTCCATGTGAAGTGCTAGAGATGGACTCCTGTCCTTCAGGACCCTGAAAATGAACTAAAACTGTTGAAGTGACTGATATCTCCCTTTATGAGCACAGAAACACACAGATTGTAGTTTATTCTGATAAAGTTCCACATGTAATGTGCTGCTGCCAACAAGAGGATGAAAGGAGGTTTGATTCAACAGTTCCTTTAATTACTGTCACTGCAGGAGTTCTGCAGGGTGCACCTGTATAAACTGTCAGTGTCATGGACAGGTGAAGAGAAAATTCCACAGCTGTGACAGAAAAAGGATTCTAACCTGAAGGTGAGTCTCACTCTGAAATGTAGCCGTGATGGTGTACAGCAGAAAGGAGTTTGACAATGAATGCTCAGAAATGATCAAACCCTTTTGGAGCCCTTAAACTACCAGAAGCGGGTTCAGAGGTGGGCTCTGAGGCGGGCTCGGGGGCGGGTTCAAAGACGGATTCAGAGGCTCTGAGGCGGGATCAAAGACGGATTCAGAGGCGGGATCAAAGACGGATTCAGAGGCGGGATCAAAGACGGATTCAGAGGCGGGATCAAAGATGGATTCAGAGGCGGGTTCAAAGACGGGTTCAAAGACGGGTTAAGAGGCGGGTTCAAAGATGGATTCAGAGGCGGGTTCAGAGGCGGGTTCAAAGAAGAACTCGGGGGCGGGTTCAAAGACGGGTTCAGAGGCGGGTTCAGAGGCGGGTTCAGAGGCGGGTTCAGAGGCGGGTTCAGAGGCGGGTTCAAAGACGGGTTCAGAGGCTCTGAGGCGGGTTCAAAGACGGATTCAGAGGCTCTGAGGCGGGATCAAAGACGGATTCAGAGGCTCTGAGGCGGGATCAAAGACGGATTCAGAGGCGGGATCAAAGACGGATTCAGAGGCGGGATCAAAGACGGATTCAGAGGCGGGTTCAAAGATGGGTTCAGAGGCGGGTTCAGAGGCGGGTTCAAAGGAGAACTCGGGGGCGGGTTCAAAGACGGATTCAGAGGCTCTGAGGCGGGTTCAAAGACGGATTCAGAGGCTCTGAGGCGGGATCAAAGACGGATTCAGAGGCGGGATCAAAGACGGATTCAGAGGCGGGATCAAAGACGGATTCAGAGGCGGGATCAAAGATGGATTCAGAGGCGGTTTCAAAGATGGGTTCAGAGGCGGGTTCAGAGGCGGGTTCAAAGACGGGTTCAAAGACGGGTTAAGAGGCTCTGAGGCGGGTTCAAAGATGGATTCAGAGGCGGGTTCAGAGGCGGGTTCAAAGGAGAACTCGGGGGCGGGTTCAAAGACGGGTTCAGAGGCGGGTTCAGAGGCGGGTTCAGAGGCGGGTTCAGAGGCGGGTTCAAAGACGGGTTCAGAGGCTCTGAGGCGGGTTCAAAGACGGATTCAGAGGCTCTGAGGCGGGATCAAAGACAGATTCAGAGGCTCTGAGGCGGGATCAAAGACGGATTCAAAGGCGGGATCAAAGACGGATTCAGAGGCGGGATCAAAGACGGATTCAGAGGCGGGTTCAAAGATGGGTTCAGAGGCGGGTTCAGAGGCGGGTTCAAAGACGGGTTCAAAGACGGGTTAAGAGGCTCTGAGGCGGGTTCAAAGATGGATTCAGAGGCGGGTTCAGAGGCGGGTTCAAAGGAGAACTCGGGGGCGGGTTCAAAGACGGGTTCAGAGGCGGGTTCAGAGGCGGGTTCAGAGGCGGGTTCAAAGACGGGTTCAGAGGCTCTGAGGCGGGTTCAAAGACGGATTCAGAGGCGGGTTCAGAGGCGGGTTCAGAGGCGGGTTCAAAGATGGGTTCAGAGGCGGGTTCAGAGGCGGGTTCAAAGACGGATTCAGAGGCGGGTTCAAAGACGGGTTAAGAGGCGGGTTCAGAGGCGGGTTCAAAGGAGAACTCGGGGGCGGGTTCAAAGTAGGACTCGGGGCGGATTCAAAGGAGAACTCGGGGGCGGGTTCAAAGATGGATTCAGAGGCTCTGAGGCGGGATCAAAGACGGATTCAGAGGCGGGTTCAAAGACGGGTTCAGAGGCGGGTTCAGGGGCTCTGAGGCGGGTTCAGAGGCTCTGAGGCGGGTTCAAAGACGGATTCGGAGGCGGGTTCAAAGACGGGTTCAGAGGCTCTGAGGCGGGTTCAAAGACGGGTTCAGAGGCTCTGAGGCGGGTTCAAAGATGGATTCAGAGGCGGGTTCAAAGACGGGTTCAGAGGCGGGTTCAGAGGCGGGTTCAAAGGAGAACTCGGGGGCGGGTTCAAAGTAGGACTCGGGGGCGGGTTCAAAAGCGGGTTCAAAGGAGAACTCTGAGGCGGGTTCAAAGACGGGTTCAGAGGCTCTGAGGCGGGATCAAAGACGGATTCAGAGGCTCTGAGGCGGGTTCAAAGACGGATTCAGAGGCGGGTTTAAATACGGATTCAGAGGCAGGTTCAAAGACGGGTTCAGAGGCTCTGAGGCGGGTTCAGAGGCTCTGAGGCGGGTTCAAAGACGGATTCGGAGGCGGGTTCAAAGACGGGTTCAGAGGCTCTGAGGCGGGTTCAAAGATGGATTCAGAGGCGGGTTCAAAGACGGGTTCAGAGGCTCTGAGGCGGGTTCAAAGATGGATTCAGAGGCGGGTTCAAAGACGGGTTCAGAGGCGGGTTCAGAGGCGGGTTCAAAGGAGAACTCGGGGGCGGGTTCAAAGTAGGACTCGGGGGCGGGTTCAAAAGCGGGTTCAAAGGAGAACTCTGAGGCGGGTTCAAAGACGGGTTCAGAGGCTCTGAGGCGGGATCAAAGACGGATTCAGAGGCTCTGAGGCGGGTTCAAAGACGGATTCAGAGGCGGGTTTAAATACGGATTCAGAGGCAGGTTCAAAGACGGGTTCAGAGGCTCTGAGGCGGGTTCAGAGGCTCTGAGGCGGGTTCAAAGACGGATTCGGAGGCGGGTTCAAAGACGGGTTCAGAGGCTCTGAGGCGGGTTCAAAGATGGATTCAGAGGCGGGTTCAAAGACGGGTTCAGAGGCTCTGAGGCGGGTTCAAAGATGGATTCAGAGGCGGGTTCAAAGACGGGTTAAGAGGCGGGTTCAAAGATGGGTTCAGAGGCGGGTTCAAACACGGGTTCAGAGGCGGGTTCAAAGGAGAACTCGGGGGCGGGTTCTAAGTAGGACTCGGGGGCGGATTCAAAGGTGAACTCGGGGACGGGTTCAAAGGCGGGCTCAGGGGCGGGTTCAAAAGCGGGTTCAAAGGAGAACTCTGAGGCGGGTTCAAAGACGGGTTCAGAGGCTCTGAGGCGGGATCAAAGACGGATTCAGAGGCGGGTTCAGAGGCTCTGAGGCGGGTTCAGAGGCTCTGAGGCGGGTTCAAAGACGGATTCGGAGGCGGGTTCAAAGACGGGTTCAGAGGCTCTGAGGCGGGTTCAAAGATGGATTCAGAGGCGGGTTCAAAGACGGGTTCAAAGATGGGTTCAGAGGCGGGTTCAGAGGCGGGTTCAAAGACGGGTTCAGAGGTGGGTTCAGAGGCGGGTTCAAAGACGGGTTCAGAGGCGGGTTCAAAGACGGGTTCAGAGGCTCTGAGGCGGGTTCAAAGACGGATTCAGAGGAGGGTTCAAAGACGGGTTAAGAGGCGGGTTCAGAGGCGGGTTCAGAGGCGGGTTCAAAGACGGGTTCAGAGGCTCTGAGGCGGGTTCAAAGACGGATTCAGAGGCGGGTTCAGAGGCGGGTTCAAAGACGGGTTCAGAGGCTCTGAGGCGGGTTCAAAGACGGATTCAGAGGCGGGTTCAAAGATGGGTTAAGAGGCGGGTTCAGAAGCGGGTTCAAAGGAGAACTCGGGGGCGGGTTCAAAGACGGGTTCAGAGGCGGGTTCAGAGGCGGGTTCAGAGGCGGGTTCAAAGACGGGTTCAGAGGCTCTGAGGCGGGTTCAAAGACGGATTCAGAGGCGGGTTCAAAGACGGGTTAAGAGGCGGGTTCAGAGGCGGGTTCAAAGGAGAACTCGGGGGCGGGTTCAAAGTAGGACTCGGGGCGGATTCAAAGGAGAACTCGGGGGCGGGTACAAAGTAGGACTCGGGGGCGGATTCAAAGGTGAACTCGGGGGCGGGTTCAAAGGCGGGCTCGGGGGCGGGTTCAAAAGCGGATTCAAAGGAGAACTCTGAGGCGGGTTCAAAGACGGATTCAGAGGCTCTGAGGCGGGTTCAAAGATGGGTTCAGAGGCGGGTCCAGAGGCGGGTTCAAAGACTGGTTCAGAGGCATGTTCAGAGGCGGGTTCAAAGACGGGTTCAGAGGCTCTGAGGCGGGTTCAAAGACAGATTCAGAGGCGGGTTCAAAGACAGGTTCAGAGGCGGGTTCAGAGGCGGGTTCAGAGGCGGGTTCAGAGGCGGGTTCAAAGACTGGTTCAGAGGCGGGTTCAAAGATGGGTTCAGAGGCGGGTTCAAAGACGGGTTCAGAG
Source organism: Leuresthes tenuis (assembly GCF_036924035.1). Lineage (NCBI taxonomy): Eukaryota > Metazoa > Chordata > Actinopteri > Atheriniformes > Atherinopsidae > Leuresthes > Leuresthes tenuis. The sequence continues at coordinate 350,502 of NW_027325375.1, read as the reverse complement.
GCGGGTTCAGAGGCGGGTTCAGAGGCGGGTTCAAAGACTGATTCAGAGGCGGGTTCAAAGATGGGCTCAGAGGCGGGTTCAAAGACGGGTTCAGAGGCGGGTTCAGAGGCGGGTTCAGAGGCGGGTTCAAACACGGGTTCAGAGGCAGGTTCAGAGGCGGGTTCAAAGACGGGTTCAGAGGCTCTGAGGCGGGTTCAAAGAAGGATTCACAGGCGGGTTCAAAGACGGGTTAAGAGGCGGGTTCAAAGACGGGTCCAGAGGCGGGTTCAAAGGAGAACTCGGGGGCGGGTTCAAAGTAGGACTCGGGGGCGGGTTCAAAGGAGAACTCGGGGGCGGGTTCAAAGGAGAACTCGGGGGCGGGTTCAAAGTAGGACTCGGGGGCGGATTGAAAGGAGAACTCGGGGGCGGGTTCAAAGGAGGACTCGGGGGCGGATTCAAAGGAGAACTCGGGGGCGGGTTCAAAGTAGGACTCGGGTGCGGGTTCAAAGGAGAACTCGGGGGCGGGTTCAAAGTAGGACTCGGGGCGGATTCAAAGGAGAACTCGGGGGCGGGTTCAAAGGAGGACTCGGGGGCGGATTCAAAGGAGAACTCGGGGGCGGGTTCAAAGGCGGGCTCGGGGGCGGGTTCAAAAGCGGGTTCAAAGGAGAACTCTGGGGCGGGTTCAAAGGCGGGCTCGGGGGCGGGTTCAGAGGCGGGTTCAAAGACGGGTTCAGAGGCGGGTTCAGAGGCGGGTTCAAAGACGGGTTCAGAGGCTCTGAGGCGGGTTCAAAGACGGATTCAGAGGCGGGTTCAAAGACGGGTTAAGAGGCGGGTTCAAAGACGGATTCGGAGGCGGGTTCAAAGACGGGTTCAGAGGCTCTGAGGCGGGTTCAAAGATGGATTCAGAGGCGGGTTCAAAGACGGGTTAAGAGGCGGGTTCAAAGATGGGTTCAGAGGCGGGTTCAGAGGCGGGTTCAGAGGTGGGTTCAAAGACGGGTTCAGAGGCTCTGAGGCGGGTTCAAAGACGGATTCAGAGGCGGGTTCAAAGACGGGTTAAGAGGCGGGTTCAGAGGCGGGTTCAGAGGCGGGTTCAAAGACTGGTTAAGAGGCGGGTTCAAAGATGGGTTCAGAGGCGGGTTCAGAGGCGGGTTCAAAGACGGGTTCAGAGGCTCTGAGGCGGGTTCAAAGACGGATTCAGAGGCGGGTTCAAAGATGGGTTAAGAGGCGGGTTCAGAAGCGGGTTCAAAGGAGAACTCGGGGGCGGGTTCAAAGACGGGTTCAGAGGCGGGTTCAGAGGCGGGTTCAGAGGCGGGTTCAAAGACGGGTTCAGAGGCTCTGAGGCGGGTTCAAAGACGGATTCAGAGGCGGGTTCAAAGACGGGTTAAGAGGCGGGTTCAGAGGCAGGTTCAAAGGAGAACTCGGGGGCGGGTTCAAAGTAGGACTCGGGGCGGATTCAAAGGAGAACTCGGGGGCGGGTACAAAGTAGGACTCGGGGGCGGATTCAAAGGTGAACTCGGGGGCGGGTTCAAAGGCGGGCTCGGGGGCGGGTTCAAAAGCGGGTTCAAAGGAGAACTCTGAGGCGGGTTCAAAGACGGATTCAGAGGCTCTGAGGCGGGTTCAAAGACGGGTGAAGAGGCTCTGAGGCGGGATCAAAGACGGATTCAGAGGCGGGTTCAAAGATGGGTTCAGAGGTTGGTCCAGAGGCGGGTTCAAAGACTGGTTCAGAGGCGGGTTCAGAGGCGGGTTCAAAGACGGGTTCAGAGGCTCTGAGGCGGGTTCAAAGACAGATTCAGAGGCGGGTTCAAAGACAGGTTCAGAGGCGGGTTCAGAGGCGGGTTCAGAGGCGGGTTCAGAGGCGGGTTCAAAGACTGGTTCAGAGGCGGGTTCAAAGATGGGTTCAGAGGCGGGTTCAAAGACGGGTTCAGAGGCGGGTTCAGAGGCGGGTTCAGAGGCGGGTTCAAAGACTGGTTCAGAGGCGGGTTCAAAGATGGGTTCAGAGGCGGGTTCAAAGACGGGTTCAGAGGCGGGTTCAGAGGCGGGTTCAGAGGCGGGTTCAAACACGGGTTCAGAGGCAGGTTCAGAGGCGGGTTCAAAGACGGGTTCAGAGGCTCTGAGGCGGGTTCAAAGAAGGATTCACAGGCGGGTTCAAAGACGGGTTAAGAGGCGGGTTCAAAGACGGGTCCAGAGGCGGGTTCAAAGGAGAACTCGGGGGCGGGTTCAAAGTAGGACTCGGGGGCGGGTTCAAAGGAGAACTCGGGGGCGGGTTCAAAGGAGAACTCGGGGGCGGGTTCAAAGTAGGACTCGGGGGCGGATTGAAAGGAGAACTCGGGGGCGGGTTCAAAGGAGGACTCGGGGGCGGATTCAAAGGAGAACTCGGGGGCGGGTTCAAAGTAGGACTCGGGGGCGGGTTCAAAGGAGAACTCGGGGGCGGGTTCAAAGTAGGACTCGGGGGCGGATTGAAAGGAGAACTCGGGGGCGGGTTCAAAGGAGGACTCGGGGGCGGATTCAAAGGAGAACTCGGGGGCGGGTTCAAAGGCGGGCTCGGGGGCGGGTTCAAAAGCGGATTCAAAGGAGAACTCTGGGGCGGGTTCAAAGGCGGGCTCGGGGGCGGGTTCAAAGGCGGGTTCAAAGACGGGTTCAGAGGCTCTGAGGCGGGTTCAAAGATGGATTCAGAGGCGGGTTCAAAGACGGGTTAAGAGGCGGGTTCAAAGATGGGTTCAGAGGCGGGTTCAAACACGGGTTCAGAGGCGGGTTCAAAGGAGAACTCGGGGGCGGGTTCAAAGTAGGACTCGGGGGCGGATTCAAAGGTGAACTCGGGGGCGGGTTCAAAGGCGGGCTCGGGGGCGGGTTCAAAAGCGGGTTCAAAGGAGAACTCTGAGGCGGGTTCAAAGTAGGACTCGGGGGCGGATTCAAAGGAGAACTCGGGGGCGGGTTCTAAGTAGGACTCGGGGCGGATTCAAAGGAGAACTCGGGGGCGGGTTCTAAGTAGGACTCGGGGGCGGATTCAAAGGTGAACTCGGGGGCGGGTTCAAAGGCGGGCTCGGGGGCGGGTTCAAAAGCGGGTTCAAAGGAGAACTCTGAGGCGGGTTCAAAGACGGGTTCAGAGGCTCTGAGGCGGGATCAAAGACGGATTCAGAGGCGGGTTCAGAGGCTCTGAGGCGGGTTCAGAGGCTCTGAGGCGGGTTCAAAGACGGATTCGGAGGCGGGTTCAAAGACGGGTTCAGAGGCTCTGAGGCGGGTTCAAAGATGGATTCAGAGGCGGGTTCAAAGACGGGTTAAGAGGCGGGTTCAAAGATGGGTTCAGAGGCGGGTTCAGAGGCGGGTTCAAAGACGGGTTCAGAGGCGGGTTCAGAGGCGGGTTCAAAGACGGGTTCAGAGGCTCTGAGGCGGGTTCAAAGACGGATTCAGAGGCGGGTTCAAAGACGGGTTAAGAGGCGGGTTCAGAGGCGGGTTCAAAGACGGGTTCAGAGGCTCTGAGGCGGGTTCAAAGACAGATTCAGAGGCGGGTTCAAAGACAGATTCAGAGGCGGGTTCAAAGACAGGTTCAGAGGCGGGTTCAGAGGCGGGTTCAGAGGCGGGTTCAGAGGCGGGTTCAGAGGCGGGTTCAAAGACTGGTTCAGAGGCGGGTTCAAAGATGGGTTCAGAGGCGGGTTCAAAGACGGGTTCAGAGGCGGGTTCAGAGGCGGGTTCAGAGGCGGGTTCAAAGACTGGTTCAGAGGCGGGTTCAAAGATGGGTTCAGAGGCGGGTTCAAAGACGTGTTCAGAGGCGGGTTCAGAGGCGGGTTCAGAGGCGGGTTCAGAGGCGGGTTCAAACACGGGTTCAGAGGCAGGTTCAGAGGCGGGTTCAAAGACGGATTCAGAGGCGGGTTCAAAGATGGGTTCAGAGGCGGGTTCAAAGACGGGTTCAGAGGCGGGTTCAGAGGCGGGTTCAGAGGCGGGTTCAAAGACTGGTTCAGAGGCGGGTTCAAAGATGGGTTCAGAGGCGGGTTCAAAGACGTGTTCAGAGGCGGGTTCAGAGGCGGGTTCAGAGGCGGGTTCAGAGGCGGGTTCAAACACGGGTTCAGAGGCAGGTTCAGAGGCGGGTTCAAAGACGGATTCAGAGGCGGGTTCAAAGACGGGTTAAGAGGCGGGTTCAAAGACGGGTCCAGAGGCGGGTTCAAAGGAGAACTCGGGGGCGGGTTCAAAGTAGGACTCGGGGGCGGGTTCAAAGGAGAACTCGGGGGCGGGTTCAAAGGAGAACTCGGGGGCGGGTTCAAAGTAGGACTCGGGGGCGGATTGAAAGGAGAACTCGGGGGCGGGTTCAAAGGAGGACTCGGGGGCGGATTCAAAGGAGAACTCGGGGGCGGGTTCAAAGTAGGACTCGGGGGCGGGTTCAAAGGAGAACTCGGGGGCGGGTTCAAAGTAGGACTCGGGGGCGGATTGAAAGGAGAACTCGGGGGCGGGTTCAAAGGAGGACTCGGGGGCGGATTCAAAGGAGAACTCGGGGGCGGGTTCAAAGGCGGGCTCGGGGGCGGGTTCAAAAGCGGGTTCAAAGGAGAACTCTGGGGCGGGTTCAAAGGCGGGCTCGGGGGCGGGTTCAAAGGCGGGTTCAAAGGCGGGCTCGGGGGCGGGTCCAAAAGTGGGTTCAAAGGAGAACTCGGGGGCGGGTTCAAAGGCGGGCTCGGGGGCGGGTTCAAAAGCGGCTTCAAAGGAGAACTCGGGGGTGGGTTCAAAGGCGGGTTCAAAGGCGGGTTCAAAGGAGAACTCGGGGGCGGGTTCAAAGGTGGGTTCAAAGGCGGGTTCAAAGGAGAACTCGGGGGCGGGTTCAAAGGCGGGCTCGGGGGCGGGTCCAAAAGCGGGTTCAAAAGAGAACTCGGGGGCGGGTTCAAAGGAGAACTCGGGGGTGTATTCAAAAGTGGCTTCAAAGGAGAACTCGGGGGCGGGTTCAAAGGTGGGTTCAAAGGCGAGTTCAAAGGAGAACTCGGGGGCGGGTTCAAAGGTGGGCTCGGGGGTGGGTCCAAAAGCGGGTTCAAAGGAGTTCTCGGGGGCGGGGTCAAAGGTGGGCTTGGGGGCGGGTTCAAAGGCGGGTTCAAAGGAGAACTCGGGGGCGGATTCAAAGGTGGGTTCAAGACGGGTTCACTCTGAAATGTAGACGTGCTTTTTTGGAGCCCTTAAATGCTCTGAGGCGGGTTCAAAGGCGGGCTCAGAGGTGGGCTCGGGTTCAAAGGAGGGCTCGGGTTCAAATGAGGGCTCGGGGGCGGGTTCAAAGGAGAACTCGGGGGCGGGTTCAAAGGCGGACTCGGAGGCACCTGTAGCTACCCCTTTCATCGAGGCAGGGATAAGTAAAATTGCAGAGGCGAAAATAGATAAAATGTTAGTGCATACTTGAAATTAAGCCATTTGTACTATAACTGGGCTTTCAAAGGCGGGCTCTGAGGCGGGTTCAAAGGCGAACTCGGGTTCAAAGGTAGGCTCTGAGGCTGGTTCAAAGGCGGGCTTAGAGGCGGGCTTGGGTTCAAAGGAGAGCTCGAGGGCGGGTTCAAAGACGGGTTCACTCTGAAATGTACCCGTGCTTTTCTGGAGCCCTTAAACGCTCTGAGGCGGGTTCAAAGGCGGGCTCAGAGGCGGGCTCGGGTTCAAATGAGGGCTCGGGGGCGGGTTCAAAGGCGGGCTCAGAGGCGGGCTCGGGTTCAAATGAGGGCTCGGGGGCGGGTTCAAAGGCGGGCTCGGAGGCGGGCTCGGGTTCAAATGAGGGCTCGGGGGCGGGTTCAAAGGCGGGCTCGGGGGCGGGTTCAAAGGCGGGCTCGGAGGCGGGCTCGGGTTCAAAGGAGGGCTCGGGGGCGGGTTCGAAGGCGGGCTCGGGGGCGGGTTCAAAGGCGGGCTCGGAGGCGGGCTCGGGTTCAAAGGCGGCTCGGAGGTGGGTTCAAAGGTGGGCTCGGAGGCGGGTTCAAAGGTGGGTTCAAAGGCGGGTTCAGAGGCGGGCTCGGATTCAAAGGCGGCTCTGAGACGGGTTCAAAGGCGGACTTGGAGGCGGGCTCAAAGGAGGGCTCGGGGGCGGGCTCGGGTTCAAAGGCGGCTCGGAGGTGGGTTCAAAGGCGGGTTCAAAGGCGGGTTCAAAGGCGGGTTCAAAGGCAGAACCACTCCTTTATAGAGTTGTCTCATTCCCACCTGGTGTCTGTTCCATTTGCACAACAGCAGGAGAAACTGATTCACCATCAGTGTTGCTTCCTAACTGGACAGGTTGGTTTCACAGAAGTGTGATTGACTTGGAGTTAGATGGTGTTGTTTAGGTGTTCCCTTTATTTCTATATTTGAAATATGCAAACTAAGTGAAGCTAAGCTCCCTTTATTTTTATTGTTTTATTATTTATTATTTGTTTTTTTTATTTAAGAACAAACTGGTTCACGAACACAGTTCTTGATTAAAGATTATGAATTAAACTGAATTACATAAATCATTATGAATTAAAGAACTCACAACTGCACAGGCTGCAGTCATAAAACAAGCCATTTGGCGTATTTCTTGTGTTGTACATTATTTCTTCTATTTTCTTACTCCATAAGCCATCGTGGGATGTGTAGGAAAAGTTTAAATAAGCGATAATCCATCAGTTTAATCCATTTTAGATTGATTCATATGGGGAAAATAGTTTCAGTTTGTGAACATTTTGATTTATAAACAGCTATAAACACTTAAAGATGTGCTCCAGGGATGCTGGGAATTGAGCTACGAGAATGTTCCATGTGGTACATGTAAGTAAATCCTTCACAAAGAAAGCTTTATTCAAAGATATACTTTATTTAAAACATGTACTTTATTTAAAACAGAGCTGTTCTTGTACTTTTTCACATTTATCTCTCATTTCAGCTTCTTAAACAACTAGAACATCACAATAAGCATGACTAAATGTTTTCAAAGAGAGAAAAATGAGCAACATTAACAATACTCAACCTCACGAGCTCAGTTTGGAGAAACTTAAGCTTCATTGTGGAATAACTTTCTCATTGTCTGGGTTTTATGTTTCATACTGTAAGACTGTAAAAAGAATCTTAGTCCTAAACAAGAAAACCTTCAAAACCTGCAAACTTTAAAGCATGAAGCATACACAAAACAAGACATTTAGATATTTGGAGAAGGAAGTACAGAGCATGTAATTAGTTAGGTTTTGTAATTGTTAGATGTTGAGCTCTTCAGGCATCTGCTGCAAACAGAACATTTGCATATCATGGGATACACTAAAAATGTTCAAATGTGTTAAATAAAACAGCGAAATTAACGGAGCTCTCATTCTTCTGTACAACAGGCACAACAACGGCAGCAACAGCGCCAGCAGTGACGCCGCACCTGACGGAGGAGTCCGCTCGCCCTCTCTGGGGCTGCTTCAGAGGTGTCTCTTACTTGTTCTTCACTGTCTCTGCTGAAAGCTGGTTGGGGAGTCTGAGCTTTCTGATTAGCTGTCAGTGTTTGTACAACTTTTTCCTTCATGTGAAGAGTCTGGAGCTCACTGAGCATTTGGACTTTAAGCTGCTGCAGCTCGACGTATTTCTCATTGACCAATTTGCAGTCTCCATCCAATTTACTCTGAGTGACTGTATGCTGAGTTTGTGCTTGGGTGCTCATCAAAGCCTTTTCTTTTTGGAACAAGGTTTTCTGAATGAAACTATTCACCACTTTCAGTTTTCTCTCACAAGTGATTTTCATTTCCTGACCCCTGTGCTTCATTTGATTGATCTCCTTGCGTTCCATCCTGGTCTCCTTCCAGATCCTTCGTAAGTAATCCCTTTTCTCCTGATTTCTGAGGTCATATTGCTGCCCTGACAGCTCGAGTAGAGATGCATCCTGACTCTGTATATTTCCCTGTTGTTCACCCTTTCGTAGAGAATCTTCCACCTTGACTTTTAAAGATCTGCTTTTACTTATCAGACAATCCTCGACTTCGCCAGCTGAAAACTTCAGAACATCCATCTCACATTGGAGTTTGTTTACTTCCTGTTTGACTCCCTCATGCTGATGAAAGCATTCAGTTTGAGATGCTTTGTCACATTTCTGTGTGGAAAAATATTCAACTTCTTCCTGGATCAACCTGCACTGACTAAAAATCTCTTTTGTGTGCCAATAAAATTCAAAATTGTTTTCAAATGTAGATATCAGCTGGATTATGTCTTTAATTTTTTGCTCTAAATTGTGCAATTTTTCTCCAAAACACTCATTAGTCATTTGATTCAACCATTTCAATTTAACTATGAAGTTTTCAAATGATTCGACTCGACTGCTGAGCTGTTCCTCACCGACGGTCAGTTTAAGACTTTTGTGAGGATGGACTGTCTGATCACTTGGAAATATTCCTCTCTCAATGTTTGTAAGTTGAGAAATTGGCAGAATTTCCTTATTTGTTGGATCGTGGAAAGATGTTTCAATAAGTTGTAATTCAGACTTGGTTATTTCTGCTTTAAGTTCACCCAGATCTTGTTTTCCCAGGTCAACCCATTGCTTCCTTTTATTTTCCATGGCTTCTCTCTGGGTGATGGTGTCTGACACAATAGTTTTTAGGGCTTCCTTTTCTCTCTCTAACATCTCAGTGTAAGAGGCCATGTTTTCCTTCTCTTGGTTAAAGGCTGCAAGCTTTTGCTCCAACAGAGTGCACATCTTTCCAGCATTGTCGCTGTTTTGTTGCAGTCGGACCATTTTCTCTTTGATATCTTGACTCATTCTTTCTTTGAGTTGTTGGAGTTTCATTCTCAGAGTCTGTGTTGACTCGATTTCATTCAAGAGTCGCTGTTCTCTTGTATTCAGCTCAGATCGTTCCTCTTCCAGTCTTTGCTTCTCGCTTAAAATCAGATGTCTTTCTTTGTCATTTTCCATCTTCATCTGATTAAGCTGCTCTTTTTCTCCACGGATGTTGTTCATTGCGGCTTCAACCTTTTCTTTGCTCATCTTTATTTGACCGTCCAACTCTTCTCGCTCTTCCTGAACTTTTTTCAATTTTTGGTTGAGATCTTCTGTCATTCTTTTCAATTCTATGTCTTTGCTTTCTCTTTCTTTTTGCTGAGAGACAATCACATCAACAACACCTTCAAGTCTGCCTCTTTGAGTCTGGAACTGAAGGATGAGATCTTTGAGTTTACTTTTCTCTCTGATTATCTCATCAAACAGACTGCTAGCGTCTTCTCTCTTCTTTTGTAATTCAGACTTGGTTATTTCCAACTGCTCCTTTTGCTCTTTCATACCTTCCTTTGCTTGTCGTAATATGTCAGATTGTTTCTGGATGTCCGACCTCATCCGCTCCAAGTCCAGTTTCTCTGTGTTCATCACCTCAGTCATTCTGTCCATACGCTGTCTGTACTGTTTCTCCTCTGCTTTAAGTTCACCCAGATCTTGTTTTCCCAAGTCAACCCATTGCTTCCGTTTATTTTCCATGGCTTCTCTCCAGGTGATGGTGTCTGACGCAATAGTTTTTAGGGCTTCCTTTTCTCTCTCTAACATCTCAGTGTAAGAGGCCATGTTTTCCTTCTCTTGGTTAAAGGCTGCAAGCTTTTGCTCCAACAGAGCGCACATCTTTCCAGCATTGTCGCTGTTTTGTTGCAGTCGGACCATTTTCTCTTTGATATCTTCCCTCATTCTTTCTTTGAGTTGTTGGAGTTTCATTCTTAGAGTCTGTGTTGACTCGATTTCATTCAAGAGTCGCTGTTCTCTTGTATTCAGCTCAGATCGTTCCTCTTCCAGTCTTTGCTTCTCGCTTAAAATCAGATGTCTTTCTTTGTCATTCTCCATCTTCATCTGATTAAGCTGCTCTTTTTCTCCACGGATGTTGTTCATTGCGGCTTCAACCTTTTCTTTTCTCATCTTTATTTGACCGTCCAACTCTTCTCGCTCTTCCTGAACTTTTTTCAATTTTTGGTCTAGATCTTCTGTCATTCTTTTCAATTCTTTGTCTTTGCTTTCTCTTTCTTTTTGCTGAGAGACAATCACATCAACAACACCTTCAAGTCTGCCTCTTTGAGTCTGGAACTGAAGGATGAGATCTTTGAGTTTACTTTTCTCTCTGATTATCCCATCAAACAGACTGCTAGCGTCTTCTCTCTTCTTTTGTAACTCAGACTTGGTTATTTCCAACTGCTCCTTTTGCTCTTTCATACCTTCCTTTGCTTGTCGTAATATGTCAGATTGTTTCTGGATGTCCGACCTCATCCGCTCCAAGTCCAGTTTCTCTGTATTCAGCTCAGATCGTTCCTCTTCCAGTCTTTGCTTCTCGCTTAAAATCAGATGTCTTTCTTTGTCATTTTCCATCTTCATCTGATTAAGCTGCTCTTTTTCTCCACGGATGTTGTTCATTGTGGCTTCAACCTTTTCTTTGCTCATCTTTATTTGACCGTCCAACTCTTCTCGCTCTTCCTGAACTTTTTTCAATTTTTGGTTGAGATCTTCTGTCATTCTTTTCAATTCTTTGTCTTTGCTTTCTCTTTCTTTTTGCTGAGAGACAATCACATCAACAACACCTTCAAGTCTGCCTCTTTGAGTCTGGAACTGAAGGATGACATCTTTGAGTTTACTTTTCTCTCTGATTATCCCATCAAACAGACTGCTAGCGTCTTCTCTCTTCTTTTGTAATTCAGACTTGGTTATTTCCAACTGCTCCTTTTGCTCTTTCATACCTTTCTTTGCTTGTCGTAATATGTCAGATTGTTTCTGGATGTCCGACCTCATCCGCTCCAAGTCCAGTTTCTCTGTGTTCATCACCTCAGTCATTCTGTCCATACGCTGTCTGTACTGTTTCTCCTCTGCTTTAAGTTCACCCAGATCTTGTTTTCCCAAGTCAACCCATTGCTTCCTTTTATTTTCCATGGCTTCTCTCCAGGTGATGGTGTCTGACACAATAGTTTTTAGGGCTTCCTTTTCTCTCTCTAACATCTCAGTGTAAGAGGCCATGTTTTCCTTCTCTTGGTTAAAGGCTGCAAGATTTTGCTCCAACAGAGCGCACATCTTTCCAGCATTGTCGCTGTTTTGTTGCAGTCGGACCATTTTCTCTTTGATATCTTGACTCATTCTTTCTTTGAGTTGTTGGAGTTTCATTCTTAGAGTCTGTGTTGACTCGATTTCATTCAAGAGTCGCTGTTCTCTTGTATTCAGCTCAGATCGTTCCTCTTCCAGTCTTTGCTTCTCGCTTAAAATCAGATGTCTTTCTTTGTCATTTTCCATCTTCATCTGATTAAGCTGCTCTTTTTCTCCACGGATGTTGTTCATTGCAGCTTCAACCTTTTCTTTGCTCATCTTTATTTGACCGTCCAACTCTTCTCGCTCTTCCTGAACTTTTTTCAATTTTTGGTCTAGATCTTCTGTCATTCTTTTCACTTCTTTGTCTTTGCTTTCTCTTTCTTTTTGCTGAGAGACAATCACATCAACAACACCTTCCAGTCTGCCTCTTTGAGTCTGGAACTGAAGGATGAGATCTTTGAGTTTACTTTTCTCTCTGATTATCCCATCAAACAGACTGCTAGTGTCTTCTCTCTTCTTTTGTAACTCAGACTTGGTTATTTCCAACTGCTCCTTTTGCTCTTTCATACCTTCCTTTGCTTGTCGTAATATGTCAGATTGTTTCTGGATGTCCGAGCTCATCCGCTCCAAGTCCAGTTTCTCTGTTTTCAGCTCAGATCGTTCCTCTTCCAGTCTTTGCTTCTCGCTTAAAATCAGATGTCTTTCTTTGTCATTTTCCATCTTCATCTCATTAAGCTGCTCTTTTTCTCCACGGATGTTGTTCATTGCGGCTTCAACCTTTTCTTTGGTCATGTTGGTCATCTTTATTTGACCATCCAACTCTTCTCGCTCTTCCTGAACTTTTTTCAATTTTTGGTCTAGATCTTCTGTCATTCTTTTCACTTCTTTGTCTTTGCTTTCTCTTTCTTTTTGCTGAGAGACAATCACATCAACAACACCTTCAAGTCTGCCTCTTTGAGTCTGGAACTGAAGGATGAGATCTTTGAGTTTACTTTTCTCTCTGATTATCCCATTAAACAGACTGCTAGCGTCTTCTCTCTTCTTTTGTAACTCAGACTTGGTTATTTCCAACTGCTCCTTTAGCTCTTTCATACCTTCCTTTGCTTGTCGTAATATGTCAGATTGTTTCTGGATGTCCGACCTCATCCGCTCCAAGTCCAGTTTCTCTGTGTTCATCACCTCAGTCATTCTGTCCATACGCTGTCTGTACTGGTTCTCCTCTGCTTTAAGTTCACCCAGATCTTGTTTTCCCAAGTCAACCCATTGCTTCCTTTTATTTTCCATGGCTTCTCTCCAGGTGATGGTGTCTGACACAATAGTTTTTAGGGCTTCCTTTTCTCTCTCTAACATCTCAGTGTAAGAGGCCATGTTTTCCTTCTCTTGGTTAAAGGCTGCAAGCTTTTGCTCCAACAGAGCGCACATCTTTCCAGTATTGTCGCTGTTTTGTTGGAGTCGGACCATTTTCTCTTTGATATCTTCGCTCATTCTTTCTTTGAGTTGTTGGAGTTTCATTCTTAGAGTCTGTGTTGACTCTATTTCATTCAAGAGTCGCTGTTCTCTTGTATTCAGCTCAGATCGTTCCTCTTCCAGTCTTTGCTTCTCGCTTAAAATCAGATGTCTTTCTTTGTCATTTTCCATCTTAATCTGATTAAGCTGCTCTTTTTCTCCACGGATGTTGTTCATTGCGGCTTCAACCTTTTCTTTGGTCATGTTGCTCATCTTTATTTGACCGTCCAACTCTTCTCGCTCTTCCTGAACTTTTTTCAATTTTTGGTCTAGATCTTCTGTCATTCTTTTCACTTCTTTGTCTTTGCTTTCTCTTTCTTTTTGCTGAGAGACAATCACATCAACAACACCTTCAAGTCTGCCTCTTTGAGTCTGGAACTGAAGGATGAGATCTTTGAGTTTACTTTTCTCTCTGATTATCCCATCAAACAGACTGCTAGCGTCTTCTCTCTTCTTTTGTAATTCAGACTTGGTTATTTCCAACTGCTCCTTTTGCTCTTTCATACCTTTCTTTGCTTGTCGTAATATGTCAGATTGTTTCTGGATGTCCGACCTCATCCGCTCCAAGTCCAGTTTCTCTGTGTTCAGCTCAGATCGTTCCTCTTCCAGTCTTTGCTTCTCGCTTAAAATCAGATGTCTTTCTTTGTCATTTTCCATCTTCATCTGATTAAGCTGCTCTTTTTCTCCACGGATGTTGTTCATTGCGGCTTCAACCTTTTCTTTGCTCATCTTTATTTGACCGTCCAACTCTTCTCGCTCTTCCTGAACTTTTTTCAATTTTTGGTCTAGATCTTCTGTCATTCTTTTCAATTCTTTGTCTTTGCTTTCTCTTTCTTTTTGCTGAGAGACAATCACATCAACAACACCTTCAAGTCTGCCTCTTTGAGTCTGGAACTGAAGGATGAGATCTTTGAGTTTACTTTTCTCTCTGATTATCCCATCAAATAGACTGCTAGTGTCTTCTCTCTTCTTTTGTAATTCAGACTTGGTTATTTCCAACTGCTCCTTTTGCTCTTTCATACCTTCCTTTGCTTGTCGTAATATGCCAGATTGTTTCTGGATGTCCGACCTCATCCGCTCCAAGTCCAGTTTCTCTGGATTCAGCTCAGATCGTTCCTCTTCCAGTCTTTGCTTCTCGCTTAAAATCAGATGTCTTTCTTTGTCATTTTCCATCTTCATCTGATTAAGCTGCTCTTTTTCTCCACGGATGTTGTTCATTGCGGCTTCAACCTTTTCTTTGCTCATCTTTATTTGACCGTCCAACTCTTCTCGCTCTTGCTGAACTTTTTTCAATTTTTGGTCGAGATCTTCTGTCATTCTTTTCAATTCTTTGTCTTTGCTTTCTCTTTCTTTTTGCTGAGAGACAATCACATCAACAACACCTTCAAGTCTGCCTCTTTGAGTCTGGAACTGAAGGATGAGATCTTTGAGTTTACTTTTCTCTCTGATTATCCCATCAAACAGACTGCTAGTGTCTTCTCTCTTCTTTTGTAATTCAGACTTGGTTATTTCCAACTGCTCCTTTTGCTCTTTCATACCTTCCTTTGCTTGTCGTAATATGTCAGATTGTTTCTGGATGTCCGACCTCATCCGCTCCAAGTCCAGTTTCTCTGTGTTCATCACCTCAGTCATTCTGTCCATACGCTGTCTGTACTGTTTCTCCTCTGCTTTAAGTTCACCCAGATCTTGTTTTCCCAAGTCAACCCATTGCTTCCTTTTATTTTCCATGGCTTCTCTCCAGGTGATGGTGTCTGACACAATAGTTTTTAGGGCTTCCTTTTCTCTCTCTAACATCTCAGTGTAAGAGGCCATGTTTTCCTTCTCTTGGTTAAAGGCTGCAAGATTTTGCTCCAACAGAGCGCACATCTTTCCAGCATTGTCGCTGTTTTGTTGCAGTCGGACCATTTTCTCTTTGATATCTTGACTCATTCTTTCTTTGAGTTGTTGGAGTTTCATTCTTAGAGTCTGTGTTGACTCGATTTCATTCAAGAGTCGCTGTTCTCTTGTATTCAGCTCAGATCGTTCCTCTTCCAGTCTTTGCTTCTCGCTTAAAATCAGATGTCTTTCTTTGTCATTTTCCATCTTCATCTGATTAAGCTGCTCTTTTTCTCCACGGATGTTGTTCATTGCAGCTTCAACCTTTTCTTTGCTCATCTTTATTTGACCGTCCAACTCTTCTCGCTCTTCCTGAACTTTTTTCAATTTTTGGTCGAGATCTTCTGTCATTCTTTTCAATTCTTTGTCTTTGCTTTCTCTTTCTTTTTGCTGAGAGACAATCACATCAACAACACCTTCAAGTCTGCCTCTTTGAGTCTGGAACTGAAGGATGAGATCTTTGAGTTTACTTTTCTCTCTGATTATCCCATCAAACAGACTGCTAGCGTCTTCTCTCTTCTTTTGTAACTCAGACTTGGTTATTTCCAACTGCTCCTTTTGCTCTTTCATACCTTCCTTTGCTTGTCGTAATATGTCAGATTGTTTCTGGATGTCCGTCCTCATCCGCTCCAAGTCCAGTTTCTCTGTATTCAGCTCAGATCGTTCCTCTTCCAGTCTTTGCTTCTCGCTTAAAATCAGATGTCTTTCTTTGTCATTTTCCATCTTAATCTGATTAAGCTGCTCTTTTTCTCCACGGATGTTGTTCATTGCGGCTTCAACCTTTTCTTTGGTCATGTTGCTCATCTTTATTTGACCGTCCAACTCTTCTCGCTCTTCCTGAACTTTTTTCAATTTTTGGTCGAGATCTTCTGTCATTCTTTTCACTTCTTTGTCTTTGCTTTCTCTTTCTTTTTGCTGAGAGACAATCACATCAACAACACCTTCAAGTCTGCCTCTTTGAGTCTGGAACTGAAGGATGAGATCTTTGAGTTTACTTTTCTCTCTGATTATCCCATCAAACAGACTGCTAGCGTCTTCTCTCTTCTTTTGTAATTCAGACTTGGTTATTTCCAACTGCTCCTTTTGCTCTTTCATACCTTTCTTTGCTTGTCGTAATATGTCAGATTGTTTCTGGATGTCCGACCTCATCCGCTCCAAGTCCAGTTTCTCTGTATTCAGCTCAGATCGTTCCTCTTCCAGTCTTTGCTTCTCGCTTAAAATCAGATGTCTTTCTTTGTCATTTTCCATCTTCATCTGATTAAGCTGCTCTTTTTCTCCACGGATGTTATTCATTGCGGCTTCAACCTTTTCTTTGCTCATCTTTATTTGACCGTCCAACTCTTCTCGCTCTTCCTGAACTTTTTTCAATTTTTGGTCTAAATCTTCTGTCATTCTTTTCAATTCTTTGTCTTTGCTTTCTCTTTCTTTTTGCTGAGAGACAATCACATCAACAACACCTTCAAGTCTGCCTCTTTGAGTCTGGAACTGAAGGATGAGATCTTTGAGTTTACTTTTCTCTCTGATTATCCCATCAAACAGACTGCTAGCGTCTTCTCTCTTCTTTTGTAACTCAGACTTGGTTATTTCCAACTGCTCCTTTTGCTCTTTCATACCTTCCTTTGCTTGTCGTAATATGTCAGATTGTTTCTGGATGTCCGTCCTCATCCGCTCCAAGTCCAGTTTCTCTGTATTCAGCTCAGATCGTTCCTCTTCCAGTCTTTGCTTCTCGCTTAAAATCAGATGTCTTTCTTTGTCATTTTCCATCTTCATCTGATTAAGCTGCTCTTTTTCTCCACGGATGTTGGTCATTGTGGCTTCAACCTTTTCTTTGGTCATGTTGGTCATCTTTATTTGACCGTCCAACTCTTCTCGCTCTTCCTGAACTTTTTTCAATTTTTGGTTTAGATCTTCTGTCATTCTTTTCACTTCTTTGTCTTTGCTTTCTCTTTCTTTTTGCTGAGAGACAATCACATCAACAACACCTTCAAGTCTGCCTCTTTGAGTCTGGAACTGAAGGATGAGATCTTTGAGTTTACTTTTCTCTCTGATTATCCCATCAAACAGACTGCTAGCGTCTTCTCTCTTCTTTTGTAACTCAGACTTGGTTATTTCCAACTGCTCCTTTTGCTCTTTCATACCTTCCTTTGCTTGTCGTAATATGTCAGATTGTTTCTGGATGTCCGACCTCATCCGCTCCAAGTCCAGTTTCTCTGTGTTCATCACCTCAGTCATTCTGTCCATACGCTGTCTGTACTGTTTGTCCTCTGCTTTAAGTTCACCCAGATCTTGTTTTCCCAAGTCAACCCATTGCTTCCTTTTATTTTCCATGGCTTCTCTCCGGGTGATGGTGTCTGACACAATAGTTTTTAGGGCTTCCTTTTCTCTCTCTAACATCTCAGTGTAAGAGGCCATGTTTTCCTTCTCTTGGTTAAAGGCTGCAAGCTTTTGCTCCAACAGAGCGCACATCTTTCCAGCATTGTCGCTGTTTTGTTGCAGTCGGACCATTTTCTCTTTGATATTTTCACTCATTCTTTCTTTGAGTTGTTGGAGTTTCATTCTTAGAGTCTGTGTTGACTCGATTTCATTCCAGAGTCGCTGTTCTCTTGTATTCAGCTCAGATCGTTCCTCTTCCAGTCTTTGCTTCTCGCTTAAAATCAGATGTCTTTCTTTGTCATTTTCCATCTTCATCTGATTAAGCTGCTCTTTTTCTCCACGGATGTTGTTCATTGCGGCTTCAACCTTTTTTTTGCTCATCTTTATTTGACCGTCCAGCTCTTCTCGCTCTTCCTGAACTTTTTTCCATTTTTGGTCGAGATCTTCTGTCATTCTTTTCAATTCTTTGTCTTTGCTTTCTCTTTCTTTTTGCTGAGAGACAATCACATCAACAACACCTTCAAGTCTGCCTCTTTGAGTCTGGAACTGAAGGATGAGATCTTTGAGTTTACTTTTCTCTCTGATTATCCCATCAAACAGACTGCTAGCGTCTTCTCTCTTCTTTTGTAATTCAGACTTGGTTATTTCCAACTGCTCCTTTTGCTCTTTCATACCTTCCTTTGCTTGTCGTAATATGTCAGATTGTTTCTGGATGTCCGACCTCATCCGCTCCAAGTCCAGTTTCTCTGTGTTCATCACCTCAGTCATTCTGTCCATACGCTGTCTGTACTGTTTCTCCTCTGCTTTAAGTTCACCCAGATCTTGTTTTCCCAAGTCAACCCATTGCTTCCGTTTATTTTCCATGGCTTCTCTCCGGGTGATGGTGTCTGACACAATAGTTTTTAGGGCTTCCTTTTCTCTCTCTAACATCTCAGTGTAAGAGGCCATGTTTTCCTTCTCTTGGTTAAAGGCTGCAAGCTTTTGCTCCAACAGAGCGCACATCTTTCCAGCATTGTCGCTGTTTTGTTGCAGTCGGACCATTTTCTCTTTGATATCTTCCCTCATTCTTTCTTTGAGTTGTTGGAGTTTCATTCTTAGAGTCTGTGTTGACTCGATTTCATTCAAGAGTCGCTGTTCTCTTGTATTCAGCTCAGATCGTTCCTCTTCCAGTCTTTGCTTCTCGCTTAAAATCAGATGTCTTTCTTTGTCATTCTCCATCTTCATCTGATTAAGCTGCTCTTTTTCTCCACGGATGTTGTTCATTGCGGCTTCAACCTTTTCTTTTCTCATCTTTATTTGACCGTCCAACTCTTCTCGCTCTTCCTGAACTTTTTTCAATTTTTGATCTAGATCTTCTGTCATTCTTTTCAATTCTTTGTCTTTGCTTTCTCTTTCTTTTTGCTGAGAGACAATCACATCAACAACACCTTCAAGTCTGCCTCTTTGAGTCTGGAACTGAAGGATGAGATCTTTGAGTTTACTTTTCTCTCTGATTATCCCATCAAACAGACTGCTAGCGTCGTCTCTCTTCTTTTGTAACTCAGACTTGGTTATTTCCAACTGCTCCTTTTGCTCTTTCATACCTTCCTTTGCTTGTCGTAATATGTCAGATTGTTTCTGGATGTCCGACCTCATCCGCTCCAAGTCCAGTTTCTCTGTATTCAGCTCAGATCGTTCCTCTTCCAGTCTTTGCTTCTCGCTTAAAATCAGATGCCTTTCTTTGTCATTTTCCATCTTCATCTGATTAAGCTGCTCTTTTTCTCCACGGATGTTGTTCATTGCGGCTTCAACCTTTTCTTTGCTCATCTTTATTTGACCGTCCAACTCTTCTCGCTCTTCCTGAACTTTTTTCAATTTTTGGTTGAGATCTTCTGTCATTCTTTTCAATTCTATGTCTTTGCTTTCTCTTTCTTTTTGCTGAGAGACAATCACATCAACAACACCTTCAAGTCTGCCTCTTTGAGTCTGGAACTGAAGGATGACATCTTTGAGTTTACTTTTCTCTCTGATTATCTCATCAAACAGACTGCTAGCGTCTTCTCTCTTCTTTTGTAATTCAGACTTGGTTATTTCCAACTGCTCCTTTTGCTCTTTCATACCTTCCTTTGCTTGTCGTAATATGTCAGATTGTTTCTGGATGTCCGACCTCATCCGCTCCAAGTCCAGTTTCTCTGTGTTCATCACCTCAGTCATTCTGTCCATACGCTGTCTGTACTGTTTCTCCTCTGCTTTAAGTTCACCCAGATCTTGTTTTCCCAAGTCAACCCATTGCTTCTTTTTATTTTCCATGGCTTCTCTCCGGGTGATGGTGTCTGACGCAATAGTTTTTAGGGCTTCCTTTTCTCTCTCTAACATCTCAGTGTAAGAGGCCATGTTTTCCTTCTCTTGGTTAAAGGCTGCAAGCTTTTGCTCCAACAGAGCGCACATCTTTCCAGCATTGTCGCTGTTTTGTTGCAGTCGGACCATTTTCTCTTTGATATCTTCCCTCATTCTTTCTTTGAGTTGTTGGAGTTTCATTCTTAGAGTCTGTGTTGACTCGATTTCATTCAAGAGTCGCTGTTCTCTTGTATTCAGCTCAGATCGTTCCTCTTCCAGTCTTTGCTTCTCGCTTAAAATCAGATGTCTTTCTTTGTCATTCTCCATCTTCATCTGATTAAGCTGCTCTTTTTCTCCACGGATGTTGTTCATTGCGGCTTCAACCTTTTCTTTTCTCATCTTTATTTGACCGTCCAACTCTTCTCGCTCTTCCTGAACTTTTTTCAATTTTTGGTCTAGATCTTCTGTCATTCTTTTCAATTCTTTGTCTTTGCTTTCTCTTTCTTTTTGCTGAGAGACAATCACATCAACAACACCTTCAAGTCTGCCTCTTTGAGTCTGGAACTGAAGGATGAGATCTTTGAGTTTACTTTTCTCTCTGATTATCCCATCAAACAGACTGCTAGCGTCTTCTCTCTTCTTTTGTAACTCAGACTTGGTTATTTCCAACTGCTCCTTTTGCTCTTTCATACCTTCCTTTGCTTGTCGTAATATGTCAGATTGTTTCTGGATGTCCGACCTCATCCGCTCCAAGTCCAGTTTCTCTGTATTCAGCTCAGATCGTTCCTCTTCCAGTCTTTGCTTCTCGCTTAAAATCAGATGTCTTTCTTTGTCATTTTCCATCTTCATCTGATTAAGCTGCTCTTTTTCTCCACGGATGTTGTTCATTGTGGCTTCAACCTTTTCTTTGCTCATCTTTATTTGACCGTCCAACTCTTCTCGCTCTTCCTGAACTTTTTTCAATTTTTGGTTGAGATCTTCTGTCATTCTTTTCAATTCTTTGTCTTTGCTTTCTCTTTCTTTTTGCTGAGAGACAATCACATCAACAACACCTTCAAGTCTGCCTCTTTGAGTCTGGAACTGAAGGATGACATCTTTGAGTTTACTTTTCTCTCTGATTATCCCATCAAACAGACTGCTAGCGTCTTCTCTCTTCTTTTGTAATTCAGACTTGGTTATTTCCAACTGCTCCTTTTGCTCTTTCATACCTTTCTTTGCTTGTCGTAATATGTCAGATTGTTTCTGGATGTCCGACCTCATCCGCTCCAAGTCCAGTTTCTCTGTGTTCATCACCTCAGTCATTCTGTCCATACGCTGTCTGTACTGTTTCTCCTCTGCTTTAAGTTCACCCAGATCTTGTTTTCCCAAGTCAACCCATTGCTTCCTTTTATTTTCCATTGCTTCTCTCCAGGTGATGGTGTCTGACACAATAGTCTTTAGGGCTTCCTTTTCTCTCTCTAACATCTCAGTGTAAGAGGCCATGTTTTCCTTCTCTTGGTTAAAGGCTGCAAGCTTTTGCTCCAACAGAGCGCACATCTTTCCAGCATTGTCGCTGTTTTGTTGCAGTCGGACCATTTTCTCTTTGATATCTTGACTCATTCTTTCTTTGAGTTGTTGGAGTTTCATTCTTAGAGTCTGTGTTGACTCGATTTCATTCAAGAGTCGCTGTTCTCTTGTATTCAGCTCAGATCGTTCCTCTTCCAGTCTTTGCTTCTCGCTTAAAATCAGATGTCTTTCTTTGTCATTTTCCATCTTCATCTGATTAAGCTGCTCTTTTTCTCCACGGATGTTGTTCATTGTGGCTTCAACCTTTTCTTTGCTCATCTTTATTTGACCGTCCAACTCTTCTCGCTCTTCCTGAACTTTTTTCAATTTTTGATCTAGATCTTCTGTCATTCTTTTCAATTCTTTGTCTTTGCTTTCTCTTTCTTTTTGCTGAGAGACAATCACATCAACAACACCTTCAAGTCTGCCTCTTTGAGTCTGGAACTGAAGGATGAGATCTTTGAGTTTACTTTTCTCTCTGATTATCCCATCAAACAGACTGCTAGCGTCTTCTCTCTTCTTTTGTAACTCAGACTTGGTTATTTCCAACTGCTCCTTTTGCTCTTTCATACCTTCCTTTGCTTGTCGTAATATGTCAGATTGTTTCTGGATGTCCGACCTCATCCGCTCCAAGTCCAGTTTCTCTGTGTTCATCACCTCAGTCATTCTGTCCATACGCTGTCTGTACTGTTTCTC
Source organism: Leuresthes tenuis (assembly GCF_036924035.1). Lineage (NCBI taxonomy): Eukaryota > Metazoa > Chordata > Actinopteri > Atheriniformes > Atherinopsidae > Leuresthes > Leuresthes tenuis. Next base: position 329,240 of record NW_027325375.1, on the reverse strand, counting down.
CTCTGCTTTAAGTTCACCCAGATCTTGTTTTCCCAGGTCAACCCATTGCTTCCTTTTATTTTCCATGGCTTCTCTCTGGGTGATGGTGTCTGACACAATAGTTTTTAGGGCTTCCTTTTCTCTCTCTAACATCTCAGTGTAAGAGGCCATGTTTTCCTTCTCTTGGTTAAAGGCTGCAAGCTTTTGCTCCAACAGAGTGCACATCTTTCCAGCATTGTCGCTGTTTTGTTGCAGTCGGACCATTTTCTCTTTGATATCTTGACTCATTCTTTCTTTGAGTTGTTGGAGTTTCATTCTTAGAGTCTGTGTTGACTCGATTTCATTCAAGAGTCGCTGTTCTCTTGTATTCAGCTCAGATCGTTCCTCTTCCAGTCTTTGCTTCTCGCTTAAAATCAGATGTCTTTCTTTGTCATTTTCCATCTTCATCTGATTAAGCTGCTCTTTTTCTCCACGGATGTTGTTCATTGTGGCTTCAACCTTTTCTTTGCTCTTCTTTATTTGACCGTCCAACTCTTCTCGCTCTTCCTGAACTTTTTTCAATTTTTGGTCTAGATCTTTTGTCATTCTTTTCAATTCTTTGTCTTTGCTTTCTCTTTCTTTTTTCTGAGAGACAATCACATCAACAACACCTTCAAGTCTGCCTCTTTGAGTCTGGAACTGAAGGATGAGATCTTTGAGTTTACTTTTCTCTCTGATTATCCCATCAAACAGACTGCTAGCGTCTTCTCTCTTCTTTTGTAATTCAGACTTGGTTATTTCCAACTGCTCCTTTGTCTCTTTCATACCTTTCTTTGCTTGTCGTAATATGTCAGATTGTTTCTGGATGTCCGACCTCATCCGCTCCAAGTCCAGTTTCTCTGTGTTCATCACCTCAGTCATTCTGTCCATACGCTGTCTGTACTGTTTCTCCTCTGCTTTAAGTTCACCCAGATCTTGTTTTCCCAAGTCAACCCATTGCTTCCTTTTATTTTCCATGGCTTCTCTCCAGGTGATGGTGTCTGACACAATAGTTTTTAGGGCTTCCTTTTCTCTCTCTAACATCTCAGTGTAAGAGGCCATGTTTTCCTTCTCTTGGTTAAAGGCTGCAAGATTTTGCTCCAACAGAGCGCACATCTTTCCAGCATTGTCGCTGTTTTGTTGCAGTCGGACCATTTTCTCTTTGATATCTTGACTCATTCTTTCTTTGAGTTGTTGGAGTTTCATTCTTAGAGTCTGTGTTGACTCGATTTCATTCAAGAGTCGCTGTTCTCTTGTATTCAGCTCAGATCGTTCCTCTTCCAGTCTTTGCTTCTCGCTTAAAATCAGATGTCTTTCTTTGTCATTTTCCATCTTCATCTGATTAAGTTGCTCTTTTTCTCCACGGATGTTGTTCATTGCAGCTTCAACCTTTTCTTTGCTCATCTTTATTTGACCGTCCAACTCTTCTCGCTCTTCCTGAACTTTTTTCAATTTTTGGTCTAGATCTTCTGTCATTCTTTTCACTTCTTTGTCTTTGCTTTCTCTTTCTTTTTGCTGAGAGACAATCACATCAACAACACCTTCAAGTCTGCCTCTTTGAGTCTGGAACTGAAGGATGAGATCTTTGAGTTTACTTTTCTCTCTGATTATCCCATTAAACAGACTGCTAGCGTCTTCTCTCTTCTTTTGTAACTCAGACTTGGTTATTTCCAACTGCTCCTTTTGCTCTTTCATACCTTCCTTTGCTTGTCGTAATATGTCAGATTGTTTCTGGATGTCCGACCTCATCCGCTCCAAGTCCAGTTTCTCTGTGTTCATCACCTCAGTCATTCTGTCCATACGCTGTCTGTACTGTTTCTCCTCTGCTTTAAGTTCACCCAGATCTTGTTTTCCCAAGTCAACCCATTGCTTCCTTTTATTTTCCATGGCTTCTCTCCAGGTGATGGTGTCTGACACAATAGTTTTTAGGGCTTCCTTTTCTCTCTCTAACATCTCAGTGTAAGAGGCCATGTTTTCCTTCTCTTGGTTAAAGGCTGCAAGCTTTTGCTCCAACAGAGCGCACATCTTTCCAGTATTGTCGCTGTTTTGTTGGAGTCGGACCATTTTCTCTTTGATATCTTCGCTCATTCTTTCTTTGAGTTGTTGGAGTTTCATTCTTAGAGTCTGTGTTGACTCTATTTCATTCAAGAGTCGCTGTTCTCTTGTATTCAGCTCAGATCGTTCCTCTTCCAGTCTTTGCTTCTCGCTTAAAATCAGATGTCTTTCTTTGTCATTTTCCATCTTAATCTGATTAAGCTGCTCTTTTTCTCCACGGATGTTGTTCATTGTGGCTTCAACCTTTTCTTTGGTCATGTTGCTCATCTTTATTTGACCGTCCAACTCTTCTCGCTCTTCCTGAACTTTTTTCAATTTTTGGTCTAGATCTTCTGTCATTCTTTTCACTTCTTTGTCTTTGCTTTCTCTTTCTTTTTGCTGAGAGACAATCACATCAACAACACCTTCAAGTCTGCCTCTTTGAGTCTGGAACTGAAGGATGAGATCTTTGAGTTTACTTTTCTCTCTGATTATCCCATCAAACAGACTGCTAGCGTCTTCTCTCTTCTTTTGTAATTCAGACTTGGTTATTTCCAACTGCTCCTTTTGCTCTTTCATACCTTTCTTTGCTTGTCGTAATATGTCAGATTGTTTCTGGATGTCCGACCTCATCCGCTCCAAGTCCAGTTTCTCTGTGTTCAGCTCAGATCGTTCCTCTTCCAGTCTTTGCTTCTCGCTTAAAATCAGATGTCTTTCTTTGTCATTTTCCATCTTCATCTGATTAAGCTGCTCTTTTTCTCCACGGATGTTGTTCATTGCGGCTTCAACCTTTTCTTTGCTCATCTTTATTTGACCGTCCAACTCTTCTCGCTCTTCCTGAACTTTTTTCAATTTTTGGTCTAGATCTTCTGTCATTCTTTTCAATTCTTTGTCTTTGCTTTCTCTTTCTTTTTGCTGAGAGACAATCACATCAACAACACCTTCAAGTCTGCCTCTTTGAGTCTGGAACTGAAGGATGAGATCTTTGAGTTTACTTTTCTCTCTGATTATCCCATCAAACAGACTGCTAGCGTCTTCTCTCTTCTTTTGTAATTCAGACTTGGTTATTTCCAACTGCTCCTTTTGCTCTTTCATACCTTCCTTTGCTTGTCGTAATATGTCAGATTGTTTCTGGATGTCCGACCTCATCCGCTCCAAGTCCAGTTTCTCTGGATTCAGCTCAGATCGTTCCTCTTCCAGTCTTTGCTTCTCGCTTAAAATCAGATGTCTTTCTTTGTCATTTTCCATCTTCATCTGATTAAGCTGCTCTTTTTCTCCACGGATGTTGTTCATTGCGGCTTCAACCTTTTCTTTGCTCATCTTTATTTGACCGTCCAACTCTTCTCGCTCTTGCTGAACTTTTTTCAATTTTTGGTCGAGATCTTCTGTCATTCTTTTCAATTCTTTGTCTTTGCTTTCTCTTTCTTTTTGCTGAGAGACAATCAGATCAACAACACCTTCAAGTCTGCCTCTTTGAGTCTGGAACTGAAGGATGAGATCTTTGAGTTTACTTTTCTCTCTGATTATCCCATCAAACAGACTGCTAGTGTCTTCTCTCTTCTTTTGTAATTCAGACTTGGTTATTTCCAACTGCTCCTTTTGCTCTTTCATACCTTCCTTTGCTTGTCGTAATATGTCAGATTGTTTCTGGATGTCCGACCTCATCCGCTCCAAGTCCAGTTTCTCTGTGTTCATCACCTCAGTCATTCTGTCCATACGCTGTCTGTACTGTTTCTCCTCTGCTTTAAGTTCACCCAGATCTTGTTTTCCCAAGTCAACCCATTGCTTCCTTTTATTTTCCATGGCTTCTCTCCAGGTGATGGTGTCTGACACAATAGTTTTTAGGGCTTCCTTTTCTCTCTCTAACATCTCAGTGTAAGAGGCCATGTTTTCCTTCTCTTGGTTAAAGGCTGCAAGATTTTGCTCCAACAGAGCGCACATCTTTCCAGCATTGTCGCTGTTTTGTTGCAGTCGGACCATTTTCTCTTTGATATCTTGACTCATTCTTTCTTTGAGTTGTTGGAGTTTCATTCTTAGAGTCTGTGTTGACTCGATTTCATTCAAGAGTCGCTGTTCTCTTGTATTCAGCTCAGATCGTTCCTCTTCCAGTCTTTGCTTCTCGCTTAAAATCAGATGTCTTTCTTTGTCATTTTCCATCTTCATCTGATTAAGCTGCTCTTTTTCTCCACGGATGTTGTTCATTGCAGCTTCAACCTTTTCTTTGCTCATCTTTATTTGACCGTCCAACTCTTCTCGCTCTTCCTGAACTTTTTTCAATTTTTGGTCGAGATCTTCTGTCATTCTTTTCAATTCTTTGTCTTTGCTTTCTCTTTCTTTTTGCTGAGAGACAATCACATCAACAACACCTTCAAGTCTGCCTCTTTGAGTCTGGAACTGAAGGATGAGATCTTTGAGTTTACTTTTCTCTCTGATTATCCCATCAAACAGACTGCTAGCGTCTTCTCTCTTCTTTTGTAACTCAGACTTGGTTATTTCCAACTGCTCCTTTTGCTCTTTCATACCTTCCTTTGCTTGTCGTAATATGTCAGATTGTTTCTGGATGTCCGTCCTCATCCGCTCCAAGTCCAGTTTCTCTGTATTCAGCTCAGATCGTTCCTCTTCCAGTCTTTGCTTCTCGCTTAAAATCAGATGTCTTTCTTTGTCATTTTCCATCTTCATCTGATTAAGCTGCTCTTTTTCTCCACGGATGTTGTTCATTGCAGCTTCAACCTTTTCTTTGCTCATCTTTATTTGACCGTCCAACTCTTCTCGCTCTTCCTGAACTTTTTTCAATTTTTGGTCGAGATCTTCTGTCATTCTTTTCACTTCTTTGTCTTTGCTTTCTCTTTCTTTTTGCTGAGAGACAATCACATCAACAACACCTTCAAGTCTGCCTCTTTGAGTCTGGAACTGAAGGATGAGATCTTTGAGTTTACTTTTCTCTCTGATTATCCCATCAAACAGACTGCTAGTGTCTTCTCTCTTCTTTTGTAACTCAGACTTGGTTATTTCCAACTGCTCCTTTAGCTCTTTCATACCTTCCTTTGCTTGTTCTAATATGTCAGATTGTTTCTGGATGTCCGACCTCATCCGCTCCAAGTCCAGTTTCTCTGTATTCAGCTCAGATCGTTCCTCTTCCAGTCTTTGCTTCTCGCTTAAAATCAGATGTCTTTCTTTGTCATTTTCCATCTTCATCTGATTAAGCTGCTCTTTTTCTCCACGGATGTTGTTCATTGTGGCTTCAACCTTTTCTTTGCTCATCTTTATTTGACCGTCCAACTCTTCTCGCTCTTCCTGAACTTTATTCAATTTCTCTTCTAGATCTTCTGTCATTCTTTTCAATTCTTTGTCTTTGCTTTCTCTTTCTTTTTGCTGAGAGACAATCACATCAACAACACCTTCAAGTCTGCCTCTTTGAGTCTGGAACTGAAGGATGACATCTTTGAGTTTACTTTTCTCTCTGATTATCCCATCAAACAGACTGCTAGCGTCTTCTCTCTTCTTTTGTAATTCAGACTTGGTTATTTCCAACTGCTCCTTTTGCTCTTTCATACCTTCCTTTGCTTGTCGTAATATGTCAGATTGTTTCTGGATGTCCGACCTCATCCACTCCAAGTCCAGTTTCTCTGTGTCCATCACCTCAGTCATTCTGTCCATACGCTGTCTGTACTGTTTCTCCTCTGCTTTAAGTTCACCCAGATCTTGTTTTCTCAAGTCAACCCATTGTTTCCTTTTAATTTCCATGGCTTCTCTCCAGGTGATGGTGTCTGACACAATAGTTTTTAGGGCTTCCTTTTCTCTCTCTAACATCTCAGTGTAAGAGGCCATGTTTTCCTTCTCTTGGTTAAAGGCTGCAAGCTTTTGCTCCAACAGAGCGCACATCTTTCCAGCATTGTCGCTGTTTTGTTGCAGTCGGACCATTTTCTCTTTGATACCTTGACTCATTCTTTCTTTCAGTTGTTGGAGTTTCATTCTTAGAGTCTGTGTTGACTCGATTTCATTCAAGAGTCGCTGTTCTCTTGTATTCAGCTCAGATCGTTCCTCTTCCAGTCTTTGCTTCTCGCTTAAAATCAGATGCCTTTCTTTGTTATTTTCCATCTTCATCTGATTAAGCTGCTCTTTTTCTCCACGGATGTTGTTCATTGCGGCTTCAACCTTTTCTTTGCTCATCTTTATTTGACCGTCCAGCTCTTCTCGCTCTTCCTGAACTTTTTTCAATTTTTGGTCGAGATCTTCTGTCATTCTTTTCAATTCTTTGTCTTTGCTTTCTCTTTCTTTTTGCTGAGAGACAATCACATCAACAACACCTTCAAGTCTGCCTCTTTGAGTCTGGAACTGAAGGATGAGATCTTTGAGTTTACTTTTCTCTCTGATTATCCCATCAAACAGACTGCTAGCGTCTTCTCTCTTCTTTTGTAACTCAGACTTGGTTATTTCCAACTGCTCCTTTTGCTCTTTCATACCTTTCTTTGCTTGTCGTAATATGTCAGATTGTTTCTGGATGTCCGACCTCATCCGCTCCAAGTCCAGTTTCTCTGTGTTCATCACCTCAGTCATTCTGTCCATACGCTGTCTGTACTGTTTCTCCTCTGCTTTAAGTTCACCCAGATCTTGTTTTCCCAAGTCAACCCATTGCTTCCTTTTATTTTCCATGGCTTCTCTCCAGGTGATGGTGTCTGACACAATAGTTTTTAGGGCTTCCTTTTTTCTCTCTAACATCTCAGTGTAAGAGGCCATGTTTTCCTTCTCTTCGTTAAAGACTGCAAGCTTTTGCTCCAACAGATTGCACATCTTTCCAGCATTGTCGCTGTTTTGTTGCAGTCGGACCATTTTCTCTTTGATATCTTCACTCATTCTTTCTTTAAGGTGTTGGAGTTTCATTCTCAGAGTCTGTGTTGACTCGATTTCATTGAAGAGTCGCTGTTCTCTTGTATTCAGCTCAGATCGTTCCTCTTCCAGTCTTTGCTTCTCGCTTAAAATCAGATGTCTTTCTTTGTCATTTTCCATCTTCATCTGATTAAGCTGCTCTTTTTCTCCATGGATGTTGTTCATTGCGGCTTCAACCTTTTCTTTGGTCATGTTGCTCATCTTTATTTGACCGTCCAACTCTTCTCGCTCTTCCTGAACTTTTTTCAATTTTTGGTCTAGATCTTCTGTCATTCTTTTCAATTCTTTGTCTTTGCTTTCTCTTTCTTTTTGCTGAGAGACAATCACATCAACAACACCTTCAAGTCTGCCTCTTTGAGTCTGGAACTGAAGGATGACATCTTTGAGTTTACTTTTCTCTCTGATTATCCCATCAAACAGACTGCTAGCGTCTTCTCTCTTCTTTTGTAATTCAGACTTGGTTATTTCCAACTGCTCCTTTTGCTCTTTCATACCTTCCTTTGCTTGTCGTAATATGTCAGATTGTTTCTGGATGTCCGACCTCATCCGCTCCAAGTCCAGTTTCTCTGTATTCAGCTCAGATCGTTCCTCTTCCAGTCTTTGCTTCTCGCTTAAAATCAGATGTCTTTCTTTGTCATTTTCCATCTTCATCTGATTAAGCTGCTCTTTTTCTCCACGGATGTTGTTCATTGCGGCTTCAACCTTTTCTTTGCTCATCTTTATTTGACCGTCCAACTCTTCTCGCTCTTCCTGAACTTTTTTCAATTTTTGGTCTAGATCTTTTGTCATTCTTTTCAATTCTTTGTCTTTGCTTTCTCTTTCTTTTTTCTGAGAGACAATCACATCAACAACACCTTCAAGTCTGCCTCTTTGAGTCTGGAACTGAAGGATGACATCTTTGAGTTTACTTTTCTCTCTGATTATCCCATCAAACAGACTGCTAGCGTCTTCTCTCTTCTTTTGTAACTCAGACTTGGTTATTTCCAACTGCTCCTTTTGCTCTTTCATACCTTCCTTTGCTTGTCGTAATATGTCAGATTGTTTCTGGATGTCCGACCTCATCCGCTCCAAGTCCAGTTTCTCTGTGTTCATCACCTCAGTCATTCTGTCCATACGCTGTCTGTACTGTTTCTCCTCTGCTTTAAGTTCACCCAGATCTTGTTTTCCCAAGTCAACCCATTGCTTCCTTTTATTTTCCATGGCTTCTCTCCAGGTGATGGTGTCTGACACAATAGTTTTTAGGGCTTCCTTTTCTCTCTCTAACATCTCAGTGTAAGAGGCCATGTTTTCCTTCTCTTGGTTAAAGGCTGCAAGCTTTTGCTCCAACAGAGCGCACATCTTTCCAGCATTGTCGCTGTTTTGTTGCAGTCGGACCATTTTCTCTTTGATATCTTGACTCATTCTTTCTTTGAGTTGTTGGAGTTTCATTCTTAGAGTCTGTGTTGACTCGATTTCATTCAAGAGTCGCTGTTCTCTTGTATTCAGCTCAGATCGTTCCTCTTCCAGTCTTTGCTTCTCGCTTAAAATCAGATGTCTTTCTTTGTCATTTTCCATCTTCATCTGATTAAGCTGCTCTTTTTCTCCACGGATGTTGTTCATTGCGGCTTCAACCTTTTCTTTGCTCATCTTTATTTGACCGTCCAACTCTTCTCGCTCTTCCTGAACTTTTTTCAATTTTTGGTCTAGATCTTCTGTCATTCTTTTCAATTCTTTGTCTTTGCTTTCTCTTTCTTTTTGCTGAGAGACAATCACATCAACAACACATTCAAGTCTGCCTCTTTGAGTCTGGAACTGAAGGATGAGATCTTTGAGTTTACTTTTCTCTCTGATTATCCCATCAAACAGACTGCTAGCGTCGTCTCTCTTCTTTTGTAACTCAGACTTGGTTATTTCCAACTGCTCCTTTTGCTCTTTCATACCTTCCTTTGCTTGTCGTAATATGTCAGATTGTTTCTGGATGTCCGACCTCATCCGCTCCAAGTCCAGTTTCTCTGTGTTCATCACCTCAGTCATTCTGTCCATACGCTGTCTGTACTGTTTCTCCTCTGCTTTAAGTTCACCCAGATCTTGTTTTCCCAGGTCAACCCATTGCTTCCGTTTATTTTCCATGGCTTCTCTCCGGGTGATGGTGTCTGACACAATAGTTTTTAGGGCTTCCTTTTCTCTCTCTAACATCTCAGTGTAAGAGGCCATGTTTTCCTTCTCTTGGTTAAAGGCTGCAAGCTTTTGCTCCAACAGAGCGCACATCTTTCCAGCATTGTCGCTGTTTTGTTGCAGTCGGACCATTTTCTCTTTGATATCTTGACTCATTCTTTCTTTGAGTTGTTGGAGTTTCATTCTTAGAGTCTGTGTTGACTCGATTTCATTCAAGAGTCGCTGTTCTCTTGTATTCAGCTCAGATCGTTCCTCTTCCAGTCTTTGCTTCTCGCTTAAAATCAGATGTCTTTCTTTGTCATTTTCCATCTTCATCTGATTAAGCTGCTCTTTTTCTCCACGGATGTTGTTCATTGCGGCTTCAACCTTTTCTTTGCTCATCTTTATTTGACCGTCCAACTCTTCTCGCTCTTCCTGAACTTTTTTCAATTTTTGGTCGAGATCTTCTGTCATTCTTTTCAATTCTTTGTCTTTGCTTTCTCTTTCTTTTTGCTGAGAGACAATCACATCAACAACACCTTCAAGTCTGCCTCTTTGAGTCTGGAACTGAAGGATGAGATCTTTGAGTTTACTTTTCTCTCTGATTATCCCATCAAACAGACTGCTAGCGTCGTCTCTCTTCTTTTGTAACTCAGACTTGGTTATTTCCAACTGCTCCTTTTGCTCTTTCATACCTTCCTTTGCTTGTCGTAATATGTCAGATTGTTTCTGGATGTCCGACCTCATCCGCTCCAAGTCCAGTTTCTCTGTGTTCAGCTCAGATCGTTCCTCTTCCAGTCTTTGCTTCTCGCTTAAAATCAGATGTCTTTCTTTGTCATTTTCCATCTTCATCTGATTAAGCTGCTCTTTTTCTCCACGGATGTTGTTCATTGCGGCTTCAACCTTTTCTTTGCTCATCTTTATTTGACCGTCCAACTCTTCTCGCTCTTCCTGAACTTTTTTCAATTTTTGGTCGAGATCTTCTGTCATCCTTTTCAATTCTTTGTCTTTGCTTTCTCTTTCTTTTTGCTGAGAGACAATCACATCAACAACACCTTCAAGTCTGCCTCTTTGAGTCTGGAACTGAAGGATGAGATCTTTGAGTTTACTTTTCTCTCTGATTATCCCATCAAACAGACTGCTAGCGTCTTCTCTCTTCTTTTGTAACTCAGACTTGGTTATTTCCAACTGCTCCTTTAGCTCTTTCATACCTTCCTTTGCTTGTCGTAATATGTCAGATTGTTTCTGGATGTCCGACCTCATCCGCTCCAAGTCCAGTTTCTCTGTGTTCATCACCTCAGTCATTCTGTCCATACGCTGTCTGTACTGTTTCTCCTCTGCTTTAAGTTCACCCAGATCTTGTTTTCCCAAGTCAACCCATTGCTTCCTTTTATTTTCCATGGCTTCTCTCCAGGTGATGGTGTCTGACACAATAGTTTTTAGGGCTTCCTTTTCTCTCTCTAACATCTCAGTGTAAGAGGCCATGTTTTCCTTCTCTTGGTTAAAGGCTGCAAGCTTTTGCTCCAACAGAGTGCACATCTTTCCAGCATTGTCGCTGTTTTGTTGCAGTCGGACCATTTTCTCTTTGATATCTTGACTCATTCTTTCTTTGAGTTGTTGGAGTTTCATTCTTAGAGTCTGTGTTGACTCGATTTCATTCAAGAGTCGCTGTTCTCTTGTATTCAGCTCAGATCGTTCCTCTTCCAGTCTTTGCTTCTCGCTTAAAATCAGATGTCTTTCTTTGTCATTTTCCATCTTCATCTGATTAAGCTGCTCTTTTTCTCCACGGATGTTGTTCATTGCGGCTTCAACCTTTTCTTTGCTCATCTTTATTTGACCGTCCAGCTCTTCTCGCTCTTCCTGAACTTTTTTCAATTTTTGGTCGAGATCTTCTGTCATCCTTTTCAATTCTTTGTCTTTGCTTTCTCTTTCTTTTTGCTGCGAGACAATCACATCAACAACACCTTCAAGTCTGCCTCTTTGAGTCTGGAACTGAAGGATGACATCTTTGAGTTTACTTTTCTCTCTGATTATCCCATCAAACAGACTGCTAGCGTCTTCTCTCTTCTTTTGCAATTCAGACTTGGTTATTTCCAACTGCTCCTTTTGCTCTTTCATACCTTCCTTTGCTTGTCGTAATATGTCAGATTGTTTCTGGATGTCCGACCTCATCCGCTCCAAGTCCAGTTTCTCTGTGTTCATCACCTCAATCATTGTGTCCATACGCTGTCTGTACTGTTTCTCCTCTGCTTTAAGTTCACCCAGATCTTGTTTTCCCAAGTCAACCCATTGCTTCCTTTTATTTTCCATGGCTTCTCTCCAGGTGATGGTGTCTGACACAATAGTTTTTAGGGCTTCCTTTTCTCTCTCTAACATCTCAGTGTAAGAGGCCATGTTTTCCTTCTCTTGGTTAAAGGCTGCAAGCTTTTGCTCCAACAGAGCGCACATCTTTCCAGCATTGTCGCTGTTTTGTTGCAGTCGGACCATTTTCTCTTTGATATCTTCACTCATTCTTTCTTTAAGTTGTTGGAGTTTCATTCTCAGAGTCTGTGTTGACTCGATTTCATTCAAGAGTCGCTGTTCTCTTGTATTCAGCTCAGATCGTTCCTCTTCCAGTCTTTGCTTCTCGCTTAAAATCAGATGTCTTTCTTTGTCATTTTCCATCTTCATCTCATTAAGCTGCTCTTTTTCTCCACGGATGTTGTTCATTGTGGCTTCAACCTTTTCTTTGCTCATCTTTATTTGACCGTCCAACTCTTCTCGCTCTTCCTGAACTTTTTTCAATTTCTGATCTAGATCTTCTGTCATTCTTTTCAATTCTTTGTCTTTGCTTTCTCTTTCTTTTTGCTGAGAGACAATCACATCAACAACACCTTCAAGTCTGCCTCTTTGAGTCTGGAACTGAAGGATGAGATCTTTGAGTTTACTTTTCTCTCTGATTATCCCATCAAACAGACTGCTAGCGTCTTCTCTCTTCTTTTGTAACTCAGACTTGGTTATTTCCAACTGCTCCTTTTGCTCTTTCATACCTTCCTTTGCTTGTCGTAATATGTCAGATTGTTTCTGGATGTCCGACCTCATCCGCTCCAAGTCCAGTTTCTCTGTGTTCATCACCTCAGTCATTCTGTCCATACGCTGTCTGTACTGTTTCTCCTCTGCTTTAAGTTCACCCAGATCTTGTTTTCCCAAGTCAACCCATTGCTTCCTTTTATTTTCCATGGCTTCTCTCCAGGTGATGGTGTCTGACACAATAGTTTTTAGGGCTTCCTTTTCTCTCTCTAACATCTCAGTGTAAGAGGCCATGTTTTCCTTCTCTTGGTTAAAGGCTGCAAGCTTTTGCTCCAACAGATTGCACATCTTTCCAGCATTGTCGCTGTTTTGTTGCAGTCGGACCATTTTCTCTTTGATATCTTGACTCATTCTTTCTTTGAGTTGTTGGAGTTTCATTCTTAGAGTCTGTGTTGACTCGATTTCATTGAAGAGTCGCTGTTCTCTTGTATTCAGCTCAGATCGTTCCTCTTCCAGTCTTTGCTTCTCGCTTAAAATCAGATGTCTTTCTTTGTCATTTTCCATCTTCATCTGATTAAGCTGCTCTTTTTCTCCACGGATGTTGTTCATTGTGGCTTCAACCTTTTCTTTGCTCATCTTTATTTGACCGTCCAACTCTTCTCGCTCTTCCTGAACTTTTTTCAATTTTTGGTCGAGATCTTCTGTCATTCTTTTCAGTTCTTTGTCTTTGCTTTCTCTTTCTTTTTGCTGAGAGACAATCACATCAACAACACCTTCAAGTCTGCCTCTTTGAGTCTGGAACTGAAGGATGAGATCTTTGAGTTTACTTTTCTCTCTGATTATCCCATCAAACAGACTGCTAGCGTCGTCTCTCTTCTTTTGTAATTCAGACTTGGTTATTTCCAACTGCTCCTTTTGCTCTTTCATACCTTCCTTTGCTTGTCGTAATATGTCAGATTGTTTCTGGATGTCCGACCTCATCCGCTCCAAGTCCAGTTTCTCTGTGTTCATCACCTCAGTCATTCTGTCCATACGCTGTCTGTACTGTTTCTCCTCTGCTTTAAGTTCACCCAGATCTTGTTTTCCCAAGTCAACCCATTGCTTCCTTTTATTTTCCATGGCTTCTCTCCAGGTGATGGTGTCTGACACAATAGTTTTTAGGGCTTCCTTTTCTCTCTCTAACATCTCAGTGTAAGAGGCCATGTTTTCCTTCTCTTGGTTAAAGGCTGCAAGCTTTTGCTCCAACAGATTGCACATCTTTCCAGCATTGTCGCTGTTTTGTTGCAGTCGGACCATTTTCTGTTTGATATCTTGACTCATTCTTTCTTTGAGTTGTTGGAGTTTCATTCTTAGAGTCTGTGTTGACTCGATTTCATTGAAGAGTCGCTGTTCTCTTGTATTCAGCTCAGATCGTTCCTCTTCCAGTCTTTGCTTCTCGCTTAAAATCAGATGTCTTTCTTTGTCATTTTCCATCTTCATCTGATTAAGCTGCTCTTTTTCTCCACGGATGTTGTTCATTGCGGCTTCAACCTTTTCTTTGCTCATCTTTATTTGACCGTCCAACTCTTCTCGCTCTTCCTGAACTTTTTTCAATTTTTGATCTAGATCTTCTGTCATTCTTTTCAATTCTTTGTCTTTGCTTTCTCTTTCTTTTTGCTGAGAGACAATCACATCAACAACAAATTCAAGTCTGCCTCTTTGAGTCTGGAACTGAAGGATGAGATCTTTGAGTTTACTTTTCTCTCTGATTATCCCATCAAACAGACTGCTAGCGTCTTCTCTCTTCTTTTGTAATTCAGACTTGGTTATTTCCAACTGCTCCTTTAGCTCTTTCATACCTTCCTTTGCTTGTCGTAATATGTCAGATTGTTTCTGGATGTCCGACCTCATCCGCTCCAAGTCCAGTTTCTCTGTGTTCATCACCTCAGTCATTCTGTCCATACGCTGTCTGTACTGTTTCTCCTCTGCTTTAAGTTCACCCAGATCTTGTTTTCCCAAGTCAACCCATTGCTTCCTTTTATTTTCCATGGCTTCTCTCCAGGTGATGGTGTCTGACACAATAGTTTTTAGGGCTTCCTTTTCTCTCTCTAACATCTCAGTGTAAGAGGCCATGTTTTCCTTCTCTTGGTTAAAGGCTGCAAGCTTTTGCTCCAACAGAGCGCACATCTTTCCAGCATTGTCGCTGTTTTGTTGCAGTCGGACCATTTTCTCTTTGATATCTTGACTCATTCTTTCTTTGAGTTGTTGGAGTTTCATTCTTAGAGTCTGTGTTGACTCGATTTCATTGAAGAGTCGCTGTTCTCTTGTATTCAGCTCAGATCGTTCCTCTTCCAGTCTTTGCTTCTCGCTTAAAATCAGATGTCTTTCTTTGTCATTTTCCATCTTCATCTGATTAAGCTGCTCTTTTTCTCCACGGATGTTGTTCATTGCGGCTTCAACCTTTTCTTTGGTCATCTTTATTTGACCGTCCAACTCTTCTCGCTCTTCCTGAACTTTTTTCAATTTTTGGTCTAGATCTTCTGTCATTCTTTTCAATTCTTTGTCTTTGCTTTCTCTTTCTTTTTGCTGAGAGACAATCACATCAACAACAAATTCAAGTCTGCCTCTTTGAGTCTGGAACTGAAGGATGACATCTTTGAGTTTACTTTTCTCTCTGATTATCCCATCAAACAGACTGCTAGCGTCTTCTCTCTTCTTTTGTAATTCAGACTTGGTTATTTCCAACTGCTCCTTTTGCTCTTTCATACCTTCCTTTGCTTGTCGTAATATGTCAGATTGTTTCTGGATGTCCGACCTCATCCGCTCCAAGTCCAGTTTCTCTGTGTTCAGCTCAGATCGTTCCTCTTCCAGTCTTTGCTTCTCGCTTAAAATCAGATGTCTTTCTTTGTCATTTTCCATCTTCATCTGATTAAGCTGCTCTTTTTCTCCACGGATGTTGTTCA
The DNA here is from genome assembly GCF_036924035.1 of Leuresthes tenuis. Lineage (NCBI taxonomy): Eukaryota > Metazoa > Chordata > Actinopteri > Atheriniformes > Atherinopsidae > Leuresthes > Leuresthes tenuis. The sequence continues at coordinate 314,238 of NW_027325375.1, read as the reverse complement.
TTGCGGCTTCAACCTTTTCTTTGCTCATCTTTATTTGACCGTCCAACTCTTCTCGCTCTTCCTGAACTTTTTTCAATTTTTGATCTAGATCTTCTGTCATTCTTTTCAATTCTTTGTCTTTGCTTTCTCTTTCTTTTTGCTGAGAGACAATCACATCAACAACACCTTCAAGTCTGCCTCTTTGAGTCTGGAACTGAAGGATGAGATCTTTGAGTTTACTTTTCTCTCTGATTATCCCATCAAACAGACTGCTAGCGTCTTCTCTCTTCTTTTGTAATTCAGACTTGGTTATTTCCAACTGCTCCTTTTGCTCTTTCATACCTTTCTTTGCTTGTCGTAATATGTCAGATTGTTTCTGGATGTCCGACCTCATCCGCTCCAAGTCCAGTTTCTCTGTGTTCATCACCTCAGTCATTCTGTCCATACGCTGTCTGTACTGTTTCTCCTCTGCTTTAAGTTCACCCAGATCTTGTTTTCCCAGGTCAACCCATTGCTTCTTTTTATTTTCCATGGCTTCTCTCTGGGTGATGGTGTCTGACACAATAGTCTTTAGGGCTTCCTTTTCTCTCTCTAACATCTCAGTGTAAGAGGCCATGTTTTCCTTCTCTTGGTTAAAGGCTGCAAGCTTTTGCTCCAACAGAGCGCACATCTTTCCAGCATTGTCGCTGTTTTGTTGCAGTCGGACCATTTTCTCTTTGATATCTTCCCTCATTCTTTCTTTGAGTTGTTGGAGTTTCATTCTTAGAGTCTGTGTTGACTCGATTTCATTCAAGAGTCGCTGTTCTCTTGTATTCAGCTCAGATCGTTCCTCTTCCAGTCTTTGCTTCTCGCTTAAAATCAGATGTCTTTCTTTGTCATTTTCCATCTTCATCTGATTAAGCTGCTCTTTTTCTCCACGGATGTTGTTCATTGCGGCTTCAACCTTTTCTTTGCTCATCTTTATTTGACCGTCCAACTCTTCTCGCTCTTCCTGAACTTTTTTCAATTTTTGTTCGAGATCTTCTGTCATTCTTTTCACTTCTTTGTCTTTGCTTTCTCTTTCTTTTTGCTGAGAGACAATCACATCAACAACACCTTCCAGTCTGCCTCTTTGAGTCTGGAACTGAAGGATGAGATCTTTGAGTTTACTTTTCTCTCTGATTATCCCATCAAACAGACTGCTAGCATCTTCTCTCTTCTTTTGTAACTCAGACTTGGTTATTTCCAACTGCTCCTTTTGCTCTTTCATACCTTCCTTTGCTTGTCGTAATATGTCAGATTGTTTCTGGATGTCCGACCTCATCCGCTCCAAGTCCAGTTTCTCTGTGTTCATCACCTCAGTCATTCTGTCCATACGCTGTCTGTACTGTTTCTCCTCTGCTTTAAGTTCACCCAGATCTTGTTTTCCCAGGTCAACCCATTGCTTCCTTTTATTTTCCATGGCTTCTCTCTGGGTGATGGTGTCTGACACAATAGTTTTTAAGGCTTCCTTTTCTCTCTCTAACATCTCAGTGTAAGAGGCCATGTTTTCCTTCTCTTGGTTAAAGGCTGCAAGCTTTTGCTCCAACAGAGCGCACATCTTTCCAGCATTGTCGCTGTTTTGTTGCAGTCGGACCATTTTCTCTTTGATATCTTGACTCATTCTTTCTTTGAGTTGTTGGAGTTTCATTCTCAGAGTCTGTGTTGACTCGATTTCATTCAAGAGTCGCTGTTCTCTTGTATTCAGCTCAGATCGTTCCTCTTCCAGTCTTTGCTTCTCGCTTAAAATCAGATGTCTTTCTTTGTCATTTTCCATCTTCATCTGATTAAGCTGCTCTTTTTCTCCACGGATGTTGTTCATTGCGGCTTCAACCTTTTCTTTGCTCATATTTATTTGACCGTCCAACTCTTCTCGCTCTTCCTGAACTTTTTTCAATTTTTGGTCTAGATCTTCTGTCATTCTTTTCAATTCTTTGTCTTTGCTTTCTCTTTCTTTTTGCTGAGAGACAATCACATCAACAACACCTTCAAGTCTGCCTCTTTGAGTCTGGAACTGAAGGATGAGATCTTTGAGTTTACTTTTCTCTCTGATTATCCCATCAAACAGACTGCTAGCGTCTTCTCTCTTCTTTTGTAACTCAGACTTGGTTATTTCCAACTGCTCCTTTTGCTCTTTCATACCTTCCTTTGCTTGTCGTAATATGTCAGATTGTTTCTGGATGTCCGACCTCATCCGCTCCAAGTCCAGTTTCTCTGTGTTCATCACCTCAGTCATTCTGTCCATACGCTGTCTGTACTGTTTCTCCTCAGTGACAGTTTCCGATTTTGCTTTTTTGATTTTCACCCCTTCTTTCAGTGTTTCTGGATCACGTTTTTCAAAGTCAGACCATGTCTTATCTCTGTTTTTAATTTGATCTAAATTCTTTTCTTTCTGTAATGCTTTTCTTCCTTTTTTCTCTTCTTTTTTAACAACTTTACTTTCCCATTTCATACTCTGTGCAGGAATGTTACCCTCTAGATTCTCTTCCATTAATAACAGCTCCTTATCATTTATATCTCCACTGATCACATTAAACCTTTGACTTTGCTCAGTGTTTCCTTCCTTTTCTTTTATCTGATGACTTTCCTCAGTCATATCAACAGTTTTTTCTGTGTTTTTCACTGTTTCAGCTTCATTTTCCATGTACTTCTTCTGTTTAATATTTTTTGGATGGTCTTTAAACTCAGGTTCCAGTTTCCTTTTACCCTTTAATTCCATTTTTTCCTCTGTATTTGTGTTCATACCAACCTGACGCTGTTCTGTGTACTTTAGTGTTTGTTCTCCATCTTTGGGGATCATCATCACTTCGTCTTTCTCCATCTTGACAACATGCTCTTCTTTTTCATTCTTCTCCTCATGTTTCCAGGAGATTTTCCTCTCTTTGATCCTCTTTAATGCACCTGTAATAAATTCCCGTTTTCTTTTTATGTCCCACTTGATATCAGTCGTCTCTTTCCTTGACTGTTGGATGGTTTCTGCCTGGACCTTAACGTCGTGTTTTAAGCCCTCCATCACTGCACTGATACTTTCACTTTGTATATTCAAACTCTTACATTTTTCAGTCCACATCTGAATCAGTCCCCAGTGCTTCTGAATCTGGTCAGGATTTTGTGTGATGGCTGACATGTTGGACTTGAGCTTTCTGATCTCTTCACTTTCTTTTTTCAGCTTGAGCTTCATGATCTCTAGTTCATCTCTTTCTCTGATTATTCTCTCCAGTCGCTGGTCAAGTTCCTTCTTTTTTCTCTGTGTTTGTCTCTTGAGGGCATCCATTTCTCCTTTTATCTCAGCCTGCTCCTTTTCAATTTCTTGCCCTTTTTGAATGTTTATTCCAACAAGCTCTTCTTTCTGTTGTTTCATTTTCATCTGCAACACTTCTAAAGCATGCCTCTCTCTCAAGGTTTTCTCCAGTCTTTGGGCCAATTCTCTTCTTGTCTTTTTGGTTTCTCTCCTCAGAGATGCCCTTTTCTCCTTTATTTCATTTAAAAACATTTCATTTTCCTTCTTTTCTCTCCTGATCTTTCTGAATATATGTTCACTTTCTTTTCTCTGTATTTGTAGCTCAGACATCAGAATCTCCATTTCTCCAATTTCCCTTTTCGATAGTGTTCTGCTTTCATCAAACTTCTGTCCTTCGGTAGTTTCTCCTTCACGCTGTGGATGTACTTTAGCTTCTGCTTGCTGTGTTGTTATTCTGGCATCTTCTCTCTCTGCTTTAAACCGCTCTGTCAGCATTTCATTCTCAGCCTGGTATCCAAATCCTACCATTACCCTGATTTCTTTAGTTCTGCTACTCTCAGTGTTTTCCAGTTTCACAGCATCAGAAACTTTCTCATGACTCAGCTTTTGCTTCTCGACTGATCTTAAAAAGTCAGACTGTTGTTCAGCCAGAGAACTTCTCTCATCCTGCATTATCTTACTGATAAATTTATCTCTGAGTTGTGGTTCTTTCACCTGTTTCGGCCTTCTTTCGTGCACGTTTCCCCTTTCTGTCGCTTCAGAGTCTGGTCTCTGCAGGTCATATATTTCTGTGATGAGCCTTTTCATCGTTTGACTTTTTGCCTTCATATGTTCTGAATGATGCGTTATTTGTCCCTTTATTTCATCTTCCTGCTCCTTGAGTTTAGCTATCTGATTCTCCACCTCAACCTTCTCTACATTTAACAGCAGATTTGATCCCTCACAGGCTTCCCCGACCGGAGACTGGTCCTTCACATCCACCTGCTTCTGTAAGTAGATCTCAGAGTATTTCTGCTCATGTTGTTTTATCTCCTCAGTTTGATTCAGACCTTCTGAAGTCGTAGGATGCTGCACAGCCTCTTCTGTCTCTTGTTCTTCTGGTTTGTATTTGTCAGACGAAGTCCCGGATGTTTGATCTTTCTGGTCGTCTTTGTGAGTTTCTTTCTGAAGTTTACATGTATCACATGTGTACATGTGGGTCCGATTGATTGTAGACTGTGTCAGTTTCCATCTGCTCACACAGTTTTTCATTGATGCCAGTTTGTCCTTCACAGAAAAAGAATTATCATACCATTATATTACTCTTGGAAACTATAGAATCAGATTTGTGCCAATATCAGAAAATGTGAAGAGAAATAAGTCAAAATGAAGCAAAAAAATGTCAAAATTACAAAAAAGTTTTTAAAAAAAGTAGAACTTGTGATTTACAACGATTTAATCACACAATGGTCTTTTATATATTTTTAAATATATTCTTTTGTCTTCGCTCTGCTTCATGCTCACTGATCAGAACTTTCCAGCTCTCTCCTTTTTCTTTGCACTCCTTCAACAATTATCACAGGTTGGACGTTTTTCGAGAGATTTATTCCCATTAGCTGATGAATTCTTGAGTGTTCTGCATAGATAGTGACTTTCCAGTTTTGTTTTGGTGCCGCTGAGCAGCTGAATTAATGTGCTCTCACCTCTTATTCACTTGCTAGATTGGATTCTTACAAAATTGAACAAATTTACAATCAAAAACTGCTCCATGCATCTGTTCCTTCAGGACTGAACTACTGTAATTCCTTATTATTGGGCTGTCCCACAGATTCTCTGAAAAGCCTCCAGCTGATCCAAAACCCTGCAGCCAGAGTTCTGATGAGATCTAACAGCAGAGATCATGTTTCTCCAGTTTTAGCTTCTCTTCATTGGCTCCCTGTTAGATTCAGAATAGAATTTAAGATTCTTCTCCTCACATATAAAGCTCTTAATGACCGAGCTCCATCACATCTTAAAGATCTCACAGTTGGATATTTCCCCAACAGAGCACTTTGCTCTCAGGCTGCAGGTTTCCTTGTGGTTCCCAGAGTTTCTAAAAGTAGAATGGGAGACAGAGCCTTCAGTTATCAGGCCCCTAAAAGCAGAATGGGAGGCAGAGCCTTCAGTTATCAGGCCCCTAAAAGCAGAATGAGAGGCAGAGCCTTCAGTTATCAGGCCCCTAAAAGCAGAATGGGAGGCAGAGCCTTCAGTTATCAGGCCCCTAAAAGCAGAATGGGAGGCAGAGCCTTCAGTTATCAGGCCCCTAAAAGCAGAATGGGAGGCAGAGCCTTCAGTTATCAGGCCCCTAAAAGTAGAATGGGAGGCAGAGCCTTCAGTTATCAGGCCCCTAAAAGCAGAATGGGAGGCAGAGCCTTCAGTTATCAGGCCCCTAAAAGCAGAATGGGAGGCAGAGCCTTCAGTTATCAGGCCTCTAAAAGCAGAATGGGAGGCAGAGCCTTCAGTTATCAGGCCCCTAAAAGCAGAATGGGAGGCAGAGCCTTCAGTTATCAGGCCCCTAAAAGCAGAATGGGAGGCAGAGCCTTCAGTTATCAGGCCCCTAAAAGCAGAATGGGAGGCAGAGCCTTCAGTTATCAGGCCCCTAAAAGCAGAATGGGAGGCAGAGCCTTCAGTTATCAGGCCCCTAAAAGCAGAATGGGAGGCAGAGCCTTCAGTTATCAGGCCCCTAAAAGCAGAATGGGAGGCAGAGCCTGATTACTCCTCATGAATAACTGTCCACTGCTAAAAAGACAGAAAACAGACTTACCGCGTATTCTTTCACTTCTTCTTGGTTTATTCGCTGCTTTCTTTGGGTTTGGAGTATTTCCTCCCTGCTGCTCTTCATCTCTGCTGCACATCTTTCCATCTGAGCTTTCATCTCAGCCACAGTAATAACTGTAGTCGTCATGTCTTTCATTTTCTTCTCAACCTCCTGTCTTTGTTGTTGAATTTTCATCCTCAGTATGTCTAACTCATCCCTCTCTTTCATGGTCTTCTCCAGCCGCTGGTCGAGCTCCTGTCTCTTTTTCTTCATCTGATAATTCATCCATTTTACTTGCCTCTTTCCTTCTGTACAGTCCAGTCTGCACTGCTCTGCAGCATCAGATCTATCATCCCTGGACTCCAGGACCTGCTCTGACCTCTGCTCTGACCTCTGCTCTGACCCCTGCTCTGACCCCTGCTCTGACCTCTGCTCTGACCTCTGCTCTGACCCCTGCTCTGACCTCTGCTCTGACCCCTGCTCTGACCCCTGCTCTGACCTCTGCTCTGACCCCTGCTCTGACCTCTGCTCTGACCTCTGCTCTGACCCCTGCTCTGACCTCTGCTCTGACCCCTGCTCTGACCCCTGCTCTGACCCCTGCTCTGACCTCTGCTCTGACCCCTGCTCTGACCCCTGCTCTGACCTCTGCTCTGACCCCTGCTCTGACCTCTGCTCTGACCTCTGCTCTGACCTCTGCTCTGACCTCTGCTCTGACCCCTGCTCTGACCTCTGCTCTGACCTCTGCTCTGACCCCTGCTCTGACCTCTGCTCTGACCCCTGCTCTGACCTCTGCTCTGACCTCTGCTCTGACCTCTGCTCTGACCCCTGCTCTGACCTCTGCTCTGACCCCTGCTCTGACCTCTGCTCTGACCTCTGCTCTGACCTCTGCTCTGACCCCTGCTCTGACCTCTGCTCTGACCCCTGCTCTGACCTCTGCTCTGACCTCTGACCTTCACTCTTACTTTGTTTCTCACTTTCCTCCCTCCACCTGCTGCTTTCTTCCTTCTTTATCCTGCTACTTCTTATCATTTTCACCAGATCTCTTTTCTTTATCTCAACCTCAGCACTAATCACTTCCATCTCTCTTATCTCTGTCCTGATCCTCCGTAACTTGCTGTCCAGGTCATTCATTTTCCTCTCATTACTCTGGCTCATATTATTTAGAGAATCCATCTCTGTTTTAACCAGTTTCCTATCTCTTTGTATGTTTTCTTTCTCAGTCTCTATTTCCAGTTTGATTCTTTCTATCTTAGCTCTTTCAGACTGGACATGTATTGATTTGTCTTCAAGCTCATCCAAAAGCTTCCCCATGTTTTCCTGGATACTCTTGAGTTTAATCTTCACAGGATCCAGTTTTTCAGACGTCAGTCTGTCGGTGTCTTCCTGCAGCTGCTTTGTATTTGTCTTCAGAAAGTCAATCTGACTTCTCTCTCTTTGGGCATCTTCCCATAATTGTTCAGCGTCTTTAATTGCTTGACTCAGCACTTGTCTTTGTTTTTCCATGGTTTCCCTTTTGGTTTTCGTATCACTTTCTATTTGTTTGGCTTCTAATTCATTTCTGTTTTCCATCATCTTGCCACTCTGCTGTCTTTGTTCTGTTGGAGAAAAAATGGAAAAGTTCCTTTAGGAAACAAACCAGGAGTAACACCCAGCTGTATAAAACATTCAGCATCCATCCAAATACACAGTAAAGACCTGAAGGGCCTTTTAAGCAGCGGGACCATGTCACAACACACCATTTTATATCTTTCTCTAAAAGGCTAAAGACTGCAAACAAAATAATTCAGTCAATACAAAGTAATGCAACCGATACGCTGGAAGTATCATCTGACAGGTGCACACAGAGTTTAACTGAGTAAGATTCAGGCTGTTTCATATCCCACAGAAGCTCTAAGCCCTTTGTTACTTGGATCTGTCTCCGTCTCCCTCCAGACAAGCAGCTGATCTGTAGTTTAAAATGTGTAATGATCTGGTGCCTTCTCCACATATTCTGCACCTCTTCCTCACAGTCACTACATCTGCCAGCTAACATGTGAGCAAATTCCACTTCAAAAGTCCTATAAAGCCGTTTAGACTCAGAAACAGTTTTTTACTCGAATCCACGGAAACCACGGAAGTGCTTCCACACATACTGAATCTTTGTGGCTCATGTTATCTCTTTGTTTTTTCTTAAATGTTTTTTGAGATCATCAAATCCAATTTTCAAACACGGTACTCAAAATAAAATAAAAATCCAAATGCAAAATACTAAAATTTGCCAAAAGGATCAGCAAATCGAACTTTTTTAGGACTAACGACCTGAAACGGTAGTATAAATACATATATACATATATATCTGTGTACCTATACACACATATATCTATATATAGATATGGGAAAAAGTCATATCACGATATTTTCAGTCGAAATATCGATATATATCGCGATATTTTTCTATATAAGTCGATATCGATATATAATCAGTCGATATATATCGCGATATTTTTCTATATAGGTCGATATCGATATATAATCAGTCGATATATATCGCGATATTTTTTCTATATAAGTCGATATCGATATATCTGGGGTCCATAACTTTTAGCATCCACTTGAAGCCCTTATCTTCCTCTGTGCTTATTGGCAGCAGGTCTTTTGCAGTAAGCTTCTGCCTTTGTAATATCACGGTGTCTCTTAGATCTTTTGGCCTGTGGCCTGACGCTGTATAAAGCAGACTCTACGGTCTTCTGTTGCTGCTGCACAGGTGCTGTTATTGGGAGAAGATTAGCACTTGTTCCAGGCTGTTTGTAAGTTTGGATTCTCTTTGCTTCAGCTGATGAAAAAGATTAGTACAGTAGGGACCCTACCTCCACACCACCGAACCTTTTAGGCCCTTCTTATCAACAATCCTTTACACCTTGGGCTGTGCACTCATTTTCTTTTTCTATACGGCTGCAGCAGCTCAAACAAACACGACTAGCTGCTGGCATGGTTCTATTCCAGCCACCTGATTGGTTCAGCACGGCGCAACTCTCTTTGTCATTGGCTATTCGTACTGTCTGTCAAAAGGTGGACGAATGTAATCTATCCAAAAGTATATTGACCATGTTTCATATCTCTATCGAGGAAAAGTTACTCCTCGATAGCTATCGTTGTCGTCTTATTGCCTAATAAGACTTATATACTTATATAGTTTTCACAAGTCTGAAGTTTGGGTTCTTTTGTTTTTACATTAATGGACAGATCTGAAGTTCAGCATCTCTTGACAGATAATCTTCTCAGCCTTCCAGGACATAGAATTTGTTTAACATGTTTTTATGCAGAGCTTGCAGACACATGCAGAACTATGGTGCGCTGCACCTGTTCAACTTTCAAATAAAATTAGATTTAAAAACCTACGACGGAGTATTTGGGCCACGTTTAAAAAAAAAAAAGTGGAATTAATTACGAGATTAAAGTGGTTGTTAAATATGGTGAGAATAAAGTCGTAGTTGATAAATTGTTCTACTTAAAACAGAAAAGGTGTTAGCATGTAATGCTACAGGCTACACGTTAAACATTAATTAAACGGCTCACTGATAGAATATTTAAGACTTTATTCCCCTTATTTATTCTCATCATGTTTAATAACAACTTTAATATCGTAATTAATTATTATTTTTAATGTGGCCCTAATATAAACAGTAAACTGAGTTTAAGATGCCATTGTACCGTGTCAGCAGGTTTCAGCTTACCTGATTCATTTTGAAGCTTTGCCTGGTCTGAACCCATCTGGAAGAACTTCTCCTCAGCCCCACATGCATTTATTTCTCTTTCCAAAGCATGAAACAGTTCCCTCATTTGCTCCAGTGGGCTCAGTAACCTCCGGGTGGCGGCTCCAGCTGACCTCAGCCCAGTGATGTCTTGCATTCTGAGCTCCTCCGGAGAGCTTCCCACTACACATGAACTGGGTGGTTACTGCTCTGCTAAGATCAACAGTGGTCACTATTTATGGAAGCGAATCTTCACCATAATTCACATTAAAATGCATTTGCAGAAATGCTTTTTCATTTTAAGAATGTGGCTGAATTATTGGACTCATAAATAAAATTAGTAATCATTCAATAACTTTCAGTGAACTGAACGGATGCTGATGGTTGGTCGTCCCATTTGAGGCTCCACAGCATCCAGCTGTTCCAGGACTGAACAGGTTTACTGTGGAACCTCATTAAAGTGTAAATCTGTGACGGCAGAGTCTGCAGCCAGGCTCTCTGACTGGTTCTGCTCGGCCACAGGCATCAGACCCAGATATATTATCAGATTCTACCTGCTCAGCTAATTCTAACAGTGTTTGAACAGTTTGAGGGAGCGCCATGATCTGTGATGCTTCCTCTAAAGACCCGGCAATTCAATCAGTTTCCCGGCACATTTGTAATGTAATGCAGATGTGCACAGCGCCCCCTACTGAACAGGATGGGTCTAATAATATGTGCACAGCGCCCCCTACTGAACAGGATGGGTCTAATAATATGTGCACAGCGCCCCCTACTGAACAGGATGGGTCTAATAATATGTGCACAGCGCCCCCTACTGAACAGGATGGGTCTAATAATATGTGCACAGCGCCCCCTACAGATTAGGATGGGTCTAATAATATGTGCACAGCGCCCCCTACTGAACAGGATGGGTCTAATAATATGTGCACAGCGCCCCCTACAGAACAGGATGGGTCTAATAATATGTGCACAGCGCCCCCTACTGAACAGGATGGGTCTAATAATATGTGCACAGCGCCCCCTACTGAACAGGATGGGTCCAATAATATGTGCACAGCGCCCCCTACTGAACAGGATGGGTCTAATAATATGTGCACAGCGCCCCCTACTGAACAGGATGGGTCTAATAATATGTGCACGAGGCCCCTACTGAACAGGATGGGTCTAATAATATGTGCACAGCGCCCCCTACTGAACAGGATGGGTCTAATAATATGTGCACAGCGCCCCCTACTGAACAGGATGGGTCTAATAATATGTGCACAGCGCCCCCTACAGAACAGGATGGGTCTAATAATATGTACACAGCGCCCCCTACTGAACAGGATGGGTCTAATAATATGTGCACAGCGCCCCCTACAGAACAGGATGGGTCTAATAATATGTACACAGCGCCCCCTACTGAACAGGATGGGTCTAATAATATGTGCACGAGGCCCCTACTGAACAGGATGGGTCTAATAATATGTGCACAGCGCCCCCTACAGAACAGGATGGGTCTAATAATATGTGCACAGCGCCCCCTACTGAACAGGATGGGTCTAATAATATGTGCACAGCGCCCCCTACAGAACAGGATGGGTCTAATAATATGTGCACGAGGCCCCTACTGAACAGGATGGGTCTAATAATATGTGCACAGCGCCCCCTACTGAACAGGATGGGTCTAATAATATGTGCACAGCGCCCCCTACTGAACAGGATGGGTCTAATAATATGTGCACAGCGCCCCCTACAGAACAGGATGGGTCTAATAATATGTGCACAGCGCCCCCTACTGAACAGGATGGGTCTAATAATATGTGCACAGCGCCCCCTACTGAACAGGATGGGTCTAATAATATGTGCACAGCGCCCCCTACTGAACAGGATGGGTCTAATAATATGTGCACAGCGCCCCCTACAGAACAGGATGGGTCTAATAATATGTGCACAGCGCCCCCTACTGAACAGGATGGGTCTAATAATATGTGCACAGCGCCCCCTACTGAATAAGATGGGTAGCTCGGTCAGCTGGGAGCTGAGGAAGAGCGGCTGCTGACGTCACTCTGCTGCACCGCTCAGAATGATTTTTCCTTTTCAATCATGGGCAGGACTTTGAAAACGAAAAAGCAATAATGTGCCGTCTTTAAGAAGAAAATGCAAATAGAATAATTGATTACTAATTTTATTTATGAGTCCAATAATGCAGCCACAGTCTTAAAATGAAAAAGCATTTCTGCAAATGCATTTGAATTTTCAAATTTGACATTTCAAATTGAATTTTGGCATCTATTTTCTGGGGCATATTTTGAAAATTAAATCTCAAATGTCTATTTCTTTTTAATTTTAATTAAGTGAAAGATTGAGCTCTCTTGAAGAAAATTAAAATGCAAATAGGATGATTGATTACTTATTTTATTTATGAGTCCAATAATGCAGCCACATTCTGAAAAAGCATTTCTGCAAATGCATTTTAATTTGAATTATGGTCAAGATTCGCTTCCATAGCTATTTGACATTTGTTGTACTTCAGTGTCAAATGTATTAAATTTAATTTTTCAGTCCCACAGAATTTTAAATGTTAAATGAAACTGCAGTTAAATGTTTTTCTTCCTCATTAAGTATTGAAAATATTTGCAGAAATACATGTAAAGGCATTTATGAATAAGAGAAACAGTTTGTTGTTGTGAATAAAGCGTAAATATTAACTCACCGTGGTCTCTTGATTGGGCCATGTTTCCAGGTTACAAATTAATTATTAAACTTTCCCACGAGATCACAGACCTGAACAGAAATTCTTCAAAATTCAAATTGAAAAACATCAGAACCACAAAAGAGCTGAAGAACCTCACACCCAAAGTTGAATATACATTAATATAAAAGAGTCTATGTTTTTTAAATCCTGGAGCCCTGTATCATGTATAAATGGTATTAACTACGCTTTATTTTAGTCATAATTTGTGAATGAAATACCTGAGAAGTCACCTGAGAATGCTGCTCTGCTTCGTTGGTTCTTCTGTGACGATGAGGCTCGGTGTCGCATGTTGGGTTGGGTTAACCCTAACCTTGGGATATCTTCCCCTTGCAAATGTTTGTTGACCAACAGATTTGGTTGTCAGATAGTTGTGGCACCAGTGATTGGATGGTGGTGGGTTTTGGCTGCCTGGATGTCAAGCCCACGGAGTCTGGTCTCCGCTGATAAGGGTGGGGTTCATGTTTGTTTCTCCTGAATATATGAAGGCTCTCATACTCGCATTCAGGGTTTTCACATAATATGCTCGAGACTTAATGATGATTTCAAAGCAACTTTATGTAACTTAGAAGTAGATATTAGTAATTATTCATTTTTATACACATTTTCTCACCTTTTAGTATTTTATGTACATTTTTTATGGTTCTGCTGTTGCTATTTAGCCAAAACTTCCACCACTTCCTTTGCAGCTTAGTGAGGATCATGAACTTTAATTCCCCCGATGCTTTTAATACAGTTCAGCCTGTACTGTTACACAGGAAGCTGCAGAAAATACAATAAAATACAGGCGCCATCTCTCCTCATCAGACAAGGTTTTCTCCAGAAAGATGTCCAATTATCTCTGTAGCCCATTATTTTACTGTATTTACGCTTATCCTTAGCTAGCAGTTTTAAATAGGATTCTATGGCCCCTGTTCTGGCCTAATCCATCTCTAATGCCACGTTTCTGACTATAGAGCTGCCCATTACCAGGTTTTGTCCTCAGCGGGTGTGTCGCTGAGTGGGGAAAACGTGGACAGGTTGATGGTGAACCACAGGCTTTACTTTAGGCCTTTTCTTCCTGACAGTCACCCAGGAAGGGTGGGGTCCTGGCTGCTCGGGTTCTGCTAAAGGGCAGCTAACGGGGTTATCTACACCAGGTGGCTCTGCACTGGCTAAAGGGAACTGGCTCGCTGTTGGGGGGGTTTCTAATGCAGATAACCTCGCCTCCAAAACTACACAAAGACTACATTTGTTACATGTACCATTATCACCCAGGGAGGCAGAGTCCAGATTGAACTCTGGCTGATGAACAGGAAGGGAAAGGACAGCTACAGGGGGAAACTCGGAAGCGTCTGGAGCAGAACAACACCAGAGATTTTTTTGATTTTTTGATTCAGCTCTGTCCTCTGGACTCCACAGACAGAGGAAGTGGGTAAGAGGAGGATGTTTACTAAGCTGACGTCCATCATGGACAACACCTCCCACCCCCTACAGGACGCTGTGGGGTCCCTGAACAGCTCCCTGAACAGCTCCCTGAGCAGCTCCTTCAGCTGCAGACTGCTACACCCCCGGTGGAAGGAGAGGTTCCTCAGGTCCTTCAGCCCAGCTGCTGTCAGGCTCTACAACACCTGATAATGTTTTAGTTTCCTGTTCATGTCTCTACTCACTGATACTCACCTTTATTTATTCTGTATTTATATTTCTCATATTTCCAGTATTTTTTATATTTGTTTCCACTTATAACATTGTAATATTTTAATTTAATTTATGTCTTGCAGTATTATTTATGACATGTTCACTTACTTTTTCAGTATTACTGATATTATGGTGACTTTACATCACAATGCTTTTTATATCAGTCACTTTTTTATCGTCAGCACTTGTTTTTGCACATTGATTTGTTTTCTGGTTTATTGTGCAGGTTATAGATAGTTATTTCAGTTTTTTCTGTTTCTGCCCTTTTTGCTTTAATTCTGTACTGTTTACTACACTTTATTTTCTTTTCTGCTGCTGTAACAAGTAAATTTCCCCGTGTGGGATGAATAACGTATAAATCTAATCTAATCAGGGGAGTAACTCTGTACCAGGTCCCCATAAGGCTGTATAACCCTTCACTGGGTGGCCAGGGAGCATCGTGATTAAACTCCCATACATATCAGAAGTGTTTGCACATTTTTACATTTATTTTATACTTATATCCTACTTTATGTTGTTACTAACTGAGTTTTTCTTTGTTGATACTAACCTGCCTTTGGAGAAGCAGGTGAAAGCAGGAGCTGGAGAGAGAGAACTGGTAGCTATGCTAAGCTAGAGAACACTGCTAAAAACATTAAATAAACACCAAAAACCTGTAGGAGTGACTGTTAGTAGGAACTGAGGATAAAGAAATTCCACAGAACTCAATCAAGGTAACAGGAAGTGAAGCAATACGTCTTAAAGCAAAGCATCAGTTTATTCAGAGCTGGAGGAATCACAGGAGAAGGGTTGGGTTTGGTTGACCTGGGACAGCAGACCGGACTAGAAATGCAACACTAAGGCTCTGCAGGACATGATAAGCTGTACGTCTAAAGGGAGAAACCGTTATTCCTTCAATGTCTGCACAAACATGATGTATCAGAGTGTGGGAAACAGAACAAGCTTTTCTGCAACCATCCGTTAGGACAGACTTTAAATAGGACAATTCAACAGCAAAGTGATTTAAAGTGCTTTACATAGAACATAAAAATACAATAAAATACATTTACAAACAGAGAGAGAGAAGTACAGTGAAAGGTTAAGTTCTCCAGCATCTCTGGACCTGGTTCTCAGTGATGGTGAGTCAGAGATGGACAGAGGGATCGGGGCTTCGTCAGCAGTAATGAGGGCGCTGCTCCGGTCCGTTTGGTGAAGCTGAGCCGGAAGGAGAAGCTTTCAGGTTCCTGCTCCATCTTTGTTCCAACCCTCACCTGAGCTCACAGATCTGGGTTCTGACCCAAAGAAGGAGGTCGTGGATACAAGCGGCTGAAATGAGTTCCTTCAGAGGGGGGCGGGGCTCAGCCTTAGAGACAGGGGGAGGAGCTCCACCATCCGGGGGGAGGAGCTCCATCATCCGGGGGAGGAGCTCCATCATCCAGGGGGGGGGGCTCCACCATTCAGAGGGAGGAGCTCCATCATCTAGGGGAGGAGCTCCATCATCCCAGGGAGGAGCTCCATCATATAGAGGGAGGAGCTCCACCATCCGGGGGGAGGAGCTCCATCATCCGGGGGAGGAGCTTCACCATCCGGGGGAGGAGCTCCACCATCCCAGGGAGGAGCTCCATCATATAGAGGGAGGAGCTCCACCATCCGGGGGGAGGAGCTCCATCATCCGGGGGAGGAGCTTCACCATCCGGGGGAGGAGCTCCATCATCCGGGGGGAGGAGCTCCACCATCCAGGGGAGGAGCTCCACCATCCGGGGGAGGAGCTCCACCATCCAGGGGAGGAGCTCCACCATCCGGGGGAGGAGCTCCACCATCCAGGGGAGGAGCTCCACCATCCGGGGGAGGAGCTCCACCATCCGGGGGAGGAGCTCCACCATCCAGGGGAGGAGCTCCACCATCCGGGGGGAGGAGCTTCACCATCCGGGGGAGGAGCTCCACCATCCGGGGGGAGGAGCTCCACCATCCGGGGGGAGGAGCTCCACCATCCGGGGGAGGAGCTCCATCATCTAGAGGGAGGAGCTCCATCATCTAGGGGAGGAGCTCCACCATCCAGGGGAGGAGCTCCATCATCTAGGGGAGGAGCCCCACCATCCAGGGGGAGGGGCTCCACCATCCGGGGGGGGAGCTCCATCATATAGGGGGAGGAGCTCCACCATCCAGGGGGAGGAGCTTCACCATCCGAAGGGAGGAGCTCCAACAACCAGGGGGAGGAGCTCCTCCCCCCACATGTATTTAACACACATTAAATTAATTATGTACTATTAGTGCAATCAATCTTTCTGTCAGTGTTTAAAACCAAATGACATCAAGTAATAATCTGACTAGCCAATGACAGCTTCTCCAGACGAGGCATTCATAAAATGAACAGTAGTGTAACAAAAGAGTACAAATAATTTAAGTTCTTTGGAAGAGTTTGAATACAAGAAAATAGCCCTAAAACAGTTGCTCAGATTATCTCTTACAGCCTCACATCCTCACATCATGCACTGAGCGCACACACAGCAGATGGCACATTAACACCAGGCAGCCTGAGAGGTTCAGTTCAAAACTGCTGCCAGCTCGGAGTCTTTGTCTTGATGCTGCCATGGTTGAACCTCTTCTTCACCACTAAGACAGAGAAGGAAATAATCACTAAAAATCACCAGAACAAATCCACCTTGAAAAAAAACACAATAGAAAAATGATTTAAGTTGATTCCAACTGAGATTATATGTTTTTAAGCTTTAACTCCATTTATATGCAGATGTTATTAAAGTCAAAAGTGGAAAAAGCTAAATTAGGTGTGTCAATTAGCTTCCTACATAAACTTTGGGTCATCCTTAACATTTCTCTAATTTACAGAAAGTCTCCATCTCCTATCAGTTTTAAGATATAGCCTTTGGAAATCTACAGGCCTACAGGGTTAAGCCCCTTTTCCTGCTCCTGGTTCCAGGCGTCTTATCATCGTCTAACTTCAGTTCCAGTCTGTTGTTCCCATGATGGACCCATTGTTCTTAAACCTGCTTATTATTATGGTAACTGCATAGTTTTATCTTTTTAATGCGCTTGTTTCCATGCTGTGAGCTAAGGTGCCAGCCTGCAGCACAGTTAGAGTTTCACACACTTATAGTGTAATAATATTGGATCATTTCCCACAATAGAAGCATTTTTAAGGATGACTTTTGTCTAAAATGTGACTATTTTCTAATAAAGGGACTGTGGGAACATGTAAGGATCTTTTATTTCATATTTCTGATTAATTAAAAAACCTGATGCTGGTGTGAAAACTGACAGAAGCGTGATGTCAGACTAGCTTTTATAGATTTACATATGGTACAATGTTTTGTTGGTATTCTTAGACAGCTGTGTTGTGTAGATCTACCTGAGGACCCTTTAAACCGTGCCATTTGTCTTTTCCAGTGTCTCTTTCTCCTCTGCTGTTCCCCTTTCTCTCTCGCCACTTTCCCAGCTTCCTCTGTGGGGAATACAGAATATATTTACTTGTATCTGGTAGAAACTCTCATCCAAAACCCCTTCCTTGTGAGAACAAGGAAACGCTTTGAAACGGGTCGAAGAAGTCTGACTTGTTGTGTTTTAAGAAACTTTTCTGGATAAGTGATCCGCTCGGTTGGGTTCTGAGTTCCAGGTAAGGTGAGCAGGTATCCAGGAAGTCCAGGCGGAGTCTGAACTGCTCGTCTGCGCTGGTTAGAGCCGACTCTTAAGGACCTGCAGGAGCTCAGCAGCGCTTCTCAGTGTTACCAAACCTTCCTGGAACTCATCGTTCATTACGATAAGGGACGAGGTGACCTTCCATGTGGGAGACCTGAGTTCAAATCCCCTGCATGACTCCAGTAGGGGTCCCTAGGCAAGACCCCCTTACCCTACATGCCTGCCTGTAAGTCGCTTTGGATAAAAGCGTCTGCTGAATGCATAAAGATAAACATCATCAGTGCCTCTGCTGAGATCCTTCACTAAGTCCAGATTACAACCTGCGTTCTCCTCTGCTTCCTCGCTTTATACCCGCCTGCTCGCCCCGCCGCCATCTTGGCGAGAGTCATCTTTACCCCCAACCTGTGTTGGAAACCTTCCTGGAGACATTAAGCTCTTACTGTGGAAACTATCATCATTCGATTCCTCCATGGAGCCATTTAACCGTTCCTCCTCCCTTCCTGGAGATGGAGCCGAACTGGACTCTCTGTGGATCTAATGAATCAGATCCTTTCTCCCATCCCTCTGTCAGTCTGTCAGATTCCTCATGGTCGCCCTGCTCTGATAACAGACTGAAATAAGAACAGTCTGGACAGATGCGTAGGGACTGCAGCATCAGACGAGCAGAAGCCTGTATGACTGAGTTTAAGGAGCTGGCTGGAGACCCACAGCTCACACTGGAGGCAGCATTAGCCACTTGAACGTAACTCAGGCAGCGACAGGAAGCCAGTGAGCCCCAAAGAGAGGAAGAGTCACACAACCTGTTTCAAACACCATCTGTAGGGGTTTCACTGTTTATGCTGAACCATTGTTCCTTCCAGGTTTCTCACTGTTTCCATGAATTACGCACAAATTCATTTGAAATAAGTGCTTGAATATCCCTTTGTTTGGTCGTAGAAAAGTTATCCTAAAGTTAGAATTCAGTGTCTGTAGATGTAAAACAAAGAAGCAGGAATAACACAACTTCACATTCTCAGCAGCACACAGGCAGATGATGTTTATTCCATTATGGAATATTTCATCTACTTTATAAAGTCAATAAAATGTTTTTGGACATTACCATATAGGACAGGGTTAGGGTTAGGTTAGGGTTAGGGTAGGGTGGGGTATACTATTTTCCTCTTAGGACAGCTATGCCCATGAGTTTCCTGTATTTTCAGACTCTTAGTAAAAGAAAAAAAACTTTAATTCTTAATTTAGGCTCTTTATGTGCACTAAGTGTTTGTTTCTCTACCTGGACTTCTTCCGGTGGAGCCAGATGACGACTCCCACAGCAACAGCTACGATGATGATGATCCCAAATACCAAAGCCAGAATGAGCACCTTGGAGACCTCTGGATCCTCTGTGAACAGACAGCAGAAATAATACACACTGCGGCAAACGTTGTGTAGAGAAATAGTTCATGAATCATAATAAACAACAAAAACAGTCATAATAATAATAATAATAACAATAATATTATTACTACTACTACTACTACTACTACTACTACTACTACTACTACTACTACTACTACTACTACTACTACTACTACTACTAATAATAATAATAATAATAATAATAATAATAATAATAATAATAATAGCAGCAGGGTTGCACAGAGGTGTGGAGGTTAGCACCGTGGCCTCGCAGCAGAGGGTTGCCGGTTCGAGTCCCGGCCTTTCTGTGGGAGCTTTGCTTATCCTCCCCATGTATGCACAGCTTCTCTCCGGTACTCTGGCTTCCTCCCACCACCCAGAAACATCGTTCAGCTGTCTCTGTGCCCTGAGATGCTGCTGGAGCATCCTCTGCCTTTCACCCAACAGCAGCTCGGACAGGCTCCAACCTCAAAGCTATTA
The DNA here is from genome assembly GCF_036924035.1 of Leuresthes tenuis. Lineage (NCBI taxonomy): Eukaryota > Metazoa > Chordata > Actinopteri > Atheriniformes > Atherinopsidae > Leuresthes > Leuresthes tenuis. The sequence goes on along the minus strand of NW_027325375.1, from coordinate 294,568 downwards.
TCATGTGACAGATACACTGTGCTGCCAAAAGTATTCACTCACTCAGCCAGATAGTTAAACTCAGGTCACTTCCACGGACACAGGTGCATAAATTCCAGCACCTCTGCATTCAGACTGCTTCTCCAAACATCTGGAAGAATGGGTCGCTCTCAGGAGCTCATTGAATACCCTGATAGGAGGCCACCTGTGCAACAAGTCCAGTCGGGACATTTCCTCGCTGCTAACTGTCCCACAGTCAGCTGTCAGTGGTGTTATAACAGAGTGGAAGTATTGGGAACGACAGCAGCTCAGCCAGGAAGTGGTCGGCCTCGTAAAATGACAGAGCGGGTCAGTGGCTCATAGTGTGCAGAGTTTCTGCAGAGTCGATCGCTACAGACCTCCAACCTTCATGTGGCTTCAGATCAGCTCAAGAACAGAGTGTCGAGAGCTTCATGGAAAGGGTTTCCATGGTAACTGCATCTGAGGCATACATCGCCAAGTGCAACGCAAAGCATCGGATGCAGCGGTGTAAAGCACGCCGCCGCTGGAGACGCGTTCTCTGGAGGGACCGATCACGTATGGCTCCCCTCTTCACAGCTCCAAGCCCGGCCAGAGCAGATTGAACGGCCAGCAAACCCCCGGCGGCCCACTTCATTTGGTTCACTGTGAGCCCGCCAGCCCGGCTCCTGCTCTCCCACGGCACAGTTCGCTCCCACAGGATCACCTGCTCGGTGGCGTCTGAGTGAATAAGTAAGTCTGGACGAGGTCTTGTCTGTGTGATGTGTTCAGGGACCTTTAACTATTATATACAATATATATATAACTATTATTATTATACGATATGGTTTAATTCCACTGTGAATTAACCAAGGAGCCAGCCTCGTATCTCAGAACGCTGACATTACTGTACGTTCTGAGGATTTAGCTCTGTCAATAAGATGTTTAGTTGCCTTCTGATGTATTATCCAAAGGGAAAACTTCTGTCAATCTAACTAAACTTACCAGAAATATCGATCAGCCTGACGTCTTCTCCCAATCTGTTGCTGACACGGCAGCTGACAGCGAGGTTTGGCTCAGGCATAACAGTGATTTTATGTATGACCCTGCCATTGATGTATGAGATGTCCTCCTGAGAGGGATGAAAACAGACAAGCAGCATTCAGCTTCACATTCATTACTGCCAATATACAGCGTTATCTCCAAGGCTTGTATGGTGGGATGGTAGAAAAACAGCATGCTGACATAGGACCGAACAGCTGAATTTGACAACAGCAAGAAAGTTCTGGATGTTTGATCAAATATCTTCTCTCTACCCATTAAACCTGATTAAATGCAGAATTCAACCTGATTAAAGGCAGAATTCAACCTGATTAAAGGCAGAATTCAACCTGATTAAATGCAGAATTCAACCTGATTAAATGCAGAATTCAACCTGATTAAATGCAGAAATCAACCTGATTAAATGCAGAATTCAACCTGACTAAATGCAGAATTCAACCTGATTAAATGCAGAATTCAACCTGGTTAAATGCAGAATTCAACCTGATTAAATGAAAATTCAACCTGATTAAATTCAGAATTCAGCCTGTTTAAATGCAGAATTCAACCTGATTAAATGCAGAATTCAACCTGATTAAATGCAGAATTCAACCTGATTAAATGCAGAATTCAACCTGATTAAATGCAGAATTCAACCTGATCAAATGCAGAATTCAACCTGATTAAAAGGCAGAATTCAACCTGATTAAATGCAGAATTCAACCTGATTAAATGTAGAATTCAGCCTGATTAAATGCAGAATTCAACCTGATTAAACGCAGAATTCAACCTGCTTAAATGCAGAATTCAACCTGATTAAATCCAGAATTCAACCTGATTAAAAGCAGAATTCAACCTGATTAAATGCAGAATTCAACCTGATTAAATGCAGAATTCAACCTGATTAAATGCAGAATTCAACCTGATTAAAAGCAGAATTCAACCTGATTAAATGCAGAATTCAACCTGATTAAATGCAGAATTCAACCTGATTAAAGGCAGAATTCAACCTGATTAAATGCAGAATTCAACCTGATTAAATGCAGAATTCAACCTGATTAAATGCAGAATTCAACCTGATTAAATGTAGAATTCAACCTGATTAAATGCAGAATTCAACCTGATTAAATGCAGAATTCAACCTGATTAAATGCAGAATTCAACCTGATTAAATGCAGAATTCAACCTGATTAAAAGCAGAATTCAACCTGCTTAAATGCAGAATTCAACCTGATTAAATGCAGAATTCAACCTGATTAAATGCAGAATTCAACCTGATTAAATGCAGAATTCAACCTGATTAAATGCAGAAATCAACCTGATTAAATGCAGAATTCAACCTGATTAAATGCAGAATTCAACCTGATTAAACGCAGAATTCAACCTGATTAAATGCAGAATTTAACCTGATTAAATGCAGAATTCAACCTGATTAAATGCAGAATTCAACCTGATTAAATGCAGAATTCAACCTGATTAAATGCAGAATTCAACCTGATTAAATGCAGAATTCAACCTGATTAAATGCATTATTCAACCTGATTAAACGCAGAATTCAACCTGATTAAATGCAGAATTCAACCTGATTAAATGCATTATTCAACCTGATTAAACGCAGAATTCAACCTGATTAAATGCAGAATTTAACCTGATTAAATGCAGAATTCAACCTGATTAAATGCAGAATTCAACCTGATTAAAAGCAGAATTCAACCTGATTAAATGCAGAATTCAACCTGATTAAATGCAGAATTCAACCCGATTAAATGCATTATTCAACCCGATTAAACGCAGAATTCAACCTGATTAAATGCAGAATTCAACCTGATTAAAAGGCAGAATTCAACCTGATTAAACGCAGAATTCAACCTGATTAAATGCAGAATTCAACCTGATTAAATGCAGAATTCAACCTGATTAAATGCATTATTCAACCTGATTAAACGCAGAATTCAACCTGATTAAATGCAGAATTTAACCTGATTAAATGCAGAATTCAACCTGATTAAATGCAGAATTCAACCTGATTAAATGCAGAATTCAACCTGATTAAATGCAGAAACCTTGCCGTTGGAACATTATCTGCTCCTGACAGGACCTAAAACGGTTTGGTTAAGCACATGTTCCTTTGCATTTTGCTGCTAATGGTCCAACTCGACGCTCCTTCAGACACCAACTCACAGGTGCGTTTTTGATGCTCCACTGGAACTCTGGTTCTGGGACTCCCTCGGCTTCACAGTTCAGGACCTTGTGTTTGGCATCCTGTGCCCTGTGCTGGGTCAGGTTGGTGATCACAGGCTTTCCTGAAGTAAGAAAAATAGGATCTTAATGATAAAGCCTGTGTCAGACGTGTACGATATGAATAAATAAAGTAGAAATGGACACCAGTACTGACCTTAAAAGCTGTAAAATTGAGCTTTTTCTATTTGTAAAGAACAATATTGCGAAAGACAACAGTGAACAATGACGACTGACCTTCTACAACCAGTTCAAAGCTCTGATGGCGCCCAAGTCCAGCCATCGATACGTCACATCTGTAGACACCTGCGTCAGCGTAGGTCAGCTGGGTCAACTGGGTCAACTCTGGCTCCGTTACCCTCTTTCCATTCTAAAAAAGAAGAAGAATCAGAGTAAGACAGTGTTTTCTGAAGTAAACACAACCTGTAACTCCGGTCATAAGGCAGCATCAGCACATAAATCCTGTGATCTCACAGATAGATTCTCCACAGGGGGGACAATGCTGCCCCTCCCTCAGTGAATCACAGGCAGCAGCAATCTGAGCAAACATCTGCATTAATGGAGTGGCCCAAACAGCCACGTGTCCATCACCAACTTTCAGAAACCTCCATTTATCAGCCGAGCCAATAAAAAGCTTTCTTATTGAAGACCTCAGCAAAAGCAAAGTGGCATTATCCATCCAGGCAGTAACCTCCCCAGCCCCCACGGACATGTGTATTCTTTAATTACAGTTAAGTTGGCCGGTAAAGATCTTTCTATAGAAACCAGGGAGGCTGACACTGAAATACAGTGATACTCTTTTTAGTGACGGTGGCAAACTGTAGAAGGACCGAGTTGCAGGAGTGCGTTTTTATGGAGCAGCTGGCGAAAAGAAGCAGCTCAGAGCAGACAAACCTGACATGTGATGTATGTGCATGGGTATAAAAACTGATGCTATACTCAAACACAGACAAGCCGCACTCCTGAGTCCTTTAAGGAAAGGTTGGCTTTACTTTCAGATCGTACACATTTTAACCCTTTGGACTGATTGATTTTATGTCCCACGGCACAGATGGAGGCTCACATTTGGTGTCCTAAACTGTTCACATTATATAAGAACAAAGAGCAGTGACCAGCAGCCGACTGCGACTCCTGCTGGAAGGAATAAAAAGGCACAAGACTTTGCTTCTTCCTGCAAATCTTTGATCTCAGGCCGGTATAATTACCTTCCTCCATGACACGACAGCATCACCCGAAGCGTTCTTCTCCAGCTTCACAGCCAAGGACTCACCAACTCTCTTCACAATCCTCCCAGTCGGAGTCAGAGTCAAGCTGATATCTGAGAAAACCCCCAAAGGATGAATGAAAGAAGCGCAGATAGCACACAGATGCCTCTTCTTCTTTTAACTTATCTGGAACACTTTGCATCTTATTATCATATCACTGAATTATAATAAGTCGAACACTGACTAAACAACACATAATAACACAGCTTTAGTTATTGTGATGCATTTTTCTCTCTCCAGGTGTAAGGTTTGTAAAGTATGAGAACTCACAGTGAACACTGATGTTTTGGGAGGCCTCAATGTCCTCATCGTCAGCCAGGGAACATTTGTATTCCCCCGTAGCCTCTCGGCTGATAGAGGTCAAATTGTAGGCGTCCGAATTGACCAGAACTTTCTCGTTCTAGTAAAGAGAGAAAAGATGCTAATTATAGGAAAAACATTCTCACCAAAAGTCACATTGATAAGAAATTTAATACGTTCCAGACGTGCTACTCATGGCTCAGCGCTGCTCTCTAACTCACCTTGATGTGGAAGAAGAAGGAGCTGGGTGGAGGGTTGCCATCAGCAAGACAATTCAGTGTCACGTTGTCTCCCTCTGCGATGGGTCCCTGGGGCAGAATATTCAGGCTGACCGTCTTTGAAGGATCTGAGAGGTTCAATTATGGTCAAAAGTTCCTGCATTAGCATATATAAATATACATATTTGGATAACAGACACAGAAAAAACCTAAAACACCATCAAATTGGATTGATTCACACAAAGATACATGTAGGAATGATACAGTGTCCCAGCCCCTCCTCAAAGACAACATATCAGTCTTTCACCAGTCCAGCAGGTAGACGCCGCGTTCACTGACCCACCGACCGTCAGCACAAAGGAGTCGGTCCAAGTTGTACATTCAGCCTAAACTTTGAACCTAAGAAAGGTCTCAACCCACGAAACTGTGCCGTCCTCAGCTGGAAACAGCAAACATATGTCTGGGTTTTCATCACAGGCCAGAGTGCTTGATCAGAAAAGCGTTGCCATGACATTACTCAAGTTTCCAAGCAAGTCAAGTGACCCGGAGCAGAAGGCTGTAAGGTGAGAGAGAATCATAACCAACACATCCCCCCGTTCTATAAAGTCATTTAAAAGGCTAAAACGCAATCCTTCCAGTCCTATACCCACAACTGTAGGGCCACAGGGGGGCTGTGCTGGACTGGAGGGGGCGGCGGTCCACCCCAGGCTGCATTACAGGGACACACAGAGACTAACTAACCCTAACCCTAACTAACCCTAACCCTAACTAACCCTAACCCTAACTAACCCTAACCCTAGCCCAAAGAGACAAACTAACCCTAACCCTAACCCTCAGGCAGCATTACAGGGACACACAGAGACAAACTAACCCTAACTAACCCTAACCCTAGCCCACAGAGACAAACTAACCCTAACCCTAACTAACCCTAACCCACAGAGACAAACAAACCCTAACTAACCCTAACCCTAACCCTCAGGCAGCATTACAGGGACACACAGAGACAAACTAACTCTAACCCTAACCCACAGAGACAAACTAACCCTAACCCACAGAGACAAACTAACCCTAACCCTGACTAACCCTAACCCTAACCCTCAGGCAGCATTACAGGGACACACAGAGACAAACTAACCCTAACCCTAACCCACAGAGACTAACTAACCCTACCCTAACTAACCCTAACCCTAACTAACCCTAACCCTAACCCACAGAGACAAACTAAACTAACCCAACCCTAACTAACCCTAACCCTAACTAACCCACAGAGACAAACTAACCCTAACCCACAGAGACAAACTAACCCTAACCCTAACCCTCAGGCAGCATTACAGGGACACACAGAGACAAACTAACCCTAACTAACCCTAACCCTAGCCCACAGAGACAAACTAACCCTAACCCTAACTAACCCTAACCCACAGAGACAAACTAACCCTAACTAACCCTAACCCTAACCCTCAGGCAGCATTACAGGGACACACAGAGACAAACTAACCCTAACCCTAACCCACAGAGACAAACTAACCCTAACCCTAACCCACAGAGACAAACTAACCCTAACCCTAACTAACCCTAACCCTAACCCTCAGGCAGCATTACAGGGACACACAGAGACAAACTAACCCTAACTAACCCTAACCCTAGCCCACAGAGACAAACTAACCCTAACTAACCCTAACCCACAGAGACAAACTAACCCTAACTAACCCTAACCCTAACCCTCAGGCAGCATTACAGGGACACACAGAGACAAACTAACCCTAACTAACCCTAACCCTAACCCACAGAGACTAACTAACCCGAACCCTAACTAACCCTAACTAACCCTAACCCTAACTAACCCTAACCCTAACCCACAGAGACAAACTAACCCTAACCCAGACGCTCACACTCACTACTGGGGACAGTTTTAGAGACACCAATGAACCTAACATGCATGTTTTTAGACGGAGAAGCTGGAGAGAACCCACGCACTGATAGGGAGAACATGCAAACTCCACACAGCTGGGAATCGAACCTGTGAGGCGGTGCTGACCACCACACCCTCGTGCACCAGCCCTGCAACACAATCCCCAACATAAGTCATTGCCATTCATTCACATGAACTGCATGTCGAGTTCATGAATACATGAGCGTGCTTATTAGGGGCGGCCCTCAGGTCATTATTAGGACTATTAGGCTTATTAGGACGGATTAACAGATACCCCCCCCCCCAGGAAATTATTCAGAGCAATAACCTGCACACTGGAGCTATTCTATATCCACTCACAGTGAACTGGAAAGGGTCCCAGGGGAGACTCCTGGTGGGACGTCTCGTAGGTGGAAACACAGGTGAAGACTGCAGCAGCGTCCTCCTTCGACGCTGAGTACTGGAGGACGGATGAGGCGGTGGAGAGTCCTGTGGCTGGATCCAGCTTTAAACTGTGGGTAATCACAACAGCTGGACCAACAAGTGGAGACAACACGACACACACAAGCACAACGGTTATCGGAATAGCATTCAGCAGCAGGCCAAACACCATCTTTCTTTGTTTTACTCACTGAATAATCTGTTACATTACACTGTAGGAGAGCTTTTACTTGGGAAAATGTCCCTTCTGCTGGCACAGAGTTATCATATCAGGCTGTTAGACCCCACAAGTAAGTGGACAGCTGAGGAATACTGACCCAATCTAACAGATAAATCTGCGAAATAAGACTGGAACAGTTTCAGGGCTGCGTCTTTTTGATGTTGACACAGAAGTATCAAGATGTGATGCAAGAATGTTGTGATCTACTGCATCGAAGACTGAATCTGGTCCAACAACACCAGGACAAAAGAGGAACCAGAATCTACAGTTAACCTAAACTGTTTCTGTGCCATGGCGTGACTTCAAACCAGAGTAGAACTTCTCCGAAATACTATTCAAGTCAAGGTATGTATGCATTTATAAAAAAGAGATCTCAGAAATAGGAGGGGTTGCACCACAGCATGTAAAGCAGGTAGAAAATGATTAAATCCACAAAACATGGCCCCAGGGTATTAAAAACAACCCTAAAAAGATGAGATAGGATTCTGTCTCATGTGCTGAACTAAAATCTATTTAAATTCTCCCAAAAATATGGGCTTATAGGAGAAAGTATTGGATCATGGGCAGAATTAGAGAGAAAAGACCTGATTGTTGAGTTCTTACCTTAATAAAATAAAAATAAAATAAAAAATCAAGACATTTTCCACAAAGTGCAGATGATGTGATTCAGTGATTTATAAAAGTGTTAAGATAGTTGGTGTTATTTGTTGCTACCAAAGCTGTTCCAATAGAGTTGCTGCTTCAGTAATCATTGTTTCCATACTTCTACTGTCTAACTTAAAGGAGCATTGTGTAATAATTGTCTGCTGTTCTGTAATTTCCAAGTGTTTATGAACAGTATTCGCTAGATTCTGTACTTTCCGATTGTGCCTTGAACGCAACACTCCAGCTTCGGAGAAACTAAGGCGGAGTTGGAGCCGATCCCAGCAGTCTGAATACTTCTAAATAGACCCAAATAACTTATTTTGCATTACGTTTTGGGTGGAAAATATAAAACGATAAAGTTTAATTTTGGTCAATATGAATTAAAGATATATTTCCATCTTTAATCGTTTTTGAGTAAATAGACTAAATTTAATTTCACAGGGCAAAAACCACCAAGATAATCTCTGTATGACAGCAGCTTGGGAGGTGACGAACACTCTCAGATTGTATAAAAGACAGTTTGCTTTACCTTTTCCATCAGCAACCAGGGGCTGTCCACTCTTTTTCCAGGTAATGGTGGCTGCAGGGTTTGAATCTGCAGCAACACATGTTCCTACCTGTTCAAAGAAAGCAATTAGAACATCAAAACAAAGCCAGAAGCAAGAGAAGAGTTGTTTACCGATGAATACTTCCATATAAATTAATAATCTTTTTAATAATTAAGCGGGTAGAGTTGGCTTAAGCTTAGTCCTGGACCTTAACTGGACTGTTTTTAGCCCATTTTTTAAAAGGCTGAACATCTCCAAGGACTGTGGTAACGACACAGGGTATTAGCATTAGCATGAGTGCCACACGGCTAAGCACTGAAAGTACATCGTATTGATTTGTCAGATCGTTTTCTAGCACTTTGGAAAGTTTTAACTTCCAAAAGCTTCACCAGTCATCCAATCTAACTTAAAAGATGACAACAGATGAAGTGGTAAAAGTGTGATTCTTTACTTTGTCTTTGACTGCCTCTGTAGCTTCAAGCTGCTGGGAAAATATCCAACATATTCATGAAAAAACAGATTTTCATGGGTCTTGATTGGGTCATGACCCAATGATCCAAAGTCCCATTGGTGCATTATTATGGGATAGCTTCACTTTTCTACTTTATAGACCTTTCCAACATAAAGGCTCTTACTGTTGTTAGTTTGTCCATCTCCAAGGCTTCAGACCTGTCCATAACCTTTACTGCAGATGGTTTCTCTGCAAATACATAAGAGAAAGATTAATGATACTCACAGGTTTACAGCAGCATCAGACTGACACTGTTGCTTAGATGTGAGAGCTTTTCATTACACTTATTTTAAGGGAAAGGGTTCAAAGAAAGGTTAATAATCCGTGTATCATTCGTTCAATCCATTTTCAAAATAACATTTTAAAAAAGCAAAAAACATTTTTGTCCGATTTTAATTTCCTAAAACAAAATGAAAAATCAAATAAATAACCATTCTTTGATTTTTATTTTGTGCTCAGATGAAACCAGACCATGCCTGGTTCATACTGAGGATTATGGGTTAGGTCAATCTGTAGAGCTGTTTGTTATATGAACACTTTATCAAAGAGAGCAGGCAGCTTTCTTTTTAAATCCTTTTCTCCTTTTTATGGTCAGAGAACAAGGAGAGATCCCCTTATTTCATATAATTTTAGTTCTCTTTTGTTACAGGTAAGATGGGGCGGCTGTAGCTCAGAAAGAGGAGCAGCAATCAGAAGGTTGCTGGTTCGATTCCGGCTCCCCGGGTGACATGTCGAAGCGTCCTTGGGCAAGACACTGAACCCCACGTTGCCTCCCGATGTATCCATCGGGGTATGAATGTTAGAAAGCACGTGGTTATAGACTTAAGATGTGTTGTGTGAGTGGGTGAATGTGGCATGTGAAAGTTACCAATGATCTCCTGATAGCGGACTTGTTTCTGTCCTGTTGGATCTCAGAGCTGCATTTGGGTTAGAGTTAGATGTTATTGGGATTAAGGGAACTGCATTAGGCTGGTTTAAGTCATATTTATCTGATAGATTCCAGTTTGTTCTTGTAAATGAAGAATCTTCCTCACACACCAGAGTAAGTCATGGAGTTCCTCAGGGTTCTGTGCTCGGACCGATTCTTTTTACTTTATGCATGCTTCCATTAGGTAACTTTATTAGAAAGGATGGAATAAATTTCTTCTGGAAGGCATCTTTGTTTGTATGGAAGCAGCCCACGAGCGTTCCCGGCAGACTGTCCATGACACTTTGCCCTGGGACCCCTCTACCTGCTGCCGTCTTGCTCCACACCGAACAACCAAATTCCCTGGACTGAGGTTGCGGTCCGAAGTCGAAAGAAAACCTCTGCCCAGGCAGATGTTCAGCGCACTTTCCTCTTCTTTCTCTCCTTCAGATCAACACAATCTCCGAACTGGTGCTATCCCCAAAGGAGCTGGCAACCCTCCCAGCACGAACCCGGCTGGTACTGCCACGACCTGTTGGTCATTCACACTCCACCCAGATCACTGAGGTCCACAGACCAGATGCTTTTAACTGTTCCTAGGACTCGGCTAAAAATGAGCAGAGACCGGGCCTTTGCAACAGCCGCCCATAGATTATGGAACAATCACATCAGAATCTCCCCAACAATTGATGTTTTTCAAACAAGTTTGGAATCTCACTTTTACTCATTGGCTTTTAAAACTGACTGAGCTCTTTATTGTATTTGAATTATCGTTTTTTATTGTTTAAAACAAGTGTTTCCTTTAAATATTTCACTGTAGTTTCAAAATGGAAAGAACAAATGATCCCGGCATAAAGAAAAAGAAGAAGATGATGAATGTAAGAATAAATGTTGTTTTTAAGCTTACTGTTCACTAAAACATTAACAGGAAACTCCTTGTAGTCGACGGCCGACACAACTATGCAGATGAAGATTTTCTGGTCTTTAATCGAGGCCCGAGTGATGAGAAGACTGAGCTGGTCATCGACGCTGACCCGCTCGGCATAATCATCCGTGGCCTGAACCGTTTCCTGCTTGTTGCGGGCATGTTTGATTAATAAATCACCAGAAGTTCCATCATCTTTTTCCTAAAGCAAAAGGTCACAAATCAGAAAATTACATGAGAAACAGTCTGTAAATATCTCAGTTCCAGATTACTCATCTTGAGGTTTAGATCCTCAGAGGAGCAAATAAGTTTCGTACATCCAGTATACTAAAAATGTTTGGGGCCTACTTAAAGTGATTTTGACCTCTGACCTCCAGCACAGCACCACCTTGTGGCCGACATGTGGCTTTGATTTGGGACTGAAGCGTAGCATTTATGCAGTGTTTTCCCTGGTGGCGCAGCTGACATACTGGTGGAATCCTTGTGATTTGTCGATTGAACAGTGGTTAAAGTCAGCCATGATGAATTTAGGGGTGTCAGGGGATAAGGGGGGGGGGGGGCATGGTTAAGATTTACTGGACTAGAAACTACGATCCACATCACCAGAAAACTGGACTGTAGATTTGATGTAACCTCCTTCTCAAAAGGAAACTGACGATTAATTTCTTGTTTCATGCAATGATCGCCTTGAGGCTAAAATAAAGCACTCTTTATGCTGCACAGGGTTCCACTGAACGCCTCGGGGGGGTCGTAAATTCATTAAACATTCACGCATACATAGAAGTCAGTTGCTACATACGTATAGCCACTTGATGAAGATCAGGTTCTCCGGCATTGGAGCCCCACCTTGGCACGGTACAACAACGGTCTCACCATACCAGGCTGTAACATTTTGTATTCCCCACACTGCAAAACAAGAAGTGATACACACACAAATATGATGTAGCATCAAGAGTGAGTGAAGGCAACAACATTGCCTGCTTGATCAAAGACTGAGCGGCACATGAAGCCTGGTGCCTGCTCGGCTTCAGCTTATCAACATCAAACAGCCCAGTAGAGCAACACTGTCACGGTTTCTGCTCAGACCGGCCATATCCTCTCAGGTATGTACTTTGAAACAGATGAGTTCGCAGAAGTGAATAAAGATACACAACAGGACTGTAACTATGACAGAATTCCACAGAGTTTCACAATATCTTTGTCAATCCTTGTCAGTTACAGTCATCCTAAAAGTTACCTTTAAACTGAGCGAATGTAAGACTCACATCGTACTTTTATATGCCTAAAATAAAACATAAATACTTGTCTCGTGCTCTATTTGAGTCATTCACACTGTGACAGATGCTACTAACTAACCAGCAACTTTTATCATCTCTGTGGAATGTAGAAAACAGGTGGAAAGAAGGTGAATTGGTGCAGAGTGGAAGGACATCAACTTTCTACACTAGAGGTAACTATTGGTGTTTATCCTCCGGGAACTGAGGGCTACAAGTGGTTACGACCCCCCAGAGGACAAACCAACACAATGCTGGACCACCATGTCTAATAATCGCTAAATATAACGTACTGCAGTAAACTATAATTCTGATTTTAGGTGTTCTACAAAGAAAAATGACTGAATGTCATTGCTGATAAGATTTGTCACAAGCAAATAGCAACTTCTACTATTCAACCAGCCAGGAAGCGGTTCGGCAGTGAGAAAAGCTGTTTATTTAAACTCTAAGTACAGTCAGCACAGCAGATGCTGCCTTCTTTATCAGTTTGTTCAGTTTGGGTGAGTCGCTGTGGAAATCCACAGCCAGCTCTTTGGGTTTCCCCACATTGATCTGGAGTTGCTTCTGCCAGCACCAGTCCATTAAATGATGTCTTGGTCCTGTATGATCGGTCTTCCCCATCTGTGAAGACGCATCGCTGTCAGAGAACTCTGCAGGTGGCAGATTGGAGAATTATGATGAAGTATTCAGAGTAAAACTACACTTCATAATATAGTCAGCTTCTGAATGGCTGTTATGGACTGGGTTGGGATCTTTAAAACCTTCCAAAGTATCTGTGGACGTTAAGATCTGAGCAGAAACCAGGTATCCTGATGGCTATGCATTATTTCTATGCAGGGAAAAAAGCAAAGCATGAAAGCATATGAAAGCATATGAAAGATGGCATGTTGGTAGTACTTAAAAGAGGGATTTGGCTGTAAAACTAACACGGCAAAAAGGCTACATACACACAATTTGCACCAGCATCATTCATCTAATCTAAACTTCTGAAATGGAAACTGAAAGCATGAATAAAATAGTCAAATAGGACGCTCTGTGCAACCTCTGTTAGATGTAGAGCTGTAGAGTTCAAGTGTTTTGATGCATGCTTTCTTCATCCTGAGCTCTAATAAACTTTCTCCCATTTCCCCTCGATTTACAACACTGAGAAAACCTGTGACTTGTGAGTGATGCAACTGCAGTGTGTGAAACTGTTTTCTTCCATGAGATGCTACATATGAGTATAACTAATAAACTAATAACTATATAACTAATAAAGGATAAAAAAGTAAGAGAAAAGAGAAGCTGTAAAGATTCGGAGACACTTCCAGCAGCATCTAATCCAGCAAACGATTCAGCAGGTTAACAACTTCGCCTGCTTTACGTTGTAGTTTAAATAAATATATTCTAAGGGAAAAGAGTGCCTTATGTTGAGCTCACAGGAAACAGCCTGAAGCATTTCGAGTGTTTAGACTGGATCATCGTGGGGAAAACCAGCCAAAAGCCGTCTGCCAGTAAAATAACTTCAAGCTCCAAAAGTGTGCGGCCCTCAGAGAGTCGGTAAAGTCCCTAAAGACCGGGAATGGCAGGGATTTCCACAGAGAACAAAGAGATTAAAGAAACATTTAACCTAACCCTAAATATAAGACATTCAAACACACCTTAAACTCCTGGGACATAAGGAGAAGAGGGTCACCTTTCACTGAGAGGAAGGAGGCCCGATGCCCACAGACCATATTTATGGGCATATTATTTATACCCGTAATTTATGTTTCTTATTTATTACAGTCTCATTTCAGTACATTCCAGCTTTATTCTAGTTTATTGGGTACAGTTTTTTGCTTTAATGTGTGCCTTTAAGCCGTGAGTCTGAAGAAAATCTCGCTATCTATGATGCTAACTAATCCAGCTCCTCCTGAGTGAAAATGAAGACCCACCTGATAAAGAAACACAAGAGCAAAGCTTTTTCAGTCTTTAAAGACGATCAATAACCTTCCAGACAGTTTATGGAGGAATGGAAATAAATGTAAAACTTTTAAATGAACTTAGAAATGAAAGAAACTGTCACAGGTGCATTAAAACAAACCATTTTCCTTTGTAAAACCATTCAACTAACTGATGATAAATGGCATATTTGCATCAGCTACAGCAGTAATTTCTCAGTTTCACTTCCAGTTTCATGACAGAGACTCACGTGTCGGGAAGACCCCGAACTTTCTGTAACCCCCACCCAGGTGAGGGAGCAGGTGCCAGAAGCAGCAACACTTCCCTCTAACATAAACTCTCCGGGCTTATCTGAACGTGGCTTCTGTCTGAAATCCAGGAGTCCAACACTTTGAAAAGCTGAAAAACTACCCAAAGTTTCTGATTTCCATTTCATTGTAGTGTTGAGCGTTTAGATTTTAGTGGGACGCTGTTCTGGTTCCGTTTCACACCACTTCTGCCCTGTCGTGTGTTTCCTGAACATATAAAAATATAAAAAGGAATATACAAAGATAGCTTTTTACAGATCATAGTTTTTAACAGAGAAACTGAATCCATACGATCTGCTGAGGCCCCACAGTCCCTTCAGTCATCTGATGAGTGTGATTATTAACATCAGCCTGCCCCCCCCCCCCATAAAGCAGCTCTATGGCTCTGCAGGGGACTTCTTCACCGGCCGATGGACGTTTTACGCATGAAGCAACAGCAGCTAAAATTAGAGGCGGTGCTGTGGGAGTGAGTAACCTGACACCCTGACGCTGAGGAAGCCTGACTCGCTGCCACCGGTCCTGTGACTGGTGACAGGTTGTTTCCATCTGGCACCATCTTCAGAGTAGGTGGAACCACACAGAAACTACCAGCTCAATACGAGTTGAACTCCAGCTGGAATGAGGAAGTGAAATTCAAGTGTTAGGTCAGTTTTTTAAGTGGGGCTGTGTGACGATAGCAGTTAGGAGCGTATCTGACCTCTGACCCTGCTCTGACCAGAGGTTAGCTGGGACCCTGCTCTGATCAGAGGTTAGCTGGGACCCTGACCCCTGACCCTGCTCTGATCAGAGGTTAGCTGGGACCCTGACCCTGACCGTGACCCCTGACCCTGCTCTGATCAGAAGTTAGCTGGGACCCTGCTCTGATCTGAGGTTAGCTGGGACCCTGACCCCTGACCCTGCTCTGATCAGAGGTTAGCTGGGACCCTGACCCTGACCCCTGACCCTGCTCTGATCTGAGGTTAGCTGGGACCCTGACCCTGCTCTGATCTGAGGTTAGCTGGGACCCTGACCCTGCTCTGATCAGAGGTTAGCTGGGACCCTGACCCTGACCCTGACCCCTGACCCTGCTCTGATCAGAGGTTAGCTGGGACCCTGACCCTGACCCTGACCCCTGACCCTGCTCTGATCAGAGGTTAGCTGGGACCCTGACCCTGACCCTGACCCTGACCCTGCTCTGACCAGAGGTTAGCTGGGACCCTGACCCCTGACCCTGCTCTGATCAGAGGTTAGCTGGGACCCTGACCCTGACCCTGACCCTGCTCTGATCAGAGGTTAGCTGGGACCCTGCTCTGACCAGAGGTTAGCTGGGACCCTGACCCCTGACCCTGCTCTGATCAGAGGTTAGCTGGGACCCTGACCCTGCTCTGATCTGAGGTTAGCTGGGACCCTGACCCTGACCCTGACCCTGACCCCTGACCCTGCTCTGATCAGAGGTTAGCTGGGACCCTGACCCCTGACCCTCAGCTAACAGAAGAGGAGCACATTTCTGCCATCTTAACTCAACTCAAACCTCAAATATTCACAGCAGTTCAGTGGATGCTGCTTGTGAATATTTGACGTGGCAGACGGTTTTAGTGTCACTATTTTAACGTTTACTTCTCTTCTTTATCTATTCTGCATCACAGCAGGTCTTCTTCTGGTTATTCTCTTTTCCAGGAAAAGTCACGCTTTTTGCTCTCATAATGCCGGGCAGGCAGCCGCCCTGCACACTCAGAGAATGACTGAGGTCCAGCTACAGGACCTCAACAATGAGTTCATGAACACATCAGAAGTGGTTTGGTGTCGATATCTATAAAAACAAGGGAGCTATTACAAAATAAAAGCCTTACTTATGACTTATTCATTTACACTGATTATTTATGACTTTTTTTTTTATTAAAAGGTGTTCCTTGATAATAAAGGGTTAATGGGACCTGAACAATGACTTCATCAGAAGTGAGTTTGGGGTCGATATGTAATTAAAAAAAAACGTGAGTTATTAAAAAATAAAAGTTTAAAATATGAATTAAATATAAATTAAATATGAATTAAATATGCACACGGACCACATATTCTGCCTAAAAATTTAGTTTCACTCTTTCGATGATTCCTCAGCGCTCTGCCTGCCGTAAGGCACTGAGAAGTATATTCAGGTCACTTTTTATTCTGCTGAGGTGATAAAGCCTGTGAAACGTTAGTCTTAGTTTTCTGTACAAAACATCTTCAGGTATTACAGTTACTGTCGAATATAAAACCCATTTCAGCCCGCTGCTACAGATGCATTGATCTGAATCAGGTGTTGGAGACTCTAAAAGCTGCCGGACAGCGGCCCTCCGGGACCGGGACATCCCTGCTGGAGCAGGTACCGAACAGCTGAGCAGCCTTACCTGGGAGAAGAGTCCCGGCGCTCAACAAAGTCAGCAGCAGAGCAGCAGCAGAATCCATGTCCGACAGAAGGCTTCCTCTGAGGAAAATGATGGGGTGAATTCTGTGTGAGCTGCCGAATTATGACCGGCAAATGAGTGTGTTTCAGGGGAGTTATGGAAAGTCCTCAAAAGCCCGAATGGAGAAGCGAAAGTGCAGCTTACAGGAAATGCATGAAAGGGAGGCGAGTTTTGTTGCCTTAAATGACTGCGGGACATCCGGCTGTTCCGGATGAACGTTGAATGACCAAATTAAAGAAAAAAATGCCGTTTAGAGAGGAAAGGCGGGGTTTTAGTTCAAGGACTGCGTCATAATTACATAGAATGTGTCATTTCTAAATATATATATATATTCTAAAGCCACTGTTTCCATTTTGTCACCTGAAAACTAAACAATCTTTTGCTTTTGAGTGGGCTATGAATAATTACTATGATTTTAGATCATAGGTGTGAGGCAGCAGGCAGTGGTGGACAGTAATGGAGTACATTTACTTGAGTATTTGTTTTTTTGGAAACTTATGACTTATAATATTGAACTTTTGACTCTACTTTCCAGGAAGCTCGTCGTTACTTCTTCCTTTCAGGCTTTGTAACCCGCTGTTGATGTAATTGGCCACAACAGAGTGCCGTAAAAAGAGTCTACGAGAGTTCATGTTCAGCTTAATGGACTCAACAGTAAACTTCTACTCCAGAGTGAATCTGTGGGGAGAAGAAAAAAGGCTTTCCTGTTTTTTTGGGTGGGGATGTTTTAAATGAATAAATCTCTGTCCTTATTAGGTTTTTACAGTTTTTACAGATGTTACTGACTTTCTGTAGCAGTGGTTCTATGCATCATCGGGTTCAGAGTTACACGGTTCTGTAAAAGTACCCAGAAAACAATACAGCAACTGTACTGATAGTAGAAAATGTACTTTGTACTTTTGAATACTGAAGTATTTTTAAAAGTAAGTACTTTAGTTCTTTAACTTGAGTAAAGTTTAGACCAGGCAGCTCTTATTTGTAGTTTCAATACTTTGACTCAATACTGGACCTGAGAGCTTTGTCCTCCACAGATAAACAAAGAGCCCGTTTCGCTGTGGACATAAAGCTGATATTTATTATGTTTCAGTAGACTGGAAAAAAATGACCGGGCGCCGAACAACTGGAAACTTTTCATGAAGGTCAAGCAACAAATTGTAATAAAAAATGACATCTATCATTTTGCTCTATTTATTTTTATGAAGCCAGTACATGAAATATGTGGCATTCATAAAGCTACGTCAAAACAGATCAGTCATGGTGGCGGATAATTAGTCAAGTGTCAACACAAGGATGTCCCGTCTGTTTCTTCCTGGTTCTGGTTCTGCCAGAGGCTTCTTCCTGGTTCTGGTTCTTCCAGAGGTTTCTTCCTGGTTCTGCCAGAGGTTTCTTCCTGAGTCTGGTTCTGCCAGAGGTTTCTTCCTGGTTCTGGTTCTGCCAGAGGTTTCTTCCTGAGTCTGGTTCTACCAGAGGTTTCTTCCTGGTTCTGGTTCTGCCAGAGGTTTCTTCCTGAGTCTGGTTCTGCCAGAGGTTTCTTCCTGGTTCTGGTTCTGCCAGAGGTTTCTTCCTGGTTCTGCCAGAGGTTTCTTCCTGGTTCTGGTTCTGCCAGAGGTTTCTTCCTGGTTCTGCCAGAGGTTTCTTCCTGGTTCTGGTTCTGCCAGAGGTTTCTTTCTGGTTCTGGTTCTGGTTCTGCCAGAGGTTTCTTCCTGGTTCTGGTTCTGCCAGAGGTTTCTTCCTGGTTCTGGTTCTGCCAGAGGTTTCTTCCTGGTTCTGCCAGAGGTTTCTTCCTGGTTCTGCCAGAGGTTTCTTCCTGGTTCTGGTTCTGCCAGAGGTTTCTTCCTGGTTCTGTCAGAGGTTTCTTCCTGGTTCTGCCAGAGGTTTCTTCCTGGTTCTGGTTCTGCCAGAGGTTTCTTCCTGGTTCTGGTTCTGCCAGAGGTTTCTTCCTGGTTCTACCAGAGGTTTCTTCCTGGTTCTGGTTCTGCCAGAGGTTTCTTCCTGGTTCTGGTTCTGCCAGAGGCTTCTTCCTGGTTCTGCCAGAGGTTTCTTCCTGAGTCTGGTTCTACCAGAGGTTTCTTCCTGGTTCTGGTTCTGCCAGAGGTTTCTTCCTGGTTCTGCCAGAGGTTTCTTCCTGGTTCTACCAGAGGTTTCTTCCTGGTTCTGGTTCTGCCAGAGGTTTCTTCCTGGTTCTGGTTCTGCCAGAGGTTTCTTCCTGGTTCTGGTTCTACCAGAGGTTTCTTCCTGGTTCTGGTTCTGCCAGAGGTTTCTTCCTGGTTCTGGTTCTGCCAGAGGTTTCTTCCTGGTTCTGGTTCTTCCAGAGGTTTCTTCCTGGTTCTGCCAGAGGTTTCTTCCTGGGTCTGGTTCTACCAGAGGTTTCTTCCTGGTTCTGGTTCTGCCAGAGGTTTCTTCCTGGTTCTGGTTCTGCCAGAGGTTTCTTCCTGAGTCTGGTTCTACCAGAGGTTTCTTCCTGAGTCTGGTTCTGCCAGAGGTTTCTTCCTGAGTCTGGTTCTACCAGAGGTTTCTTCCTGGTTCTGGTTCTGCCAGAGGTTTCTTCCTGGTTCTGCCAGAGGTTTCTTCCTGGTTCTGGTTCTGCCAGAGGTTTCTTCCTGGTTCTGGTTCTTCCAGGGGTTTCTTCCTGGTTCTGCCAGAGGTTTCTTCCTGGTTCTGGTTCTGCCAGAGGTTTCTTCCTGAGTCTGGTTCTACCAGAGGTTTCTTCCTGGTTCTGGTTCTGCCAGAGGTTTCTTCCTGGTTCTGGTTCTGCCAGAGGTTTCTTCCTGGTTCTGGTTCTTCCAGAGGTTTCTTCCTGGTTCTGCCAGAGGTTTCTTCCTGGGTCTGGTTCTACCAGAGGTTTCTTCCTGGTTCTGGTTCTGCCAGAGGTTTCTTCCTGAGTCTGGTTCTACCAGAGGTTTCTTCCTGAGTCTGGTTCTGCCAGAGGTTTCTTCCTGAGTCTGGTTCTACCAGAGGTTTCTTCCTGGTTCTGGTTCTGCCAGAGGTTTCTTCCTGGTTCTGCCAGAGGTTTCTTCCTGGTTCTGGTTCTGCCAGAGGTTTCTTCCTGGTTCTGGTTCTTCCAGAGGTTTCTTCCTGGTTCTGCCAGAGGTTTCTTCCTGGTTCTGGTTCTGCCAGAGGTTTCTTCCTGGTTCTGGTTCTACCAGAGGTTTCTTCCTGGTTCTGGTTCTGCCAGAGGTTTCTTCCTGGTTCTGGTTCTGCCAGAGGTTTCTTCCTGGTTCTGGTTCTTCCAGAGGTTTCTTCCTGGTTCTGCCAGAGGTGTCTTCCTGGTTCTGGTTCTACCAGAGGTTTCTTCCTGGTTCTGGTTCTGCCAGAGGTTTCTTCCTGAGTCTGGTTCTACCACAGGTTTCTTCCTGGTTCTGGTTCTGCCAGAGGTTTCTTCCTGGTTCTGCCAGAGGTTTCTTCCTGAGTCTGGTTCTGCCAGAGGTTTCTTCCTGAGTCTGGTTCTACCAGAGGTTTCTTCCTGGTTCTGGTTCTGCCAGAGGTTTCTTCCTGGTTCTGCCAGAGGTTTCTTCCTGGTTCTGGTTCTGCCAGAGGTTTCTTCCTGAGTCTGGTTCTGCCAGAGGTTTCTTCCTGGTTCTGGTTCTGCCAGAGGTTTCTTCCTGGTTCTGGTTCTGGTTCTGCCAGAGGTTTCTTCCTGGTTCTGGTTCTGCCAGAGGTTTCTTCCTGGTTCTGGTTCTGGTTCTACCAGAGGTTTCTTCCTGAGTCTGGTTCTGCCAGAGGTTTCTTCCTGGTTCTGGTTCTGCCAGAGGTTTCTTCCTGGTTCTGGTTCTGCCAGAGGTTTCTTCCTGAGTCTGGTTCTGCCAGAGGTTTCTTCCTGGTTCTGGTTCTGCCAGAGGCTTCTTCCTGGTTCTGGTTCTGCCAGAGGTTTCTTCCTGGTTCTGGTTCTTCCAGAGGTTTCTTCCTGGTTCTACCAGAGGTTTCTTCCTGGTTCTGGTTCTGCCAGAGGTTTCTTCCTGAGTCTGGTTCTGCCAGAGGTTTCTTCCTGAGTCTGGTTCTACCAGAGGTTTCTTCCTGGTTCTGGTTCTGCCAGAGGTTTCTTCCTGGTTCTGCCAGAGGTTTCTTCCTGGTTCTGGTTCTGCCAGAGGTTTCTTCCTGGTTCTTCCAGAGGTTTCTTCCTGGTTCTGCCAGAGGTTTCTTCCTGGTTCTGGTTCTGCCAGAGGTTTCTTCCTGGTTCTGGTTCTTCCAGAGGTTTCTTCCTGGTTCTGCCAGAGGTTTCTTCCTGGGTCTGGTTCTACCAGAGGTTTCTTCCTGGTTCTGGTTCTGCCAGAGGTTTCTTCCTGGTTCTGGTTCTGCCTGAGTCTGGTTCTACCAGAGGTTTCTTCCTGGTTCTGGTTCTGCCAGAGGTTTCTTCCTGGTTCTGGTTCTTCCAGAGGTTTCTTCCTGGTTCTGCCAGAGGTTTCTTCCTGGGTCTGGTTCTACCAGAGGTTTCTTCCTGGTTCTGGTTCTGCCAGAGGTTTCTTCCTGGTTCTGGTTCTGCCTGAGTCTGGTTCTACCAGAGGTTTCTTCCTGGTTCTGGTTCTGCCAGAGGTTTCTTCCTGGTTCTGGTTCTACCAGAGGTTTCTTCCTGGTTCTGGTTCTGCCAGAGGTTTCTTCCTGGTTCTGGTTCTGCCAGAGGTTTCTTCCTGAGTCTGGTTCTACCAGAGGTTTCTTCCTGGTTCTGGTTCTGCCAGAGGTTTCTTCCTGGTTCTGCCAGAGGTTTCTTCCTGGTTCTGGTTCTGCCAGAGGTTTCTTCCTGAGTCTGGTTCTACCAGAGGTTTCTTCCTGGTTCTGGTTCTGCCAGAGGTTTCTTCCTGAGTCTGGTTCTGCCAGAGGTTTCTTCCTGGTTCTGGTTCTGCCAGAGGTTTCTTCCTGAGTCTGGTTCTACCAGAGGTTTCTTCCTGGTTCTGGTTCTGCCAGAGGTTTCTTCCTGAGTCTGGTTCTGCCAGAGGTTTCTTCCTGGGTCTGGTTCTACCAGAGGTTTCTTCCTGGTTCTGGTTCTGCCAGAGGTTTCTTCCTGGTTCTGGTTCTGCCAGAGGTTTCTTCCTGAGTCTGGTTCTACCAGAGGTTTCTTCCTGGTTCTGGTTCTGCCAGAGGTTTCTTCCTGGTTCTGGTTCTGCCAGAGGTTTCTTCCTGAGTCTGGTTCTACCAGAGGTTTCTTCCTGGTTCTGGTTCTGCCAGAGGTTTCTTCCTGGTTCTGGTTCTGCCAGAGGTTTCTTCCTGGTTCTGGTTCTGGTTCTGCCAGAGGTTTCTTCCTGGTTCTGGTTCTGCCAGAGGTTTCTTCCTGGTTCTGCCAGAGGTTTCTTCCTGGTTCTGGTTCTGCCAGAGGTTTCTTCCTGGTTCTGGTTCTGGTTCTGCCAGAGGTTTCTTCCTGGTTCTGGTTCTGCCAGAGGTTTCTTCCTGGTTCTGCCAGAGGTTTCTTCCTGGTTCTGGTTCTGCCAGAGGTTTCTTCCTGGTTCTGGTTCTGCCAGAGGTTTCTTACTGGTTCTGCCAGAGGTTTCTTCCTGGTTCTGGTTCTGCCAGAGGTTTCTTCCTGGTTCTGGTTCTGGTTCTGCCAGAGGTTTCTTCCTGGTTCTGGTTCTGCCAGAGGTTTCTTCCTGGTTCTGCCAGAGGTTTCTTCCTGGTTCTGGTTCTGCCAGAGGTTTCTTCCTGGTTCTGCCAGAGGTTTCTTCCTGGTTCTGCCAGAGGTTTCTTCCTGAGTCTGGTTCTGCCAGAGGTTTCTTCCTGGTTCTGGTTCTGCCAGAGGTTTCTTCCTGGTTCTGCCAGAGGTTTCTTCCTGGTTCTGGTTCTGCCAGAGGTTTCTTCCTGGTTCTGCCAGAGGTTTCTTCCTGGTTCTGGTTCTGCCAGAGGTTTCTTCCTGGTTCTGGTTCTGGTTCTGCCAGAGGTTTCTCCCTGAGTCTGGTTCTGCCAGAGGTTTCTTCCTGGTTCTGGTTCTGCCAGAGGTTTCTTCCTGGTTCTGCCAGAGGTTTCTTCCTGGTTCTGGTTCTGCCAGAGGTTTCTTCCTGGTTCTGGTTCTGCCAGAGGTTTCTTCCTGGTTCTGGTTCTGGTTCTGCCAGAGGTTTCTTCCTGGTTCTGGTTCTGCCAGAGGTTTCTTCCTGGTTCTGCCAGAGGTTTCTTCCTGAGTCTGGTTCTGCCAGAGGTTTCTTCCTGGTTCTGGTTCTGCCAGAGGTTTCTTCCTGGTTCTGCCAGAGGTTTCTTCCTGGTTCTGGTTCTGCCAGAGGTTTCTTCCTGGTTCTGTCAGAGGTTTCTTCCTGGTTCTGCCAGAGGTTTCTTCCTGGTTCTGGTTCTGCCAGAGGTTTCTTCCTGGTTCTTCCAGAGGTTTCTTCCTGGTTCTGCCAGAGGTTTCTTCCTGGTTCTGGTTCTGCCAGAGGTTTCTTCCTGGTTCTGGTTCTGCCAGAGGTTTCTTCCTGAGTCTGGTTCTACCAGAGGTTTCTTCCTGGTTCTGGTTCTGCCAGAGGTTTCTTCCTGGTTCTGGTTCTGGTTCTGCCAGAGGTTTCTTCCTGGTTCTGGTTCTGCCAGAGGTTTCTTCCTGGTTCTGCCAGAGGTTTCTTCCTGGTTCTGGTTCTGCCAGAGGTTTCTTCCTGGTTCTGGTTCTGGTTCTGCCAGAGGTTTCTTCCTGGTTCTGGTTCTGCCAGAGGTTTCTTCCTGGTTCTGCCAGAGGTTTCTTCCTGGTTCTGGTTCTGCCAGAGGTTTCTTCCTGGTTCTGGTTCTGCCAGAGGTTTCTTACTGGTTCTGCCAGAGGTTTCTTCCTGGTTCTGGTTCTGCCAGAGGTTTCTTCCTGGTTCTGGTTCTGGTTCTGCCAGAGGTTTCTTCCTGGTTCTGGTTCTGCCAGAGGTTTCTTCCTGGTTCTGCCAGAGGTTTCTTCCTGGTTCTGGTTCTGCCAGAGGTTTCTTCCTGGTTCTGCCAGAGGTTTCTTCCTGAGTCTGGTTCTGCCAGAGGTTTCTTCCTGGTTCTGGTTCTGCCAGAGGTTTCTTCCTGGTTCTGCCAGAGGTTTCTTCCTGGTTCTGGTTCTGCCAGAGGTTTCTTCCTGGTTCTGCCAGAGGTTTCTTCCTGGTTCTGGTTCTGCCAGAGGTTTCTTCCTGGTTCTGGTTCTGATTCTGCCAGAGGTTTCTCCCTGAGTCTGGTTCTGCCAGAGGTTTCTTCCTGGTTCTGGTTCTGCCAGAGGTTTCTTCCTGGTTCTGCCAGAGGTTTCTTCCTGGTTCTGGTTCTGCCAGAGGTTTCTTCCTGGTTCTGGTTCTGCCAGAGGTTTCTTCCTGGTTCTGGTTCTGGTTCTGCCAGAGGTTTCTTCCTGGTTCTGGTTCTGCCAGAGGTTTCTTCCTGGTTCTGCCAGAGGTTTCTTCCTGAGTCTGGTTCTGCCAGAGGTTTCTTCCTGGTTCTGGTTCTGCCAGAGGTTTCTTCCTGGTTCTGCCAGAGGTTTCTTCCTGGTTCTGGTTCTGCCAGAGGTTTCTTCCTGGTTCTGTCAGAGGTTTCTTCCTGGTTCTGCCAGAGGTTTCTTCCTGGTTCTGGTTCTGCCAGAGGTTTCTTCCTGGTTCTTCCAGAGGTTTCTTCCTGGTTCTGCCAGAGGTTTCTTCCTGGTTCTGGTTCTGCCAGAGGTTTCTTCCTGGTTCTGGTTCTGCCAGAGGTTCCTTCCTGTTAAAGGGAGTCGTTCCTTTCCACAGTCCCTCAGGCTCAGGACGGGAGATTGGACTGAAGACAAGTTTCGGTCCAATCTGTTGGTTTCCTTAGCTCGGATATTATTTTTGAATTGGCTCCATATGAATTAATTGGATTATGATTACAATGAATTGAATTCCAATTGACTTGAATTGGACTTTATTACTTAAGTGCCTTGAGATGATAATTGTTGTAATCTGGCGCTTTATAAATAAAATTGAATTGAATTGAATGATCTGTTTCCTGTTTCCCCCTCTGTGTCCGGCAGCTTTCTTCCTGTAATCAATGCTCATTTATCTCTTCTTGTTGTTGTCTCTGTGTTTGGTATGGGAGTGGGCGGGGTTTAATCCGGAAGTGGGTGGAGGTTAACCCGGAAGTGGGTGGGGGTTAACCCGGAAGTGGGTCGTGTTGTCTTGAAACGGGCGGGGCTTTAACTAGTATGTTATTTTAAGCATGCAATTGACATGGGTTGATCAGAAATTGTTATATTTATTGCTGATTAGAAAACTATTTTCAGGAAATAATCAGCATTGAGCTTCAGATCAATGGTTTTGATCACAATAGCAAACAAACTATTTACAGAACAAGTTTTGCAAAAATTAATACAACACATGTGGTGCGTGAAGTAAAAAAACTGGCTGTGTGAGGATTTTCATTCAATCGATCAATATTGGCTCGTATTACTCGTACTCGGCTTTATCTGTACCCGCTCAACTCTATTAGTAACATTAAATGTAACACAATAAACCCAAGTATATCAGGAAGTCTTCCTTAAGTATTTCTGATAGTTTTCTAGTAAACTGTATGCTACAACAGTGTGATAAAACCCTGAAATGATGGCTTTTCATTTTGGTTTCATTGTTTTATCCAAAATCTTTAACGCTAGAATTAGATCCTACAAAACACGCCCAGGCAGATGTCACAACAGTTCCAGGCATACCATTGGCTGAAAGTGGAGCATAAGCCTACGTCATGCCCCGTCTCCACGAACCAAAAAACAGAAACCTGCGGAAGAACAAGTCAGAGAGGAAAGAGAAATGAAAGAAGATGGAAAGGCAGACAGACAGAAAGATGACAGGATAGAAAGATCAGGAGGAAGAAAAAAGATCTGAGCAAAGAAAGAATGTAGTAGAAAGATACCTTTTTGTGTTTTTCGTTGTCTATCGTCATCTCGTCTCTATGTCTGTTTGCGTCGCTGGTTTTTTTTAACCTCCGCTGCACACCTTATCGCACCTGAAGCCCCTCCGGTGTCGAAGGGCGACCTGTCCAGGCAGCGAAGTCCAAGAAAGTCACCCACAGCTAAGGAAGGCCTTGAGACGCGGAACCGAGTGAAACCCACTTGGACCCTGCTGGCTATCACCTGGGGCCTCAACCTCAAAGGGTGCGCACACACAAAAAAGTGGCGTTCGCACTTTTTCACGCCAACGATCAGATGTATCAGAGCAAAATGACCGTGGAAATGTGCGGTGCCTCACGCCAACTTCAGGGCTGTCGTACGTACTTTTCTACAGCTGCTGATTGTTTGGCGACACCTAGAGGTGATGTTGGGAAACTGTTATAATAAATAAATGTGAACACAATTTGTCCTCAGACTGAGGGATGTGCACATCTGAGACACATGAACAATTAACACACCCACGTGTCTGCAATTACAGAGTGGATATAAAAGCATGCAAAGTGCTGCTTTTAGTGGTGTTGGAAGACTTTGTAAATGGTGTAATTGGAAGAGAGGGTGTGTTCAGAGACTGAGAGGATTTGCTGGCACATGATGACAACTGGCTCATCAGCCTTTTTGAGGCCAATCCTCCTGGAACAGTGGCAGCGCTGCTGCCGGCGTTGGAGCAACACAGCGAGGAGCCGTGCGCTGCTCGTGCCACAGGTGATGTGCACGCTGGGGTTTAAGCAACCGGGGCATTCAGAGGGAGCTGGCCAACCGATTGGGACTTTGCCAGCCGAGTGGGACAGAATTATCTGCATCTCAGCAGGTATATCAAATTCCCACAATGCAGCTGAACAGTCCAACATTGAAGCGCAATTTGAAGCGAGAGCCGGTTTTCCTGATGTTATCAGAGCAATTGACTGCCACATTACTATAAAAGCACCATCACATGATGAATTTGTATATCAACAGGAAACATTTTCATTCCATCAATGTACAGATCGTATGTGATGCGCGAATGCTTTGTGTGTGTGTGTGGGGGGGGATTCATACATTCAGTAACAGAATTGTTGGGAACAGACTACAAGCTGGCTCTGTGCACGATGGGTGGCTTCTTGGTGAGTAACTTTATTTGTGTAATTGTCCTAATATTATTCCCCGTGACGTGCACTGAGCAAGTTTCTATCCCGCCTTCACAGCATCATAGTTGGTGGTTAAAGTTGGTAACTTCCTGTTTTTTGCTGGTTAAACAACAGCTTAAGATCTTTCTAACAAGCCCCTGATCGTCTCTGTGTGCAAATGTTAATAAGCCCGTGTGTAAAGTGTGAAATGTCTTAATC
Organism: Leuresthes tenuis; assembly: GCF_036924035.1. Lineage (NCBI taxonomy): Eukaryota > Metazoa > Chordata > Actinopteri > Atheriniformes > Atherinopsidae > Leuresthes > Leuresthes tenuis. The sequence goes on along the minus strand of NW_027325375.1, from coordinate 267,362 downwards.
GGCCTCACCTTTTCCCCGGCGCACTTCTGCTGTAGATTACTGTATGAACACGTTTGTTATGAGTTACACAAATACAGGTATTTACCTTTAATCAGAGTCACCACACTCCCACCCCCACCCCCTCTGAGAGAGCAGTGTCATCCATAGTTGTGCCGACTCTCTGTTCAAACAGGGTGGGCCCCTCTTCTCCTGTCCCCCCCGCCTGTTTTGTCCACACTTCGGCGGTGGGCAGCCAGTCTCTGCTTTACATCCACCTTAATATCGGACCACTTCTTCTTCACCTCTGCTTGTGTGCTTCTCAGACCCCACAGCATTAAAGGCCCCCCCCCACTCCTCTTACGTTTGCTGCTTATATCGTAGGACAGCGAGCCAAAGAGCACATTTTTACAGGCCTCCAATTCAGAAAGCAGCACCTCCATCTCGCTTTCCGTTAAGCTATTCTTTTTTCTTTATTTTCTGATCGTGCAGAGAGAGGAAGGTGCAGGGCTCATTTAAATATGTTGAAATAGTGGATAGACTGGATAGTGTAGTGGTATGATAGCCACCTTCCATGTGGGAGACTAGAGTTCAAATCCCCTGTATGTATGAAAGGTACTACCTGCAGTAGGGGTCCTTAGGCAAGACCCCCTTACCCTACATGCCTACCTGTAAGTCGCTTTGGATAAAAGCGTCTGCTAAATGCATAAACATTAAATGGAGATACGCAGACCAGAGGCACTTAGATTAGATGAAACAGACGTGCTCGAACATCGTCTAAGAGAACATTAACAGCCACAACCAACAGGAACTGAGCACCTGGAGTGACCAAGAGGGGAAGTAAACCATGAAGGAAACTCTACAAAATAAAACAGGAAATAAGAAAAACTGATAAACTACCTACCAAACAGTGTTTAGATGTTTTGCTGCCATTGAATTCAAGATTAGAACATTTTGTAATGAAATAGTAGAGCATCTTTGATATTTTCCATTTCTCTGTTGGTTTATTTATTTGAAAGTTGTTCTGATCATTTCCATTTTACAGAGTTCCAGCTTTTTTTTACAAAGTATAAACACATAAGACTCTGTTGTTTCCCAGGTAGCCTAAACTGAAAATTAGACGTTTTCTCAACACTGTCACTCCAAATGACCTCATTTTCTGCTGTATATTCACAGTCTGCCTGTGCTTCCTCTGCTCGGCCACAACATTTACTGCTGTCCATATGGAAGATAGGACAGCCGGCACTGACTCACCCCCCTCCACGAACTTTGCTTTCTTTTACGTTGTCTTCATCATATGTAGGGAGCTGTGTCTCCAAGAATCAGTTCAGGGATCAGTGAGGAGGTGGACAGCAGCCTCCAGCCCCACCAGGCAGATTGCCTGCTGCTATGCTGACTGAGAAGCCGCTGCAGACAAAGCCTGAAAAGTGTGGATTCCACAGGCTAAGGGCCTGTGTGCTTGGATGTGCTGGGATGCCTGTCTTAGGCAGAAAGGAACTGCTCAGTCAGCAGGTCAGGGCTACCGGACTGATGAAAAGATAATTCCCCCACCTTCACCAATTCACCTCATGTGGCATCAAGCTGTTTGTGAGCAGTGACAGAGCCAGATTGGGACGAAATGATATGAGTGGGAAACTTCAAAAGCTGCTCATATTTCTGAGGATGTCAAAGGATTTGTATAACACATTCAGATTTGATGGACTTTCCCATGTTCACTCTGGGCAGCCGTTTTTTTTTTTAACATGTTCAGATAATGAATCTCTTATGTGTTGGATCCCTTTTCCTCCTGCTCAAGGCTCCTGTTTCCATTCGTGGGTTAGGAATGCTGTGCAGACCATTTCATCGCCTATCCCAAGCTTATGGAGAAGTGTTCACTTGTTGACTTGCAGGAAACAGGGTGAGTGGTTCTGCCTCCAGTAGAGCAACATTCAGGGAACATCCTGTGCTGCAACCTTGGTGTATTAGTCCTTTAGTTTAGCTACTTTTGAGTGAGTCTAACTATCTGTGAAGAGAAGTTTGCAACATTTTCTAATCAGGAATCTTGATAATATTTCTCTGGGACAAAACTTTACTGACATATTAAAATTGAATCTAGAATATATGTAAGAACATTCTTTGGGACTTTTGTTTTTCCTTTTTTAAATGTTAGATTTTCTGTGGCTTACATTTGATTGTTCTGTTTCAGGTGCTGAGATGGAGCTTATGTTTTTGATCTTTTTGATATTCAGTAAGACGCTTTGGGCTGGAGCTCAGTTCAATGGATACAACTGTGACGCCAACCTTCACAGCCGCTTCCCTGGTGAGGAACTCAGAAAACTGCCCACCTGTTTCAGAATGACTAAAAGGAAATGATGGATTTATGTACGTTTAATTCTTCTAAAATTAGTTACATATATGTGAGGGGAGTTTTCTAACCAGAATCTGGTTGTGGATTTAACCAAAGAAATGTATTTCTACCTGAAAGTCCAGGATAACGAGTTGTAGGGACACATTCTAATTTGCCTTTGTAACAATTCTGGATTCAGTACTTCTCATAAAGATAAAAAACTATTCAGTCTGCATAACAGTCTAGTTTTGTGACTTATTGATGGAGCTGTAATTGTGCTTGTTTGTGTATCTTTCAGCGGAGAGGGACATAAGCGCATACTGTGGGGTACAGACCATCACACTCAAGGTCAACTTCTGCCCAGTTCTCTTCTCGGGCTACACTGAAACTGACTTGGCTCTGAATGGTCGGCATGGAGATGCACACTGTAGAGGATTCATTAATAACAACACCTTTCCAACTGTCGTAATCTTTAGTATCAGCCTGGCGACGTTAGAGATTTGTGGAAATTCCCTGGTGGTAAGAAGAACAGCAATGATAGAAATAGAACATAACTGCACACTGATGGTGAAGGGTTAGGATGACAAGCTGGTAATATTGTTTTTATGGTAATTAAGACTGATAAAGAACTTAAAATAATCTTTTTAGAAAATATTCTTATTAAATCAAAGGTTAAAGATATGTAAAGCTTGTCTTGCATTACGCTGTCTGACAGAAAACTTGAAAAACATATAATAATATAAAACTGTACGGCAGGAAGATTAAGAATATTTTGCATAGTAACTAAAACAAACTGGACTTTAACAAAAGGCAACAGTTTGTAGACAAAGACAGCAGATGTGTAGTTTCTTTCCACCAGCCTGCTTTGTTCAAAGTGTTTTGATGCTCATAAGCCTGTATGGGATGGATATTTCACACCTCTGTTTGGATCCTGTAAGGCCCAGAGAGCTGAGAGTGAGCTCCAAAGAGGATGGTCACATGCACCCATGCTTTTCATTGCAGGTGTCCACAGGTCAAGGACCCAATGCTTATGGGAACCTTTCCCTGGTGCAGATTGGAAACATATCTGGGTTCATTGACACACCAGACCCCCCAACGATCATCAGCTACTTGCCAGGTTTGCTGTACAAGTTCAGCTGCAGTTACCCGCTGGAGTACCTGGTCAACAACACACAGCTGGCTTCGTAAGTCTCATCTACCTAATTGCTTTCACTTTTAAAAGGATTTGAAAGCATGACGCTGCAGAGGACCAACAAGCCATAAAAATAATTGTTGGTGGTCTTTGAAACTTTTAGATTTTTCTGTCCAAAAAGTATTTCTGGAAATGAATGGACAGACAGTCTAATAACTGGTAAAAAGGTGCATGAACTGAAGTTAAGAGAATATAATGCTAAGGATAGTATTAGGCCTGAATCAAGCTATATTTATATAAAAAACACTGATAATGTACCTTTTAATGAACTTTCTGAGGAAGCAGGTTGTAATGTAGTCAAATTTGAATCTCCCTGTGGACAGAGTGAACAATATAAGTCATGCTTAGCAATGCCTAAAACACATAGCAGCATAAAAAGTTGTTGGGTTGCATGATGGGCAGCTTTATGTTGTGACAATAAGAGTGATAATAAAAGGGGGCAGTAACAGAGTGAAAGTAAAGGGGCAAAAGTAACAGGGGGACAGTGAAAGGGGAACAGTAACAGGTTTATGTTTTTACGCTGTATTCAGACAAAAATACCGTTAAAAAATGACAAAATTAGCAAACTGAGGAGATTTTTAACTTCTCAAAGCTCTGCACATTGATGCAGTTTTAATATTGTGTGAGACGGATCTTCAGATATGGTTTTGAGATTTTTCTTTATTATCAGTTGTATATATTAGAAAATATAACATATTTTAAGAGAATTAATTTTACCCTACATGAAAACTGTAAAGGTCACCAATGTCTTTAATGTCATCTTTGGAATTTCCTTTCAAACCCCCACCCCCTCTTTTTTCTTCTCTTGACTGAAGGTCAGCAGCTGCAATATCAGTGAAGGAAAGCAACGGTACTTTCATCAGCACTTTGAATCTGCTGCTGTACAATGTAAGTTCACATCAGTGATATAATAATAAATGATATTTCTGCATGCTTTATTGCACTGAGGAGCAAACCCTCCTTAGAAAAAAATCTCTGCACTTATTTCATCTACAACTTAACCTACGTCTAACAAAGATGATCCATTCTTTTGTGGCTAAAGAAGGTAGAAAATGAAGGCTAATCCTTTCAGTGGGGAAAAATGATGGTTACATTGTTAATAATGTTAATAAACATTATGTTTATTGCCCCTTAAAGCAGCACTAGAGAAGTTTGTGAACCTTATAAGTATGTGATTGTACCTTGTTTTGAAGTACCTGGAACACCTGAGGGCTAAGATAGATAGATAGATAGATAGATAGATAGATAGATAGATAGATAGATAGATAGATAGATAGATAGATAGATAGATAGATAGATAGATAGATAGATAGATAGATAGATAGATAGATAGATAGATAGATAGATAGATAGATAGATAGATAGATAGATAGATAGATAGATAGATAGATAGATAGATAGATAGACTCTCAAAGTAAGTACTCTGCTTACTTTGGCAGATAAATGCACCTTTTAAGAAGCAGTTATTATTTCTGGAAAGCATTTATTATTATTCTGTATTTGAATTAGATATTTGTTCAGATGAGGACTAAACAATTCAAAGTATAGGACATGGACCTGAACGGACTTCTACATCTTGACTTTGGACTCAACTTGGGACTCACATGTCTTTACTTTGGACTTACTTTGTTCCCACCTCTTATAGATAGAGGTAGAACAAAACAAAAAAACAGCTAGTTCACAGAAATACCTCAAAATACTCCACAAACCAGTAGGGATTTTAACAGATATGTTATGTTATGACATATATATTATTATTATGTTATATAAATATATCTACACTTAATGATATACTATATTGTAATATATATAAAGAGGCATTTTGCATATTATTTAACATTATCCCACAGTTATTGTCCAGTTCTGTATTACTCAGACTTAATGCTCCCCCCCATACTCTGTCCTTCTGTTTCCCCTCCTCCTAGTGATGAGTTGCGATGGCATGGGGGACAAAGGAGTTTTTAAGTCTAAAGGTTCTGCTCTTTGGGAGAAGCAACCTGTCACTGAACAGGCTTCTCTTATTTGCTGGTATGCAAAGGATGACTGGCATTGTCCAAAATGGCCAACAGTTTGGCAAAGTGTTCTCTCCTCTGCAACTGCCACGAAAGAGTCCAGCTTAATGCTGACCACAGAGCCAGCCTTCCTGACCAGCTTGTCCAGCCTGGATGAGTCTTTCGGTGATGTGCTGCCACCCCAGCACACCGCTGGTTAAAAAAGGATGCTGGTAACCACAGACTGAAACATCCACCAGAGTTAAACAGATGTTAAACAATGGCAGCCTCCCCAGGAGGTACAGTCTGCTTCGGCCCTTCCTGTACAGCTGCTTTGTGTTGCTTGTCCAGTCCAGCTTGATGTCTAACCACAGCCCAGGGTACTTGTAGGTGTCTACAACCTCCACCTCCTCTCCCTCAATCTGAACTTGTCGTGGCTTAGGTTTGCACTTCTATGACTAGTCTATGACCAGCTCCTTAGTCTTTGAGGTGCTGAGCTGCAGACTGTGCGTTTGGCACCAGGCAGCAAAGTTTCTCACCAGACTCCTGTTCTCCTCTTCTTGGTCATCACTGATACACCACATGATGGCTGTGGCATCTGCAAACTTCTGAATATGACACAAGTCTGATGTGTACAGTGTGAACAGAGGAGGGGACAACACAGACCCCTGCGGTGCTCCGTGCTGCTGACCACAGTGTCAGATGGGAGGTCCATCAGGCTAACATATTGTGGTCTGTCAGTGAGGTAACTGGAGATTAAAGCAACCAGGCAGGGGTCCACTCATAATTGAATCAGTTTATCCTGAAGCTGGATGGTGTTAAAGACACTTGAGAGGTCCAGAAAATTACTCTGACCATGCCGCTTCCCTTCGATGTGTAGAGGATAGCATTCTCCCCACCAACATTTGCCCGATAGGTGAACTGTAAGGCATCCTAAGCGCGTTGCACCTGTAGATGATGAGAAAGAGCCGTTCGAATTTCTTCATCAGATGTGACATTAGTGCCGAAAGTCATTCAGCTCGCTCTGTTTTGGAACTGGAACTGGTTTGGTTTCCAGCCCCACACCACACCATTTTGCCTTCACAACGCTTGACATTTTTGTGGGCTTTACATGGTGTCTTAGTTGGCTCTTAAACATGACAAAAATTCAGATATATGACTGTATGTTTGCAGAGCTGACATGGAGATTTGGTTTTATGACACTGAGCAATGTGGTGTGTTCCTTTAAGTCATATAAAAACTTGTGATCAATTTAGTTGGGGTGCAGTTCAATGAAGTGTGGTGAAACTGAAGAAATCACAGACAATGGGGGGGGTGAGAAATTTAACAAACATGCTTAAATGTTATTATGATTTATGTATAGGACTCATCGTACATTCAACAGCTGTCCATCCCAATGGCAGGACTTACCCTGAAGACACGGGTGTTTGCAGCTGTTAAAGCCACTAACTTGGATAGGAGGTATTCAATCAACATCAAGCTGTTTCATCTGAATACCAAAGTATATATAATTGTCTGCATTTATGTTGCTGGCTAATGTTTGTCCATTTTGATCTCCATAATACTGTAACAGTAGTTGCTCCCCCAGAGTTAACATAAACTATTTGAAATGCAAAAGAGGCATTAAACATCAATATTTACCTAAAGACTATTTACCCAATTAGGTCCTGCAGTTCCTGCTGTTGATACATAGAGGGCAGAGCTTCACCATGTGAAAGCCTGATCTAAAGTTGAATTTTCAAATCCTTTTTGAGGAACCTTTTGGGGGGGGCACAAGGAACCGATGAGACAGAGAACCTCCCATGGGCCAGACTGAACTGGCAGAAGGACAGGCGGCAAAGTGGATAAGCAGAACCGGTGAGGCAGACAAGCAGGCACTACTTCAGGCAAAGATTCAGGCACAAACTCAGACAGAGGGTAAAGCTGAAGTGAAGTCTCTGACGAAGGCTGGGCCTGAAAAGAAGTCTCTGATGAAGCAAAGGCCCGAGAGCTGGTCGACGCAACAGCTGAAGTGAACCTAGGGAGACACCATCCCGACAGAAACTAGCTGGGGTGATCAGCTCGACACCGTTGTCTCTACCCTACCCTACCCTACCCTACCCTACCCTACCCTACCCTACCCTACCCTACCCTACCCTACCCTAACCCTACCCTAACCCTACCTTACCTTACCCTACCCTACCCTACCCTACCCTACCCTACCCTACCCTACCCTACCCTACCCTACCCTACCCTAACCTTCCCTACTCTAACCTTCCCTACCCTACCCTACCCTACCCTACCCTACCCTACCCTACCCTACCCTACCCTAACCTTCCCTACCCTAACCTTCCCTACCCTAACCTTCCCTACCCTACCCTACCCTACCCTACCCTACCCTACCCTACCCTACCCTACCCTACCCTACCCTATCGTACCCTACCCTACCCTACCCTACCCTACCCTACCCTACCCTACCCTACCCTACCCTACCCTACCCTACCCTACCCTATCGTACCCTACCCTACCCTACCCTACCCTACCCTACCCTACCCTACCCTACCCTACCCTGCCCTGCCCTGCCCTACCCTACCCTACCCAGCTTGCAACGATGGACCTGCATGAAGTCTGAAGAATGGCATTGACTGGCCTGAGACAACCATGTCTCACAGCAAGGGAAAGAGCCTCCTTAAAGCAAAATCTGCAACCAGACAGCTGCTACTGGTTTTCCTGAGTGCCTGGAGGAAGCACCTGGAGTAATTCCCTCACCATCAAAAACATCGTCCAGGGAGGGTTAGACTGGGCTGACATGGAAGGATAAGGTTCCTCACACCTGCCACATGTTGAACCTCTTCTGGTCCACCGTGGCTTTGTCAGGCCCCACTGTTCCTTCCAAAGTTTTCAATCATCCTTAACTGAAAAGGCAACAAAGTGGTGGCTATATCGGTGAGACCTCTGAATGCGTAGGCACTGCTCCTCACCTACCAGGCAGAATTGCAGAAGAAGATGTTAACCACTATGCATGTGAGTGACATTTATACATTATCAGTGAACCTGTCATGGATGCAGTTTTCAAAGGGACGGTCTAACCTTAACCTTGTTTTTACGCCAAAGTTTTGAACCCAATGCTGTAGCAAACAGGTGTAGGCTTGGGTCCGAGTTTTGGGCGCACCTGTGTGGTGACGTGCACTGATTGGGTCTCGTGGTGTTAGTGGCGGTGATTTTAATATCACCTGTTCACTCGTGAGCAGAGTTAGTAGTGAGCGGGTGATGGGGGAAAGCCTACTTTGCTGACCGCTTAACGGTTCTGTTTATGTTTCTGTATTTATCAGACGTTTTTATCCAAAGCAACTTACAAATGAAGATATAACAGCTTTATAAAAAGCTAACAATAAGCTCCATAGAAGGAACCCAGGAGTCCGACTCTGTCAGAGGGGACAGAGTAGAGATAGGGTGCAGGCATAGAAGGAAGAGCAGAAAGATAAAGAGATAGAGGGGGTAGGGAAGTACAAGGTAAGTGCTGGGATAGGAGATGCTCTCTGAAGAGCTGGGTTTTCAGGAGCTTCTTGAAGATAGACAGGGACGCCCCTGTTCTGGTAGCGCTCGGTAGGTCATTCCACCATCGTGGGACGACACATGAACAGAGTTTGGATTGTCTTAGGCGTGGTGTAGGAGCTGCTAGACGACAATCCTGGGACCAACGGAGGGACCCAGTTGGGACAGAAGCCTTTGCAAGAGCATTCAAGTAGATGGAGCCGTTCCATTAAGCTCTTTGTAGCTAACATCAGGGACTTGAATCTGATGCTGATTACTGATGTAATCAGCAGTTACTGATGTGAGCGCTTGAGCGTGGATTAACGATTGGATACTGAAAGATTGGATTGGTTTTTGTACAGCTAACATCAGGCTACAGCTTCTCCTAATCAGCTGCTGGGCAACTTGGGATATTGGCAAACAGTCGTAAATATTTGTCAGCACAGCCTCCCACAGCGGTATGTAACCTGGGTTTGCTTTATTCTGGGTCTGCTACTGCTTGTTAGAACACAGTTTGATTGTGGCTACCGCTGTTCAGAGTTGTGTGTAGGCTTGAAGTTCTCTGGGAATTTGGCGTGTGTGTTGTGGGTCTGTGTGAAATCAGCAAACTTTTAAGAAATTGCTGCTGCTAATGAAGTTTCCTTTACATTGTCTTGAATTCTTAAAATGAATCGGTTGCAAGCTGTCTGTCGTTGGAAAATCCAAACAGAATAAAAGATCAATTGTCCCGAGAAAGCTCTTGCAAACAAAATCAAAACCATCTAAGCAGAACAAAAAAAGTACGTAAAGAAAATTAAAGTTGTAATTGCGTCTCTCAGAGAACTGAAAGATGACAAAAATGATTCACAGGTTGAATCACAGCTTGATGAAATAACACATCTGTTTAAGAGTTCCAGTGTATTGCTCTTTGTTGCCTTTTATTCCACTTGATGAGAAAGAAAGATAAGCTAAATACATGGTTCTCAAGCATCATTAAGTACAACAAAGGTTTTATTGAGGATGTTAAAAAGACTTTCTGAAGCTGATAAATGTCCCAGAAGGCCATCTTCTGGCTTGGTGCCATCTCAAGAAAATACATTAGAGGGAGACGTGGAATCTCAAGACCACATTGGAAAGCAAACTCAATTGTCTCTTAATCTTCAGCGTGATGTTCATGATGATGTGCTTCCATCTGACAGTGTATCAAAACAAGGCAGTAGGTCAAGCTCAAAGGTATCATCACCTTCTTCTGCACGTCTCAGGGCTGAAGCCAACATGGCTACCCTTCTATGTTCAAAGAAAAACACAAATGAGGAAAAAGGAAGAACAACTTCAGCTTGAAGCTGACATATCTGCAACTGTTGCAAAGGTGAATGTGCTGAGAGCTGGATCCACTGTGCGGAGTAACGCTTTACAGAAATCCAATGGAATGGAATCGTATTAAAACAAAAAGGAAACTGTTGAAATCCTTACTGCTGATGCAGAGACCTTTCTTCCACAGATACTTAACGTGAATACAGATGGGAAATACAATTACTGGAAATACAGAGCTAAATTAAAAATGGGATAAGCCTTCTGATCCTTTAAGATCATGTGGCGCAATCCCATGTTTGCCACTGCAACAAGCTGCTTGCAACCAATGAAAATCTGTTGTCCATTGTGGAGAGACAAAATTAATTAACAACTATATTGGTCCATCAAAAAAGTCTTTCATCAGTGTCTAAACGAGAAATTCCAGTCTTTGATAGCAACCCTCCCCACTTCCATGCTTTTATGAGCTTGTTTGAACTGGTCATAGAAGCAAAGACCCACAATGCTGATGACTGCCTGCATTACCTTGCACAGAACTCCAGGGGGCATGTGTCTGATGGTGCCAGATATGTAAAAGCAAAGACTCTGCTGTATGATCATTTTGGAAATCATTGCATATGCTTATCTGAACAAAATCCACCCTTGACCATCAATTAAATCAGAAGATGGAAAGGCTCTTCAGGCTCTACTGTCTGTTCTTACGTGGTGTTGCAATGCGATGAAAGAGGTTCACTGACTCTCTGATTTAAACACACCTGCCAGTATGCTCATTGTGCTTAAAAGGCTGCCATATAAGTTGAAAGACAAATGGCGAACAGGAGCATGCGACATCCAGGAGAGGCAGCATCAGAGAGCTACATTCGTTGACGTTGTCTTATTTCTTGAGCGTCAAGTTAAAATTGCCACAGATCTTGTCTTTGGAAACCTATGTGAAACTCCACCAACACATCTAACAACCAAGGACAGTGATGGAGGGAGACATTCTCCTCATCCAAGGGCTAAAGGAAGTAATTTTGGCACAACTATCGGTGCTATTGAGAGGAAGAATCAAGCAGAGGCTCAAGATCGTCACACTTTTGTGAGGAAAGAATAGCATCTGTTTTGGCTGCTTGTATACTGGGGACATCAGCAAATAATGTAGGAAATGCCTTTCATGCAAAATCTGTGGTTTCAGCCATCCAAGTATGCTCCACATCCACCATGGGCAGAAGACTGAGGTCAAACCTGACACCGAGGCCTGTTACAGTCCAGACTTGTGTTCTTACTGGGGACGGTGAACGAGTCTGTAAAGCTTGCCATCGTACCAGTCAAAGTCAAATCAAAGAAAGGCCAAATAACTATGGAAACGTATGCCTTCCTGCACCTGGGGAGTCCAGCGTCCTTTTGTACAATGGGTCTCATGGACAAGCCGAATCTCACTGGGAGGATGAGCATGCCCAGAGTCTTGGAACCTCTGGGGGTCGTCCGGAGTGTAGGTAACGGGCCTTTTGCCATTAAGACTGTGCTCGGTTGGACAGTGAATGGGCCACTTGACAGAGAATGCTGCAGAAAGCCGGGTGTCAATCGACAGTCACCACCAATAGCATTTCTGCTGTTTTGCTCGACAAATTCTAGAGGCAGCAGTTCAAGATGGACTTCCCTGAGAACAGCCATGATGAGCAACTGGGGCTATCAAGGGGAGATTCCAAGTTCCTGAAGTTGGCCAGGGACACCATGACCCTGAGTGACAGGCACTACAGCATTGCCCTGCCTTTAAGGGACCAAGACATAAGAATGCGTGAGAGCTGTGTGATTGCGGAACAACGGACCTAATCCTGGTTTCACCTGGTCAGGGTAATGAGATAGATCCTGAGGTTCATCGCAGAAAGAACAAGGCACATCTTCAGTCGGCATCTGATGCAACTCATTGTAAGGGCGCTCATCAGGGTTGAGTCCTGTAATGGCTTTCTCTCATTGGGAGAGATTAAGGATGCTGAGATGCAAATAATAACCTTCTGTCAGCAGAAAAGGTATGCTGAAGAAATCTCCTGCCTCCAAAGGGAGAGGGTGTGAAACGAAGCAGCCACATATATAAATTGAATCCTCTGGAGGATGCTGTTCTGCGAGTTGGCGGACATCTTAGTAGGGCCATTTTGTCAGAAGATCCTGCTATAATCGCTAAAGATCTTCACATTTCTAACCTCATTTTACAGCATATCCATAAAGAGGTTGATCATGGTGGTAGGAACCACATCCTCTGAAGACTGCATCAGACAAATTGGATTCCTTGTGCAGGCACTTTGATAAGGAACATTATGTCAAGGTGTGTGGTCTGCAGACGGCTTCATGGAGCGGTCGACCAGCAGCAGAGTGACCCCAGAGAAACCTTCCTTTAGCTTTGTTGGAGTGGACTATTTTCGGCCATTTGAAGTAAAGCATGGGAGAAGTCTTGTGAAGCTGTATGGAGTTGTCTTTACGTGTTTGGTGATTAGAGATGTACATATTGAGGTTGCCTCATCGCTTGACACTGACTCTTTCATTCATGCCTTACACCGTTTTGTTGCAAGACAGGGTCAGGTTCAAGAGCTGCATTCCAACAATGGTACCAACTTTGTGCACCCAGAGCGAGGGCTGAGACGAGCCATGGAATCAGGAAAAGGTCCTCAGCTACATCTTACAGACACAGCAGTTGGATGAGGGGTTACTCCAAACCGCCCTTTGTGAAGTGGAGTCAATCCTCAACAGTAGACCCATTACACAGGAATCCACTGATCCAAATGATTTGGAAGCTTTAACAACGAACCACCTCCTCCTTTTCAAGTCCAAGTTTCAAGTCTGTTCCAAAAAATTATCTCTATACACGTAAGAGATGGAGACAGGTCCAATACATATCTGATCTGTTCTGGAAAACATGGATTAAAGAATGTTTGCCACAACTTCGACTGTGCCAGAAATGGACGTGGATTAAACGCAACTTCATTCCTGGAGCTGTGGTCCTCATTGTGGATAACTTTGCACCTCGCGGTTCCTGGATCATTGGCAAAGTCGCAGCAGCTGTGCCAGACAGGAAAGGGCTTGTACTTCAGGTCTGGATTAAGACCCCAACCAGCCTTGTCTGTAGACCTGTCACAAAGATATGCCTTCTTCTGGAGGCCTCTGACCCATAACATCTCTGAATCAACTTGATGTTACTACAACTTGAGGTTGACAATGTTACCAGACATGTCACAGACTGACTTGATATCTAGGCTAAGTGCTGGTAACCTCTGGCCTATGACTGACAAGAAGAAGAGAAAATTACCTTGATGGACCTTTGAGTGCATTGTACTGCCTCGTAGAGAATATGTGATGTAATGCGTTGTGATGTATTTTATGGCCCGGGTTATGGTGTTGGATGTGTAATTATTACTCTATAATGTTGTAATAATTAGGGGCCTGAATGTAGCAGACAGGCGTAGGCTTTGGTTTTGGGTGCACCTGTATGGTGATGTGCTCTGATTGAGTCACATGGTGGTAGTGACTGTAATATCACCTGTTCATTCGCAAGCAGAGTTAGTAGTGAGCGGGTGATGGGGGAAAGCCTACTTTGCTGACCGCTTAATGTTTAGTTGTTGATGTGAACGCTTGCCATTTTAATACCACCGAGACAAAAGAGCTGGTGGTGGATTTCCACAGGAGGAAAGCTGCCCCTACACCCATTTCCATCAACGGGGAAACTATGGAAGTGGTCCAGGATTACAAACCTGGACAACAAACTGAACTGAGCCAAGAATACGGAGGCTGTGTACAAGAAATGGACTTGTATAACGCTTTTCTAGTCTAGCTGACCACTCAAAGCGCTTCACTACATGCCGCATTCACCCCACTCACATACACTCATACAGCACGTCTTAAGATTCATAACTACGTGCTTTTCTAATCATTCATACACACATTCATACCCCCAATGATACACTGGGGGGGGCAACGTGGGGTTCAGTGTCTTGCCCAAGGACGCTTTCATGTCAGCGTCCTGACATGTATTCTGGGGAAGCCAGAGTCGAACCACGACCTTCCAATTGGTGGGTGACTGCTCTTCCTCCTGAGCTACAGCCGCCCTTTGAGAAGGGCCAGAGTCGGCTCTATTTCCTGAGGAGGCGCTGGTCTTTCAATGTATGTAACATCATGCTGAGGATGTTCTACCAGTTGGTGGGAGCCAGTGCCATCTTCTTTGGTTTGGTGTGCTGGGGCAGCAGGCTGAGGGCAGCAGGCTGAGGGCAGCAGATGCTGACAAGATCATCAGGAAGGCTGGCTCCGTCCTGGGGGTACAGCTTAACTCTTTGTTGGTAGTTTCTGAGAGGAGGATGCTGTGTAAACTGCAAAACAACACTCACCTTCTCCACCAGGTGCTTACGTCTCAAAGAAGCACCTTCAGCAACAGACTCATTCCACGCATTTGTAAGACAGAACGCCAGAGGAAGTCCTTTCTGACACTGGCCATCAGACTGTTTAATTAATCTACCTGAGGTCAGATGCCAAATGTCATTTTACCCAATGCCCCTTTATCTCACTTTATACAATGTCACTTTCTCCAAATCACTTGTTTGTATGTATGCGAAATTGCACACTGCACAGATTGTATTCAGTTACTTGTGTTATTTTATGTTAACTTTATTTTATTTTATTACTTTCCCACTTTCCCTTGGGATAAATAAAGCTTCTTGAATCTTGGCGCTTTGGTTTGCTAATGTGAACGCTTGTGGATTAACGACTGGATACTGGAAGATTAGATTTAAAATAAAGTATCCTCAACTACAGCTTGGACTTGCATTTATGTACAGCTAGCAGGTCGGGCTACAGTTTCCCCTATTCAATACATATCGTCCCACTGAGCTGTCTATCCTCCACCCTTTACCTCTGAATACGCTCTGTCTGGTGCGGGCGTTATGCATTTATGTTGATAGAACAACTGGATTCAGGCATTCAGAGCAGCTGTTTGTGTCATAGCCTACACCAATTGGGGGAAGCCTTTCACGATTATTGTAACTATTGTAAAACATTTGAGGTCAGACTCTGATGTTGGACAGAAGGCCGAGCTCTCAGTCTCTGCTCTAATTCATCCCAAAGGTTTTCTATTGGGTTGAGGTCAGGACTCTATGCAGGACAGTCAAGTTCTTCCACACCAAACTGGCTCATCCATGTCTTTATGGACCTTGCTTTGTGCTCTGGTGTGCAGTCATGTTGGAGCAGGAAGGGGCCATCCCCAAACTGTTTCCACAGAGTTGGGAGCATGAAATTGTTCAAAATCTCTTGGTTTGCTGAAGCATTCAGAGTTCCTTTCACTGGAACTAAGGGGCCAAGCCCAGCTCCTGAAGAACAACCCCACACCATAATCCCCCCTCCACCAACCTTTACACTTGGCACAATGCAGTCAGACAAGTACCGTTGTCCTGGCAACCGCCAAACCCAGACTCGTCCATTAGACTCCAAGGTGGAGAAGCGTGATTCGTCACTCCAGAGAACGAATCTCCGTTTCTCTAGAGTCCAGCGGCGGCAGCTTTACACCACTGCATCCAACTCTTTGCATTGCACCTGGTGATGTATGGCTTGGATGCAGTTACCATGGAAACCCATTCCATGAAGCTCTCTGCACACTGTTCTTGAGCTGATCTGAAGGCCACATGAAGTTTGGAGGTCTGTCGCGATTGACTGTAGAAAGTTGGCGACCTCTGCGCACCTCAGCATCTGCTGACCCCGCTCTGTCATTTTATGTGGCCTACCACAGCTGAGTTGCTGTTGTTCCCAATCACTTTCACTTTGTTATAATACTCACCTGCAAGCTCAGCTGCAGCTCATTCCCTGCAGTTTATCGGCCCCGTATAGAAGCCTCTCCAGCACTCTCACCTTTGCCAGATTGTTCCAGCGTTCATCACCTGCCTTATCTTGGTGCTGACTCTGCCTGTCTCTGACCTGCCTCCCGGTAAACTTACCTGCCTTCTGTCTGAAGATCTGTTGCTTTCTTGCTGGTATGAAAATAAAAGTCATTACCAACTGTTGCTGATTTTCAGAGTGCTGCTTTTGGGTCCAAAATACACCTGCAACAGGTCAGAGCCAGGTCAGGCCGGCGATTCACCAGGCAGAGGTTGCACTGCATAGCAGGGCCTCAAATACGTTGGGCTCTTGGAGGTGGTGTTGCACCCAGGGAACCTTCAGGTCCCTTTCCTCTTTGGGAAACAGGGTTGGTTGGTAACCCTGTGAGGCCTTGAAAGGTGATAGTCCAGTGGCAAAAGAAGTGAGAGTGTTCAATCCATATTCAATCCAATCCAAATGTCGGCTCTCGGAGGAAGGGTTGTTAGCAGTAACACAGCAGAGAGCAGCCTCAAGCTCCTGATTGAGCCGTTCAGTCTGCTCGTTGGATTTGGGGATGATAACCATAGCTTAATGAGACCTTAGCTCTCAGAGCAGCACAGAACAATCGCCATACCTGTTAGATGAATTGGGACCCCGGTCGGACACCACTTCTGAAGAAATACCATCAAGGCAGAAAACACGATTTACTGATTTACTTGCAGATCTGCAGTATCGGAGGATGATGGCAGTTTATTTAAGGGAATGACATCAGCACCCTTAGTAAAACAGTCGATAATGGTGGTTTTACCTTATGAGGGAGGTAACCAGGGCCGATCAGGATGTCCAGAGGCTGCAAAAGTCCTGGTGGTCGGTTGCTGCTTTTACTCCTTGGAGCAGCCAGAGACATACTCTCAGAAATATCGCTGAAGAAGAGTGATGGAGTGGTGTATTCCTGGATGACAAGCAAACCTGAAGGTGTGAGCCCACTGGAGGATGGTGGAGCGGGCTGGTGAGGGGACGAACCGACGACCGAAATGTTCACAGCCAGGATCCGGGTCCGAGGTGAATCCCCACCAAAACTGGTGTTCGATCTGCCACACCATACCAGGAGAATCCAGGTTTGTTCCACTGACTTCTCTTCTTTGGCAAACTGTCGAGACATGGCATGGAGAAAGTGAAACGACCAAAAAACAAAGACCAATGGGCCTAACGGGACTTTACCCTCTTTTTAGCTCCCTCTAACCAATGCCTCCATTCCTCTAAAGCTAGTTTGATCACTAAGAATTCCTGATTACCCACAACATATTTTTGTTCAGGCAACGGACAGTCATCGGGAGAATAATGCACAGGGGTGTGCCTTACCCTCTGATTCAGACATCTGGGACAATGCTGTCCCAACACAAGAATCCATCCATCCATCCAGCTGGACGGGGAACAGCTGGACAAGGTTGGGCTGAATGAAGATGGGAGCAGTGGTGAATCTGTCCTTGAGCTATTAGAAAGCTAGGTCAGTTTCAGGGGTCCAGTGAAAAGTGGTCTTAACGGGGATTAACTCGGTTAGAGGAGATCCAATGATGCTATAGTTTGGGAAACCAAGAAATCTTTGTAATTGCTTCAGGTGACTCCTCAGCCACAGCCTTTATCTAGTCTGGGTCCGTCTTCCCCTACCGGCCCTGGAAGATGTATCTGAGGAAGGTGACTGAAGATGCGCAGAATTCACATTTCTCTGCACTGATGAAGAGGCGCTTTTCCAGGAGTCTTTGGAGGACCTTTCGGACATGTTGTCTGTGCTCTGCGGGAGACTTGGAAAAAATCTAAATATCATCGACGTAAACAAACACAAACAGCTTTAAATCATCTCTCAGATTGTCATTTATGAGAGCTTGAAAAACTGCAGTGTTGTTTGTGAGGCTGAAAGGCATGACCAGGTATTTGAAGTGAACTAAAGGTGTGTTGAAGGCCGTCTTCCATTCATCTCCCTCACAAATTCTGACCAGGTGGTAAGCGCTGTGGAGATCTAGTTTGGTGAAGATGTTTGCCCCCTGGATAGGTTGAAAGGGAGACGATATGAGTGGCAGAGGATATTTGTTTTTGATGGTAATAGTCAATGCACCATCTTCTGAAAAGATAAAAACCCCTGCTCCTGCAGGTAAAGAGGATGGCCTAATGATCCCTACTGCTACAGACTCATGAATGTAGTGTTCCATGGCCTCACACTCGGGGGGCGAGACTAATTGTATAGTCAACTGGAAGGCAGGATGCTCCAGGCAGGGGGTCTATGGTCCAGTCATAGGGATGGTGAGGAAGCAATGACAAGGCCCTGTTTTTACTGAAAACCGTGCCATGGTCACGATATACAGTGGGAACCCAAGAAAAATTTACCAGAAGAACTGAGGTATCTGATGGGGGTGACTGGAAGACTGGGGGTCTGATCTGAGACAGTTAAAAAGACTAAATAGACCCCAGCCTTTAATATGGCGGTCCGACCAAAGAATGTGTGGATTATGTAGCGCTAACCAGGGATAATCAAGTATTAATGACTCTAGAGACAGGGAACAGGAGGAACTCAATTAGTTCACAGTAGTTTCCAGAAACAGTTAAAGTGATGGGTTTGGTTTTATGAGTTATGGTGTTTAATATACCTCCATCCAAAGCTGAGACCATGATAGGTGAAGGGAGGGGCTCCAGGTGCAAACAAAGCTGAGAGGCCACACTAGGGTCCAGAAGGTTTTGTTCTGCTCCAGAGTCCACTAAAGCGAGAAGTTGTCAGTTATGTTACCAAGTTGGACGGTCATGGTTAGAGTAAAGCGAGGAGGAGTTTCGTTCTCTGTTCCGACCACCAATAATCCTGCCTCTACTTGTGGGCTTTGTCTTTTGGCTGCACTGGCAGGTGGACATGTAGTTCCCCTCATAACTGCAAAAGATGCACTCGTTAGCCTTCGGTGAACTTGCTCCTCAGGTTCAAGTCTCACTCGACCCACCTGCATGGGCAGTTTCCTCAGAGGAGGATGACACCAGCATGGCAGATCCAGTGGTACGTAGGGAAGAGGGCACATTGTGGGAATACCACTGGGGTGATGGTTGAAGGGGATGGAAGACCCTCTCCTTTCTCTGTTCAACTAGCCGGCTGTCAATAGGAATTACCACGGTAACAAGATCCTCAAAGGAGGCTGGATTTTCTCTGGAAGCTTGCTGGTCCTTCAGTTGGTCGTTCAATGCATTTAACAGGACTCCCTGGAAGGCATTGGACGGTCACCCCATTTCTGCAGCTGAGATGCAGAAGTCAATAACGAACTCCAGTACTGACTGATTTCCTCGTTTTAAATTCAATAGTTGCTTGGCTGCATCAACCTCACGAAGAGGGTGGTTCTCCTCAACTTCACCCGAAAAGAGGTAAAAGGAAAAGAGTCAATAAACTGAAAATCGAAAAAAGGCTACAGCCCAGTCCAGTACTTTATCCTGAAGCAATTCAATTTAATTCAGTTCAGTTTATTCAGATAGCATCAAATCACACCAAAAGTTGTCTTGTGAAACTTCACTGATATATTCCAATTCATTGTAATCAAATCCATCCATCCATCCATTTTCTATACCGTCAATCCATCGGTCTGGGAAGCGGGTGGGCTGGAGCCTATCCCAGCAGTCATTGGGCGAAAGGCGGGGTGTAATCAATTCCAATTAATTCAATTTAAAATTAGTGCAAAATAATGAAAAAAATTATAAAGCCTATTCAAAGCACAATTTCCTACCTAAGGAAACCAACAGATTGAATCAAAACATCTTTTTGGTCCGTCTTCAACGTGCCTGAGGCGACTGTGGAGAGAAACAACACCCTTTTAACAGGAAAAAACCTCTGGCAGAACCAGAACCAGGAAGGGCGGCCATCTGCCTCGACCAGCTGGGGTTTGATTGGAGAGAAAAGAGTGGACAACAGGAAGCAAAACACCAGTCAAAGGATACCTGTTGGAACAGGGAAACAAGTTAATAACCACAGTAGTGTCACATGTACATAATGTCATATGAGGACATAAAAGGGGGAAGAAAGAGAGCAATGTGAGGAAAGGTGCATCATGGGAGCTCCCCCAGCAGTCTAAGCCTATAGCAGCAGAACTATGGGATGTTTCAGGCTCACCTGAGCCATCCCTAACTATAAGCTTTATCAGAAAGGAAAGTTTCAGCCTGATCTTAAAGGTAGAGAGGGTGTCTGCTTCCTGAAGCCAAACTGGCAGCTGGTTCCACAGAGAGGGGCCTGATAACTGAAGGCTCTGCCTCCCATTCTGCTTTTAGGGCCTGATAACTGAAGGCTCTGCCTCCCATTCTGCTTTTAGGGGCCTGATAACTGAAGGCTCTGCCTCCCATTCTGCTTTTAGGGGCCTGATAACTGAAGGCTCTGCCTCCCATTCTGCTTTTAGGGGCCTGATAACTGAAGGCTCTGCCTCCCATTCTGCTTTTAGGGGCCTGATAACTGAAGGCTCTGCCTCCCATTCTGCTTTTAGGGGCCTGATAACTGAAGGCTCTGCCTCCCATTCTGCTTTTAGGGGCCTGATAACTGAAGGCTCTGCCTCCCATTCTGCTTTTAGGGGCCTGATAACTGAAGGCTCTGCCTCCCAGTCTGCTTTTAGGGGCCTGATAACTGAAGGCTCTGCCTCCCATTCTGCTTTTAGGGGCCTGATAACTGAAGGCTCTGCCTCCCATTCTGCTTTTAGAAACTCTGGGAACCACAAGGAAACCTGCAGCCTGAGAGCAAAGTGCTCTGCTGGGGAAATATCCAACTGTGAGATCTTTAAGATGTGATGGAGCTCGGTCATTAAGAGCTTTATAACATGTTGAAGTGTCTGTAACAGAATGCTGTGATCGATCGTATCAAATGCAGCACTGAGATCCAACAGGACAGACAATAAGCAATCCTATGACATCGGAAATCTTGGAGGAGTTGGTGGAAAAAGACTGTGGGGAGTGGGTACCGAAGCAAGAAACCACCACACTTGGTGATGAGAAAGGAAGCGTCACACAAGACTAGCTCAGGTGGGACACCAAGGCTGGCTGAAGTAGAGCTGGTGGTTTGGCTGGCAGTAGAGTTCCTGGTAGAGAAGCAGACGGATGGTTTAGTCGTTGGTTATTGGAACCAGAGAACGTAGCACTGTCTCATTCTCTCTGAGCATGACTTCCTGTTTCCTCAGAGCGTAAAGCCACTGAGTCCATCTAACGCCTTCCAGCATAAAAACTGTCTGAGAAATGAATCTGTACAAACTATTCTACAGAACTGACAGTCAACTAATCGGTTTAGAGCAAACTGATCTGAGCTTTCAGGCTCTGCGAAGCTTATATTCGCATAACTGCCCTTTTATTGATCTAATGTTAATGTTCTAATGTTGATCAGCATATGAATATATTTTATTTGTAATAATAACTGTATCTGATGTGTTATTTCCACAAACACCTTCCACTGCCTGGTTCGAAATGAGTGATCATACTTCTCAGATTGCAGCTCGTACTTCACTGTCATTGGAAAAAAATAGTAAATATACATAAAGTTAATTAAAATAATGGATACAACTCGATTCTCATTATAAAGTAAACTGCACACTAAATCACAATCGTTACTCTGGATATTGACAGTTACTGAGATATCAGGCAAGAAGCACTTTAATGAGAAGACATACCTTCAAATCTAAACTGATCATATAACACTACGCAATCGAGCTAAAACATCAACGTTAAATCTGCACAATTTTTGATGAATGGAACATTTTAAATGTTCAAAGAGTTTAAAACAAACCTAAATAAAAGCAGTGTATAATCATAAGTATAATAATAAATCATTGGTCTTTGTGTTGAAAGCTTCTTCTTCCTCAATGGCTTCTTATGACACATGAAAGATTATGTGTTTGGTTTAAATGTAACTCTTCCAATGAGAGAAAATTCAGACAAATTTACAGTTCCCCATTTTAAAAAAGCAGTATGTAAAGGTAGCATAACAACATATTTCTACCAGCTGAAAACTCAATATCTTTTATGTTAAATAGATGGAACGTTCTCATGGATTACTGTTACACGACACCCTCTGGAAACCCCAACGATGACCTGCGCTATGACCTCTTCTTTAGGTAACTCCACAGATTTAGTAACAATTCAGGTCAATTTTTCTCTTGCTTTCCTTTCCAGTTACACTCTAATTGTTTTCTTTTTGATCCAGCTGTGAAAAAGACCCCCAGACCACAGTCTTTGAAAATGGGAAGAGCCAAATGGGGCGCTTTGCCTTTGAAGTATTTCGCTTCATAAAGCACAAGAATCAGAAGATGTCCACGGTCTTTCTGCACTGTGTTACCAAGCTGTGTCGGGGAGATGACTGTCTGATGCTCATGCCAGTGAGATTAACCACTGACTGTTGGATTAGAATATAACTCAAATGTGTTGAGCTGTTTTCTCCATAGCTTCATGAAGAAAACAGCTGAATAATATAAATATATAGAAATTACCTGCTTAGTTTCCTGTTAACATGACATGAGTTTTACACAAGTGTTGAAATGTTGAATCATGTGACTAAATATTTCTCTTCCTTGTCTTAAGATGTGCTTTTTTTAATTATATATACATAAGAATACATTAATATATTAAGAGTAAAGGGTCATATTAACCATAAAATGTTGCCTTGAATATTTGTAATGAGAAAGATCACTAAATAATACTTTTCTGACACTTTATCTCTCTCTGCTGTCAGATTTGTGGAAGCAGGAAAAAGCGAGATGTCTCAGAGGGAAAGGAATCAAAAGGTTCGTCTGGAAATGCCGTTCTGACTGCTGGGCCTATCGTCACACGAATTGGTACGGTTGGATTATTTTTTCTCTACTCTAAATTCTTCTTCTTTAAGTCTGTATCCCACCAACCTCACCTTCATGACAATATCCAATATATATACCCTATCCAAGCAGAAGTGTAACTGGAAAGCTTTCTCTCCCAACATGAAACACCCATTTGATAACATAAAGCAGCATCATCACCCCTTTTAAAGGAGAAGTTCGTTTTTTTGTTTATGTATTTTCTGGATTAATGGGTTAATCCAGAAATCCCTTAAAGATTACACACACACACACACATATATATGTAATTATTATATATATATACATGATTATTATATATATATATTTATCTATAATACTGTGGTTGAAATTGAAATGCCATTATGTTGTCTTTATTTTTCACAGATGAAACACCAACCAATAACTCCCATCTAGGTAAGCCCTCACATTCTTTCCATAATGTGAAATGGCATCTTAAAAGGAAAAATTACTTTTTGATCATAAAACCAATTCTGAAATGAATATAAACATTAAAATAAAAGAATTTGTCTTTACGGTTGTTCTGTACATATTTTGTTCTGTAGATTTAATTAACCTTTTTTCACAGTTTGCCATTTCTAATAATACTTACCACCTATTTTACCACAATAATCACCTCTGAAAACTTTCACACAACATAATGCACATAGTTGTGGGGAAAATATGTTATTTCTGTGGTCAAAAAGTGGTTGTTGTGAGTTAAATGGAAATAAATCTCCTCTGCTGGGATCTTTCTTGCCCTTCATGGTTAGGGATAGATGTTATTTGATTATTACTATAGATTTTAAGTAATGTTTCTTATGTAAAAACAGAATTCAGTTAAAATAACTGGACAAATTTACCATGAATTTACCAGCAAACATTGAAAAACACGTGAATTGTTTCTGTTTCTTCAGGCCATATGAAAACTCCAGCGTTTCAGATGAACACAGTGACCACCATCCTAATCTCAGGAATGATCATCCTGGGCATCCTGGGAGTTTGCTTCTTCATCTTCTCCCTCACCCTCTTCAGAGGCAAGAGTTCTCATGTCAGCAGTGTCTCTGGCATCCGCAACCCGGCCTTCAACCAAGCGCCTGACTACAGCGCCCAGTAGGCCCGATTCCCAGTGATTAGACCAGTGACTTAGAAACCTGATAAAATGTCTGAACAATGAGCATTAGCGTAGCGTTACAGCGAGGCAGCTGTATGGTGTCATATGCTTTGTTTTCCAACTGTGGCCATTTTTTTGTTTTTACAATTTTATCCTTATTCGATCCTTTTTTATTACCAGAGTGAGAGAGAAAAAGCTTTTTGATTCTCCTTTGAGTGACGAGCTGAATGCTGACAATAAATTAATTTAAAAAAGACCTGTTAGTGATTATTTTTCATGCATCATCCATACCCAGAGCATTAACTTTGATATATAACTTCAGACATAGAGCTTTCCTTAAAAATGAACAGGATTAGTTATAATACTAGTGTATTATCTGATTGTGGAAGTATGTTATCTGCCTTTCATTAAAATAGCAATCTGAGACTGAATAAAATACATTATTGTTGCGATGTTGTTGTGTGGAAGTTCAAAAATTCAGAGTATTTTCAAAAATAACTTTAAACTTATCAAACTATTTTTTTTGCAACCACATCCCAATAATATATTTCATATGAATAAAATGCATGTTTTCTGTTAATTCCTTACACTTCTACAAAATTGTTCATAAAAAGCCATTCATAATATAATACTATTATATATCATCCATCCATTTTCTATACCCACTTAACTCAGCTCAGGCCCCTGGGTGCTGCCTAAGAGACGGAGTTCACCCTGGACAGGTTTCACAGCGGCCTCACACTGACTCCTGTGGACCATTCAGAGTCAGCAGTTAACCCAACTCCATGGTTTTGGACCTGGAGAGAACCAAGGCATGCAGGGGAGAACATGCAAACTATTTATAGGAACAGAGCTGGACAACTGCATGTGATTCATTTGATCTTTATAACAGCACAATCCCACATTCACAAATGTAGACAGTGTAAAACGTTATTAATACATAATAAATTCTATATCTGACTGAAAAAAAGGAGCTAAAACTTTTGAGTTGTGTTCTTTATTAGGTATTTTCAGTTAAAGGAAGTCCCCTCGGCTGTCTTATTGTGGTTTTATGGACTTGTTGGCGGTTGTGACGCATATTTTTAGCGACAAAAAATTAAACACCTTTTATTTTATTGTTACAAGATCTCCACAATCCTCACAATTAGAATCGCTTTTTAAAAAAGTAATGAACTAAAATAAAATGAATGTAAATTAAATACTTTCCAAAGCCACGGGGAGCCGGGGAGGACAGCGCCACGCGCTGTTCCCTGGACCTAATGTCACCTGTGTGCGCGTGCTGTGTCCTCTGAGCGGAACAGTGGTGGACCAGGGCCTAATAGACCTTTTTACACGACTCTGTGGTGTCTTAAACCACAGACAGACATATATATGTGTGATATATTGTGTATATATGGCTTAAACCAGCAGCGCGCGCTCCCACGGCCGTACGATCCATTTCCGGCAGGCAGTCACAGTTTGGCGCAACACCGGAAGTCAGGCGAGCATGACAGGATGCTTGCGGAGTTCAACATGGGCAGTGAGTGCTTTCCGGCTGCTGGTTCCGCCGCTCAGACAGAGACTGGACCGCTCGCTCTGCCCTAAAGCTCTGCAGCGCCACGGTGTCTTAAATCAGTCCGACGCGGTGCGGACGGGCCTCGGGGTTCCCCCCAGACTGCCTTCTGCGGCTGACTCTCAGGCTGAACCGGGAAGCAGCATGTCGTCCTCCTCCATGGCCCAGAGAATGGTGTGGGTGGACCTGGAGGTGAGTCGGAACCAGCCCGTGCTTCTGTGGTAGTGCTGTAGGTGAAGTGACTCCATCTGTGTTCGCTGAGCCGCAGGGGCGGACACACGAGCTGAGGGACCCAGCTCACCCAGGGGCGCGCGGGGAAGGTTATGTCCGCTGCTGGTTCAAACCACGGACATTTATATGGTTAAAGCAAACCTTTGGGGGACGCTCCCCTGCACCTCAGATGGATCCGTTCATGGGACCTTCGTCTCGCGCTTCTCCCCGGCTCGCTGCAGCCTTCTGGCTCGGATAAACGCTGCTGGACGGTGCGCCTTTATCCAAACATATCCGAGCCTCCAAACATATCCGAGCCTCCTCCAAACATATCCGAGCCTCCTCCAAACATATCCGAGCCTCCTCCAAACATATCCGAGCCTCCTCCAAACATATCCGAGCCTCCAAACATATCCGAGCCTCCAAACATATCCGAGCCTCCTCCAAACATATCCGAGCCTCCTCCAAACATATCCGAGCCTCCAAACGTATCCGAGCCTCCTCCAAACATATCCGAGCCTCCAAACATATCCGAGCCTCCTCCAAACATATCCGAGCCTCCTTCAAAAATATCCGAGCCTCCAAACATATCCGAGCCTCCAAACATATCCGAGCCTCCAAACATATCCGAGCCTCCTTCAAAAATATCCGAGCCTCCAAACATATCCGAGCCTCCTTCAAACATATCTTTGTTTAAGATGAATATGTGTGTGATTTTCCTTGTTTAAGGTGAATTTGTGTGTGATTTTCCTAGTTTAAGATGAATATGTGTGTGATTTTCCTTGTTTAAGATGAATATGTGTGTGATTTTCCTAGTTTAAGATGAATATGTGTGTGATTTTCCTTGTTTAAGATGAATATGTGTGTGATTTTCCTAGTTTAAGATGAATATGTGTGTGATTTTCCTTGTTTAAGATGAATATGTGTGTGATTTTCCTAGTT
Source organism: Leuresthes tenuis (assembly GCF_036924035.1). Lineage (NCBI taxonomy): Eukaryota > Metazoa > Chordata > Actinopteri > Atheriniformes > Atherinopsidae > Leuresthes > Leuresthes tenuis. The sequence goes on along the minus strand of NW_027325375.1, from coordinate 240,630 downwards.
TAAGATGAATATGTGTGTGATTTTCCTAGTTTAAGATGAATATATGTGTGATTTTCCTTGTTTAAGATGAATATGTGTGTGATTTTCCTTGTTTAAGATGAATATGTGTGTGATTTTCCTAGTTTAAGATGAATATATGTGTGATTTTCCTTGTTTAAGATGAATATGTGTGTGATTTTCCTTGTTTAAGATGAATATGTGTGTGATTTTCCTAGTTTAAGATGAATATGTGTGTGATTTTCCTAGTTTAAGATGAATATGTGTGTGATTTTCCTAGTTTAAGATGAATATGTGTGTGATTTTCCTAGTTTAAGATGAATATATGTGTGATTTTCCTTGTTTAAGATGAATATGTGTGTGATTTTCCTTGTTTAAGATGAATATGTGTGTGATTTTCCTTGTTTAAGATGAATATGTGTGTGATTTTCCTAGTTTAAGATGAATATGTGTGTGATTTTCCTTGTTTAAGATGAATATGTGTGTGATTTTCCTTGTTTAAGATGAATTTGTGTGTGATTTTCCTTGTTTAAGATGAATTTGTGTGTGATTTTCCTTGTTTAACATGAATATATGTGTGATTTTCTTTAAGATGACAGGTCTGGACATTGAGAAAGACCAGATCATAGAAATGGCGTGCATCATCACAGACTCTGATCTGAATATTCTGGCTGAGGTAACGTGAACATTAACAGCGCTGCACTGCTGTTCCTTTCTGTCTCTCTTCTACATTAAATGTCTTGTTTTGTTGGCTGGCAGGGGCCCAATTTGATCATTAAGCAGCCGGACGAGCTGCTGGACGGGATGTCAGAGTGGTGCAAAGAGCATCATGGGAAGGTGAGCTGTCCTGTATGGAAAGACTGAAGCTAAATCTGTCAAAGAAAAGATGATTAATGAGGAAATATGAACTGAAAAAGTTACTACATTTGGAATTGTTAACACTAATATATATAAAAGAACGACTGTGAAAATATAAACAAAGAGACACTTTATTGTCATTCAATGTGCTCCAAGAAAACAGAAGAGGAGTAAAACAGTATAAATATAAAGTATAAAGGCTTATTTACAGAAATGTAGCATCTTACAGAAAATGACATGTGGCAGCAAGCTGTTTTATAACAGTGGGAATAGTGCAGATGTAGTGGGCCCAGGACGCAGCCCGGGGGGGGTTCCTCACCAGTTTGGGCCAGTTTGCTCACCAGCTGCTGGGGGGGGGGTTGTGTTGTTCTTCTCCAGCTGTTCCAAGCTCCAAGAACAATACAAAGTTTATTGTTGCTCTAAGATTAAATTCAGTGAAGAACATTTAATCCCAAGTGAGATGACGGTTTTACAGTGTTTTTATTCTCCCAACAGTCACTATTAGCTGTCATTATGTACGGTTTTTGCTTCTGGCAGGAATGACCTCCTGTATCAGTCTGAGTTGCAGCGTTTCACTGCCAGATGAAGCGGCTGGTTGTCGTTTTTCTTCATGTTCACTAACCTTTGCAGCACTCCTCGGTTCATTAGGTTAGGTTCAGGGGCCTCAGAGCAGCCCCCAGCTCAGAGCCAGCCTTCTTTATCAGCTCTGATGCTGCTGCCCCAACACATGGCTGAATATGGCGCTCTGATGTGTAACATTGGTGCAGACGCTGAAGGCCTGAGCTTCCTTATGAAGTCTGTTCTGCCGCCTTTTTGAAGACAGTCTAGGTGATGTATTTCCAGTCTGGGGTCCAGCTCAACCACCTCCAGCTCTTCTGCCAGGGTGGAAACGGTGTTTGGCTCATTCCTGCTCCATTTATTGTGTTTGTTAGCACTGAAGAGGAGATAATTAAAGACCACAAAATGGTGGATTAGTACCTTTTCCTCAGCCTTGTCCTTCACTGATGCACAACAACAGCAGAGTAATCTGAGTATTTCTGGAGATTACAGGAATCAAAGAACACGATCCTCACAGTTCTGCCTGCTTTGTCCCGGCGGGCTCACTGAAGCAGGTGGATGATGGCATCTTCCACGCCAACCAGGGCCATAAACAGTGTTTCCTGGAAGGTGGTCGCCTGCTTACTTAGGTGGGCCAGTCAGTCTCTCCAGGCCTTTCATCCCATGGGATGTGAGGGCGACTGGTTTGCATCCTACTGTTTTAGGCAGTGGAACGAGGCAGGATGTCTTCCACAGCAGTGGAACTTTCTCCTCAGGTTGAGGTTGAAGCGGTGCTGGAGGATCCCACATAGCTGGTCCACACAGGGACCCTGGGGTTGACACCACCTGCACCTGCACCTTGTTCCGGTTCAGTCTCTCCAGTAAGCAGAGGAGGCTCCATGGTGTCCTGATGTGTGGGAAGGTATTGGTTAAGATCTAAGGCTGACATTATGGGGTGTGATAAAGGATGTGGGTTCAGGTAAATGTGAGGTGGGCTGTAGGGAAGAGCCGTGTTGGTCTGAGCTGAACCTGTTGAAATAAAGGCTGCTATCAGCCTCTGATCTTTTTCATCCCTGACCACACATCTCATTCTTTGTTTTTAGCTTTTCTCTGTACAGCTCCTTGGTGTCTTCTTCTTCAGTCCTTAAGAACTCTGCCTCCCACCCTGAAGGCTTTCTTTTTATGTTCAGCAGCTTTTTGGTGGTGATCCAGCGTTTGTTGTTGGAAAAACACACTCGGTCCTGGCAGTGACATCATCCTCATGTCCTATGGACTCAAAAGCATCCCGCAGTTCATCTTCAGCCCCCTGAAACATGGCAGGCTGCTGAATGACGGGTGCATAGCTGGTCGGGATCTTTGAGTTGGACGAATCAAACCGTTTAAAGTCGACCGGTTATGATGACATCATTTAACAAACATTATCCACCAAACCAGTCATTGGTTCCTGTTGGTTGCTGTCACACAACAAGTCCTCATCAGCCCTTTTCCACCAAATCAGTTCCAGGGCTGCTTCGGGCCCAGAATCTCGCTTTTTCTTGACAAAACGTCACTGTTTCTGTTGCCTTTATGATGCTTGATGGATGGCAACAGATTGAATGCAAACAAATGACTTTTTAGCTGAAATAAGTGCTAAATGATCAGTTAAAGAGACCCACGGTCACAGAAAATAACCTGAAATGCATGGCAGTGGTGAGCAGGCTTCATTATGTGCAGTGGACTCTGTTGTCCAGGTAAGAGAAATATGTATATAATATATATTTGCTTGTGGAGAATAGAGCCACCGAGGGCTGAGACGATCAGTACCGGAGGAGGATAATGGGAGAGAGAAGCATCACATTATGGACCTGAGAGCCAGAACAGGAACCGATGACCTTCACAAGGGCAGACATCCAAAGGAGTCTTCAGTAGGAGGTGTTGGGCTGCAGCTGATGCACACCTCCAAGCTGAGGAAAGCAAGTGCACCAGCTGCTAATGGAGGAAAGATTCCCTGGAGGGGGCAGTTCTGTCCACCTATGGGGGGGAGGATGGTGCTGAATGCAGAGCCGAGGTCCACAAAGAGCAGCTGATGCTCCAGGTGGGACAGCGCTGTGATGACTGGGATCAGACCGGTGTGGAGGAGTGATGTGAGATGTTTTCTGAAGCACTTCATCAGCGCTGGCCGGTAGTCTGTGACACTGGTGATGGGGGGGGGGTTCCTGGGCAGGAGGACTCCAGGCAGGGTGGGAGAGGGACCGGTTGAAAATCCTTTGAAAACTCCAGCCAGTTGGTCCCTGAGCGCTCATCCAGCAGAGCTTCCTCGGGTTTACGGGCCTCACCTCACGCTCCTCTCAGGAGGAGCTGCTGGGCTCTGCTGTTTTAGCACATGTCACTTATGAATAATAATAATAGAATTGATTCTTTGGTGCTCTCTGAACACACCTGCTGGTGAAAAATGGTCAGATTCTGCAGGGGTATGAGGAATAATCCCACATGTCAGCACAAAACCAAGGCTGTAAAGACCAGAGTCTGTGTATATCATCTGAAATATGATCTGAAATATAATCTGAAATATAATGTAATATAAAGTGAAGTCTTTGCTGCTTCATCTGAACTGTTGTCTTGTTTGTTTTAGTCGGGGCTGACCCAGGCTGTGCGAGACAGTAAAATCCCCCTGGAACAAGCTGAGTACGAGTTTCTGTCCTTTGTCAGACAGCACACCCCCCCTGGACAGTGCCCCCTTGCTGGTGAGTTATTTTATTGCCTCAGCAGAAGGTCTAAAGCCCCGTGCTTTGCTTTGAATGACTTTAAATCACCAAACCTTGTGTCTAACGTCGCACCAGATGGTTCATAAAATGTTTTAGAGCAACATTAGATGCAACAGATGAACTTTGACCCCCTCCGTACTTTCACACATGATGCATCAGTTCTGGGTTGAAAACAGGCGAAGGAAGAAGACATTAAACTGGCTGCGACCCGCAGCTTTATGCAGCCTAATCTGTGCACGTTTCTGTACTGGAGGCCGTAGGTTGCTCTCTGAAAGTGACAGAAAGGGTTAAAAAGGAAATGCAAGCCGGCCACAGGTCCTTTCAGATGATATGAGCAGCTGTGCATGTGTGGATTGGATCCTTTGTAGCATCTCTGCAGTGCTGCTTTTCCCTCTAACACGAGGACAGTCGCTTCGTCCTGAGTCACATGTCATGATTTGTGGTTCTGCAGGTAACTCTGTGCACGCAGACAAGAGGTTCCTGGACAAGTACATGCCCCAGTTCATGTACCACCTTCACTACAGAATTATTGATGTCAGCACCATCAAGGAGCTCAGCAGGTGAGGATTGGTGACTGTTGGGAAACTTAATGAAACCATGAGCTAAGCTCCTGAGACTCGCTGCATGCTGGCTCAGGAGCGACGCTGATCTGGTTAAAAACAGCAGAAAACTGAGTTAAAAATGCAGCAGCGCAGGGTTTTAAAGTGGAACCAGTTAGAGCAACTTCAAATCAAGTGATCAGAAAACACAGCGTCACAAATCTCTGTTAAGAACAGGCAGACCGTCGGATTCAGTCAGATCAAGAGTGTGTTAGTGTGTGAGACAGTAAGGGTTAAAATGCCTTTGGTCTATCGAGGGAACACATGAATATTAAAATCACTGCTGAGAGTTAAAGGAATACATGGCTCAGCAGAGCTCAGACTCTTTGTCAGCCTGGCAACAGCGCTGAAAGGAAACCTGGATTATTCTTATTCTCTTCTATCAATGATGAATAATAAGCAGTTCTAGCTTTACGAAGTGCTTTCTTATACGTTATTAAACTATCTTTCCAGACTAATTGAGACTCTTCTAAATTAGAGGAACACCACTGTCTCTCCAGCTTTCTTCAGTCTGCTTTAAAGCAGCTGTGAATTATACCAAGGAGCCAAGCTCGGCTCTCTTGGCAGGTAAATCTCCGGAGAGCAGTGATTGGTGGCAGGGTGTCAGGGTGCAGCTATGACTGGGTGCCGATAATAATGCAGCAGTCCTGCACCGATTTGTTGGCTGCTATCAGAAGTGCAACATCATCCACTTCTCAGTGCTACCCACGGCACTTCTTGGCAGTCTTTGGGGGGTGCAGATTTCAGGGGCTGTTTCCTCAGCCTGCAGGATAGGCCTCCTCTACAGCCTGCTTCTGCTTCCTATCTCTGTTCCACTTGTTCCACTGGAACCGGCCACAATCCACAGAGAACCTGCTGGTAGGTCGCTGTTATAGATCTACTGGATCCATCATTTAAAGTCTGTGGGCTGTAAACATACTTTGTCAGAAACGCCAAACTGGAGGCAGAAAGCCGTAGCTCTTGTGCACTCTTTAAAAGTTACATAAGAAACTGAAGGCTCTCCTCCTGGGATCGGATCAGCCAGGACACAGCAGTGAACCAAGTGTGAACAGGGTCTCCTCCTCTGTAGTGAGGCCCTGTTCTTTCATTTCGATCCTGTCAGTGTGTCGGAATGAGCATTTGAATGGTTTTCACATTTTTATTTAAATGCTAAATGGGCTGCATTTATAAAGGGCTTTTCTAGTCTTCTTCACCACTTTCTGCAGCTCACATTCAGCCATTTTCAGGCTGGGTTTACACACATTCATACATCACTTCTCTGTCTATCTGCAGTGCGTTTTTCCTCCATCACACACTCGGTTCCTCGCTCACACACACAGTGCAACGTTGGGCTTAGTGCCTTCCTGTGGTGGAAGTTACTGCTAACAACGGTTCAAAGGTTCATTGTGCTCCATGAAGGAGAGTAACAGCACTGGGCTGCAACTCTGAACAAGTCTGAACTGACACCCACTGATCACCCTAACCCTAACTGACACGAGTACTTTTACATGCAAAGGTGGGAGATGCTATGCTATGCTTTGCTATGCTATGCTATATGGGACATGGGACAGATAAGATTAGTTTTACATGCAAAGGTGGGAGATGCTATGCTTTGCTATGCTTTGCTATGCTATGCTATATGGGACATGGGACAGATAAGATTAGTTTTACATGCAAAGGTGGGAGATGCTATGCTAGGCTAGGCTATGCCATGCTATGCTATGCTATGCTATATGGGACATGGGACAGATTAAGATTAGTTTTACATGCAAAGGTGGGAGATGCTATGCTAGGCTAGGCTATGCTAAGCCATGCTATGCTATGCTATGGGACAGATAAGATTAGTTTTACATGCAAAGGTGGGAGATGCTATGCTAGGCTATGCTATGCTATGCTATGCTATGGGACAGATAAGATTAGTTTTACATGCAAAGGTGGGAGATGCTATGCCATGCTATGCCATGCTATGCTATGCCATGCTATGCTATGCTATGGGACAGATAAGATTGGTACTTGCTGACACCTCAGCTGTGCAACCAGGAAACTTCCCATAGAAAATCGTGTGAAAAACAGGTTGAGGCTCGTTGTTTCTAAGAAAAAGAAGACTCAGCAGAATGTTAAAGAGGAGCAATACTTTTTCTGATGTCCAGCTTCCCAATCCACCGACCTGAGAGTGTTTCTGCATAAATGATTAAGGACAGAATGGTATTCTCTTCTCTGTGAGTGAAACAGATTAATGTGGGTTTTGTTCTGTGGACATTTTCAGACGCTGGTTTCCTGCGGAGCACAAACTGGTGCCTCATAAGAAAGGAACGCACAGGTAAATTAAACAATCTAACCTTTCACAGCACGGGATGCTAACTACTAACTCCTCTTTTTCCACTTATGAGCTGAGAGGACTAACAGCATGGGGGGTGTGCCCACATTCTGCCTCCCCTGGCATGGGTCATATGTATGATGCAGATCCAGAAGTACACTGTTCACTTTCTGCACCTCAGACACTAAAGATATATCACTCTATATCTGCTTCCACTATGAGAACCTAGGATCCACTGTGTTCACTCACCTAGGATCATCCCTGTGAGGGTTTCAGTGCTGAATGCCTTCATTTCCCATCCATCCATTTTCTATACCTGCTTAATCCGTCGGTCGGGTCGCGGGGGGGTGGAGCCTATCCCAGCTGTCATTGGGCTGTGGCTGAGGTGCTGGGGTACGACTGTGAAGTCGGCCTCGAGGATGAATGGAGTCGTCACATCTCCACTTTGCTCTGGTCTGTCCAAAGGACATTGTTCCAGAAGTCTTGAGCTTTGTTCAGATGCAGCTTTGCAAACCTAAGCTGTGCTGCCATGTTCTTTTTAGAGAGAAGAGGCTTTCTCCTGCAGCCCTTCCAAACAAGCCATCCTTGTTCAGCCTTTTTCTAACTGTGCTGTCATGACCTTTAACCTTTAACATGCTAACTGAGGCCTGTAGAGTCTGAGATGTATGACCTTTGACCTTTAACATGCTAACTGAGGCCTGTAGAGTCTGAGATGTAGCTCTGGGCTACTTCACCTTGGGGTGACCTTTAACCTTTAACATGCTAACTGAGGCCTGTAGAGTCTGAGATGTAGCTCTGGGCTTCTTCACCTTGGGGTGACCTTTAACCTTTAGCATGCTAACTGAGGCCTGTAGAGTCTGAGATGTAGCTCTGGGCTTTTTCACCTTGGGGTGACCTTTGACCTTTAACATGCTAACTGAGGCCTGTAGAGTCTGAGATGTAGCTCTGGGCTTTTTCACCTTGGGGTGACCTTTGACCTTTAACATGCTAACTGAGGCCTGTAGAGTCTGAGATGTAGCTCTGGGCTTTTTCACCTTGGGTGACCTTTAACCTTTAACATGCTAACTGAGGCCTGTAGAGTCTGAGATGTAGCTCTGGGCTTCTTCACCTTGGGGTGACCTTTAACCTTTAGCATGCTAACTGAGGCCTGTAGAGTCTGAGATGTAGCTCTGGGCTACTTCACCTTGGGGTGACCTTTAACCTTTAACATGCTAACTGAGGCCTGTAGAGTCTGAGATGTAGCTCTGGGCTACTTCACCTTGGGGTGACCTTTAACCTTTAACATGCTAACTGAGGCCTGTAGAGTCTGAGATGTAGCTCTGGGCTTTTTCACCTTGGGGTGACCTTTAACCTTTAGCATGCTAACTGAGGCCTGTAGAGTCTGAGATGTAGCTCTGGGCTTTTTCACCTTGGGGTGACCTTTAACCTTTAACATGCTAACCTTGGAAATGAGGTTAGATTGGAATCATATCGTCCACTTTTTGGAAGATTGGCAGCTGTCTTGAATATTTTCCACTTGTGAATAATCCTTCCAAGGGTTTGGAGAAGCTTTTATTGCATTTCTGATTCAGATCAGACGCATAATGCCACAATTTGAACATTCAGGTTCCTTAAGGACCCCCTGCTCCATCGAGTCTGGTTTCAGTCCTTTAGCTAATAAAAACACCTTGTGCTCGTACAGGCAAACGATCGATTCTTATTGGTCTTTAACGCTTGTTTCTTTCACCCACAGAGCTCTGGATGACATCCAGGAGAGTATTAAAGAGCTGCAGTTCTACAGAGCCAACGTCTTCAAAGCATCAACAGAGGAGAAGAAGCGCAAGATTGTTGAAAATGGAGGCAGCGATAAGAGTTAGCACGCAGTGTGAGACCCTGAGGACAGTTTAACCGTTTTATAATTTACTAAATGACTTTAGTTTCTGTTCATCGCTGATCAGTTGTTCAATGATTATTGGGAGGTTTCCACACTGTTGGAACAGTTTATTCAGAGAAACAAAGACTGATTTCAAATAGTTTTTTTGTTTTTTTTTTTTAAATCAAACCAAATAAAGTCTGAACTCTCCCGACTCAGCTGTTTTACTGGTGTGTTCAGGCAAGGAAAATGACCAACTGCAGCTCAGGAATCTGCAGAGATCTGTCTTTATTTAATGAAGTGTTGATGCTCAGGAGGAAGAGCAGCCCTCGACCAATCAGAAGGGCGGAAGGTTGGATTCCAGGCAAGTGTCCTTGGGCAAGAACTTCCTTCGAAGCGTCTGTGGTTAATGTGTGATAGAGGGGGGGGGGGCTGCACGAGTGTGTGTGAAAAATAAAGTTGCTTCGTTTTGCACAGATGTGTTGTAGAAAAACAGAAAGTAAGATCCCATTTACAGCATTAACTGGATCACTTTAGCAGCCAAACAGTTGGTATGGGTTGATTTGTACTGGGAGCAGTGCTGGTTGTACAGTCCAACAGCAGCAGGGAGGAACAATAACCACGAGGTGTGCCCCCCCCCACCCTAAAAGACCTCCGTCTCCTCAGCAGCTCGAGTCTGATCTGACCCTTCATGTAGAGCAGCAGCCCAGCCCAGTTTAGGGTTCAGGTGGTTCAGGGGTGTTGGAGGGAAGTGTCTCCTACAGGTGCTGGGGGGGGTTAACCCTAACCCAGGCTCAGGGGAGAGATGGGGGGCTGGTCAAACCTGTTGAAAACAGATCCAACCTCCTGGAGTCCCTGAGCTGCTGAGAGCGAGCCGTTCTCTCACAGAGGATTTCTACACCTGTGCTCATGGAAGTGATGGGAACACCTGGACTTAAGGATTTGGGTGGGTGGGTGGGGGAATACTTTAGAGGTTTTAGTGTATTTTTATTTTGTATTCCGTGTCTATCTGTCATTTGTTGAAGAGTCTCAGAGGGTTTGGGTCCAGAGAGGAGAGGAAGTCCTCTATGTTCAACTGGAGAAAGCACCTTTTGAACAGAGGAGGTTGTCTCAGGCATCACCTTCACAGCTAAACTGTCTCTCCTCCCCAGGCCGTCTCACAACCATTCACACCTTGGATCCTGTGACCAAAGCTCTCCCTTTCAGGCAGCTGGACGGTTCAGAGGTGATAATGAGTCCAACACATGGGTCAGAGGTTCGGTGAGACCCTCTCCTCTTATCAGCTGATACGCCCCAACATCTAGTTCAGAACTGAAGAAGGCTTTCAGATGAGGTGAAACGCCTTCGAGATCCAAGGAAAAGAAGTTCAGCTGCCCTTATTGCTGCCTGTGTGACTACATATTTTACATGTGGGATATGAGGACTTCCTGTTTCAGGGAGGAAAACTCCCCATGAGTACGTTTGGCAAAAATTTCAATAAAGTACCATCATGAAATGAAGTTTAAACTTCCCAAGAACTGGTTCAAAGTTCAGGTCAAACACTGAAATGAAGCTGAATCCCCAAATGAACTCGATCACTTTAACTTTGCCTTTCTTCTGGATTCTCCTCCTTATGTTGTGAAGGACTGAAGCACAGCCAGCTGAGCAGATCCATGCATCTGTTTCAGAACCATCAAGACACTCAAGTTCAGAAGTAGGATTTGAAAAAATATTTTTATTGCAAAATGTATTTTTCAATCACTGATAAAAGCAAAGCAGGCAGCAGGCCCAGTGACAAACGCTTCAGATAACAGTCACTGAGGCTAACTTCAGCAGCAGGTAAAGAGAAATAAAATGCCTCATAGGTCTAAGATAAAGATAAAGTCCCAGCTAGTGGCACCGAGCAGACGCTGAAACAACAGAGTTTATTAAAGAAGGTGGAGTTAGGAGCCAGAGGGATGGTCCAGGAGAGCAGGCGTCTCTGAGAGGAGAGGGACACGGTTAGTGAGAGTTGTAGCGTGAGATTTTATCCAGATAATGATCAGCTTTGCTCTTACAGAGTCCAGGGGGGTGTCCTGGCACAGGGGGGGGGCTGGCTGTGGTGCAGAGGTCCTGAGTCCACAGTGGGGCGAGCAGGCAGGTAGGTGTGGCGTCCCCAGGGAAGCCAGCAGGAAGGTGGCTGGAGACACAAGAAGGCGGGTAAGTAACACAAAGGACATTTCCATAAGGAAGCACAGGAACTGGCAGAATTACCACAGAACGAAGTGAGACAGTCTGGTGAAGAATGGTTTCTCCTGCAGGTCCTACAGAAGAAGCCCTGATGAGGAGCAGCTGGGAGAGGAGGAGCTAACCAGACTCCACCCAGACTTCCTGCGACCTGCTCAACCCCACCTAGGGCTCAGAAACCAGAAGAAACACCAGAGGGAAGCGTGACCGGGAGGAGTGAAGGTCAAAGGTCAAAGGACAAAGGTCAGGACCGGGAAGAGTGCAGGTCAAAGGTCAAAGGACAAAGGTCAGGACTGTGACAAGTGCAGGACAAAGGTCAAAGGACAAAGGTCAGGACCGGGAAGAGTGCAGGTCAAAGGTCAAAGGACAAAGGTCAGGACCGGGACAAGTGCAGGACAAAGGTCAGGACCGGGACAAGTGCAGGTCAAAGGTCAAAGGACAAAGGTCAGGACCGGGACAAGTGCAGGTCAAAGGTCAAAGGACAAAGGTCAGGACCGGGACAAGTGCAGGACAAAGGTCAAAGGTCAGGACTGTGACAAGTGCAGGACAAAGGTCAAAGGACAAAGGTCAGGACCGGGACAAGTGCAGGACAAAGGTCAAAGGTCAGGACCGGGACAAGTGCAGGTCAAAGGTCAGGACCGGGACAAGTGCAGGACAAAGGTCAAAGGTCAGGACTGTGACAAGTGCAGGACAAAGGTCAAAGGTCAGGACCGTGACAAGTGCAGGACAAAGGTCAAAGGACAAAGGTCAGGCCAGCGAGCGCCCAGCTGTCCGCCTCAAGGCCAAAACTAAAGTCTCTGGCTTTCTGCTGCAAAATGTTGTATTCCTGTTCTTCCTAAATCAGGGACTGAGAACGTTCTCTAAACTTGTTCCAGATGCATCAAAGCAGCTGTTCTGCATGACGAGGAAAGATTTAACGTTTTTATTCCCATTTACACAAAATCATTCAGTATGTTGGTTGAGTGAAGATGAAAAAGATTAAAACTGTTCACCGTAAAGCAGAAAAAGGTGACGTGAGATTAATATACTGTGGAAAACTGATGCTAAACAGGAAGCTGCTACACTGTCGAGAATTAAAGGTGAGATGGTTTATTTAAAGAAAATATATCATATTCAGGAAAAAGGGCAATATTTCTGTTGCTCTAAACATTTCTGTGATTCAGCCATGATGTAAAGCTTTAAAGTCTTAATATGGAGTAAAATTCCACCTAAAAGACATTTGGCAATGTAAAAATGTGGAATTATCGGTATGGAAATGATATAATAATATGGGAATGTGCTGAGTGGATCATGCTGTTATCACCATAGTCCAGGGCTAGTTTTCAGTCAGCCTGGTTTGTCATTCATCACCTGCTTTTTCCCTGCTGGATTAGATTTGCATCACACAGAAAAACAGAATTGCCTGTGAAGTCCTGCAGCTGGAGCTGCTGACTCGGCTGAATAAAGTGCCGCAGTTTAGTTTCAACTAAAAACTATTGGAAGCAGCTTAGTTCAGTGGCTTTTTTAATTAGAAATCCTAATGTAAAAGGACTCCAGACGTGGTTTTTCTTTCACAGGGAGGGTTACAGATGCAGAAGCTACACATTAGTTAGATGCAGCTCGGGAGAACTGCAGTGGTGTGATGCGTCGGCTCAGCTCCTCAGGCAAGGTGGGGCGGCTTCAGGGGTTGTCGGGGAGGCAGGGGGCGTCAGTCGAAATAGGGACAGCTGACCCTGCGATTGGCCAATTGAAGGCTTCTGAGCGACCAAGCTGCAACAACAGAAATGGACTCAGATTACGATAAAATGCCCAAATCTGTCGCTTTTTCAGCCTCTATAAAAGACTGGTGTGCATTTAATCTGTTCTGTAAGTTATAAATGTCTAACTGGAAGGTTTATTTTCTGCCAACAGAAAGTGTTGTTCGCACCACTAAAGGATCCTGAGTGATGGTCAGACAGAGTGAAATCCTTCAGCCCTCACCTTTCCTGTGTGCCTTCCTGATGTTCTTCGTCCACAGATCCCTCGGCCTGATCAACACTGCTGTCCTCATCCTCATCCTCCTCCAACTCTGTCCCCACTTTGTTGGTAACTAGACGCCGCGGAGGCCAGCAGGCCTCTCCATTCTCCTGCTCATTGTACTCGATGGGCTCCACGACGATAGACGGAAGACGCTCCCTCCGGTAGAGAAAGCCTTCTGGAATATCTGCATCTTCATCCGTGTTGGCTTCAGGAAAGATCTGAATCAGGTCAGAGATGCATGATTTATAGCTGTCACCCATAAAGTTTACATTAGCAACATATTCAGGACCAAATGATGACATCACACCAACTTCTGAGAGTAATCTGGTGCTGCTGTGCACTAAATGTAGCAGAAAGTTACTAAAACCAACTAAAGAGAGCATTTCTCAGTGTGATTTTCAACAAGTTCTTCCTATAAGTTCTAAACTTAACTCAACAAAGTCATTCAAGCTGCCGGAGTGAATTTCTTTTAACAAAAGCTTAAGTCGTGAAAACTGCTGTTCGGTCCAATATTATCACATGATTCAGCGTTAGCAGGGGGCTGCAGTTTGTCCCAGCTGTGATAGAGAGGCAGAAAGTCTGTAATAGAGAGGCAGAAAGTCTGTGATAGAGAGGCAGAAAGTCTGTGATAGAGAGGCAGAAAGTCTGTGATAGAGAGGCAGAAAGTCTGTGATAGAGAGGCAGAAAGTCTGTGATAGAGAGGCAGAAAGTCTGTGATAGAGAGGCAGAAAGTCTGTGATAGAGGCAGAAAGTCTGTGATAGAGGCAGAAAGTCTGTGATAGAGAGGCAGAAAGTCTGTGATAGAGAGACAGAAAGTCTGTGATAGAGAGGCAGAAAGTCTGTGATAGAGAGGCAGAAAGTGTGTGATAGAGAGGCAGAAAGTCTGTGATAGAGAGGCAGAAAGTCTGTGATAGAGAGGCAGAAAGTCTGTGATAGAGAGGCAGAAAGCCTGTGATAGAGAGGCAGAAAGTCTGTGATAGAGGCAGAAAGTCTGTGATAGAGAGGCAGAAAGTCTGTGATAGAGAGGCAGAAAGTCTGTGATAGAGGCAGAAAGTCTGTGATAGAGAGGCAGAAAGCCTGTGATAGAGAGGCAGAAAGTCTGTGATAGAGGCAGAAAGTCTGTGATAGAGAGACAGAAAGTCTGTGATAGAGAGGCAGAAAGTCTGTGATAGAGAGGCAGAAAGTCTGTGATAGAGAGGCAGAAAGTCTGTGATAGAGGCAGAAAGTCTGTGATAGAGGCAGAAAGTCTGTGATAGAGAGGCAGAAAGTCTGTGATAGAGAGGCAGAAAGTCTGTGATAGAGGCAGAAAGTCTGTGATAGAGAGGCAGAAAGTCTGTGATAGAGAGGCAGAAAGTCTGTGATAGAGAGGCAGAAAGTCTGTGATAGAGAGGCAGAAAGTCTGTGATAGAGGCAGAAAGTCTGTGATAGAGGCAGAAAGTCTGTGATAGAGAGGCAGAAAGTCTGTGATAGAGAGGCAGAAAGTCTGTGATAGAGGCAGAAAGTCTGTGATAGAGAGGCAGAAAGTCTGTGATAGAGAGGCAGAAAGTCTGTGATAGAGAGACAGGGACAGAAAGTCTGTGATAGAGGCAGAAAGTCTGTGATAGAGGCAGAAAGTCTGTGATAGAGGCAGAAAGTCTGTGATAGAGAGGCAGAAAGTCTGTGATAGAGAGGCAGAAAGTCTGTGATAGAGAGGCAGAAAGTCTGTGATAGAGAGGCAGAAAGTCTGTGATAGAGAGACAGGGACAGAAAGTCTGTGATAGAGGCAGAAAGTCTGTGATAGAGAGACAGAAAGTCTGTGATAGAGAGGCAGAAAGTCTGTGATAGAGAGGCAGAAAGTCTGTGATAGAGAGGCAGAAAGTCTGTGATAGAGAGGCAGAAAGTCTGTGATAGAGAGGCAGAAAGTCTGTGATAGAGAGGCAGAAAGTCTGTGATAGAGAGGCAGAAAGTCTGTGATAGAGAGACAGAAAGTCTGTGATAGAGAGGCAGAAAGTCTGTGATAGAGGCAGAAAGTCTGTGATAGAGAGGCAGAAAGTCTGTGATAGAGAGGCAGAAAGTCTGTGATAGAGAGGCAGAAAGTCTGTGATAGAGAGACAGAAAGTCTGTGATAGAGAGGCAGAAAGTCTGTGATAGAGAGGCAGAAAGTCTGTGATAGAGAGGCAGAAAGTCTGTGATAGAGAGACAGAAAGTCTGTGATAGAGGCAGAAAGTCTGTGATAGAGGCAGAAAGTCTGTGATAGAGAGGCAGAAAGTCTGTGATAGAGAGACAGAAAGTCTGTGATAGAGAGGCAGAAAGTCTGTGATAGAGAGGCAGAAAGTCTGTGATAGAGGCAGAAAGTCTGTGATAGAGAGGCAGAAAGTCTGTGATAGAGAGGCAGAAAGTCTGTGATAGAGAGGCAGAAAGTCTGTGATAGAGAGGCAGAAAGTCTGTGATAGAGAGACAGAAAGTCTGTGATAGAGGCAGAAAGTCTGTGATAGAGAGGCAGAAAGTCTGTGATAGAGAGGCAGAAAGTCTGTGATAGAGAGGCAGAAAGTCTGTGATAGAGAGACAGAAAGTCTGTGATAGAGAGGCAGAAAGTCTGTGATAGAGAGGCAGAAAGTCTGTGATAGAGAGGCAGAAAGTCTGTGATAGAGAGACAGAAAGTCTGTGATAGAGGCAGAAAGTCTGTGATAGAGAGGCAGAAAGTCTGTGATAGAGAGGCAGAAAGTCTGTGATAGAGGCAGAAAGTCTGTGATAGAGGCAGAAAGTCTGTGATAGAGGCAGAAAGTCTGTGATAGAGAGGCAGAAAGTCTGTGATAGAGAGGCAGAAAGTCTGTGATAGAGGCAGAAAGTCTGTGATAGAGAGACAGAAAGTCTGTGATAGAGAGGCAGAAAGTCTGTGATAGAGGCAGAAAGTCTGTGATAGAGAGACAGAAAGTCTGTGATAGAGAGGCAGAAAGTCTGTGATAGAGAGGCAGAAAGTCTGTGATAGAGAGGCAGAAAGTCTGTGATAGAGAGACAGGGACAGAAAGTCTGTGATAGAGGCAGAAAGTCTGTGATAGAGAGACAGAAAGTCTGTGATAGAGAGGCAGAAAGTCTGTGATAGAGAGGCAGAAAGTCTGTGATAGAGAGGCAGAAAGTCTGTGATAGAGGCAGAAAGTCTGTGATAGAGAGGCAGAAAGTCTGTGATAGAGAGGCAGAAAGTCTGTGATAGAGAGGCAGAAAGTCTGTGATAGAGAGGCAGAAAGTCTGTGATAGAGGCAGAAAGTCTGTGATAGAGAGGCAGAAAGTCTGTGATAGAGAGGCAGAAAGTCTGTGATAGAGAGGCAGAAAGTCTGTGATAGAGAGGCAGAAAGTCTGTGATAGAGAGGCAGAAAGCCTGTGATAGAGAGGCAGAAAGTCTGTGATAGAGAGGCAGAAAGTCTGTGATAGAGAGGCAGAAAGTCTGTGATAGAGAGGCAGAAAGTCTGTGATAGAGGCAGAAAGTCTGTGATAGAGAGGCAGAAAGTCTGTGATAGAGAGGCAGAAAGTCTGTGATAGAGAGGCAGAAAGTCTGTGATAGAGGCAGAAAGTCTGTGATAGAGGCAGAAAGTCTGTGATAGAGAGGCAGAAAGTCTGTGATAGAGAGGCAGAAAGTCTGTGATAGAGGCAGAAAGTCTGTGATAGAGGCAGAAAGTATGTGATAGAGGGGCAGAAAGTCTGAGCAAACATCTAAACATCCTCACATCTAAAGTCAGTCTGGACCCTAACCCTAGAGTCACCTGTTAACCTAACAGGTTTGTATTGGAGTGTATTGGTGTAGGAAACCGATGCACCTGGAACAAATGCAGCCAACATTTACAGTCCACACAGAAGAGATGAACTTTATTCACTTTATTATTGAGGAGGAGAGACTTTTAAGGAAGTTCACAGCATGAACCGGAGTGGAAGTTGTACCTGATAAGCTCTGCTGCCTCTTCTCTGACCGGAGCTTTCCGCCATCTGAGATTCGACCTGAGTGAAAATGGTGTTCATGCTGAAATACACACACACACACACACACACACACACACACACACAGAGACACACACAGACACACACACACAGACACACACACAGACACACACACACACACACACACACAGACACACACACACAGACACACACACACACACACACACACACACACACAGAGACACACACACACACACACACACACACACACACACACACACACACACACACACACACACACACACACAGAGACACACACACACACACACACACACACACACACACACACACACACACACACAGAGACACACACACACACACACACACACACAGAGACACACACACAGACACACACACACACACACACACACACACACACATATTAACATCCCACAGTATAATATTTATAATACAGTATTTTAAACACTGTTGCCTGGCAACCTATGAATGGGTGAATGTGTAACTACATCCACTGAGACTCTGTTTAGGCACTTTTGTGAGGGTTAGGGATGGGAGAAGCTAAGAAAAGAGTCTCTATTATTGCTTTAATCTATTTGTGCGGTAATCTGCAGATTAATGTTCTTAATGAGATAAAAGGCTTCATCAACTCAAAATCCCTCAGCCTCAAGGTTAAGGGCAGGGTGAGAGCAGGTGGAAATAAAGGGAATATTAGTTATTAGTATAGTTTTAGGGATGTAACGTATGTTGCATAGACTCACACACAGCAGTTAGTTTTAATGGCTGCATATTGATGTAGTTTCTCACACACACAGGTGTGTTTTTTACCCTATATGCTAGTTTTAAGGGTAATATTAGTGCTGACCCATACATACAGTTAAAATGTTATGTGCTCTCACATAGCTTAATCTATAGTTTTATCACAGTAAGCTGATACGTTGGGGTGGTGATTGATATGTGATACATGTTCATGTGCACTAAAGCTTTAGAAGAATTCATTTTGAGGAACCCTTCCATTAAATGCACCTTGTTTGTATGACGTTTAATGTACAGCTGCTAAAGAAACATTTCTACCTGATGTGACGAGGTCATTCTAATGAGTAAAGTGCCTCTTTAGGAAGCAGTTGTTGTATTTGAGTGTTTCAGCTTACCCGTTCGAGGCAGGAAAACAGCTCAACGTGACAAAAATAAGAGAATATTCCAACAAAACTAGATTACGCCTGATCAAAGTCAGCCAGTCTGTGCTGCTGGTTGCTGTTCTTCTCCCGGTCAGTCACAGGCTTAGCTGCCTTCCTTCCATCAGTACCTATATGTTTATTTCCCCTCCCATGGCTGTTCCACAGTGTGACATGTGGTGACGTAACTGGGCCTTCAAGTAGAGTCCAAGCTGACAGGCTTAGTGTCGTCCTCAGTTACGAACAGAAGCTTGATGCAACATGTGAGCGTGCAGCAGCACACGGGCTCAGATTAGCAGCAGAGCTGTCTTGGCTGGACACATACGTCACGTTGTGGAGGTGATCTAACTTCATGGATAATATTTATTATTCAACAGACCTGTTGATGGAAGAATAAAACTCCTGAGCAGAGCTGCTGAATGGGAAAGGAGGGTGTGCATGTTTTTAATGTCTTTAATGGTGAAACGTTTTTATTACGTATCGACAAGAATCAGCCATAAAATTATTATCACACCTTTTCTCCGTGGAAAACAGTCCATACTCTGGGTAAAGCTGGGGGCATGTTCAGCTAAATCTGGGATGGAAACTTGTGATCCGTGTCAGTCTGCCTTCAGGAATGATCCCCTAATGTGATTTGAAGGCCCTGGGCTGCTCAGATCTGGGACACAAAGTTTTTAGTCCCACAGCTAAGAATGCGCCCTCCAGTTTCCGGTGGTGAAGGTAGATTTTATGCATCGGGACATGTGGCAGGTGGAGTGAAAGATGTTGATTCACTGGTTCCATTGGCCTCATATTAGGCATCAGTAAAGTTAATATGCATAAAAACAGGAAAGGATTTGAGGGACTGGAGCAGCTCCACAACCTCAGCTCTGTGAGAATATTCTGTGAGGACGAACCAAAATGGGTCCAGGAAGCAAAAACCAGTGAACCAGTGACTGGATAATGTATTGCCGAGGCTCACTGACGGGGATCAAAGACCGGCTGATGTTGCCCAAACTAACTGTAGCTCAAAGTTAATCCTGGCTCTGATAAAAAGGTGTCAGAACATGCTGCTCATTTTGGTTTGGTTCCCTGTAGCCATAGACTCGCCAAGGGGCCCAAACCTGCCCTGTTTCCACTGTCAATGGACACATGAGTATCTAAACAGAAGCACTGAGCAATGGAAGAAGGTGGCTCTCTAATGGACCATGTTTTCTTCTGCATCATGCGGTTAGCTGGGTCTGTGAGTAAAGCTCACCTGAAGAAAACGCGGCACCAGGATGGAACGACTGGGGCAGCTCAGGTGGAAGAGCGGTCACTGGAAGCCAATCGGAGGGTCCTATGGTCTATAGATGAACAGCACCCTGGTAAAAACCCCATGTGAACTTCTCCAAACCCACTCTTACAATTACAACTTTATTCACTCCGTTTGAAAGTCTTTCTTAAACAGCACAGACAACAGGATGTTATTTTGATGTCATGGAGAGATGTGAAGAGGACCCAAATGCAGACTGATGCCAACAGGCAGGAGACCTGATTATTTTTTAAAATAACAGAACAGTTTTATGATCTAGTTTAATTTTAGATTAAAGTCTATTGCTTTATGTTTTATGTGTGTCCAGTTTAATAGTTTCCTACCACTAAAAGCCACTTTAACGACTGACCACAGAGGTTTGTTTGTAAAGGCACCCACAACAGCTGAGGGTCTGTAAATAAGCTGAAGCTCACACTGGGAACCAGGGAGAGAGTCAGAGGAAACAGTTGAGATACGCATCTAACCACAAAGTGCTGAAGGTAGTGCTTGCAGAGAAGGTGAATGCATGTAGCCTAGGAATGAAACCCTTTACCTTCATTTTCTAGTGCTGACAGGAGTGGCTGAACACAAAAGCAGTGGTAGAGATTGGGGCTTGTTCACAATAGATGATGTAATCTTGGACATGTCACTGAGAAGATCTGTGTCTGGGAAACTGAACAGTTTTCATTCATATTATCTACAAAGAGGGTTAATCTTTGGTATTCTGGTAGCGATGTAAATATATTCAGCTGCTGTCCTTACAGTCTGTGACGTGCTCAGTTGTTGCTGCTTCAAACATAGCTTTTCATGAGGCTCTTTGGAGATTTCAGCCAAGTCTCCCTCTCTGCTGTACATCCAACCTTTCAAGAGTTTGTCAACTGCTCCACCACAGAAAAAATTAAGTTTGATTTATGCAAAATGTAAAAGATGCATCCAGCTGTTCTGCCCATCATCTATTAGGAAAATCTGTCCAAAATCTGGTTCTTCTCACCTCCAACTACACTAAGACTTTGAAAAAGTGGTCTCAAGAAGCTGAAGAAGATCTGCAGAGATGCTTTGAAGTCACCCATTGGGATGCACTCTGTGAGCCACATGGAGATGATATCAGTGCAATAACTCAGTGACAGATGACATTAACTTCTGTCTTATATTCTCAGGACAGTAAGACTTTCCCCAATAACAAACCCTGGATCATCAGTGACCTGAAAACGCTTCTAATCAAGAAACAGAAAGCCTTCAAGAAGGGACACAGGGAGTTTTTTAGCACTATTTAAAAGTAGCTAAACAAAATGGAGCAAGAAGGAGAACAGAAAAAAAGCTAGAAAGCAAGATTCAGCAGAACAACGAGAGAGAGGGCTGTGGCTCAAGAGCTGTTGAAAGAATCGTAGTATGACTCCTGGCTTCCTTGGACTAAACGCCGAAGTGTACAGCATTGGCCAATGTTGCCCCTCTGAAAAAGGAGTTGATCAATCAGAAGAGGCAGCTGGGTCCTTGATTTAATTCACTTCATTCTTCAAAACAGACAAGAAAGTCTGGAAAGGAAATGGTGTTCCAATAATTTACAAGAATTTAATTTAGTCTGGAAAGATAGTTTGATAACGTATAAGAAAGCCCCCCATAAAGCTAGAACTGCTTATTATTCATTATTGATAGAAGAGAATAAGAATAATCCCAGGTTTCTCTTCAGCGCTGTAGCCAGAATAATCCCAGGTTTCTTTTCAGCGCTGTAGCCAGAATAATCCCAGGTTTCTTTTCAGCGCTGTTGCCAGGCTGACAAAGAGTCCGAGCTCTGTTGAGCCATGTATTCCTTTAACTCTCAGCAGTGATGATTTCATGAGATTCTTCATCAATAAAATTGTTTCTATCAGAGAGAAGATTAATGGAATCCTTCCCACTATTATAACTGATGTATCATCAAGTAGAGCAGCTTTAGAAGTATCTTTAGAACCTGATTTGTATTCAGACGGCTTCTGTCCAGTCAAACTTTAATAGCATGGAATTAAAAAGCATGGATTTAAAAGCATGGAGGTCTGCAAAGTGAGAGAAAGGGCTGCAGCTACAGGGAGTCTTTTTACACATGAGCTGGTTAGATAACGCTGCCCCTCTCTGTGGAACCAGCTGCCAGGGGGGGTTGAACTGAAGTGAAGTTACGATGCAGTCTGTGGATTTCTTAGCTTGGCAGGAATTCTTTTAATTCCCTTTGTACGTATTGGACTAAGTTAGATTCAAATGAAATTAATTGGATTATGATTGTATTACAATGAACTGGATTCTAATCTATTTGAAGTGCCCTGAGATGAGATTTATTGTGATTTGGTGCTATATAAATACAACTTAATTGAATTAAATTGAGTTGAACTAAACTGAATCGAATCCTTTATCAGACAATAATGGGAACAGGTCCAGCAGCTGGTCTCCTCAGTTCCAGATGTTGAAAGACTGTTGGTTAAACATCATGAGATGCTCCAAAGTGGCAAACGTGCACCTTATGTTGCAGCCATCAAATCTGAGATGAGCTGATATGTTTCATTACATAGTAAAATGTTGGTACATGAGATTTATTTCATTCACATTTCAGCTCAACATTTTGGACATTGAACACTTCATTTCTCCAGTCCAGTTTAGCCCGACTTACAGTAATAATTATAGTTTCAAACAACCAAACAGACATGAAACCATGTCAGAAACTTTATTTTCTTCAGAGACAGACTTAATTAGAAACATTCACTGACAAAACAAAGTGCTGAATAAACATAGAAAGAGTATAAATTACAGAACAATGTTCTAAATGTCACAGATTTAATAATCAAAACTAACATTGTTTGATTTAAAGTCAAATCATCATAATTTCTGAGTGGATTGTGGAATTCGTTCAGTTTAATGAAGCTGAGCAGTAGATGAGGCCTACATGTAGTACGTTGGGTTTGAGTACAGCAGATAGTTGAGTTTAGGATCCACTGCTGCAAAGCTGCTGTTCTCGTGGGCCTGGCGGCGATAGTACCTGCGGAGGGCAGGACTGCTGGGGTGGCGCTGTCTCACGTGGAGGAAGTACTCATCAGGGCGGCTCGAGGTGTAACCACAGTCCTCACACACAAAGATCTTGGACCGTCTCTGGCGGTAGGCGTACTTTTGATGCACCCCGTGAATCTTCCTCATATGGGACTCCAGAGAGCAGCGCTGTGTGAAAGCTTTCTCACACAGCTCACACTTATAGGGACGGATACCTGCAGCAGGGACACACAAAGGTTGGTTCCTCCTGTGCAAGTTCAGTTTGCATCCCAGGATGTCAGAGGGGAAAAGCTCATAATATAAGAGATACAATGAAATAGTCTTAGATTCTACAGGTAAAGTCTTAAGATTCGTCCTTAATACCTTTTCTCTGGGCTCTAAAGTCATATGAATAAGAAAGTCCACTTTCAATCATAATGTTTTACATATCACAACCTACTAAAAACCTATCTTTACAGGTCTTAAAAATGAAGTGGACTCTACCTCCAGCACTTACCTTGTACTTCCCTCCCCCCTCTATCTCTTTATCTTTCTGCACTTCCTTCAATGCCTGCACCCTATCTCTGCTCTGTCCCCTCTGACAGAGTCGGACTCCTGGGTTCCTTCTATGGAGCTTATTGTTAGCTTTTTGTTAGCTTATTGTTAGCTTATTGTTAGCTTTTTGTTAGCTTATTGTTAGCTTATTGTTAGCTTATTGTTAGCTTTTTGTTAGCTTATTGTTAGCTTATTGTTAGCTTATTGTTAGCTTATTGTTAGCTTTTTGTTAGCTTATTGTTAGCTTATTGTTAGCTTATTGTTAGCTTTTTATAAAGCTGTTATATCTTCATTTGTAAGTCTCTTTGGATAAAAGCGTCTGATAAATACAGAAACAGAAACCTCTGATGAACATTATATATTACACTGTGTCATTATCTATTGGACAAAAGCTGAGAGGAAACACAGAAGCATTTTATTAAACATACCCATAAATACGACATTAAAAACGGTCCAGGATGTCCTTTCACTTTACAGTAAAAACAGAAAGTTATATTTCTGTTTTATGTCTGTTTTTAAGATGAATTTTCTTTACTGTTCTCAGTCTTACACTAAATCTGAAACACACACCAAACAGTGACCATTACACCCCCATAGCGAAACAGTCTCTTGTTTAAGGAGTTCATAAAGGAACCTCTAGGGGGCAGTAGATATTCCTGACCTGTGTGTGTTCGCATGTGCCTCTTCAGGTCAAAGGTGTCGTTGAATCCCTTTCCACAGAATCGACAGGGATGTCTTTTCACCAGGCTGTGGCACTTCAGGTGGCGGGTCAACATGCGCTGCAGGGGGAAGATCTTGTGGCACATCGAGCACACAAAGTCGCCGGAGATGGCAGTAGAGCGCGTACGAGGCTGGAAAACACACACAGACACACAAAAAGCTTAATGAATACACACCTTTCATCATGACAAAGTTTGCTCTCACTGCCTTTCCTTCTAATCCACAGCTGCTCACAAACTGAATAATCATGAACATCAAGAGTTTCGACACAATTCAAATGAAGAATAAGGAACCAATCACAGCAGCTGTGTCAGATTTTTGTTGTAGACACGGAATAAAGAAACAATATTTAATATGAATCGTCTTTATCATTTCTCTTTGGAATAAATAAAGTGATTTTTCAGTCAATTTAATTGAAATATTCCTGACTGGAGCCGACAGGTTTTGCTGAGATTATTTATCTTCAAGCCTTTATAAATGTTATAATAATAATAATATAAAAAATGATAAATCATTTTATTTATTACACACTTTACATTGTAAAAATATCAAAGTACTACAGATTAAAAGAATTAAAAAAGAAAAAAATATGCAGGAATATAAACTACACCTACAGGAAAATAATCACCAAAGACTTAAGTCCAGATCACTGCAATAGAAGACTGATGAGTCTGCAAATTGTACTGAGTGAAGTGGACTGATGTCTGATCCGTGTTTCCAGCCCTTGAAAAGATTCATGAAAGTCATGAAAGTGCCTTAAAGAGCACTTTAAGGAACAAGCCAATCATCACAATTAGTCTAATACTGAATGGAAGTAAATGGGACTGATCCCTGATGTAGAGATAACTCGGACATTTACACCCTCTCTACCTTTAAGATCAGGCTGAAACTTTCCTTTCTGATGAAGCTTATAGTTAGGGATGGCTCAGGTGAGCCTGAAACATCCCATAGTTCTGCTGCTACAGGCCCAGCCTGCTGGGGGAGCTCCCATGATGCACCTCTCCTCTCTTTGCTAACTACAAAAAGAAACACACACAGTCACATTAACTCCAAGCATCAGTTCAGAATCACTAACTGTTGTTGGGTCAGAGGGAAGCCGGAGTATCTGAGGTAAACCAACACATGCACAACATGAACGTGTCACAGAAAAAGAGCCCGGCTCAGTGGGTATAAGGTTGGGAAACAGATGTATCATCATTACATGTTCAGGGAACTGGATGCACAGACTTGGGTCTTTGTGAGCTACGGCGACCTTCTGCTGAATCACTGAAGCCTCGTTCTGGTGGTGAAATAATTCTGCTTTACAGCGGATAAACTGAACGTGTTCTGCTTTTCTTTGGCCCCAGACATTTTGGTCTTTCTCTGACTTCTTTCTCCGACTCCCCCTCTCTGTTTTCTCTGTTGCTGAATCAAACTGTGTTGTAATCACAGAGGGACAGTAATAATTCTCCATGTGACCACTGAGCAGAACGAGGATCAAACAAAGCATTACAGCAAATCATTTGCATGGAGGAATCAAGTTATTCAAATTACTGAATGAATTGTTCTAAAATCAGCTAATGTTTGTCAACATTAAGCATTCAAAATGAAGCTGCTTTTTTTTCTAATATTCAATTATTCAAGTTCAGATTCGATTCTAAATTGGGGGAAAATAGGTTTAAAAAAACCTTTTTCACTGAAAGCAGAAACATTTTAAAAAGATTTAGGCTGGAAAAGATGCTTCCTCTCTACTTACTTCTACCCTTAAAAGCTTTAATACAAATTGCAACACATTTTAAGCATCACTCCTCCTCCCCCCCCCCCCCACAGTGGGGCTTTCATGTCTGATTACACCAGTATATTCAGGGTTTTACCTGCTCCAGGTCATTATCTTCATCTGGCTTTAGAAAAGGAAACTGATGCAGCATCCTTGCCCAGCTCTTCTCTCCTATTGATGTTTCTTTTCTTTTTTTAACACTTAAACTTTAAGGATGATCTGTGAGATAAGTGTTCGATTCTTTTCTATTTTAAAAAGCCAGAGATCCAGCTGGTGGTTCAGCATCATCTCGCCGTGTAAAATGCAAAACTGCTGCCACAATATGCTTTCAGTTGAGTGCATTTTCATCTGTCTTCTGTTAAAAGGTGTTTTCTTTGTTTTTCTCTGTTCTTTGTTTGTTCACATGGACAGAAACCAATACAATATACTACGTATATATATAGAATATATACTCCTATATACGCAGTAACCAGGAGCCAAAAACCTAGATCTCATTCATATGAGGGCATTAGAGCAGAGTCTGACCCTACCTTTGCTCTGCTGATATGGGCTAAAGCACTGGGATAGTAGAGGGAGCCTCGGAGCATTATTTTGGACCAGTCTGGTCTCGTATTTGCCCCTGGTCCTCCTGGCCCTGTCAGTGGCACTGGCACAATAATTCCTGCTGAGGTTCCTGCTGAGGTTCCTGCTGAGGTTCCTGCTGAGGTTCCTGCTGAGGTTCCTGCTGAGGTTCCTGCTGAGGTTCCTGCTGAGGTTCCTGCTGAGGTTCCTGCTGAGGTTCCCGCTGAGGTTCCTGCTGAGGTTCCTGCTGAGGTTCCTGCTGAGGTTCCTGCTGAGGTTCCTGCCGAGGTTCCTGCTGAGGTTCCTGCTGAGGTTCCTGCTGGCTGATGCACAGCAGGAGGCTTCTGGGTGTAGGAATCGAAGGTTATCTTCTCCACAGTATTTTCACTGACTAAGAAAAGATTATAGAAACAATCATTTACATTTAAAATCACTAAAACACAAAAATACTGGAGTACTAATGTAATTATTAGATATATAAAGTCCAACATACGGTGTATGATTGGCTTAATTAGCGCTCTATTCTTCTTTTGATCACTCAAACTGAAGTAAAACAGATGGATAGAGACAGGAAATAGTTGAAAGTCCTACCTTTCTTATGTTCTGTCCATTCGTGGTGCTCTGGTTCTTTCCACTGCCATGCGCCACATGCTCCGGGTTTCTTTTTCACAAGGAAAGACCTTGGCATCCTTTGAGTTGTCACAATTTTCTTCCTGTTTTGTTCTATTTGTTGACTTATGTTGGATAAATCTCACCCTATAATGCCGGCAGATTGGCTTTGGATTCAAACTATTTCTGACCAATATGTCAGTCAGCCCTCTTTACTCGAACCTCATCCCTCGACAAACTGCAAGGAAAGTGTCCCAGGGAAATCACAGCACTCATTTTCATAACCCTCTCGGTGATGGAGGGTGGGGGGGTTACTGTTTGGACAGTAGTGCACCTGTGCTGACTGTGCATATCGGCCATTTTAAGTGGTGCTCCGTTGGTTTTGCATGTCTGGTAGTGAGAATCCGGAGAGCTTATCATTCAAGTAGCCCTTGGCATGCAAATTCTGGTCCCGGACCAAGCCCTGGCCCGAGAGAAAGGCCATGGTTTAAGTAACAGGAGCAAACACAATGGAGCCACAGCCTTAACTGCTAGGTAAATCAGTTTTTTCTCTTTTTCCAAGTCTGTTTTGTTGCTTTTGTTTGCAGGATTACCCGTCCCTTCACATACTGAATAGACTTTGAGAACTTGCAATCTGTTGAATACATTGTTTACATAATTTCAAATATGATGGAACTGTGCATCCTGCTGTGGTGTGCATGTGTGCATGTGTGCATGTGTGCATGTGTGCATGTGTGCATGCTGGGAAAAGCCAGTGCAGCACTTATGATGATGAAAATGGATGGATTGTGTGTTTAAAAGTGACAAATCGCCAGATTTACCCGTATTTTGCTCATGTAATTCTAACTTATAGTTGTAAGTAACCCTGTTAAACAGCCCATTGGCTGAGTAAACACCACATCCTTGACTAATAGTCTGGGGGCATCTTATTTCACTGCACTGTGCACACGAAAAACAAATGAAGTCTGAGGCTAAAGCTGAGCATGCAAATTACAATAGAGGTTACTTCAAGATCGAAGCCTGGGTGGTACAAATCAGACAGTGGTGCAAAGCCACTTCAGCTCAGTTTTACTGGTACATTTAGACTTTTACTGAGTCTGTGTCAAACCCAAGAGTCAGAAAAGTTATTGGACTCTCAGTTAGAATTGAGCAATGACACACCGAACATGTAGTGTTCATACAGTGTCCCTCAGTGACATGTTAACAACATATTCATATAAATATGTGATATAATCCATATTTACCACCTTATACAGATGGTAAATACCTGAGAAACTGAACATGGTGTCAGCTCAGAAGTGCTGTTCAAGCTGAATTTGAACCTCGTTACGCTTTTACACGAATGCCAAAGTATTTATTTAAGCTAATACAACTAGTGAGGAAGGATACTTTTTGTGCTATTCATTCAGTGTAATCTTTTGTTATTGTAAGAAGAATGAGTAAGAACCCCCCCCCTTCCCATAAAGCATACCTTCATACCATCTAGTATGGTCTGAATTGTACAGTTTCCTCCAGCCTCCACGAGACTGTTGACTATACTGTGTCATTCTCCTCCACAGCTGCTCTCTAACTGTATGCAAAGCACCAACCTTTGTGTTGCAGCATGGAAAGTAAATTATGTAAAGGCAGCTCCACATTTCTCAGTACCAAACAAAGAAAATTAGAGTGATGCCTAATTTCAAACTCTGTTTCCACTGTTATGAGGCTCAGCAGCCAACACAATGGCTTATGTTGACTTTTAAAAATGGCTGCAGTTGCCTCTTGATGACAGACATCTCTGACAGAAAGGAGCCGGTCAGACTGACAAAGATGAGTCTTTCTTTAGTCCTGATAAATCTTCCCATTGAATAAATCGCCTGTCTGGACATGAATGTGAACGCGTCGTGTTGATGTGTCACAGAAAAGTTCCACACCCTTGTTGCCTCTTTCACATGAGAGAGAGTTTATGTCCTGATGGCACATCAACCGTCATCAGTCCTTTGTTTGTGTGTGTTAGGAGGTAGAAGAAGAAGATAGAGGGGTCAGTGTATGGTGTAGTTTGCTTTGTATGTGTGATGTTCTGCAGGTGGATGGGGATGACATCATAAGGGTTAGGGTTAACTCTAACCCTTATGCTGTGTGGCACAGAAGTGATTTGAATGGTGTGCTGGACAGAAAGGGTGGACCCGCCTGTGCATGTTATGTGGTGCACTTAATCAGAAAAGGGATAGAGTTAGTGCTGTTGTGTTTGCTATAGAAATAGTTCTGTTATTAGTTTATATAGCAGAATAAGAGCATTGCACATTTCCAATTGAATAGAATCAAAAACAGGAAAAAAATCCCTAAAAATAAGAACACTAGATGATTGTACAATTGATAAAGTCTCTGATATGAATGTTAATATTGCACAGAAAGTGGTCAGTAAGGTTTGCTGAGATGTGTGTTCAGTGAGAGTTCGGGGGGGTGGGGGGGCAGTTAAAATCATTAACAGTGCAGCAGCCTGATGTTTTCGGGGAAGAAGCTGTTGAGGAGTCTTGCTGTTTTGGCACAGATGCTGCAGAACCTTTTCCCTGAGGGCAGCAAGGACAACAGTTCATGATGATGTGGAATCCCTGAGGATGTGTTTCAGCGCGACATCCTGGATGGGGGGGCAGTGGTGTCATGTTGATCTTCTCCACCGTCCTCACCACTCTGCAGAGAGACTTCCAGTCAGGTTGTTTGAAGGTTCTGAGTCATCCAGGTCTTTATGTCTTTAAGACAGGCTTTTATTCTGATCAACCTGTTGGTTTCATCTGGTTTCATGGATAAGTACAGCTGAGCCCTGCTGTCAGATAATGTTACCTAATGGAAGCATGTATAAAGTAAAAAGAATCGGTCCAAGCACAGAACCCTGAGGAACTCCATGACTTACTCTGGTGTGTGAGGAAGATAGTTAAAGGAATACATGGCTCAACAGAGCTCGGACTCTTTGTCAGCCTGGCAGCAGCGCTGAAAAGAAACCTGGGATTATTCTTATTCTCTTCTATCAATAATGAATAATAAGCAGTTCTAGCTTTACGAAGTGCTTTCTTATACGTTATTAAACTATCTTTCCAGACTAATTGAGACTCTTCTAAATTAGAGGAACGCCACTGTCTCTCCAGCTTTCTTGCAGTCTGCTTTAAAGCAGCTGTGAATTATACCAAGGAGCCAACCTCTGAATGATTACCTTCCTTTTCAGAGGGGCAACATTGTCCAGTGTTGTACGCATTGAAGCTATAGTGCTGTCAACAAGAGAGTCAAGTTCTACTGGAGTAAAGTTTAGGTAGCCATCCTCTGTCATATCAGCACATGGCAGTGAAGAAAAGGATGGTGAAATCAACTCTTTAAATCTGGTTACAGCATTCTCTGACAGACACCTTCTATATGTAAATACAAAAGTATTCACTCACCCATCCAAATAATCAAATTCAGGTGTTCCAGTCACTTTCATGGTGGTGTAAAGCACGCCGCCACTGGACTCTGGAGCAGTGGAGATGCGTTCTCTGCAGTGACCAATCACGCTTCTCCATCTGGAAACCTGATGGAGAAGTCTGGGTTTGGCGGCTGCCAGGAGAACGATATTTATCTCACTGCATTGTGCCAAGTGTAAAGTTTGGTGGAGGGGGGACTCTAGAGCAGTGGTTATATAAATAATTAATATAGTGCATTTATAATGGAAGTGTTGGTCATCTTACTTTAGAAAAAGTAATTAGTCACAAATGACTTCTCCCAAAAAGTGATTGAGTTACTCCTCTGATTAGATTAGATTTATACTTTATTCATCCCACACGGGGAAATTTACTTGTTACTTTTAATTGTTACAGTAGCAGAAAAGAAAAGAAAGTACAGAATTAAAGCAAAAAGGGCAGAAACACAAAAAACTGAAATAACAGAAATAACTATCTATAACCTCCACAATAAACCAGAAAACAAATCAACCTGCAAACAGACAATGTGCAAAAACAAGTGCTGACGATAAAAAAGTGACTGATATAAAAAGCATTGTGATGTAAAGTCACCATAATATCAGTAATACTGAAAAAGTAAGTGAACATGACATAAATAATACTGCAAGACATAAATTAAATTAAAATATTACAATGTTATAAGTGGAAACATAAATATTAAAAATACTAGAAATATTAGAAATATAAATACAGAATAAATAAAGATTAAAATACAGTCAGTGAGTATCAGTGAATAGAGACATGAACAGGAAACTAAAACATTATCAGGTGTTGTAGAGCCTGACAGCAGCTGGGATGAAGGACCTGAGGAACCTCTCCTTCCACCGGGGGTGTAGCAGTCTGCAGCTGAAGGAGCTGCTCAGGGAGCTGCTCAGGGAGCTGCTCAGGGAGCTGTTTAGGGACCCCAGGGACTCCACGCTGCACAAAGAGTCGGCACCAACCCTGATGGAGACGCCACCGTTCAAGGCTGGGAAGCACAAGAACAAGAAACCTAATATAAACTCTCAACACACGATGCAAAGTACTCAAAAACCAACACAACTAATGAAACGTTGAACAAAGAAAGACAAATATGGAGAAAAAAGGTAAGAAAATCACTTTCACTCTCAATCTGTGTCTCAGCTCTTCCACTTCCACACAGAAGAAGAAGAAGAAGAAGAAGAAGAAGAAGAAGAGAACATGTGAAGGGAATAGAGGAGAAAAGCAAAGGGAGTATTGAATATTATGAGGCGTTTGGAAGGGTTAGAGTGGGGTGCTGATTTTACATCATTAAAATCTATATACATAGGGTTAGGGGTTAATTAATAATAATAATAATAATGAATACAGTCTGGAATAGATTACAGCAGTGTGGGATATGCATCGGCAGCAAAATCAGTTCTTCTGCAATTAGATATAATCTAAGCTAAAGAACTTGTCTCGGAGCAATAAAAACGGCACCAATATGTTCCCTCCAGGTTGAAGCAGGAGAAAAGCCACTATGGCTCAGAAGAAAACAGCTAATAACCAACTACTGGATAAATTTAAAAGGACACCGAGATGAACATCCAGCAAAGAGAGTTCTGGAGATGTGCTGGGAAAAGGGAAAGAGGGAAAAATGAGTTTTGGGTGGGTCAGTTTGGCAGAACAACTAAAAACAGTTTGGAATTCAGCAGTTCTGTGGACAACGAACCCAAAATGGATGCTACAAGAAACAAATGTAGACTTAAACATGTGGAAAGAAATAAAACAGCAGAATTATGGAATTATGTGCAATATTGCATGAAATAGAATGGATGGAGGGGCTGAGGGAGAGGAGGATAGTTACATGTATGTAATAGTTATATTAATTTCATTCACTCTTAAGTATTAAAAACGGAACAGCAAAAAAACATCAGGAAATTTTATATGAAATACAGTTAAAAACATCCAGGTTAATGCAACAGGGGAAGGAAATAGTGTTCATGTGGGTACCAGCAGATTTAGGAATAAAAGGAAAGGAAAAAGCAGACAAAGCTGCTGAGGAAGAGGAGGTGGACATGAAAATGATCAAAAACAGAAGGGAAAAGTTTAGTCTGGAAAGAAACTAACAGTGGAATCAACTTTGGAAGAATCAGAGGGAGGAGGAGGCTGTTATGGACAGAACAAGGAATTATGAGCAGGATAAGAATAGGACATAGTAAACTGAATAATACCCTTAAGATAAGGGGGAAACTGGGTGGTGTAGCTGTGGGGGGGCAGTGGAACATGTGATGGTAGCATGTCCCAGATATGAAAGGGAGATAATAATGAAGAAAGGGCTGCAGAGGGCAGAAATAACAGAATATAGTAGAATCTGTCTAAGTCTAAAGAAGGGAGGAAAATAATTATGAGATTCCTGGTGTCAACTGGGACCATTAAAAGAATATAGGAAAAGAAGAATTAAAAAGAAGTGAAGTCCAGTAGATGGCGACAAATGCAACGTCAAGGATGCCAGCTGCCGGTAAAAAATCATAGAAGAAGAAGAAGCAGGAAGTAGTACCTTGACAGTTCATCTGGAGGACTCTGCTGTAAGCTGCAGAGTGAGTTAATATGTCTGGAAACGTAACAACAAAAGCTGTAAACGTGTCTGCTGGATAAGATGTTAATAACCCTCTGTTACGTCTACCTGTGGGTGCGCTTTCACAAATGCTATTCGCTGCTGATCCGCAACAGTCTGTCCCGGCTAACTTGCACTAGCAACAGCTTCTGCCTCAGCTTCTACTCCAGCTCCAGCTCCAGCTCCAGCTCAGGTGCAGCACCAGCCACCGGACCCACCGGACTCCGTGCAGGTGCCCCCCGCCACCCCAGTTCACAGCTCCTCGGGGACAACGTTTTCCTGCAGATCGGGGACAGGACCGTCTATGTGTCAGCGCCTCAGGTTGGACTGAAGCTTCCCTTTGGTGTGTTTCCTTCTCATGTCTTTCATACAGCTGCTGACTTCGGCTGCAGATACAAGTTTTTCTCACTCTCACGTAAGCCAGGTGGACTCGTACTCCCGATGACGCAGTTCGGCCATTCCGCAACCGGAACGGCTCGCTCTCTAATGACGTCACAGCCCGCTCTCACACACGTCAGTGGCTGCCACGCCCCCTTATAGACCCTATAAATCAGAATGATTGAACACTGATTTGATAAGACGTGCTAAATACTGCTGCATTGAATTGAATAGTATTTAATGATGATGCTTGATTCATCATTTCCTGTTAAAAAGCTCATAGCTTTAAGTTCTGGTTCTGCTAACTTTAAGCAAAGAATATGTGATGAGAAGTTTAATGCTAATTGAACAGAGTCCCTCTATATTATAGCAGCGTCCTTAGTAACCACCATAGCAACGTCTGAAACAAAGTTAACCTTTACAGGTTAATAACTAACTAAAGCTTGCATACATTCCCTGAAGGAAGATTGTAAATCGGTCAGATATCTTATGGAACTGTTTCATGCCAACGCCAACAACCTTTTAAACATGCAACTAAATACTTAAAAGAACAAATAAGTTTAAAACTTTGAAGCTTCCAGTCAATAATTAGCTTAAAACCAACTCATCAACACATTCGTTAAAGCTGTAGAAAGAGGAGGAGGCGGCAGCAGCTGAAGCCCTGTGGTGTGACCCAATACTCTAACTGATACTAACCAGCTCACCTCCTCATTATGGGATGCATGCTGCTAAATGCTGTCCACAGACGTTTGATCCAGATAAAACTCACAGGCAGCTGTTGCTCTGCTGGAGGGGCTCTAGCCTCAGTTGGTCCAACATATTGACCTATTTCTCCCTAACTGGTCTTTTTTGTTTCCAAAGGAAAAGCTCCCAGAGTCACTAAGCTGGCAGCGATGAGGACAAGTAGCTTTGGTCCGATTTGAAGGACCTACATGATTACAAAGTGTTGTTAAGCTCCACTTCTTCTTCTTTCATTTTGCTCTCTAAACTATTCGAAGCATTTGGAGTGATTTTATTCATCTGTATTCATTTCTGTTCAACTGCCTTCGGACAATAAAGTTTATTTTATTGTTCACCAAGCTGAGCTTGTACATGAAGCTGGAGCTCAGCCGCATGCTGCTAACAGGAGGCAGCTTGTGGGGCCCTGACCTGCAGCTTGTGGAGCCCTGACCTGCAGCTTGTGGGGCCCTGACCTGCAGCTTGTGGGGCCCTGAGCTGCAGCTTGTGGGGCCCTGACCTGCAGCTTGTGGGGCCCTGACCTGCAGCTTGTGGGGCCCTGACCTGCAGCTTGCGGGGCCCTGAGCTGCAGCTTGCGGAGCCCTGACCTGCAGCTTGTGGGGCCCTGACCTGCAGCTTGCGGGGCCCTGAGCTGCAGCTTGCGGAGCCCTGACCTGCAGCTT
Source organism: Leuresthes tenuis (assembly GCF_036924035.1). Lineage (NCBI taxonomy): Eukaryota > Metazoa > Chordata > Actinopteri > Atheriniformes > Atherinopsidae > Leuresthes > Leuresthes tenuis. The sequence continues at coordinate 206,178 of NW_027325375.1, read as the reverse complement.
GTGGGGCCCTGACCTGCAGCTTGTGGGGCCCTGACCTGCAGCTTGTGGGGCCCTGACCTGCAGCTTGTGGGGCCCTGACCTGCAGCTTGTGGGGCCCTGACCTGCAGCTTGTGGGGCCCTGAGCTGCAGCTTGTGGGGCCCTGACCTGCAGCTTGTGGAGCCCTGACCTGCACCCTGATGCCTTCATATCTGTGGTGTCTGCCACTGACAACAAAGCTAATCTGCTGCAGTTGCATTAAACTAACTTCACATTGTTTTTATGGCTCTGAGAGCTCCAGACTGTGACGGTCGTCATGTTTTGCAAGCTGTGCAGCAGCATTTTCACATGGAGATATGGTCCAAGTCTATTAAACATCATCAGGAATCCTATGAAACACCAGGGAGGAGCGAGGATCCGAGTGAGAGCACGGAGAGCATCATCATTATCGTCACCCGACTGTATCTGCTCCAGACTCTTTGCTCCAGCCTCCCTCTGACGTCACTCGGCCTTTTGAACGATGGCATAGTTTTGGAAAGAAAGAGAGAGGACTTGGCCCTGTGACACAGGAGGTGTGGAACCAGGGATTTTCTCTGGTGGCGCAGTTTATGGTGTGAACTGCTGTTGCTGCAGCCCACACCTGTAGGGGTAACACTTGAGTTGATTCAGCCGCAGCCTTTTAAACGAGGCTGGCATGAAGTGCTAATTAACAGCAGGTCTTCAGGCAGCATTTTAAAGCAGGAATCAACTAATCTGGATAGTGGTCGGATGGCCACCTTTCATGTGGGCGACCTGGGTTCAAATCCCCTGAATGAAAGGTATGACCTCCAGTAGGGGTCAAGACCCCCTAAGCCATCTGCCTACCTGTAAGTCGCTTTGGATAAAAGCGTCTGCCAAATGCATAAAGATAAACGTATATAAGTGTGTTGTAAAGGTTGTAAATGCTGCTGTTCACTGCATTAACCGAATGAATGTCTGACTCTCAAAGACACAGAATGTTTGTGCACCAAATGAAAGAAAGTTGCCTGAGTCGGGACCCAAGGAGAGAAGTGACAAATGTCCACAGAACTGTTTGTAGGTCAGTGGATGACAGGAAAGACCTGGTGACCTTAAACTGGAAAAACATTGATTTGAGCATCAAAACTAAGGTTAGAATCAAGATTTCTCCCAGCCTGTGTTATTTGAAAGACTGTAAAGGATGGAGCCATTTGGGTTCTAATATTGTTCTGCAAAGATAGCCGTGATGATGGTGGTGAGAAGGATTCAGAAGCAGGATCATGAGAGACAACACAGCTGGGTTTCTGGACTCATTCCTCCACATATTGATATTTAATCGTTGTTTGTGGCTGTTCACACATTAGTGTGGAACATGGCGGAAATCCTGAATATTGTGGGATAATGACTGCTTTCTGGCTTTGTGTGTTTTTTGATTTGATAAAAAGTTTGTTCTGTTGTTCTGGGAAGGTTCCCGATTGTTTGTTCCGTCGGTTTTTCCTCTCAAAGTTTGTCAAAAACAAAAGTATAAAACATATAGGGATATAGATATAGTTTTGGGATATTTAGCTTTGAATGGAATTGATATAATGATATAATAACTGGTTCTACTGGGAACACTGGGAGCACAGCTGGTTCTACTGGGAACACTGCTGGTTCTACTGGGAGCACTGCTGGTTCTACTGGGAGCACAGCTGGTTCTACTGGGAACACTGCTGGTTCTACTGGGAACACTGCTGGTTCTACTGGGAACACTGCTGGTTCTACTGGGAGCACTGCTGGTTCTACTGGGAGCACTGCTGGTTCTACTGGGAGCACTGCTGGGAGCACTGCTGGTTCTACTGGGAGCACTGCTGGTTCTACTGGGAGCACTGCTGGGAGCACTGCTGGTTCTACTGGGAACACTGCTGGTTCTACTGGGAACACTGCTGGTTCTACTGGGAACACTGCTGGTTCTACTGGGAGCACTGCTGGGTCTACTGGGAGCACTGCTGGTTCTACTGGGAGCACTGCTGGTTCTACTGGGAGCACTGCTGGTTCTACTGGGAACACTGCTGGTTCTACTGGGAGCACAGCTGGTTCTACTGGGAGCACTGCTGGTTCTACTGGGAGCACTGCTGGTTCTACTGGGAACACTGCTGGTTCTACTGGGAGCACTGCTGGTTCTACTGGGAACACTGCTGGTTCTACTGGGAGCATTGCTGGTTCTACTGGGAGCACTGCTGGGTCCACTGGGAACACTGCTGGTTCTACTGGGAACACTGCTGGTTCTACTGGGAACACTGCTGGTTCTACTGGGAACACTGCTGGTTCTACTGGGAACACTGCTGGTTCTACTGGAAACACTGCTGGTTCTACTGGGAACACTGCTGGTTCTACTGGGAACACTGCTGGTTCTACTGGGAGCACTGCTGGTTCTACTGGGAGCACTGCTGGTTCTACTGGGAACACTGCTGGTTCTACTGGGAACACTGCTGGTTCTACTGGGAGCACTGCTGGTTCTACTGGGAGCACTGCTGGTTCTACTGGGAGCACTGCTGGTTCTACTGGGAACACTGCTGGTTCTACTGGGAACACTGCTGGGAACACTGCTGGGTCTACTGGGAGCACTGCTGGGAGCACTGCTGGTTCTACTGGGAGCACTGCTGGTTCTACTGGGAGCACTGCTGGGAGCACTGCTGGTTCTACTGGGAGCACTGCTGGTTCTACTGGGAACACTGCTGGTTCTACTGGGAGCACTGCTGGTTCTACTGGGAGCACTGCTGGTTCTACTGGAAACACTGCTGGTTCTACTGGGAGCACTGCTGGTTCTACTGGGAGCACTGCTGGTTCTACTGGGAGCACTGCTGGTTCTACTGGGAGCACAGCTGGTTCTACTGGGAGCACTGCTGGTTCTACTGGAAACACTGCTGGTTCTACTGGGAACACTGCTGGTTCTACTGGGAGCACTGCTGGTTCTACTGGAAACACTGCTGGTTCTACTGGGAGCACAGCTGGTTCTACTGGGAACACTGCTGGTTCTACTGGGAACACTGCTGGTTCTACTGGAAACACTGCTGGTTCTACTGGGAACACAGCTGGTTCTACTGGGAGCACTGCTGGTTCTACTGGAAACACTGCTGGTTCTACTGGGAGCACAGCTGGTTCTACTGGGAACACTGCTGGTTCTACTGGGAGCACTGCTGGTTCTACTGGGAGCACAGCTGGTTCTACTGGGAGCACTGCTGGTTCTACTGGGAGCACAGCTGGTTCTACTGGGAGCACAGCTGGTTCTACTGGGAACACTGCTGGTTCTACTGGGAACACTGCTGGTTCTACTGGGAACACTGTTGGTTCTACTGGGAACACTGCTGGGAACACTGCTGGGAACACTGCTGGTTCTACTGGGAACACAGCTGGTTCTACTGGGAGCACTGCTGGTTCTACTGGGAGCACAGCTGGTTCTACTGGGAGCACTGCTGGTTCTACTGGAAACACTGCTGGTTCTACTGGGAACACTGCTGGTTCTACTGGGAGCACTGCTGGTTCTACTGGGAGCACAGCTGGTTCTACTGGGAGCACTGCTGGTTCTACTGGAAACACTGCTGGTTCTACTGGGAACACTGCTGGTTCTACTGGGAGCACTGCTGGTTCTACTGGGAACACTGCTGGTTCTACTGGGAGCACTGCTGGTTCTACTGGGAGCACTGCTGGTTCTACTGGAAACACTGCTGGTTCTACTGGGAACACTGCTGGTTCTACTGGGAACACTGCTGGTTCTACTGGGAACACTGCTGGTTCTACTGGGAGCACTGCTGGTTCTACTGGGAACACTGCTGGTTCTACTGGGAACACTGCTGGTTCTACTGGGAACACTGCTGGTTCTACTGGGAACACTGCTGGTTCTACTGGGAGCACTGCTGGTTCTACTGGGAGCACAGCTGGTTCTACTGGGAGCACAGCTGGTTCTACTGGGAGCACTGCTGGTTCTACTGGAAACACTGCTGGTTCTACTGGGAACACTGTTGGTTCTACTGGGAGCACAGCTGGTTCTACTGGGAACACTGCTGGGAACACTGCTGGGTCCACTGGGAGCACCAACACTTCGGGGGAATGGGTTACTGCAGTGGTCCTAACAGAGACCCCTGAGGAACCCCACATGTAACAGTCTGTAGTTGTTGAAACTGGTTCAGATCTTTTCAATAAGTTGCAACTCCTCTGACTCCATATCTACGTAATTTATTGAATCATAAATGATTATTACAGAAAGGTCTAATCCTGCTGTTCATCTTATAAAACTGTGGCAGTGATTATTTTGGCCTGTGGTTTGTTAGCGTGTTTCTCTCCACTCCAGTTTGTAATGGTGGCTGACAGGAGTCCATATATGTGGTTTAATAATATCTGCTCCCCTCATAAATATTGAATCGGTTACATTTCAGCTGCAGCCCCAGAACTCATTAAAACCATTTACTGTTCGATTAAAGTCTGCGGTGCTCGTGTTGTTCTGGAAAATGATTCGGTCGTCCTGATTTTCTGGTTAATAACTTTCCATCTTTTCCTTTCTTCAGTAATCTCTCACTTTAAGGGCTTGTTTTGGTTCACCCTCTCATAATCTGTCTTTAATCAGTCCTTCTCTCATGTCTGATGTTGTAACTTTGAGTAGCTCTTTCCTGTGGTGTCCCCAGGTATGTGATGACCTTAGCAAATGGACTGTTTTGGGATCCTCTCTGGTTTGTGGTCCACGAATAGAGAATCTTTCATTCATCATAGAAGCTTCAGGAAACAGGGCGGCATGCCCCTCTCCTCCCGCCGCCAATAAAAAAGTAGGCATCAAATATCCCTTTTCTTTTTTTTAGAATAATGATCTTTGTTCCGAGAAGAGAGCAAACCTATTTAGAATGAAGGTGTGAACTTTTAGCTTGAGGCACTGCAGAACCCTCCTTTTCCTCGGCTCAGATGTAGTTTGGCACATTTTCAACACTCAGCATGTTCACCTGATCATAATCATACTGACATTCTGTTCAAATTCCTTCACCCTTCTTCTAATTTGGAGGTACAGGAGAGGGAGGGAGGAGAGGTGCATCATGGGAGCTCCCCCAGCAGGCTGGGCCTATAGCAGCAGAACTATGGGATGTTTCAGGCTCACCTGAGCCATCCCTAACTATAAGCTTTATCAGAAAGGAAAGTTTCAGCCTGATCTTAGAGGTAGAGAGGGTGTCTGCTTCCTGAAGGAAGGAAACATCATTAATAGACAGTTTCTCCCTGAAGTACTCGGGTCCAAAACTGCAGTTCCTTTAATCCCAATAACATGTTCAAGTCTCTGTAACAGAATGCTGTGATCGATCGTATCAAATGCAGCTCTGAGATCCAGCAGGACAAGAAACAAGTCCGCTATCAGAGGCTAAGAGGAGATCATTGGTAACTTTCACCAGTGCTGTTTCTGTGCTACGATGCACTCTGAATCCTGACTGAAACTCTTCAAACAGATTATTTCTGTGGAAATTATCACAAAGTTGAGCTCAAACTATTTTTACATGAAACTTTAGACAAAAAAGGGAGATTGGATATATCAGGTGGGAGAGAAGTGTGTGAGACTAAGACTCTGCATCCTGGTCTCAGCCCTGGGTTCTCATGTTTTTGCCAGGTTTTCTCCAATTATCTCTGTAGCCCACGTTGTTTGGGGTTAGGGTTCTGGCTTGTGCTCAACAAGAGATGTCAAAACTAGTCCAAAAAGCAAAGCTGAGTTGGTTGCTGATTTCTCTTGATAGTGACATAATATCATCATTGCAAATGTAATGGAAGTTGTTATAGTTTTAGTGACAGGCCTAATATAAATATAACTATAACAGGAAGAATAGTAACTTGGCTAAACTTTGGAAATGCTAATTAATTGCATCTAATTTTACTGTTTTGAACAGAATGTTTCATGGATTTCATGATAAAAGGTGTCGTACTTTGGTAAAAGTAAGAGTTTCTGATGCTTTGATTTTCCTTATTTTGATCGTCCAACATGTGACGTTATGCTTTGTCTTGTTTATTTTTGAGTTTGTGCAGGAAGTACCTGCCATAAGTTGTGATGAAAGCTAACCGCAGACGTTTGCTGTGTGCAGGTGCTGAAGTGGTCGGACTACTGTCTGCCTCTGGCCTGCAGCCCAGGCCAGCCATTCAGAGCAGTGGCTCTGGCAACGCTAGATAACTTCACTCGTCTCGGGGTAGCTTTTATTGAGGATCGCCTTCAGCTGGACAACGGACTTGTGCCTTCAAAGATAGTTCGTATGTTAGCTTTAATTGAATTTCATGTTGATGTTTGTCTGACACTTCATGACACATTTTCTTTGCTGTAATTCAGCTTGAACCTTGAATCCTGTACATTGTTAGCAGGGGTTTAGTTTTATGTACTGACTTTATTTTGTATCTTCATGCAGCTGTTCTCCTCCAAGAGGATACTCTGAATAATTTGCTGGAGAAGCAGAGTCTGCAGGGATCTGTGAGCTCACCCCTTCTCTGCAGCAGCCAGACTGATGAGGCATTACCTCTCCACCTGCTCGCTGACCAGCTCCACCTGCAGTGCCGTAAAGGCAGTCTTCACATAATCCCCGAGGTGAGGAGAGTAGAAGAGCGACGGGGGTCAGAGCCACTCCCCAGCACCCAAGATCTGGGATCTGTTGTTAACTTAGAGGAACATTTATTAGGGAGTCATCACCACATGGAGGGCCATGCACACAACCTCCACCTCTCCAGCTGCAATGAATGTTTGGAACTAGAGAACAGCACCATCTTTTCTGTGAAATATGCCTCAGCTGAGAACATTCCAGACCTCCCCGATGATGCTTCTGTAGGCCGGGACAGCGGGGATGAAGGACGGTGGGATGCCAACGGGCTTTCTGGTCAAAGCGGTGGTGCGAACCCTAACCCCAAACCACCAAACGTCCTGGTGTACACAGGCGGTCTCCAAGAGCGTTTTCAGGCTATTCATCAGCTTTTATTAGAGTGCATAAATGTGGAAAACATCATCATTTATCCCCTCCAGCCGCAGCAGGCACTAAGCGACCCTTGGCTGGACAACACCAGGCTCCTGATTCTGGCAGAAGAGGAATCCCTTTCCCCCGAGCTTCAGACTCGCTTTCTTACCTACCTAAACCAGGGTGGCAAGGTTTTGGGCCTGGGCTCCACCCTGTGCCCAGCAGGGGTCCAACTGGAAGTCAGGGAAGGGCAGCGCATGCAGATCAGAAGGCTAAGCTTCACTAAGGAAGACAGCACAGAGCTGGAACTAAGCACACTGGCGAGTGGAAAGGTCTACATCAGGGATCCACGGGGAGGAGGAGAAGTGGAGCTCTGGGGGGAACTGAAAGGCGGCAGCGCCCATCAGAGCGATATGGTTATAATACGGGTGACGCATGGAGGAGACGGTGGGGAAGCTGTCCTCTGTCAGGTAAACCTCTGACATTATAGAAAGAAAGAGTAGTTATCTGACACAGCTCAGTGGTTCCTTTATCAGACGCTTATAGTTGCATTAATGCAAAACTGGGCTCTTTTCCAGGAAAAAGCTTTAAGTTTAACCCTGATAAGACAGATTTGGGAGGAGGCTTCAGGCTAGTTTTTGGGACATACAAAGTCAGGTGTTCAGTGGACCTTAGGCAGCGATAAGGAACACATCGATGAAGCAGGTCAGACAGGTAGGGTGGAGAGAGACCTTCCAGATATTTATGTGCCAGAAGGAGAACTTTCTAATCTATTCTATAGCGTACAGGAAGCCAGTGAAGAGCGGACAGAATTAGGGAAATGTCTGTTCTGGACAAGCTAAAGGTGTGAAAGGGCAGCCTGGCTGACCCCAACATAAAGAGTCCAGATGAGCCAAGATAAAAGCAGGAATCCCTTATGCCTCCAATTTAATGCAGGGGATCTAGAAGTATGAACATTTAATTTGCCTAAGCAAGCTTAGAGAAAGCAGTGTCTGCTCAGTCATCTCTGACCTTTCCTCCAAGGTCACACCTTTGATTTGCATGTAGATTCTGGGGTAACAAATATTTATCCAAAACGATTGCTTTGATATAAGTCTGACATGTATTCGGTGTATTTGGTATTTTTTACCATGGCTCATTGTTTAGATACTCATACGTGATGAACTTTGACCTGAGCTGTGGAGTAAAAACTCCTCCATCTTGTGTTGCTGTGCTAGCTGAGTTAGCCTCCATGTATTACTCTCTCCAGGTCAGGTCTGCTGTGCTGCTACTGGACTTCTCATAAAATCCAGATTTTTATTGATTTATTTTCTGTAGAAAGCATCATGTTGTACTCACACGCTGACTCCATGTTCTGTTCTAAGCCTCAGTCAGCCAGCTTTTACCGCTAGATTTGGTCTTTGACCAGTTTATGGTGCATTTAGCCTAATTCAGGGATCCAAGTATCGTTGTTTTTACCTGTTCAAAAGTGTCAGCACAAGTGAATAAATCTGTGATGTGTTTCTGAATATTTGCATGGATGTATCCACAGGTCCACTTTGACATTGCACCTGGCTCCCAGAGTTTGGATTCTGAAAGTTTTGATGAACTGATGGTCAGCAATGCTCTGCGATATGAAATCTTGACAGAGATCCTCAACTCTCTGGGTTTCAGTTGTGAACCGAACCAGACTGCAGTCCCAACCCCGGTCCACCTCCTCGCCACCTCCCAGGTAAAACCCACTGGTGCTGGAGACAAGGTGCTGGATCAAGCCTGCTTACATGATGTCTGATAACCAGTTTATTAGATCTGTGACGTGCGCAGACCTGGTGTTTATCCGTGTGACGCTACATGATCCGTCTTCTGTGCTGCTCAGGGTTGGCCCACAATAACACCATGTTCAGGCATAAGGGGGGCCATAAGAGCCCCAAGGACACCCAAGGTCACGGATTGATGATTGAGTTTGTAATCAAATCAACAGACCTGCAACCATATGTCTTGGACACTCATGTGCAAAGAGGAGTTGAGCTGAATCACCACCTGTTGGTGAGCAGGTGGTGATTCAGCTCAACTCCTGTTGGTAGCTGGATCACCACCTGGTGAGCAGGTGGTGATCAGCACCTGGTGGTGATTCAGCAGGTGGTGGTGAGCAGATGGTGATCAGGTGGTGAGCTGATCACCTCCTGGTGAGCAGATGGTGATTCAGCTCAACTCCTGTTGGTAGCTGGATCACCACCAGGTGCTGAGCTGGATCAGGTAGCAGGGGAGGATGCAGGAGATGGGAGCAGAAGATCTCATCCTACCCTGGGGAGGTCTGGGGATCTCTTCTTAGACTGTTGCCCTCCTGATTCAGACCCAGATAAGTGGAAGAAAGTGGATGGATGGATTGACACACTGATAAAACTTTGTGCATTTCCTCTTGAATTTAAAGCCCCTTTCAAACATTCAGTTATGGAAAAGTCATTCACACATTAGTCACTTCTGCTAATGTTCCTCATACTTCATTCAGTCTGTGAAAGTGACAAAAAGGGCCGTGGTTTTTACATAATATTTACTATTTGTGAGGAATTATACTGTATGTCAGGTACAATCGAGTCCTCGGTGCTTGTGTAGAATTATTGTAGGTAAAAAGTTATGTTTTTCCTTAATAATGTGATTAATTCCTCTAAACAGCTGATCAGAAGCCAGATGAACCCTCCTGCAGCAGTTTACACCTGTGCTGTGTTCAATGTGACGTCACATGCATTTCTAAGTCTGACCCAGTCAGACTCATGCCACCAAATCTTATGTAATAGCACCCGGAGAATCGGTCACATTCTCATCTTGAGCTGACAGAAATGCCTTTTCAGGAAGGATGATGGTCAGCCTTGCTCTAATCCCTGTGTTAGTGTACAGTGGCAAGACCCTGAATCCCAATTCACTCTTTGCTTGGCAGCTCTGCCAACAGTTGAGTATATGAAAAACTTCTTATTAAATCCTTTGAAGGCTAAAATGTGTCTCATTGACTATTTGAACAATCTCAAAATGTTAAAAGGATCTTGATAAAGCAACTTTAATGGATTCTATGGATTATGGACATTTTTGAGGACATTTTGACATGGACTCTTGGTACAGATGTGTTGCTGATGAAAATTTAATTTGAAATGGACGAAAACTCAAGATTGTTGTAAAAATTGAATTCATAAGAAACAATAAGCCATGTCTGTAAGGGCAGTGTTAAAAAGTGCTGTTCATTAGAGTTAGACTTGAAATCCTATCCTATCGCAGCTTGTTTCGCTTGGTCATCCTCTGACAGGGTGTGATGAGCAGTGCAGGTCATCTGAGATGAGTTTCAGTGAGAAACATGGACTGACTTACTCACTGTTTTTGTGTAAATGCATTTTCCACATGTCTCTTGTTGGTCTCTGTTCCAATAGGAAGCCAAGTCCAGCTTCTTGAAGTGGCTGCAGGCTCGAGCAGATCGAGATACTGATCTTACATTCCCCAAGGCGTCCTTCAGGCTTGTGTCTTCCTCTGAACTCCATTCCCTGCTACCTGAGGGCTTCCTGGCCCTGATCACAGACTCCACAGAGTCTGAAGACTGGCCAGAGTTCAGTATGGACACCTACTGCAAAAACCTGAAGACCAGCCAGCTGGGACACACCCTGCTGTATGCTGAGATCGTCACTTCTACCATGGACCTGTTGGAAGGGTAACTAAGTTTCTCTGAGTCTGGTTAATCTTTTATACAGTTTGTAATTATATGGAAAATATCTTTGTAGTTGAGAAGATAAGCAATGCTTTGGGTTGGATTGGCACAAAAAGCTGTATCCTCAGGCCAGGAATCTACTTGCTTTTTGATCACATGTTAAGCACCACGCTCCATCGGGGGGGAAATGTTTGCATACTTGCTAGTGTTCAGTTCTGCAGCATCAGACAGAGATGCAGCTGCTGGTGGAGGACTGAGGCCTCCAGTGTTCTTCTGACCACCTAAAGTGGGATGAGGGAGTGATGTGATATTGCTTGTGAACACCTCATTAAAGTCTTTTCTTTCTGGCCATTTCATAGCCGACCTACAGCACATTTGATTGTTATTATTAACCTGTTTTGTCCATATTGATATTCATCCCATCCATAAATCTGACTCCTACAGCTAAGAACTAATGAGATGAGCCCCTCACCTCCTCCATGCCTGTGAGATTGTGTATGTGCTTTCATAAAGTGCTGAGGTGGGGTAACAAGGCTGGAACTAATTTACTGCCAAAGTGACCTCACTGCAGCAAAGGGAAGTTGCTCCTAATAGACTTCTTTGTATGCATCCACACATGTGAGTAAAATGGCTGCTGAACGGGTCAATCAGGCAGCAGGTGGCAGCAATTAAAACTGTCATAAAGTTTGAAAAATGGACTGTGGAGTAACACTGAGCTGATTGGGATAGACATAGTTGTCATTAAGGTATACAGAAAGTGAAGCAGGGTGAATGAGCTAAATAAAGCCAAACTTGATGTTTACATTTCCAGATGTCCCTCTGGAGCAGCCTTAATTAATGTTATTATTAAGGAATGTCTGCTTTATGTCTTCAAGTATTCGTGATACTGGATATTTTCAGAGCAAATCCACCTTTTTGATAGAATTTCCAGTTTCAAATGGATGCGTAGAAATGGCAGCTAAAAGAAAAACGGAACGAAAGACGCTGAAATGTACAAACAAGCAAACATTTTGGTGAGAATTATGCACAAACCCTGCAGTGCTTCCTTTACTTCATGGGCAGAAAATACAATAAAAAGATGTTCTGCTCAGTCATGCTATTGTTGCATTCTGATTTTTAGCAGGTTTTTGGATGCCTCTTGCCCGATTTTCAAGGATAGAATATGGATAGTAGTGGTATTATTGCCACTTTCCATGTGGGAGACCTGGGTTCAAATCCCCTGCATGAAAGGTATTACCTCCAGTAGGGGTCCTTAGGTAAGACCCCCTTACCCTACATGCCTACATGTAAGTCGCTTTGGATAAAAGCTAAATGCATAAAAACATAACATAAAAAACAAACAAAACAAAAACAAACAGAATTTGTTCATGCCAAAGAAGCAAATCTCACTTTAAAGAAGGCGTAGATTCAGTCAGTGGAAGGAACAGCTTGATCAGTTTTGCCATATTCTGCAGAAGCATCTTATTAAATATGATTAAGAAGTCATCCGATTAGGAACATTTTGGGTGTTCTTAGATGAGAAATGAAGGTGTATTTTGTCCTGGTTGTTTAAAGGTGCCAGACAGCAGAGCTTCTCTCCAGGTGCTCCAGCTTTCTCTGTTGACCGTCCCTTTTCTGCAGGGTGGGCTCAGAGATGAGCTGTGGTTTGCCCCACTGCTCATCCAGTGTCAGTAAATTTCCATTTTTCATTTCAAGTTGGAGTCAGGAAGTATCTGAGAGACGAGGAAGGACCCAACTCTTAGTTCCGACTCCGTAAACAGTTTTAAAAACTCAAACCTTTGGAATGAAAGCTGTAAGCATGGAGGAGATTATAGAGTTGAATTTACCATGCAGTTTGAATATTCTGGGGACATACTTTTAGCCTCTTTATGGTGGTTTTGATCCATTTCTTTCCTTTTTGATTCATAACTTTGGGGTAACTTTGGAATTGTGAGTCTGGTGATCAGTATTAAAAATGCAGGTTTGGACGGTGGTTTAACTTCCCGTCAAGTCAGATTAATTTGTAGAACATTTCATATACAAAACAATTCAAAGTGCTTTACATAAAATAAAAGCTTTGCAGCGGGGAAAAGAAGAAGCATTAAAATACATAAAAGAATAGAAAGAGATAGAAATTAAATCAAAATTATTAAAAACAAGCAACAGTCTCAATAAGTTAAACAGATTTCATGCATAGAAACATGAGAAATCAGAATAACAACAATAAACATAATCTGAAGTATTTGGAGCTAATTTTGTATTTTAATAATTTTAATTTAAGTATTTTCATAATGCGCTTTATTGTCATGTCCACTGGACATCTAACCCTCCCATGAAAGACCAATGAAATATAAAAACACTATAGTTACAGATTATAATTGCATTTTCTTCTTGCCGTTGGCTCAGTCCATGCATCGTTTCCAGCTGCAGGGCGAACACGCAGCTGAACAGAGCTGATACCCGGTGGGCCACAAAGACATGAGGAAGGCCCTCACATTGAAAACTGATGCCAGGGACCAATTTATCCCTTTAAGGGACAACACTCCGCCTGTGATATGTGCAACTTTACAGATCCTCACAAAGTGTCACAAAGATAGATAACATGTGAGATAGATTCAGTCTGGATGAATTTAATTTTATTGAGACCCTGTAGAGAAGATCTGATATGTTCCCAAAGGCAAAAAGAGAGCCTGAAGTTTGCTAACTGGCTGAAACCCTGTGGAGAAGATCTGATATGTTCCCAAAGGCAAAAAGAGAGCCTGAAGTTTGCTAACTGGCTGAAACCCTGTAGAGAAGATCTGATCTGTTCCTAAAGGCAAAAAGAGAGCCTGAAGTTTGCTAACTGGCTGAAACCCTGTAGAGAAGATCTGATCTGTTCCTAAAGGCAAAAAGAGAGGCTGAAGTTTGCTAACTGGCTGAAACCCTGTGGAGAAGATCTGATCTGTTCCCAAAGGCAAAAAGAGAGCCTGAAGTTTGCTAACTGGCTGAAACCCTGTGGAGAAGATCTGATATGTTCCCAAAGGCAAAAAGAGAGCCTGAAGTTTGCTAACTGGCTGAAACCCTGTGGAGAAGATCTGACATGTTCCCAAAGGCAAAAAGAGAGCCTGAAGTTTGCTAACTGGCTGAAACCCTGTGGAGAAGATCTGATATGTTCCCAATGGCAAAAAGAGAGCCTGAAGTTTGCTAACTGGCTGAAACCCTGTGGAGAAGATCTGATATGTTCCCAATGGCAAAAAGAGAGCCTGAAGTTTGCTAACTGGCTGAAACCCTGTGGAGAAGATCTGATCTGTTCCCAATGGCAAAAAGAGAGCCTGAAGTTTGCTAACTGGCTGAAACCCTGTGGAGAAGATCTGACATGTTCCCAAAGGCAAAAAGAGAGCCTGAAGTTTGCTAACTGGCTGAAACCCTGTAGAGAAGATCTGATCTGTTCCTAAAGGCAAAAAGAGAGCCTGAAGTTTGCTAACTGGCTGAAACCCTGTAGAGAAGATCTGATCTGTTCCTAAAGGCAAAAAGAGAGCCTGAAGTTTGCTAACTGGCTGAAACCCTGTAGAGAAGATCTGATCTGTTCCTAAAGGCAAAAAGAGAGGCTGAAGTTTGCTAACTGGCTGAAACCCTGTAGAGAAGATCTGATATGTTCCCAAAGGCAAAAAGAGAGCCTGAAGTTTGCTAACTGGCTGAAACCCTGTGGAGAAGATCTGATATGTTCCCAAAGGCAAAAAGAGAGCCTGAAGTTTGCTAACTGGCTGAAACCCTGTGGAGAAGATCTGACATGTTCCCAAAGGCAAAAAGAGAGCCTGAAGTTTGCTAACTGGCTGAAACCCTGTGGAGAAGATCTGATATGTTCCCAATGGCAAAAAGAGAGCCTGAAGTTTGCTAACTGGCTGAAACCCTGTGGAGAAGATCTGATATGTTCCCAATGGCAAAAAGAGAGCCTGAAGTTTGCTAACTGGCTGAAACCCTGTGGAGAAGATCTGATCTGTTCCCAATGGCAAAAAGAGAGCCTGAAGTTTGCTAACTGGCTGAAACCCTGTGGAGAAGATCTGATATGTTCCCAAAGGCAAAAAGAGAGCCTGAAGTTTGCTAACTGGCTGAAACCCTGTGGAGAAGATCTGATCTGTTCCCAATGGCAAAAAGAGAGCCTGAAGTTTGCTAACTGGCTGAAACCCTGTGGAGAAGATCTGATCTGTTCCCAAAGGCAAAAAGAGAGCCTGAAGTTTGCTAACTGGCTGAAACCCTGTAGAGAAGATCTGATCTGTTCCTAAAGGCAAAAAGAGAGCCTGAAGTTTGCTAACTGGCTGAAACCCTGTAGAGAAGATCTGATCTGTTCCTAAAGGCAAAAAGAGAGGCTGAAGTTTGCTAACTGGCTGAAACCCTGTAGAGAAGATCTGATATGTTCCCAAAGGCAAAAAGAGAGCCTGAAGTTTGCTAACTGGCTGAAACCCTGTGGAGAAGATCTGATATGTTCCCAAAGGCAAAAAGAGAGCCTGAAGTTTGCTAACTGGCTGAAACCCTGTGGAGAAGATCTGACATGTTCCCAAAGGCAAAAAGAGAGCCTGAAGTTTGCTAACTGGCTGAAACCCTGTGGAGAAGATCTGATATGTTCCCAATGGCAAAAAGAGAGCCTGAAGTTTGCTAACTGGCTGAAACCCTGTGGAGAAGATCTGATATGTTCCCAATGGCAAAAAGAGAGCCTGAAGTTTGCTAACTGGCTGAAACCCTGTGGAGAAGATCTGATCTGTTCCCAATGGCAAAAAGAGAGCCTGAAGTTTGCTAACTGGCTGAAACCCTGTGGAGAAGATCTGACATGTTCCCAAAGGCAAAAAGAGAGCCTGAAGTTTGCTAACTGGCTGAAACCCTGTAGAGAAGATCTGATCTGTTCCTAAAGGCAAAAAGAGAGCCTGAAGTTTGCTAACTGGCTGAAACCCTGTAGAGAAGATCTGATCTGTTCCTAAAGGCAAAAAGAGAGCCTGAAGTTTGCTAACTGGCTGAAACCCTGTAGAGAAGATCTGATCTGTTCCTAAAGGCAAAAAGAGAGGCTGAAGTTTGCTAACTGGCTGAAACCCTGTAGAGAAGATCTGATATGTTCCCAAAGGCAAAAAGAGAGCCTGAAGTTTGCTAACTGGCTGAAACCCTGTGGAGAAGATCTGATATGTTCCCAAAGGCAAAAAGAGAGCCTGAAGTTTGCTAACTGGCTGAAACCCTGTGGAGAAGATCTGACATGTTCCCAAAGGCAAAAAGAGAGCCTGAAGTTTGCTAACTGGCTGAAACCCTGTGGAGAAGATCTGATATGTTCCCAATGGCAAAAAGAGAGCCTGAAGTTTGCTAACTGGCTGAAACCCTGTGGAGAAGATCTGATATGTTCCCAATGGCAAAAAGAGAGCCTGAAGTTTGCTAACTGGCTGAAACCCTGTGGAGAAGATCTGATATGTTCCCAATGGCAAAAAGAGAGCCTGAAGTTTGCTAACTGGCTGAAACCCTGTGGAGAAGATCTGATATGTTCCCAATGGCAAAAAGAGAGCCTGAAGTTTGCTAACTGGCTGAAACCCTGTGGAGAAGATCTGATATGTTCCCAATGGCAAAAAGAGAGCCTGAAGTTTGCTAACTGGCTGAAACCCTGTGGAGAAGATCTGATATGTTCCCAATGGCAAAAAGAGAGCCTGAAGTTTGCTAACTGGCTGAAACCCTGTAGAGAAGATCTGATATGTTCCCAATGGCAAAAACTCGGTATCTTGGAGCAGTCTCTGTACTTTTCGATTTGGTGAATCGGTACATCGGAGATTAACTGCGCCTCGTCTGAAATGCTGACCGGGTCGTTTGCATGGTAACAAATTTGAATTTATATACTTGTGTGTATATATATATATATTATATATATATACACATATGTGTGTGTACGTATTGATGTTTGTGTGGAATAATTTTGTGACTTTAAACAAACTTTGCACCAAGAAATCTTGGTGATTTTTTTTCATGTTTTGTTTCTGTTTTTTCAGTTTACTGATTCTTCTAGTGTGTTTTAGCTGCTGGTGTTTAATTAAGAACCCTTTCCACTGTGTGTTAGGGTTTATTGGAGAGGTTGGAGAGAGCACTTTGCTGCTCCGCAGACCATAATGATTCTTTTCCTGCCTTGCTGAACTCGATCCTTGTGCCTAGAGCCACACTTTCAACCCCTCCCTTTGTTCAATCAATGATGCAGAAACATTTTTAACTCAATGTGTTCCAGTTGTTGTACAAAACCTTTGGCAATTGCTGTTTGTCCTGACGAGCAGCCCCTTATTGAAGCTGACAGTGTTTTGAATGAGGACTGATTTCCTGTAAAGAAAACAAAGGCCTACAGGACAGGTTTGGTGCTAAGAAAATTGACTGCACTCAAATCTGGCAACAGGTTTGACTATAAAATCAAATTACCCCAGTTGACCTTGTATGCTCCACTTGCAATTCTAAAAAATTGTAAGCAGATGCCCAAATGTCCACACTTGGTATTCTGAGAAACATATGGTCCAGTGTTTGACCTCCAGTTTTAGTGCCTGGTGTGATGAATGCTAAACTCAAGAGACCTGAGTCCTGAACAGAAAGTAATGTTAAAACTGTAAATCCAGCCTCAGATAAACACCAAAACATGACATATCAGTACTTACTCTGAGTCCTGAACAGAAAGTAATGTTAAAACTGTAAATCCAGCCTCAGATAAACACCAAAACATGACATATCAGTCCTTACTGAGACCAAACACAGAAGCAGTGTGTGAAAAGACTCCACCTCATCAGCAATTGGGGCTTATCCAGTTAGTTTTACAGACTCCTGAGCAGACAAAACTATTACCTGTAAGAAGCATCAAAACAGAGCGATGGAAACGTTTTAAATAAGGAGTCCCACGAGTCCAAGTGGCAGCAATGTCTTTGCAGACACCTCTCCTCTCAAAAGGCAAAACTGATCCCATTTCAGACCACAGCTGGCAGGAAGGCTGTGAGAAGCTCGCAGACAGAAGAGTAACGGCAGAGAAACAACAACTAAAGGCGGTCAAACCAAGCTTTGCTGCAGGATGCAAGAAGAAGAAGAAGAAGAAGGCTGCATTAGAAAAGGCTACAACTAAAAACATTTGCATAAAGAAAGAGGTCAGCCACAGTCAACCCAACGACAGCCTTTCCACCATGGCTCCATTTACAGGAATCACAGGCCACAGTTGCTGTGTTTCTGCTGGATAGCTAAAGCTTCGGTCTGTTTTCATCCCTGTTCAACAGCTCTGGAGCTCCACAATAACTGCATTTACTGTGGTTCATGGTGTTAGCTCAGGTCTCACTGGCTGCTCACCCAGCTTACCGGGCACATGTTGTAGAGGGTGGGGTGTGGAAGGAGCTCTGAGGGGAGGGATGGGAGGCTGCAGACTAGCTATCTCTTGCTTTGGGAATACATTCACTGCAGCTTTAAAACTCTAAACTTATGTCATTAAATTTTATGACTGAGTAATTCAGAATTTACATTTAATGAAAATGCATTTGGGTTCTCCGGCTGCCTCCCACCCCCCCAAAAACATGCATGTTAGGTTGGTTGGTGACTGAACCTAGGTCTGGGGAGCATTTCTCCTGCCAGTCCCAAGCCCGTAGAAATGCTGAGGGTAAAGCTAACCTAACCCTAACCCTATAAATGGGTCAGGAACATGTAAAATCAATGAGGCGAGATCGACTCGCTGTGGCGACCCCTGATAACGGGAGAAGTTAGTTAGAAAAACTGGTTCATTTCAGACACTCATCCAGTTGTTTATGTGCTACTTTCAGGGAGTTGGGCCAAATAGCACAATATTAAAAAGTGAAACGTCAATCCTGGCAAACTGACTGATCCAAAGCAAGTTCCAGCTTATAGGAAGAGTTGGACTGAACCAACTCAAAATGGGGGTCCTTCCTGGTTCTGGTTCTGATGGTTTCAGCTCAGGACGGGGATTGGACTGCAGTGAAGTCTTGATGCAACCTGCTGGCTTCCTCAGCTCGGCTGCTTCTTATTTAAAACTGGCTTCGTACTTCATGTCCAACTTTAAATGGGATTGATCTGTTTGAAGGGAGTACTAAGCCAAAAATCCAGACCATAATTATGTTTGGTGTGGATATTTATTCAGGAATGATGCTTCCCTCAGCCGGCAAAGTTTGGAAAGTAGTTTTATGGTTAGCTAGTTTATTCTGAGATGGTTTTTAAAGAAACAACATTTATGTTCCAGCCGTGCATCCAACAAGCTGGGTGACCAGTTAGTGTGAAATCAACTCTCATTAGTTATAATCCACCTCTTCACCATCACCTGCTTGGTGGCAAAAGCATCTGGTGGAGCCACATGACCTCATGGCTCTTATGTTCTGTTAGTTCTACTAACAGCAGAAAATGACTCGGTCATCGTTAGCTTTCCAGTTTGGTCGCATCAAATAATTTCAACAATTTCTCTTCACATGCATATTGACAGTAAGTTTGAAATAGAAAAGTCCAAAATCATTTCCTCAGATGCTTTGAGGACCTTCTGAAAGCCTTAAAGGTTCAGTTAGAGGTCATGCAACACTGAAAAAGCAGCACATGTGAAACATTACTGGATCCATCAGACTCAACATTTTAAATCACTGAGAAACAATCTGTCTGCTTATAAGACCTCATCCCACAGACTCATAGGTAGAAACTGAATTAAGAGCAAATGGATTTTCCAAATGTTCAGTCTTTGCAGCCAGGAGTGCAAAGAGGATGGAATGGTGTTTAATGATGTAAGGTATCCTTTTCTGACCTTTGTGTCCCCTCAGGATGACGCTGCACTTGCCAAATGACGTGGGTTTGATCGCAGTCGCTGCTCAACAGAACCAGGGCAGAGGTCAGTGCTGCAGCCAAACTTTCCCTGACGTGGTGTCAGGAGGCAATGGAAGAGTCACCAGTCGGGTCTTCTTTGGAAGAAAGGAAGGGATTTAGTTTTTAAGAGTATAGAAAAGCCTGTTTTACATACAGCAGGGAAAAGTGTGAAGAAGAAGGTGTTTGAATATAAAGGAGAGATGAAGGAGAAAGGTTTATCTCTTTATTTCCCTTTCTTTGATTATGAGTGGCTGTAATGTCTTTATTTTGAATCGTTTTCTTTTTTGAAGACCTGTCTCCTGACTGAAAACCCAAACGTGCTTCCTTCCTGCAGGTCGGGGGGGGAACGCCTGGCTCAGCCCACGGGGTTGTGCCATGTTCACTCTGAGACTCCAAGTTGAGTTGAGCTCCAAGCTTGGACAGAGAATTCCCTTCCTGCAGCATCTGGTCGCTTTGGCTGTTGTAGAAGCTGTTCGCACACTTCCTGGATACCAGGTATCAGTTTGTTCCTTTAATGATGAACATTATCAGACTGTACCTGCATGTAAAATGGGATTTCAGTACATTTCTGAACACAAACATGAGCTGAAACATGAGCTGAAACATGAGCTGAAACATGAGCTGAAACATGAGCTGAAACATGAGCTTCCACAGATGATCAGGATCAAACTTATTATCCCATAAGTCAAGATCCTGAACACAGCAGCAGGTGATCGGTTCTCAATGTACTGAATGCAGGAATGATTGGCAGCTACCAGACAAATGGGTCAGAGCATTTCAGACGGGGCTTGTGTTGGGGGGGTGCCTCAGGCCAGCGGTGCCTCCCCCTGACAGTCGGTAGAAGATGGACAAAGTATAAACTACTAAGTTTTAGTGAATTTGCTCCATGTCCAAATGAAGCTATATAATAGTTTCTGTTAGTTTCTGTTAGTTCATGTTAGTTTCTGTTAGTTTCTGTTAGTTTCTGTTAGTTTCTGTTAGTTTCTGTTAGTTTCTGTTAGTTTCTGTTAGTTTCTGTTAGTTTCTGTTTCTGTTAGTTTCTGTTAGTTTCTGTTAGTTTCTGTTAGTTTCTGTTAGTTTCTGTTAGTTCATGTTAGTTTATGTTAGTTTCTGTTAGTTTCTGTTAGTTTCTGTTAGTTTCTGTTAGTTTCTGTTAGTTCATGTTAGTTTCTGTTAGTTTCTGTTAGTTTCTGTTAGTTTCTGTTAGTTTCTGTTAGTTCATGTTAGTTTCTGTTAGTTTCTGTTAGTTTCTGTTAGTTTCTGTTAGTTTCTGTTTCTGTTAGTTTCTGTTAGTTTCTGTTAGTTTCTGTTAGTTTCTGTTAGTTTCTGTTAGTTTCTGTTAGTTTCTGTTAGTTTCTGTTAGTTCATGTTAGTTTCTGTTAGTTTCTGTTTCTGTTAGTTTCTGTTAGTTTCTGTTAGTTTCTGTTAGTTTCTGTTAGTTTCTGTTAGTTTCTGTTAGTTTCTGTTTCTGTTAGTTTCTGTTAGTTTCTGTTAGTTTCTGTTAGTTTCTGTTAGTTTCTGTTAGTTCATGTTAGTTTCTGTTAGTTTCTGTTAGTTTCTGTTAGTTTCTGTTAGTTTCTGTTAGTTTCTGTTAGTTTCTGTTTCTGTTAGTTTCTGTTAGTTTCTGTTAGTTTCTGTTAGTTTCTGTTAGTTCATGTTAGTTTATGTTAGTTTCTGTTAGTTTCTGTTAGTTTCTGTTAGTTTCTGTTAGTTTCTGTTAGTTCATGTTAGTTTCTGTTAGTTTCTGTTAGTTTCTGTTAGTTTCTGTTAGTTTCTGTTAGTTCATGTTAGTTTCTGTTAGTTTCTGTTAGTTTCTGTTAGTTTCTGTTAGTTTCTGTTTCTGTTAGTTTCTGTTAGTTTCTGTTAGTTTCTGTTAGTTTCTGTTAGTTTCTGTTAGTTTCTGTTTCTGTTAGTTTCTGTTAGTTTCTGTTAGTTTCTGTTAGTTTCTGTTAGTTTCTGTTAGTTCATGTTAGTTTATGTTAGTTTCTGTTAGTTTCTGTTAGTTTCTGTTAGTTTCTGTTAGTTTCTGTTAGTTCATGTTAGTTTCTGTTAGTTTCTGTTAGTTTCTGTTAGTTTCTGTTAGTTCATGTTAGTTTCTGTTAGTTTCTGTTAGTTTCTGTTAGTTTCTGTTAGTTTCTGTTTCTGTTTCTTAGTTTATGTTCTGCTGTTCATCAGGACATAGACCTGAGGGTGAAGTGGCCCAACGACATCTACTACAGTAACCTGATGAAGCTCGGGGGGGTGCTGGTGACCTCCACTCTGCTGGGATCAACTTTCCATCTGCACACAGGTAACGACCCCCCCCCCTTCTAAACCTCAGCTTTCACACCCACACAGGTAACTGAGTCAGGAAGGACTCCTGAACTACAGCTTGGAGTTCCTGCTGACTCAGTTTACCTCATTATGCTGCTGGGGCCCAGACTGCATCATCCACATCATCAGTTATTATAGGGCCCTGTCCCTGTAGCTGTCTGCAGGTATATCAGCTGTGAAGCTGTGCTCCCCCAGCCTCCCCCAGCCTCCCCGAGCCTCCCCCAGCCTCCCCCGAGCCTCCCCCAGCCTCCCCCAGCCTCCCCGAGCCTCCCCGAGCCTCCCCCAGCCTCCCCAGCCTCCCCCAGCCTCCCCGAGCCTCCCCCAGCCTCCCCCAGCCTCCCCCAGCCTCCCCGAGCCTCCCCCAGCCTCCCCGAGCCTCCCCCAGCTTGTCTCCTGTCATGGCCCCTCTTTCTCTGGTCTTTTGTGTCCTCCTGCCCAACCAGCCGAGGTCCCTGATCCCGTCTGCTGGATGAGTTTTATCATTCTCACCACGCTTGAAGGGGTTGTCGAACCTTTCTTTTTTCTACAAAGATAGAGATTTGTTGTGAATTGGAATAATATAAATGCATTAAAATGGAATTGGTGCTTTTCAGTGCTTTTAAATGGCTTCTCAGCCTTTTCATTTAACTCACAATCGTGAGTTTTGTTGGTGATCTTCATGTAAAATGAGTTCCACTGAACCCTATTTCCTCCTGGCTTCCTCCAAATACCTGTTTGATGCAAGTTCAAACCATTTTTCTTCTACACCCGTTTAATCCAACGTAGGGTCACAGGAGGGCTGGAGCCTACCCCAGCTGTCATTGGGTGAGAGGCCTGGACAGGTGGCCTGGATAGGTGGCCTGGACAGGTGGCCTGGACAGGTGGCCTGGACAGGAGGCCTGGACAGGTGGCCTGGACAGGAGGCCTGGACAGGTGGTCTGGACAGGAGGTCTGGACAGGTGGCCTGGACAGGTGGCCTGGACAGGTGGCCTGGACAGGTGGTCTGGACAGGTGGCCTGGACAGGTGGCCTGGACAGGTGGTCTGGACAGGTGGTCTGGACAGGTGGTCTGGATAGGAGGCCTGGACAGGTGGTCTGGATAGGAGGCCTGGACAGGTGGCCTGGACAGGTGGTCTGGACAGGTGGCCTGGACAGGTGGCCTGGACAGGTGGTCTGGATAGGAGGCCTGGACAGGTGGCCTGGACAGGTGGTCTGGACAGGTGGCCTGGACAGGTGGCCTGGACAGGTGGCCTGGACAGGTGGCCTGGATAGGAGGCCTGGACAGGTGGCCTGGACAGGTGGTCTGGACAGGTGGCCTGGACAGGTGGCCTGGACAGGTGGTCTGGACAGGTGGCCTGGACAGGTGGCCTGGATAGGAGGCCTGGACAGGTGGCCTGGATAGGAGGCCTGGAAGGGTGGTCTGGACAGGAGGTCTGGACAGGTGGCCTGGACAGGTGGCCTGGACAGGTGGCCTGGACAGGTGGCCTGGATAGGAGGCCTGGACAGGTGGCCTGGATAGGAGGCCTGGACAGGTGGTCTGGACAGGTGGCCTGGACAGGTGGCCTGGACAGGTGGCCTGGACAGGTGGTCTGGATAGGAGGCCTGGACAGGTGGCCTGGACAGGTGGTCTGGACAGGTGGCCTGGACAGGTGGCCTGGACAGGTGGCCTGGATAGGAGGCCTGGAAGGGTGGTCTGGACAGGAGGTCTGGACAGGTGGCCTGGACAGGTGGCCTGGACAGGTGGCCTGGACAGGTGGCCTGGACAGGTGGCCTGGATAGGAGGCCTGGACAGGTGGCCTGGATAGGAGGCCTGGACAGGTGGTCTGGACAGGTGGCCTGGACAGGTGGCCTGGACAGGTGGCCTGGATAGGAGGCCTGGACAGGTGGCCTGGATAGGAGGCCTGGACAGGTGGTCTGGACAGGTGGCCTGGACAGGTGGCCTGGATAGGAGGCCTGGACAGGTGGCCTGGACAGGTGGCCTGGACAGGTGGTCTGGACAGGTGGCCTGGACAGGTGGCCTGGACAGGTGGTCTGGACAGGTGGTCTGGACAGGTGGCCTGGACAGGTGGCCTGGACAGGTGGCCTGGACAGGTGGCCTGGATAGGAGGCCTGGACAGGTGGCCTGGATAGGAGGCCTGGACAGGTGGCCTGGATAGGAGGCCTGGACAGGTGGCCTGGATAGGAGGCCTGGACAGGTGGTCTGGACAGGTGGCCTGGACAGGTGGCCTGGACAGGTGGCCTGGACAGGTGGCCTGGACAGGAGGTCTGGACAGGAGGTCTGGACAGGTGGCCTGGACAGGTGGTCTGGACAGGTGGCCTGGATAGGAGGCCTGGACAGGTGGCCTGGATAGGAGGCCTGGACAGGTGGTCTGGACAGGTGGCCTGGACAGGTGGCCTGGACAGGTGGCCTGGACAGGAGGTCTGGACAGGAGGTCTGGACAGGTGGCCTGGACAGGTGGCCTGGACAGGTGGCCTGGATAGGAGGCCTGGACAGGTGGCCTGGATAGGAGGCCTGGACAGGTGGTCTGGACAGGTGGCCTGGACAGGTGGCCTGGACAGGTGGCCTGGACAGGTGGCCTGGACAGGTGGCCTGGACAGGAGGTCTGGACAGGAGGTCTGGACAGGTGGCCTGGACAGGTGGTCTGGACAGGAGGTCTGGACAGGTGGCCTGGATAGGAGGCCTGGACAGGTCTGGTAAAGGCCTCCACAAGGTCCCTGCACTCCCCCTCCTGTCCATCACGTGCACGTGCCACAGCATCTGTACCATCAGAACGCTTCATCAGGCCTCCGGGTCGTACCTAAAGTCCGATGTGTGCAGGCTGAGAAGAAAAGGAGCTGAAACAGTGTTAATATGGCTATAATTTAATATTGAAACATTTAATATATGAGGGTAAAACTGCCTTAGAGCATTGGAGTGGTTTGGAAAGCACTGAAATAAGTCTTCTGTTTGTGATGCCATCTTTAATCCGCAGGCTGTGGGTTTAATGTGACGAACAGCAACCCGACCGCCTGCATCAACGACCTGATCCTGCAGCACAACAGACAGAATAACTGCAGCCTGGAGGCGCTCAGCTGCTCCCAGATCATCGCTCTGACACTCAACTGCCTGGAAGCCCTGATTAGCAGCTTCCAGCAGGGAGGCCCAGACGCTGTCCTGCCCATCTACTATCAGAGGTGGCTTCACAGGTATGACCTGCAGACAGGACCGGCTCTCCACTCATAATGAGGGATTCAGCTCCTACGGCGAGGTGTTTAAAGGTATATTGGTGCCGCTGTTAGACTTCCCAAAGTTCAGATACATCACTGTGAAAGTCAACCAGCTGGTCCCAGAAATGACTTTATTTCATTTACTTTATGGCAGATTATCTATATGATCAAAAATACTTTTTCATCCATGGAGGAATTATTCATGACATTTAGATCTGGACATATCCCTAACCCTGGACATGCAACAGCCACGCTCTGAGGGGCAAAATGGGCTTCAAGGACACTTTGAACCACAGTCTGAATGTGTAAAACTAAGTGAACCCCTGACCCAGCAGCTTCAGCAGCAGTGTGTAAAACTAAGTGAACCCCTGACCCAGCAGCTTCAGCAGCAGCTTCAGCAGCAGTGTGTAAAACTAAGTGAACCCCTGATCCAGCAGCTTCAGCAGCAGTGAGTGTAAAACTAAGTGAACCCCTGATCCAGCAGCTTCAGCAGCAGTGAGTGAAACTAAGTGAACCCCTGATCCAGCAGCTTCAGCAGCAGTGTGTCAAACTAAGTGAACCCCTGACCCAGCAGCTTCAGCAGCAGCTTCAGCAGCACTGAGTAAAACTAAGTGAACCCCTGACTCAGCAGCTTCAGCAGCAGCGAGTGAGAAACTAAGTGAACCCCTGATCCAGCAGCTTCAGCAGCAGTGAGTGTAAAACTAAGTGAACCCCTGACCCAGCAGCTTCAGCAGCAGCTTCAGCAGCAGTGAGTGAAACTAAGTGAACCCCTGATCCAGCAGCAGTGAGTGTGAAACTAAGTGAACCCCTGATCCAGCAGCTTCAGCAGCAGTGTGTAAAACTAAGTGAACCCCTGATCCAGCAGCTTCAGCAGCAGTGAGTAAAACTAAGTGAACCCCTGACCCAGCAGCTTCAGCAGCAGTGAGTGTAAAACTAAGTGAACCCCTGACCCAGCAGCTTCAGCAGCAGTGAGTGTAAAACTAAGTGAACCCCTGACCCAGCAGCTTCAGCAGCAGCTTCAGCAGCAGCTTCAGCAGCAGTGAGTGTAAAACTAAGTGAACCCCTGACCCAGCAGCTTCAGCAGCAGTGAGTGTAAAACTAAGTGAACCCCTGATCCAGCAGCTTCAGCAGCAGTGAGTGTAAAACTAAGTGAACCCCTGATCCAGCAGCTTCAGCAGCAGTGAGTAAAACTAAGTGAACCCCTGATCCAGCAGCTTCAGCAGCAGTGAGTGTAAAACTAAGTGAACCCCTGACCCAGCAGCTTCAGCAGCAGTGTGTAAAACTAAGTGAACCCCTGACCCAGCAGCTTCAGCAGCAGCTTCAGCAGCAGCTTCAGCAGCAGTGAGTGTAAAACTAAGTGAACCCCTGACCCAGCAGCTTCAGCAGCAGTGTGTAAAACTAAGTGAACCCCTGATCCAGCAGCTTCAGCAGCAGCTTCAGCAGCAGCTTCAGCAGCAGTGAGTGTAAAACTAAGTGAACCCCTGACCCAGCAGCTTCAGCAGCAGTGAGTGTAAAACTAAGTGAACCCCTGACCCAGCAGCTTCAGCAGCAGTGTGTAAAACTAAGTGAACCCCTGATCCAGCAGCTTCAGCAGCAGTGAGTAAAACTAAGTGAACCCCTGATCCAGCAGCTTCAGCAGCAGTGAGTGTAAAACTAAGTGAACCCCTGATCCAGCAGCTTCAGCAGCAGTGAGTAAAACTAAGTGAACCCCTGATCCAGCAGCTTCAGCAGCAGTGAGTGTAAAACTAAGTGAACCCCTGATCCAGCAGCTTCAGCAGCAGTGAGTGTAAAACTAAGTGAACCCCTGATCCAGCAGCTTCAGCAGCAGTGAGTAAAACTAAGTGAACCCCTGATCCAGCAGCTTCAGCAGCAGTGAGTGTAAAACTAAGTGAACCTCTGATCCAGCAGCTTCAGCAGCAGCTTCAGCAGCAGTGAGTGTAAAACTAAGTGAACCCCTGATCCAGCAGCTTCAGCAGCAGTGAGTGTAAAACTAAGTGAACCCCTGATCCAGCAGCTTCAGCAGCAGTGAGTAAAACTAAGTGAACCCCTGATCCAGCAGCTTCAGCAGCAGTGAGTGTAAAACTAAGTGAACCCCTGATCCAGCAGCTTCAGCAGCAGTGTGTAAAACTAAGTGAACCCCTGACCCAGCAGCTTCAGCAGCAGCTTCAGCAGCAGTGAGTGTAAAACTAAGTGAACCCCTGACCCAGCAGCTTCAGCAGCAGTGAGTGAAACTAAGTGAACCCCTGACCCAGCAGCTTCAGCAGCAGTGAGTGTAAAACTAAGTGAACCCCTGATTCAGCAGCAGTGTGTAAAACTAAGTGAACCCCTGACCCAGCAGCTTCAGCAGCAGTGTGTAAAACTAAGTGAACCCCTGACCCAGCAGCTTCAGCAGCAGTGAGTGTAAAACTAAGTGAACCCCTGACCCAGCAGCTTCAGCAGCAGTGAGTGTAAAACTAAGTGAACCCCTGATCCAGCAGCTTCAGCAGCACTGAGTAAAACTAAGTGAACCCCTGATCCAGCAGCTTCAGCAGCAGTGTGTAAAACTAAGTGAACCCCTGACCCAGCAGCTTCAGCAGCAGTGTGTAAAACTAAGTGAACCCCTGACCCAGCAGCTTCAGCAGCAGTGAGTGTAAAACTAAGTGAACCCCTGACCCAGCAGCTTCAGCAGCAGTGTGTAAAACTAAGTGAACCCCTGACCCAGCAGCTTCAGCAGCAGTGTGTAAAACTAAGTGAACCCCTGATCCAGCAGCTTCAGCAGCAGTGTGTAAAACTAAGTGAAGAGCACTTATCGGGGCATTAAGCCCCCTCCGCATCACTCACAGCTCTCCCTTCGCGCCTCTTCACTCTCCTACATTGGAAATGGTAACTGGCCACTTCCTGCTCGCTCTGCGTCGGTGTGAATCCAGAGTCAGGCGGATCCCAGACATTCACTCTGAATGGGTGAAGATCGTATGGAGCTCCTGGTCAGCGACTGAATCGTGTCATTAATGCTTCTGCCCATGTCCCAGTGAGGCTGTTCTTCAGTCTGAGACGGCTGATGCAGACCCATGTGCAGTTTATGAGTTTATAAAGTGTAAAAACCACCGTCGGACCGTTTCCCGCTGACATTAATACATGCACTAGGTGTGCTGGCAGCGATAAACCAATCAGAGAACAGTAGGTAAGAGTACGCCTTATAATCAGGTGCACCTTATGTATGGGTTAAGAACAGAAATGGACCCCATAACTGAGGCTGCATTTATCATCAGATGAGCCTTATAGTGCGCATAATACTGTGTTTTCTTTACTTTATTCAAATGTTGTGTAAATGTGTACATTTTAAATCTCCTGCATCCATTTGGCCTGTTGAAACTTCAGCATCACTGTTTCTGATCAGATATGCAGAGTGATCAAAAGGATACGAATACATAATAATAATTAATAGCATGTCTTGGTGTAATATGACCTAAAGACAGAAGCTAAGAAGGTGCTGTGTTGTCCCTGCCTTTGTTGCACTCAGCAGTACTCAGATTTGAAGTAGATCATCCTAAAAAGAGAGCTTTGTAAAGTTTTTCTTGAACCCTATCCTGAAACTGAACCATCTTTCTATGCTTTCACCGCAGCGGGACTCGGGTGCGTCTATGGAGTGAGGAAGGACCAGAGGCTCAGGTGGTGGGCCTGGATGACAACGGCTTCCTACAAGTGCAAAGTGAAGAGCAAGGCATTGTCTCAGTGGAGCCTGATGGAAACTCTTTTGATATGCTGAAGAACCTTGTGGTTATCAAGAAGCGTTAGGACCAAAGTCAGTCCAGTGCAATCAGTCTCTCTTTGGATACATGAAAGAAATAAGACGCATTATAGTCAGAATCCAGGCTGGAACTCTGTTTTTTCTTTATCAAGATACCAATAGTAGATGAATATTTGGGATCATTTCTTCATCAATTTAGCAGGTAAGACGTCTTGAATTGATTCTAAATGTGACATACTGTTAATAACTAAACTGACCTGCAGCTATTTAAGCTTCTGCAATGGTGATGGTTCTAAGCACACAAATCTTTCATTGTCACCTGGTGGTTTTGAACAACAAAATGTAGATACTTATTTTAAAATCTCAAAGATAAATGTTATACTTTTGCCCCTAAACCCTGATCTAATCTGATCTCATTGTTAGACAAAGACAGTGACTTTTACCATTTGAGCTGTTGTGACTGCAAAATAAAACCAGGTTTCCAGAGGATTGTGTTGTTTCTTTCTTGATCACCCCAGAAGTCGACCCATTTGACATCAGGTATTGACACTGATTTCCACCGGGGAGATAAGGGCTACGCCACGGTTTCGCTCTGTCCTCTGCCCGGCGCCAATCCCCACGTAAAGGTAGTAAAGGTAGCAGGGCGCTGGCTCGTGAGCCGGCCGTATTCACACGAAATCGCTAGATCCCGTGATAATCTGTAATGTGTGCGAGGCGATGAGATCCTGTGATAAACTGTATAAAGGAAACAGCTTAATGTGCTTCTCCGACGTGGAAGAACTGTTGATCCATCCATCCTCTACTTATCTGCTGCTATCATAAGTGTCAGTTTCTATGTGTCTAATTGTAGTTTTATTTTGAAAGGGAGCGAAGGTTTATTTTGTTGATTCTCTGCTGAGCTTCACACGGTTCAGAAATGGCTCCGTTAAAAATAGAAGTGCAACGTAAAGATAGCGAGAGCCGCTGCTGAGACGCGCCCGGAGGGTCACTCTCATTGACTGGATCAGCAGCCGTTCTGCTTAGTTTATGCTTCTCCGTAATGTCGATGGCATCGATGTGACGTCGTTAAGTATTCTGTGTCTTTGTTGGTTTCAGGGGTTACAGCCAGACCGTAGCTATGCCGTAAAATGACGTAGAAGCACGAACTACGTCCCCGGTGGAAATCCTGGGTTATAGAGAAAACCTTTCAGACTTCTTTAGAACACAGAATAGATTTTAAAAACCTACTGATGTTTTACAAATCCCAGAACGGTTTAGGCCCAGAAAACAGCTGTGATATGTTCAGAGAATGTAAACCTAGCAGAGCTCTTAGATCCAAGCTGGTCCAGATTACGCTTAGTTTGACAGCGTCGACGTGACGTTTCATCGAGCATTCGAAGTTCTGCGTTTAGGGAACATGTTGCTCTGCAGTTCACCGCCATGCCTCTAGGGGGCGTGGCTGTGTGTTTGTGTGGTTTCAGGTGATATAGCCGAATCCTTGCTTTTTCTTCCGGTCACAGTTAACAACAGTAACCAACGGCAACCGAGGTGGAGCAGCTGTATTTGCAGCTGGAGGTCATCGATACTGAAGAACAAATGCTTATATTTCAAATGTTGCAGCAGGCGACAGAGAAGACGTTTGCGGGGGGGTCTGTACGACCGGCCGAGGCTGAACCGGTGAAATTACAGCACTGGTTCACCCACTGAGGGATCTGGAAGAATAAATGCACTTTCGATTCTTTCGAATGTCAACGGGCCAATTTAACCAGCTTCTTCGCTGTAAACAGCCATTAAGACCGGAAAAAGCAACTGCCGGAAATTACGTTCTGATCGGACCAATCACAGCCCTTACGGTCCGCGTCAGCGCGACATGTGGTTAGAATGTTTTGGAGGTCGACGTCGAAATGACGGCAAAGTATAAACTAGGCTTAAACACGGAGGAGCAGCATTTAGCTGCTATGCTGCAAACAACAAACTGCCAGAGGAGATTAAAATGTCACCAAATGGAGACATTTTTAAATCCAGGTTAAAAACATTTATTTTCTCATGTGTTTATGCATGAAATCTGCAAAATATCTTTTAATTTATCGAGACTGTTGCTTGTTTTTGATCACTTTAATTATTTAATTTATTTCTCTTTATATTCTTTTATGTATTTTTGATGCTTCTTCCACTCCCTGCTGCAATGCTTTTATTTTATGGAAAGACTTTGAATTGTTTTATTCATGAAATGTGCTACAAATAAATTTGACTTGGCTTAAATTGACTTCTGCTCCTTATTTGAGCGCAAGGGCAATTATCCAAGTATATATAAGTATATATGGCTGTGAATAAATGCCATGTAAAGCATACCCCGGTACCATAGGTGGCGCTGTCCCCATTTCAGCTATCGCTAATGGAGCCACTTCCTGTTGACCTCTTCACCACCAGCAACAAATTCAAGCATCCGAGAAAGATGGCTAACAAAGAGCAAGATGAAGCTACGTCCCTCTACATTTAGTTTGTGATGAGCTGGTTACGGTATAAACGGGAAGCACAACGGCGCATTCTCCATCGCGCTGTTTGTTTCTTTCCAACAACATCAGAGTAGCACTGTCATCAATGATCAATAATAACATTCATACATAATATCTGATGAGCCTACAGAAGCTGAAATTTCAATAGGTGTGTTATCACCATTATAGTCATTATAGTACTTAGAATTTTGTTATAGGACTTTTAAGTGTGTTGTGTTACCTTTTCTATGTTTATTAGTTATTAAATGGTGTTTCTTCAATGGACACATTTGGGAATTATTGTTGCCTTTCAGGATATAATAATAATAATAATAATAGATCGGTTTTCTTTTACTTTCTCATGCTGTTTCAGTTTATGCCTGTTTTCCAATTGGTTCATCCAGGTTTTTTTGTTCTCTGTGACCACCTTTTCATGGCGCCTCCTTTTCATGGCGCCTTCTTTTCATGGCGCCTCCTTTTCATGGCGCCTTCTTTTCATGGCGCCTCCTTTTCATGGCGCCTCCTTTTCATGGCGCCTCCTTTTCATGGCGCCTCCTTTTCATGGCGCCACCTTTTCATGGCGCCACCTTTTCATGGCGCCTCCTTTTCATGGCGCCACCTTTTCATGGCGCCACCTTTTCATGGCGCCACCTTTTCATGGCGCCACCTTTTCATGGCGCCACCTTTTCATGGCGCCACCTTTTCATGGCGCCACCTTTTCATGGCGCATGCCAGGTGGAAATACATAATTTTAACGTCACGTGCCGTGAGCGACGCAGCAACCATAAAACAAGCATAAGACCCACACCTGTGAAATACAGTAATGCAAATTTATTGAATTTTCAAATAATTTCGAGTAGCATTTTAAGATATGAACCTGTCCTTTTCAAATGCCTTTATATTCAATTCAATTCAATTACAACAATCGTCATCTCAAGGCACTTAAATAATAAAGTCCAATTCAAGCCAATTGGAATTCAATTCATTGTAATCATAATCCAATTAATTCATATGGAACCAATTCAAAATTAATATCCTAGCTAAGGAAACCAACAGATTGGACCGAAACTTGTCTTCAGTCCAATCTCCCGTCCTGAGCCTGAGGGACTGTGGAAAGGAACGACTCCCTTTAACAGGAAGAAACCTCTGGCAGAACCAGAACCAGGAAGAAACCTCTGGCAGAACCAGAACCAGGAAGAAACCTCTGGCAGAACCAGAACCAGGAAGAAACCTCTGGCAGAACCAGGACCAGGAAGAAACCTCTGGCAGAACCAGAACCAGGAAGAAACCTCTGGCAGAACCAGGACCAGGAAGAAACCTCTGGCAGAACCAGAACCAGGAAGAAACCTCTGGCAGAACCAGGACCAGGAAGAAACCTCTGGCAGAACCAGAACCAGGAAGAAACCTCTGGCAGAACCAGGACCAGGAAGAAACCTCTGGCAGAACCAGGACCAGGAAGAAACCTCTGGCAGAACCAGAACCAGGAAGAAACCTCTGGCAGAACCAGGAAGAAACCTCTGGCAGAACCAGAACCAGGAAGAAACCTCTGGCAGAACCAGAACCAGGAAGAAACCTCTGGCAGAACCAGGACCAGGAAGAAACCTCTGGCAGAACCAGGACCAGGAAGAAACCTCTGGCAGAACCAGAACCAGGAAGAAACCTCTGGCAGAACCAGGACCAGGAAGAAACCTCTGGCAGAACCAGAACCAGGAAGAAACCTCTGGCAGAACCAGAACCAGGAAGGGTGGCCATCCGCCTGGACCAGCTGGGGTTTGAGAAGACAGAAAAGACAGAAAAGAGGGAAAAGAGGGGGAAAAACACCATGACACCATTCAAAGGATACCTGCTGGAACAGGGAAACACAAGTATGGAATTTCCCTTTTTATTTATGACCATTCATTTTGAATTTACAATGCGTAACTGTATAAAACCACTGTAGATGCAATCTATTTCAGCCCCAGTACATTAGTATGTCGAGAAAAAAATGTAGAAAATGTTAAAAACCTGGAGGTGGGATTTTAGGAATTATGGGGATCAGTGGATCTTCAAAGAAAGTTGAAATCAGTTAAAGTTTTCTTGAAGTCATAGAGCTCTGAAACTTCAATCAAGTTGATATAATTGGCTTTGTTCTTAGACATTATAAATTCATATTCTGTATTTTACTATAAATAACCTATGTTCCTAGCTGGTACTTTTCCACTCTGCTCATACTGCACAACAGATGACCTTAAATGGTCCAAGACCTTAGAATGACATAAACAGCTGGGTCAGACAAAACATCTCTATTAGGGCAGATAGGTCTGGTACATTAGATCCGAGCCTAAAACAGCACTCACACATACACACACATTGTTTATCACATCCAAAGAACACAACAAGGACCGCAGCTGGCCTGATCATGCCACTAAAAACTGGCCAATTATACTCTGACAAGTGTGAGTACAACTTCTGTGAGATAAAGCTGAATATAAATATAACATGTTTCCGGATATCGGGGCTCGGCCTGACGGATTTCCTGCGGGAGCTCTGGCACTCCGAGTCCAGCGCTGCAATATACTTTACATGTGACCACTAATAAATACTTTTTTAATAAACGATTTCTCCAGCTTGTTCTTGGGCTTCCAATGAAAAAATCGGGCTAACACTATCATAGAGCCTCTCTAGCACCTATCCTTAGGATCTGGACTTGTTAGGTACTTCTTTGCCCAGTCTTTGAATGAATTAAGATTCTAAATTAACATATTGTCTACTTTAGATACCTTTAATCTTCATGACATTGATGGTCATTTAAGGGGTCTTACACAGGATCTCTTTTTGGTAGGAAGGTGTCCAAATATCATTTAAAATGCACAGGGTAGTGAAAATCAGAGAAATTCCATATCAAAACATTTTAAATGGACACCTTAGTCTCTCTGCAAAAGATTACAGTCACATGTATCACAGTAAAATAGTTTTAGCATTGAACCTAACCAGCAATAAACATTACCGTTATTACTCGGTTTCTATGCATCGACCTTATCCACAACAAGTCTGTGTAGCTCTGACTTGTGTTCATCATATGTAAATTCAGTTTTAGTCTAAATTTTTTTATTGATTTTATTCACATTTCGTTTTATTTTTAACAAGGGGTCATTTGCAAGCTGGATTCCTAAGTCTCAACCTCTGGCTCCGTGGTAAAACCTTAGCATTGGATGTGACTCCTGAGGTAATCATTTCCAGAGGTGTCATCAAACGGAGGATGAGATGGATATCTGAAGAGGAGATTAGCTTGGAAAGGCTTGTGGCTGGGTTGCTTTCAATTAAGGTAAACAGAGAGGTTAGTGATGATGTCACAGCTAAGCGAACGGTTGAGTGACGGGATCTGTGATCCGATATGGTCCAAAGACAAAGGTTCATCAATGTGAAAGAAGAGGTATGAATCCGAGGGGTCTAGGCTGAGGCAGAAATCCGTGAGGCAGAAACAAGGTGAAAACACTCAAAGGCTGTGGTAAACGCTGGATCACTGAACAAACGGCAACAGGCAATCTGGCACTGGAGGGATGACAAGAGGAGGATTAAATACAGCAAGAGGTGAGCAGGTGAGTAGCATGAGAGTGATTACAAGGCATAGGTGGACATAATTAGTATCAAGGCAGGATTAGAGCCTCAAACTTTGCTTTTTGACTAAGCTTATAGTTAAGGTTGCTGTTTGTTGTCCCCTTTTTCTTATCTTCTCAAACCCCAGCTGGTCGAGGCGGATGGCCACCCTTCCTGGTTCTGGTTCTGCCAGAAGTTTCTTCCTGGTTCTGGTTCTGCCAGAAGTTTCTTCCTGTTAAAAGGAAGTCGTTCCTTTCCACAGTCGCCTCAGGAACTCTCAGGACAGGGGATTGAATCGGAGATAAGTTTTAATGCAATCTGTTGATTTCATTAGCTAGGCTATTTTTTTAACTGGCCTTTTATGTATGGAATTGACTAATTTTGAATTTAACAAATTGGTTTCGATTGGATTATGAATGCATTACAATGAATTGGATTATAATTGGCTTGAATTGGAATGCATCTTTGAAATGCGTTGAGATGACATTTGTTATAACTTGGCGCTATATTAACAAAATTTAACTGATATTGAACTGAACCAAGCCCCAGGAGCAAAGGTTCGGCCACAAGGCCCTTGTCTTCTAACTCCCAGTGTCCCAGTTTCCCTTTTCAGGTGACTTTTTCACTTTGGTGCCATTCCATCGAAGTCTTTGAATCGCTCTTAGTGTGACCCGTCCCCCGATACCGATCTGCCATGGGAGACCCTACCAGGGGCTCATGCCCTTGGCAACACAGCTCTCAGGATCATGGGGATACTCAAACCCCTCCACCATGTTAAGGTGGCGATTCTGTGGGTTCATACTTTGGCTTTCTTCAGTATTGTTATGCAATGAATAGTCGGAATAAAGGAAAACCTATGCATCACAAGCAAAAAGTAGAGATTCCTGTAGCCCCAGATGACTGAAGCAAAGTTTCAGTGCAATCTATTGGTTTCCTTAGCTAGAATGGCTTTTTAAACTGCTCTGTATGTATGAATTTGACTAATATGGAATTTAACAAATTGGATTTGAATGGATTAAGATCATAATTACTTTGAATTGGACTGTATCATTGAAGATGATATTTGTTGTGATTTGCCGCTATATAGATAAACTAATTTGAATAAATAAACCGAATTGAAGCCTCTCGCTCGATGACCGCTGGGATAGGCTCCAGCCCCCCCACGACCCGACTGACGGATTATGGATGGATGGAAACCAAATTGAATTGGATACACATAAATGAAAGTGCAGGGTGAGAAGTCCCAACATGGACCACAAATGAAAAGCACTGTGAACCACAGAGTATATACAAGCAGTTTATTGAAGACAGAAGTTTAACTTTTGCTGACACCTCCTCCGCTGGTCAGCAGCTCCACTTGGGGTTCAGGTTGTTGCAGAGTGATCCCATGTTGTAACGGCAGCTATGATGACAACAAAAAGAAAAGAAAGAATCAGAGCTGCTGTCCACACTTGAAGCTATGATTGCTTGGTGTTTTCTAATTTGGGTCCCTGGGAGATTTTGGTTCTATGAAGTATTTTAGCTGTTCCTAGAGCTGCACTTTTCTGGAGAGAGATCTCTGGTGTTGTTTCCAGGATCTGAGCCACTCCCCCAGTTTAGGGGCGACTGCCCCGAGTTCTCCGATCACCACCGGCATCACTGTTCATTTCTCACATCTTTCACTTCCTCCTTCAGCTCTTGGTATTTCTCAAGCTCCTATTGTTCCTTCCTCTTGATATTGCTGTCATTTGGTGTTGCTACAGCTATCACCTTCTTTTGTAATTTGTTGACTGCCACAATGTTCGGTTGGTTAGTCATCAGTCTGAATCTACAGGTCCCACAGGATCTTAGCACCGTCATTCCCCACCACCTTTGGACAATCTCTCATTTTGATTTTGTGACTTCCAACCATTGCTCAGCACAGATGTTCCTGTTCTGCCTGCATCTTACCCCCTGGTACTATGAGCTGGACTGTCTGAAAGGACTCTTTGCACAGCACCTGGGGTCCTGTCTGGTGCGGTAGACCCCAGGAGTATAGACCTTACCTAACATGTTTTTATTTAGTGTAATTTATATTTCTATCCTAGACATCTTAGATATTCATATTATAAATTGATCAAACATCTCTTCTGAACTATTTCTGGCTGTCGATGGACATCCAGATTCTGATCACTTAGAACGTTTTTTTCTGAATAAATTCTAGATCCATCTAAATTTTAGATGGATTTCCATGAGTTGGTCTGTCTATCTAGAAATTGAGGAGCAGTTATTGGACGACCACTGAGCCACCCCCCCACCATCTGCACAGGAAGAGACTGCTCTATGCCGTGCAAGCAGCCAACTTTCTCACCTTCATCTCATACCAGGCCACTAAGCAGAGGACAAACACAGGTCTGGTCACCTCAAACTCCCTAATTATCTCTTGTTTTATGTTATTATGTCTTGGTTTAAGCTTTCCATTTTCTTGAAGGCATTAGGGAGGGGATGTTGATAAACCTAAGATATTTTACTAAGGACACCCCTGTAATAATCATCTATATATAATCTATATGGGCTACACACCTATACAATGTTACAGGCTCTGAAATGCATGTTTTTTATTCGTCCCACGTCTTCGCTCCCAGGGCACTTGGACATTGGGACTTGTGCTGGCCCATTATATTCAGCTGTCTTGGGTGCCTGGCCCTCTCGGGTATTGGGAGTGGCCTTTGACGGAGGGGTTTGGTGGCACTCAACCCGCATTTGTGTGGCGGGGGCCTGGCGGTGGGCCGGTGGGCCGTCGCCCCTGATTCCCGGATGCCTCTGTTTTATGGTAGTGGGGGCTGATTTCCTGGGTCTTGGGCTCCTCTCTGCCTGCTTCTGATTGCTGGGAGGGGGTGGGACACTCATAACTGAGCACGGTTCATGTGGGACCTGTGCCACATGTATTGGGTTAGGGACACACACATTTATTCACCCAGTCGCTTGCTTGCTATGCAGCGTGCTGTGTTGTCCTGTGGTTTCCACGGTTGTGTTGTATTGCTTGTTGCTGCTTGTGGTTTTTGTTGTTGTTGTTGTTGTTGTTTTGTTTTTCCCTCTGTTTGTCTGCTTACAGGTTCCTGGTGGTTCTCCGTCTGGATTCCCCACAGTAGCTGAGGAACATATTGGTGAGTTATATCTTTTCCATCCCTGACCACACATCTCTCACATTGTTTTGCTGGAGCTTTTTCCAGCTTTTTTCTGCACTCTGTTTGCTTCTTATTCAACTGATTCTGGACAGTCCTCAATAACTCCCCGTCTCTCTCCCTGAAGGCTTTCTTTTTTATGGTCAGCAGCTTTTTCAGGTCGCTGCTCATTTAGAGTTTGTTATTGGGTTCCCACAAGGACAGTTAGGATCTGTCACACACTCAGTCAGGGGGGACTGGGCCAAAGAAATGGCTCAGAAATCTGGTTCTGGTCAGCCCACTGACCATAAGAATGAGTCATTAGGAATCCCATATCTGTATGAGGGCAGAATATAACAATCTACACAAAATATACAAGTGTTTGCTTTTATTATTAGAAAAAATTCAAATGTTGCCTGTAGCCTAGCAGCTAATATTGTAAAAGTCAAATGAAAGCATATTTTTGAAACATACATTTTAATATGCTAAAGTTTTAGTATATTTTAAATTACATTTGACCATTCGTTGAAGTGCATTTTTTACAATCGTACTTCAGCCCATAAAGTAATGACAGAGTATATCGGTAAGTTACTATCCATCTATTGTTTTCTGCTTATCTGTGGTTTGGCTGCAGAGACGATAAGTTCAAGAGAGAAACCCAGACGTCCCTCTCTCTGTCCTCTGGGGGGATCCCAAGGTATTCCCAGGCCAGATATATGAACCCTCCAGCGAGTTTCAGGTCTGGGTCTTCCCCCAGTTGGATGTGACCACGGCTGCCATTTTGTCTCAGTGTCTTCCCCTCTTCTCCAACACACATCCACATACAGACAAATGGTCTTTTCTCCCATTCCTTGTATATTTTGTATATAGGATTAGCTTAGTGGGCAGTGGTGTTTATTAAGGAAAGTACCACTGATTTAATCATTGTGCCAACTTTAATATTTTTCATTGCTGGTTGCGAATGTCAGTGCTCGGATTCTTAGCCTTTACATATATGTGTATGTATGTGTCCCTAATGGACTCTTATAGATCAACCTATTTGAGACTGATACTGGGTTTTAGTTATTAGCTTCTGATGTAAGTCAGCAGTGCCCTGAAGGCAATCATTTTCATTTGTAACTTTACTGAAAATCAATAACTGTCCTGGGACACTTATCAATAACTCCTAATAACTAATCCAGTTCCTGTTTGATCCCCAACAGTACATATGACGTTATTGTTGTCATTAACATGTGTTTCTCCTTTTCAGCAGGTCTGATGTTATGTCTTTGTTGTCCTCTCTAACCCCAGCTGGTCCAAATGGATAACCACCTCCCTGAGTCCGGTTCTGCAAGAGGTTTCTTTCTGTTAAAAGGGATTTTTTTCTTTCCACAGTCACCTCGTGCACGCTGAGGATGGAAGATTGGATCAAAGGGAAGTTTGAAATGGCTCTGTATGTATGAATTTTACTAATTTAGAATTTAATCATTTGAATGTGATTGGATGAAGATTGCATTAAAATAAATTGGATTCTACAGCACCCTGAGATGACATTTACTGTGATTTGGTGCTGAATTGAAACACATATTTACTCACTGTAAAGTCTTACATGGAAGTGGAAAGACTGAAACAGCTCACTCAAGTTAATAGAATAAAAACTGCATCAATGACTTTTAGTAATGACAGTTTAAAGTAAAGACTGTACCTGTGTATTTGCTGGATGCAGAGGGGTGTTCCATCAAACCGGCCTTTTATGGTGCAGGAAACCAATTATTCGTCGAGACAACTGAGGGGAGGTAACTGAGTAAGGAAGGTGGTTCTGAGGGTCCAAATGCTGGTGATTGTAGGGGTATTGGAGGGTCAGATTATAAGCTGGGTCGCAGGACACCTGACCTACTTCAGGGGTCAAGCTCGAGCTTTTCTCACAGCAGGATGCCATCGG
This sequence comes from Leuresthes tenuis, assembly GCF_036924035.1. Taxonomy (NCBI): domain Eukaryota; kingdom Metazoa; phylum Chordata; class Actinopteri; order Atheriniformes; family Atherinopsidae; genus Leuresthes; species Leuresthes tenuis. Next base: position 166,488 of record NW_027325375.1, on the reverse strand, counting down.
GTATCTGAAGCTCTCCTTCCCCTGCCACTTCCACGGGGAAAAGCTCGAGTGGGCTGGCTTCAGAAGGCTCGATGCCTGCTGCTAACCATAAACAAACGTACAATAGCAAATTGTTACAATTTCACAGTTTTTTTCAGAAAATTCCTTTTTTTCTATATTTCTATGAAGAAATTAAATGTTCACTGTTTTTTCCACTGGACCCTAATACTGTCACAAATCTAATGAAACAGTCTGATCATGGAAGGAACAGCAAATTCCCTGTTTCTGTTATGGCTGAAAACCATCCGACATGATTCCAGTGTTAAAAACCAAACCAAACCAAAAGATAAGATAATATTAATTCTGCAGAATTGATAAATAAAAGCTCATTTAAATTCACTTCCAGGTTCTCCAAACAGACACGTAAAGCATATTTCCAAATCAATAAGATAACATTCTAACATTTCATACATTTCTCTGTATGTTTTCCAGTTTTGTACCATTGTGCAGTAGATTCATTCTGACAATCTGAATCACATGCTTAAGATCATAGTTTGGTTGAGAGAATCACAGGTTTACAAAACATTTCCCATTATAAGAATTGCAAATGATTGATTCTTAGTTTATGAATCAGTGAATCAAGTAGAAAACCCACCTCAGGATATGGAGCTGATCTCACTTTGGTCTTCACCCTGACTGCTCTGGTTCTGAGCTGTTTGTGGTGGTCCTGAGAGAAAGTAAGACTGAGAGCAGTCTCAGATCCTCGAGTCTGGTCCACAGATAACTGCAACTCGCTGCATTCAATGTCGCTGTGTTCAAACAGGAAGGTGTACACAGCTGATTTCTGAACTGGCTTAACTGTAAGTTTACAAGAAAAATGGCAGAAGACTCACGTGAGAACGTAGTTTACACTGACAATACAGTGCGGCCGGGATGACCGGCTGCTGTGGATGATGGTGGCGTAACTTTGCACCCACACCCAGCCTCCATGCTTTGATAACAGGCGGTAATACTTGGTGGTAACCTGGCCCTTTACGAGTACTACGGAGAACACAAAGATCAGGATCAACGAGAGGAGAGTAAACTCTGATATCAGCCCCTCAGTATATGCAGGGCCCCTCAGTATATGCAGGGCCCCTCAGTATATGCAGGGCCCCTCAGTATATGCAGGGCCCCTCAGTATATGCAGGGCCCCTCAGTATATGCAGGGCCCCTCAGTATATGCAGGGCCCCTCAGTAAATGCAGGGCCCCTCAGTATATGCAGGGCCCCTCAGTATATGCAGGGCCCCTCAGTATATGCAGGGCCCCTCAGTATATGCAGGGCCACTCAGTATATGCAGGGCCCCTCAGTATATGCAGGGCCCCTCAGTATATGCAGGGCCCCTCAGTATATGCAGGGCCCCTCAGTATATGCAGGGCCCCTCAGTATATGCAGGGCCCCTCAGTATATGCAGGGCCCCTCAATATATGCAGGGCCCCTCAGTATATGCAGGGCCCCTCAGTATATG